>NC_092320.1:4624415-5265242 GCF_036785885.1 Coffea arabica | reverse complement strand
TCTGGAGTCGGACAGATCACCCTCTACCCCATTCTTATTAGGAAGGTCTGTCAGTGTGTCTATTTAATGGATGATACAGATTTGATGCATGTATTTTTTGGAGATTTTGATAAATGGTCCTCTAACTACATGAATTGTAGGGTTCGACTTCTGTTGCCCTTTATGGCCTTGGGAATATTAGAGATGAACGCTTGAATAGAATGTTCCAGGTACGCTTTTTGGGTGCTTTTATTTTTAAATATTCCACTGCTGACTAGCTATCCACTCTGACTTCTCTTGATACTGTAGACACCACATGCAGTACAATGGATGCGACCTGAAGCTCAAGAAGGTTGTCAAGTATCAGACTGGTTCAATATCCTTGTACTTCATCAAAACAGGTTTTTCTGAGGGCACGTGGTATATAATAGTGACGAGAGAAAATATGCTTAATCTTGTTGGTTCATTTTTTCCAGTATCAATTTTTTCTATAGTGATGGAGGTTGGTTTCTTGCATTCAGAGTGAAGACAAATCCTAAAAATGCCATAAATGAGCATTTTCTACCACGGTTTATGGATTTCATTGTCTGGGGCCATGAACATGAATGTTTAGTTGACCCTCAGGTAACCCTGGTGTGGAGGTTTTGTATTTGGTTTGCCCAAAATATGTTCTGTATCATGTATGGTTGATCTGCATCAATGTGCAGGAAGTTCCGGGTATGGGATTCCACATTACTCAACCAGGTTCTTCTGTTGCTACATCACTAATTGAGGGTGAATCAAAACAAAAGCATGTACTTCTTTTGGAGATTAAGGTTAAATTTTGGGCCAATTCCTAGAGTTCTCCTGCTGCATATATTCTTATCATTTCTACATTTCCAAAAGATGTTGTAATTATGTGTCCATCTGATGTATAGGGAAATCAATACCGCCCAACAAAGATTCCACTGGCCTCGGTCAGGCCATTTGAATATACCGAGGTAGTTTCTTTTCATGCTGTGTTCATGATTGAATGGGACTTTTACTAACTGCCTAGATTTCCTGGTGCAGGTTGTATTGAAGGATGAACCTGATATTGATCCTAATGATCAAAATTCAATTCTTGAGCATTTGGACAAAGTGGTAAACATCTTATTCTACTGTTTTTTTCTGTTTCCGGACATCCTGATTTGTTAAGAGTTTATTTTATATTTTATTAGGTTTGACCTGAACTCACTTTCTGATGCTCTAATGATGATGACATCTCACTTACTAGTAACTTATTGATGTAGGCTTCAAGCCTCTCATAGTGCCACATGGTAACTTGATAATTTTACTTGTTCACTGTTAGTTTCATTTTCTAACTTACTAAGAGTTGAATCTTGATCTAAGACAAACAAATTGGGCATAAATATCACCTCAAACAAGTTAACATTTATCAACTTTTAGGCCAACTCCAACCTGCACTTTTTTGTTTTTTTGGTCAATCCAGCTTATCAAGGCAATTTGAGTTGCTTATGGTTTGGGGTTATGCAATGTGTTTGTACATCTTATGGAGATATTGATATCCATAATGTGTAATGTGTAATATGTATGGTTTGTGGTCAACGATATATTTTGCCTATCGCAGTCTTCAGCATGGCACAATTTTAAGATTCATAAATGTTATTCTTGTAATTTTGGTAACTCTTTTGGTCTTCACATATATCAAGCTGTATTGGAGGTTCAAAGAAAAAGTCTGTTGAAAATTTCTTTTAGTTTTCTTTCTTTAGATAGTATTTGTCTTCTTCTTTAACTTTCCCACTAATCTTGCACAAACTTAAATGAAATTTTGATGGAGCAGGTGAGCAATCTGATAAAGAGGTCTGGCCAAAAGGCTGTTAACAAGTCAGAACTCAAGCTTCCTTTAGTTCGAGTAAAGGTGACTCCCATCTTGTATGTGGTTCTCGTTTCGCATTTGTCATTCTTTATGTACTTCTTATCCATCCTGCTCATTTGAGTGTGACAGGTAGACTACTCTGGTTTTATGACGATAAATCCTCAGAGGTTTGGACAGAAGTATGTGGGGAAGGTACCTTCTTCCATTTATTATATTGAGAGAGGAAATAGTATTCTTTTCTTCCTGAACTCTACAGATGCATAATTGTTTTGTGATTATAGGTTGCAAATCCCCAGGATATTCTCATATTCTCTAAAATTTCAAGAAAAGACCAGAAGGAAGGTATTTATAGTCTTATTTGATGTCAGATTATTGGTATTCCGTGGATACTGCATGCCGTCTTAAAAGTGTAACTTTTAAGGATGTTAATCTTTATTCTTTTGTTTTAGTTGTAAAAGGTTCATCTATTTATGTCAACTTGCAGGATACTATTATATTATTTCTTGAAAAAGATAATGAGAAGATACTAGATGTGTAATCTGTTCTTACACTATATTTGAAAGTGTAATTGTTACATGAAAAATGCTTAATGGCTTGCTACAAGCTTATGTAGACTATGTACACAGTAGTTGTATTGTGTTATACTTTTAATCAAAAAGACTTTTTTGAAATTAACTTTCACCATCAAATAGTTGTATTTAGATGTTTTGCCAAATTGACTTGTATACTCATACAATAGAGGTGATGGTTTTGTTCCATATAGTAGGTGAGAGTAAACAATGTTTACCATGAGAGGAACCTTCTCGGTGGCTAATTTTATTATCAACTGAATTTTCTTTCTTCAATACACAATGGTCTGTTTTGTAAACTAAAGTTGTAACGTTTAATATAGCCATAGATACTAAATATAGCTATTGATTCTGGAAGTTTGGTTCACATCAGAATTAGATGTCTATGAATGATAAATATCTACTGCAGATGCTAAATGGCCCATTTCTATGAACCTTCATGTCCTAAATATGTCACCTTAGCATTTTGCTGACTTTTTGAGCGACATACTTAGCTGGTTGCTTGTGTTGTGGAGGGTTAAACATTCAATTTAACTTATTGTTGATAATAAGTTTGTGGCACATGTCAAGGCTCAATGGCAGAACAGGAAGAGAAATAAAATTTGGTTGTGAAAACTTTTCTCGACATTGGAAAAAAACCAAAGTTGGAGTTGAATGCCTTGGTAAATCAAAGTACAAGAGTATGTTCAATTGGTGGGCTGCTCAAAATTCAACCATAAATTTAAGAAATTTTAGATATGCCTTGGGTGCTATAAAAAATGTGGTGTAAGTTATTCAAATAGAATCCACTTTCTTCCTCTCGTGTCCTATCACCTACGTATCTTATATCTGTGATCCAAGGTTACTCCATTTTTTTTGGTGTTTGATTAATTAAGTTTCTCATGTATTACCAGCTAAAATTGATGATTCTGAGCGTCTTCGACCGGAAGAACTAAATCAGCAAAACATTGAAGCTTTGGTTGCCGAGCATAATCTGGTATTAGTTCAATTCTGAATCTTATGATACCTGTTTTACTTCTTAGGTTCAATATAGATTAATCCAACAACTGAGCCTTTTAGTACCTTTCTACTTCTAATTGCAATCCATTCTCATTGCTGAAAGTGGGCTTGTTTCACCTCACAAAGCGTGAAGTATCCCCTCGTCTCTGCTTTATCTTCACTTGCTGCAAAGAGTTGAAGAAATATTCTAACAGAGCAGAGTTTGAACAATGTGATGAAGTTTTCAATTATATTTTACATTCTTTACTCTCATATATCAGCTTCTTTTCATTGATACAGAAGACTTTTATTTTCTTTCCCTCTTATGATTTTTCTTTTTGTTCGAATGTATTACAGAGTAAATTCAGGGTTAACGGTGTTGTGAATTCTTACACTACCTGTTTCCCTCTTTTTGTTAGGTTTTTCCTTTCATCATTTTGTGGTATTTGATGATAACTGTTTACACAGAAAATGGAGATTCTTCCTGTTAATGACTTGGATATTGCATTACACAACTTTGTTAGCAAAGATGACAAAATGGCTTTTTATTCTTGTGTCCGGTACAATCTTGAAGAAACTCGTGTAAGTATTCAATCTGTTTCATTGGACATTGAATTGTTTTTGTTCAGCAAGGTTGCACTGTAGGAAATTTCTTCTCAATGTTCTTTGTACTCTAATACAATGATTTGGTATTATTCAACAGAACAAAATTGCACGGGATTCAGATTCGCTGAAGTTTGATGAGAAAGATATAATTGTCAAAGTTGGAGAAAGTTTACAGGCAAGAAACCTTTATCCAACTTAAATTAAATTGCTGTCATGACCTTTTCATTTGACAAAAGCATTTGCATGAGGTCATTTGCTTTGGTCATAAATTTATCTTACGTTAGTAAATACATTGGTGAGCATGTTTTCCTTTCCATTTTTCTTTGGGAAAAGTGGAAGAAGGGGACTATCATGTGCGCGACTCGTAAATGTTAATAGAACTACAGTTAGATTCTTGAAATTTTTATAGGCAAGATGGTTCATTTTTATATTTATTTTTTCTTTTTTGGGCAAGATGGTTCGCTCAACTATTAGTCACAGTATATTTTGAGTTTGCTGACGAGAGTGTTTCACCTTGTTCTCTGTGGATCAAAACATAAGCTGTCTAAATAAGTCATGATATTCATGACTTGTTGCAGAAACATTTAATTAAGAATGTCAGCGAGTTTGCATGTTAAGCATGCTAGATTAACTTATAGTGGTTTGTCAAAGTTTCATTCTGTGCCACAAATATACATGTATTTTGCTGTTTGTGTCTGCTAATGTTGTAACTGATGGAAAGCTCCTCAATTAGGGATTGTATTCTTTTGCCCATATGAGCTATCTTTGCTGCTTTTCGAATTTTTTGCCATGCTCACACTCTTTCTCTGAGGGAGAGCTGGGGGAGGTAATTAGGAGGGTACTTATTGTGCAATGCCAAGCTTGCACTTGGTGATCTAGAGGCCTATGTCTTTCCCTCTTCCTACCCTGCAGCCACAGGTGCCTTGTGCACTGGATGTTTTCATTATGTACTTCCCTTTGTGTCAGTCTGCATATGCATGTAACTCATGAGACAGCTTGGATATTAGATGCTGTAAGTCAACACTACCTACTATTGGTGAGGGCAAGCTGTCATTAAAAGAGAATTTTGCCAGCAGGCAACTGCTCTGTTTGCAGCATGAAATTGGTTTGTGTGGTTAGAGAGTAGCACATTGGTCATAAGTTGTAAAACTACATCTTATCTGCGGGAGTTTGCAAAACGTTTGCAGGAACGAGTCAAAGAAAGAGCCTCTCAGACAAAAGATACGCTGCAGTTTACATCTTCTGGACAATTGTTGGAAGTAAGGATCTCAATGCCAATGATGAATTTTTCTATCTATGGATTTTCTGCAGTATATATGGGGTTTATATTACATGGATCTTTGTATGAAGTGTTATTCTGATATTTGTAGGACATGGGAAATACTGGAGTTGGAAGTGCAGTTTCCTTTAGTGATGATGAGGGCACCAGTGTGTTGTCTAGTTCAAAGGCCAGGACAAGAGGGTGCAAAGATGCTTCTGATGTTGGTAAGACTACCTCCAGAGGCAGAGGACGAGGGAGAGGCAGAGGCAGGTCTTCTACCAACTTAAAGCAAACAACCCTTGATGTGGCTATGGGGTTGCGCCAGTCGCAGAGGTATGGCCTTGTTCTTTTGTGATTACCATGCTGTTCTTTTGGTTCCTTTTTCCAAGCTGATGACTGTAGACATGCATAGAAGAACTTCTGGTTAGCTTGCTTCGTTATATTTGTCAGAAGAGGCGGGTACCTTTTTGTTACAAGGCTAAATGTATGGTTGGGATATTTGTATGTGACTCTTGAAGAATTCACTAACTACATATGATGTGGTAGTTCTTGAACTGATATCAGAACTAGAGCCTCCTCACTGCAATCATTTGTGCTTGATGAAGCCTTCCTTGAGTTCTACTCTGATTGACATTAGCTGAAGATCTTGGAGTTGTTACTTCATTCAATAATTTCGATTCACAAAAGTTATGATGCAGCACTTTAATACTAAGATTTTAGAAAGATCTTGCAATTATTGGTTTTCCGTAATTTTATTACATTGTGTCCAAGTTCCTACCTTCTGGTAAAATTTGGTTCTTGCTCTAGTGGTTTCCACTATTGAATTTCTTTTCAACATTCATTGTGTACGTGTGATCTGCTTAGAAATAAAAGGGAAAGGTACTAGACTTGCGAAATGCAGAGAGTTACTTAAAGTCTGCTGCATTATGTAGTTACGATCGGTTTTTCTTTCTCCTTGCTGATTTTTTTCATTCTCATAAGTAGACTTGGCAGGAAGCTGAAATACAAGAAGTGTAGTGGATAAAGCTTCCTTCATCCTGATGTTTAGGTTTATTTGATAGCTTTCAGTTACATACAAGACGTAGACTAAGACTTCCTTCAATCTGATTTTCACACTTGTTGGTTGAATTGAGCTGCTGAGCAATGCATTTGTTGGACCTGAATTGAAAATGTTGTGCTTTGCTTGTGAGTTTTGCCATATATTTGAAATAAGATCAGGGATTAAGCTGGTTTTTTTTGGCTGGCTTAGTGGAACAGTTTCTTTGTTCATCATGATACTGATAAAATGACATCATCAGAGTTCAGAAGTTTAGGCTCTGGAGTTGGACTTGTTGGTCTTGGCCTGGCTGTCTAGCAATGACTGCTGTCTATGTTTTTTCTTTGTTGCTTCTTTTTGTTCACATTCTCTCTAAATGAACTTTTGTCTGGTTCCAGTAATATTTAGATGTATTTCCTCACTGACTTTGTCTGAACACATCTGATTGATATTGCAGAACTCAAAGCATTATTGCAATACTTTTATAGAATTGGAATTGTAGCTTGTGAATTAGCTATTGGTTTATAGTGACATGTCCATGCAGTTGAAAGCTATGAAGCAAGAAGTTATTTAGTTTCATGTTCTGTAGTGTGAAGATATAGTCTTCTCCATGAACATCTGGTTGACAGTATGGAGAAATTCTTTTGATGACCTTTTGCAGATCCGCATCAGCTGCAGCGATGGCATCTGTGCGGACCATCACTGAAGATGAGGAGAATGTGGTTTCTTCAAGTGACGATGGAGCAGAACATTGCATAAATGATATCGAAAATAGCTCGGTATTTTTTTTTTTTCATTATATGGATAAGTAAAACATCCTCTGTGAGCATATGTGCGTTTTATTTTACACTTCAAGGTAGAGACTCTGTCTCTGGTTAACTTGAACTATTGGTGCATAGCATGAGTAGTTCCAGCCGATTTACTTGTGCCAGGACTCCTTAAAGTTTCAAGCCAAGTTGCTCTTTTTCATATTGCTATGCTTTTCTATAATAGACTCGCCTGATATCCTTCTTGAATTGGATGCTACTCTGCTTAACGATGGGTTAGATATGCTTCATAATGGCTGGTCCTTTTTTGACTTGTACATGATTTGGCTCTAGATTTGTATGTAGGTTCTGAATTTTAATACACCAACCAGTATTAACATATTTCTGGAATTTGAAAATGTGTTCTATTTAATTAGGATCCAGAGGTAATTAGCAATTGAATATTCTGGATGAGATCATATTATATGCATAACGTGTAATGTGAATTTGACATGGAAACAAAATGCATGTGTAACCTGATGAGTTAAAAATGATATAAGATAGCAGAATATCTCCTCTAACTTAGTCTTGTACCATATAAATACTCGAGTACAAGAAAAAAGTATATAAAGATGAGTTACAAACTAGTAGAGTACCCAGATCATATCTGCCTGGGTCTAATGTTTTTGCATGTCAAACCGATGTATCCTGTAATTGGGTCATTTATGATTTTCACACTTAGATTTAGGAAGTGGATACAATTTAAATTGTTTTCCATATGCACCTCCATGCTTTTGACTAACATGTTGATAAGTATACGCAAGTTTTAAACTCTGTCTCTAAACTATCTTAATAGTATACCAATGCTTACACACCCTTAGCAAATAATTTTGTTTTGGCTTGTTATAGGAAGAAAAATCTGTCCGAGGCAAAGGACAGAAAAGAGCTGCTCCAAGGGGAAGGGGTAGAGGTTCTACAACAGCATCTAAAAGGGGAAGGAAATCAGATAACACGTCTTCTTCATTTCACAAGATGCTCATGAACAGAGATGACGATGACGACGACGACGATGACGATATGGCAAAGAAAAATAGATCTCAAACTCGGGTAAGTGACATTCAAAACAAACTCATGTTTTAGGGTTTCCTGCTGCTATTGATGTCACCAAATTCTAGAATATGTTGCTGTAAGAACCAAGATCCCTCTCCTTTCAAAATTATTGCAGTTGAATCTACTGTTGATGCTTTCCTTGTCATGTTAATTGTGATTACTTGCTAGTTCCTTTTGTTGCTTTTGCTTGATGAAAGCAATTGATTCTTTCCACATATGGTTACATATTAAAATCCCTGACCTGCAATTTATTCTAGCATTTTTCCGCACTTTTTAATATGTAATTGAAAGTTGAAACCGTAGTTTGAATGATACTTACAGTTTTACGTGGTCAAAGCATGTAGTGCCTGAATATCCACGTTACCATATTCTAGGAATTCTCTTCGGTGGATGAATTTGATATAAGGAGTATGATCCGTAGTTATTTGTTCTTTTATGTACTTTATGTTCCCAGGTATTGAGCTGCATCATTTTATCTTTAAGGAAAGATGAGAAACTTTAGAACTACAAAAATGTTACAAAAATTGTCATTTTTGTAGAGTAACCATTGTAATTGTTCTTTTTATGCTTTGACTAATTAAAACTTTCATGCATGTAAGCCTCTCCACCATTGGTGTCACCTTTTCTTCCGCATGGTTCAGCACCTAACTTCTTGCATAAAGTATTTATTGCTGATTCATATAACTTTTATTTAGTTTTTTTTTTAAAAAAATTTTAATTTGCCACTGATTTGATCAAATAGTCTAAAGTTAGAATTTAATGCTTGTAATATACTGGGATAAAAGTATTCCAATATTCTTTGAGTGGAGAGTCCAATATTCCAATATCCTTGAATATGTACAGGTCAGCCGTCAACCTTTCTTAAGATTTTAGGTATTCGACCTAACGAGCAATTCTGATTGTAGGCCACAAGGAACTATGGTGCTTTGAGAAGGTAATTGTCATTGAGGCGCCTCCTGGACATGGATGCAGGAAAGCTTCCCCCATCTTTATTTAATTTTCATGTATTTGTACTTAAAAACACCAGAACAGTGTGAGTGTGGAAACCGGAGCTGTACATATGTCTTCGGTCCAACTTTTCCGCTAGATATCATTGGACTGATAGTAATGGAAAATCCGCTTGTGAGGCCTTCTATTCTCAGAACTCTGGGAGGTTGTTTAGATTAAACAACGCTAGAGATCACCTATTGCAGTACATAATTTCTATTGCTTTAAAATGCAGTTACATCTATAACATCTGACATTTCGGTCACAAGAAAAATCCGGTTGATGCATACCAGAGATGAGTGTGTTTAACAAAGATAGATCGTGTGCTTCTTAGGTGATCATCATGGGTTCTGCCTTCGCTTCAAACAAGGGATCCCCTTACACTGCCGGTCCATGCTTGTCCACTGCCTTAACTTGTTCATTGAGTTATGATGAGGACTAAGTAAGGACTCTCCTGCTTGCCTTCTTCAACAAGTGAAATAGCCATCTTCGAAACGGATTCTACCGACCACTTTTCTGAATCCGATTTCCCAAACTGACGTCAACCCATGCACAGCCCATCCTTCTGCTGCTACGTTGCTAAGCTAAGCTTGTTCCTCCTAGATCTAGATTTTTTAAACACATTGTTTATCTTACATACATTAAATGTCTACAATAAATTTTCTATGAAACCTCCCGAAAAAAGCGATTTCTAATATAAAAGTTGTAGTTTGCGCTCATGTTTAAGATTTGCCGAATTTTACTGAAACTTCACCGAGGAAAAGCGCAAAGGATCTTCTGTCCTACATCCTGTATCATTCTTTGTCCCACTTTTTATTTTATTACTATTTCTCCTTCATAAACATCATGTTTTAATTCTTTTTTGCTTCCTTAAGATCCAATAACTATTAATTGAGTAATATATAAAATTTAACAAATTCAAAAAATCAAAATGCATAAAAAAATGAGATTTTTTTATGAATTTTCGACTGTATTTTTTAATTTTCTATTATATATTATTTTTTGAAACTGTTGTATTTATTTTTTACTTAATTAATAGCTATTGGATTTTAAGAAAACAAAAAAAAACTAAAACATGATATTTATATAAGAGAAATAGTAATATAATAAAAAGTGGGACAGAGAGTGACATAGAGTGTGGGACAGAAGATCCGTTGCGGAGGAAATGCAAAGGATTGAGGAACTCACTTTTGGGCTTTAGAGGACAGAACATGAGGATGGCAAGCCCAGCCCTTCTCATAATTTTGATGGTGACCCATTGTGCAGTTTCGTTTTGCATCCCGAATCAATGATGTGCCCATGGATTCGTGAGATGGGTCAGATTTTTTATGACAACCCAAGAGGTGAAAGCAAGGTCCGCTACGTCTTTCTGGGTTTATTCTTTTTCGCAGTACAGCAAACTGCAAAAGGAAGGGAAATTGGAAATTGGACAGCTATGAAGGAAACAGGAATGGTCTCTTTAGCTGTTGAAGCAAGTGAACTGTTGGTCTGAAAAAATTTCAATGGATCCGAGTCTAAAAGAGAAATTTACCAAAAAATGGGGGTGGGGAAAGTGAATAAAAGCCTCACAAGTTAATTTTGTTTGGATAGGATGTTATTTGAATATTTATTTGAAATAATTATTATTGTATTTTTTATGATGTGATGTATGTAAAATAAAAAATAATTAAAAATTATATTTATGGTATAAATAAAAAAATTTTGAAACTTTTTTATGCAAATCTTCCCATCCAAACAAACTCTTGGACCGGCGTCTAGTCTAGTGTTTATAATAGCTCTTATGCCAGTGACTCGGGTCTTTCCCGATCCCGGTTCTTTCTTTTCACGAGAGTGGAGAGAAATTTGGTAGCTGTGTATTCATGGCGACGAACACCGGCATGGACGAAGACGAGGAATTCGTAACTCTAAGGTGTATGGAAGACGACGTTGAAGGTGACGCGGAAGATGTGATTTCCATTTCAACCGCTGACATTTACAGATGGGACTTGACTTCCATTCTCACTCACAGAATCGTCCAAATCAAAGCCAATCGAAACAGGCAAACTAATACTGACTGCCTCATCTTCCTTCCTTAACATGCTTATAATTCTGTACTGCTATTCTCATCCAGTTCAATCGCAGTTCCACTATACTCTTCTTTTGGAATGAGTATTTCTTGACAACTTTTCTACAGGATCATTCAAATGTCTTCCTATTTTAGCGGTCTCTTATCTGGAAGCTTTAGGTATTACTGTTCATCACTTTATCAGTAGATTGATCAGAAATTTTTTTTTTTACCGGATATAAAGTATTGTGATATTTTAGCTCTTTGGTACCTATTTGGTAGCTATTAAAACATTTTTTTTGTTGATTTCTGCAGTGAATCTTGCCTGGATTTGGTATCAATTCATTGGAACGCACAATCATTTTTTAGTGTTTTGAGGTTCATGTTTGGATATTATGTGGAGATCACCTCTGATAATTTTATTCTTCTCTATGAGGTAAGACCATAAGAGGTTATAACATGTTATTGATTTTGACAACATTTGACAGTTTGGCTTAGAAGCTTCATTTGAACTTGGAATCCTGCTTTTTGTCAAAAATTTATGTGCTTCAAGCTGTCATACGCCGCAAACATCACGAAAGCTTATATATATATGTATATATTCCTTCTGTTTGAATGGAGAGTTGATGGTATAAAGTGGAAAGAATGCTCCTAACTTCTTTGTTCAAGATGGATGAAGGGTTTAACTTGATAATAACTGGAAGACATACACTAAAATTGATGCTCAGGTGGACAATAACAGAAACAACGGTTCCCACAGGTGCAGAAGTACATAAGAATATCACGAACACCAACATGTTTCTTCTTGAAGTTGTAGATTCGATCTAACTAAAGTATTTATGTTTCCGTTCGTGGCCCCTTGGCAATTTGGCTCCTCATGAATCTTATTTGTTCAACCAAACTCTCATTTTATTTCTTTGGACAATTTTTAATTCCCTTGAGGTTGTCATCATGATATTCGAACTGAACGTAATTGGTATAGAACTTAAGCAGATTCAGCACATGCATTTATATTCATGTAGACCTAATCTCATCTAGTAATGCATGATAACTGTGGGAGCCAAACATTCATCATATTGGCCTTCAACAGTTCGAAAGAACATCAAACTTCATAAAGTTAGTGTGTCCATAGATAATATTTTCGGTTAAATTGAAGACAGTGTGGCATTAAGTTGAAGGATTTTACAACAGAATTTTTTCAGTAATCATTGTGCATGTTTTTTTTCATTATTCTGCTTCATGAAAGCATGTTGTTTTCAGAAATTCATCCATATTCATATTTACACCAATGAAAGAATGGTTTCAAGTTTGTTGCTGAAACATGTCAAACCCATTGTGTAATGCAGTTTCTCCTGGAAATAACTTGTTCTTTCTTTATTTGACATCTTTAAGAGCTCTGTATAAAGTCATTTTGAATGGAAGAGTTATGTTTTGGATGATAATGACTTGGTGTAATTTTGGGATGACAAAACCTTCATGTATTATGTAGTTTTTTCTGCTGCCACTGTACTACTCTAATATGTTGTATATTTTAAAGTCTAGATGGACAAGAAATATGACCTGTTTCTGAGATGATTCATTTGATTCTTCAAACTTGCTATTTATGTATCAGGCTGCTCTATTTTTTGGAGTGGAATCGCTGCTCTTGCAATGTCAGCTTTGGTTGAGTGAAGTAACATCTTCCAAGGACCCATTGACTCCAAAACTACAAGTAGATGCTTTGATCCGTGTTTGGAATTATGGTGTAGAGCATGGTAAGGAAGATTTTTACTGCTTGGAAACTATGAAAATGGCATTTGTAAGATCTTGTTTGTTAGGTTGTGTTTTGACATGTATGTTATATCATTCCATCTTATAGATGAAAATGGAATATGTTGCAGCAAATGATTTGATTCTACATCTTTGCACGAGTTATCTAGCAAGGAACCTCGTAAGTGCTTAGGATTTTGGATTTGTTATCCCTGCCAAATCATCTATTTCCATCACCAATTGTGCTGGTCCCTTCTTTCTTCAATCTAACTGCGTATATTATACTTCTCCAGAAATGGGCAATGTTGTGTGACTCTTTTTTGGATGTTCCTTACCAGTTACTAAATACATGCATTCAACATCCCGAATTGACCATAGATAGGTTGGATTTTTTGCCTTTTTAACTTGCCATTGTAGTAGATTAATAGTGTCAATTATAATGCTGATATTAGTTAACCTATCCCTAACAGCGAGAAATATCTTTGTGATGCCATTCTTCTTTGGCTTGCTGCTAACATCCGAAAAAAGACTATTGAAGATGGTTGCACTGGCATGTTGCGACAGGTATCCTTTAGAGCCATTCTGTTTATGTCTTGGATCGGTAGGTAGATGCTTGTTCACTATCATAAGAATCAGTTAAGAGTTTCTTTTTTTAGTGGTTATTAGATCTTCCAAGGACTGTAACCAAAATGTATCGTGAGGCCATTTTTTACTGATTGGAATAATAGAAATTCTGATTTATAGATCTTCGAAATAAGATGAAGTTTCAACATGCTCATATTCTTTTGTTATCATTATTATTTAAATTTGGTGCAGTGTTGTTCTTCTGCCAAAGTTTGAATGCAAAATCTCCTATGGCAAATCATGGTCTGTAAATAGATTGATTGTCTTTCTAAAGGTTGTTTTTGGGAATTGGGTTTGCTGGTGATGTTAACCACGCAAAATCTATCTATACAATCTTACAAACTTCTAAGAAATGTATCACTTATTCACTGAATTGTATTTTCTCGCATTTAAGTTGTGCATTGCGGCTTGGTTTGAATGACTGAAGACTGCAAAGAGAATATAATAGTAGGCTTTGGATGTCATTGTGATATGGCAGAATAAGAAGAGTAAACACGTTTTTTAGCCATAAGATGTCTTTTGATACCCAATTTTCCTTGTTTTACATAAAGAAACTATTCCACTTTGTGAAAGCATCCTATCAAATGAATGGTCAAGCAAGCATATTAGTATGATTATCTATCCTATTAATTTCAAAATGGAGAAAGAGTGTGGCTCATGCAAAGCTTGGTTACTGGAAGTTAGTGATAGTAACGTGCTCTTTCAAATTGCTAGGTTGGGTAACTGCTCCAAGATATTGTTCTTGTTATGAGTCATGTAGTGAACCACAAGCTATATGCGCATCTGTAGTTTACCAATTGAAATGTATAAATAGCGAGTTCATGTCCGCTAAAATGTTACCGGCAAATTGCAATTTGACCTTAGAATTTAAATTTATTCTCCTGGAAAGTATTATTAAAGGAAAATGGTGCTGGAACAATTTACCTTGCAGGTACAGGAGGGAATAAACTTTGCATCTAATTCATCTACCTCAAGAATGAACGAGTTGAATTGTCTTTCTGAGTTGCTGTTTCTTGACCTAGCAAAGTCATATTCTTGAAATTACCAGGACTAATTAAGCATATCAATTTCTCCTCAAATTTTTCTTCTAGTGCTGCATTGGCAAAATTGTGGTGTCGTATTCCTTGATATATGTTAACTGATAATATTCATGGGAGCACCCATGATATTTTCCTAGGATACTAGGGTTTGTTTGGATACCCAATTTTTCCAAATAATATTTTGCTTGCATCGTGAACACATTTTTCAACCCACCTTTTATATTCCCAATCATCTTCTTATCTCACATACATCACATCACAAAAAGTGCTACAGTAATTCCAAATAATATTTCAAATAACCTCTATCCAAAAAAACCAGTTTTTAAAATTGTGGTGTTGTATTCTTTGATATATGTTAATTGATAATCATAACATTAATAATATTCATGGGAGCATGCATGGTATTTTCCTGGGATACTAGTGGGTTTGTTTGGATACCCCATTTTTTCAAATACTATTTTGCTTGCATCATAAACACATTTTTCAGCCCACCTTTTTATATTCCCAATCATTTTTTTATCTCACATACATCACATTACAAAAAGTGCTATAGTAATTATTCCAAACAATATTTCAAATAACCTCTATCCAAACAAACCAGTTTAGGCTTGTAGACAATGTAGCATTTCAACATAGATCTCTCCCTATACTGCTCTTAAGTTTCTACTGTTTGGATTGAGTATCTGAAACTAGTGTCATGTTCTACATGGAAATTGCTGAAGATTTTCACATAATGGCTATTAATATGTTTCATCAATATGTTAACTTTCTCTCTCACCATTGTTTTTGCAGATACGGTGTAATTGTTTGCCTCTGTGGTTTCTTGCTGGTAACTGTCTCTAGCGAGGATTTCTTTTAAATATAACTATCTTAATTCATTTTTTTAATCTTAAAAACTAACTTTATCTAAGTTGCTTTTTTCTTAGGTAAAAGAAGATGCTGCTTCTTTGCAGAGTTTGCTGATGAAAACGTTGATGCTATCCTTCAGCTAGCTGGACATCCTTCTGTCGATGTGGGAAACATATGTGCAGATTGTGATTTGAGTTGTATGCAAATTCGATTAACAGAATTTACTAAGGTTATACTCATCTGCATTTTTTACCCCTTGTAAATTATGTGGGCCGAAACACACATACAGATACGAGCATGCTTATATGTGTGAATAAAACATATTACAGTATGCAGACACACAGATATTCTGATCTTTACAATGGATGAATTGTTTGAGGCTTGCCTTGATATTCTCTTTTATGTCTGTAATGCTTTGGTACATCTGGTGGTTTCTCATAGTAATTGGTAACTTACTGATCCCTAGTTCACCATGCAGAAGGTGGATCTTTCAGGTTGCCCGCAAATTAGGCCTATTCTGCTCTTGTCATTACTTCCTCCTCTATACAGCAGGGATATAATGGAAAGAAAAAAATTTAAGCGACCTTTGCTCAACCTTCAATATCTCAATGTGGATCACTTGCCAACTTTGACTTTTGAAGCTGTAGAAGAGGTGGATATTTCAAATTGTCCAATGCTGGATCTTGAGGATGCTCTCAAGTGCTTCTCCAAGTCCTTTCCATCCTTGAGGAAGCTAAGGGCCGTAAATTATGTAGACTTTGGAACTGAGAAGTTGATTCGCTTGTTGGCAAGATTTCCTCTTCTGTGCAACATTGACCTAACAGTGGATGTTAGCCCTCTTATACCTGCAAAAGTATCCGTTGTATCTTCACAACCTGCTCTATCTCCCCTAGGATCAAGAGAGTTCCCAAATGATGATCACTGCCCTTGGGATGCCTTGTTGAGTAACATGTCCAGACGACAACTTTCAAATATCACAAGGCTCACATTGCAGGGCAGAAGTGATATTGCTGGTGAGATAATCAAACTCACCTATACCTCATGTGCGTGTTTATTATCTGGAATTGGAGCTGTCGAGCTCAGTTGAAAACAACTTTGGAAATTGATCTCCTCTGTCATGCACCTGTTGCATACAGTTAGAATGTGCTGTTTTATTAAGCCTTTGTACAATTTGTTTGTTTGCCAGTCCTAGATTGTTGAGTTCCAGAGTGTGTTTCATTCACTTTTTTGGGGGGGGGGGGCGGGGTTGTTGGTACTGTGCTGTCTGAGTTTTGGCTGTGACTCTTTTTCTGATTGTGTTTGAAACAGTGCTATGCTTTGATAATTATTGAACCGTGCTATATAACTGTCATTTTTTATGTTTTCCCCAGATTCTGACCTGCGTAAGATCACCAAATCATGTGCATCCCTCTGTTACCTTAACCTTAATGGTTGTATGTCAGTAACAGATTCTGGCATATCTTTTGTAATACTAAACTGCATTTTGCTTCGCTCAATCTTGGCTTGTGATACTTATTTTGGGCAAGAATCAATCTCGGCGCTTTGTTCTGGTGTTCACAACCTTGAGGACCATGTAGAGCCACAAGCTAAAAAACCCTTGCACTCGTTTGCTTCTAAGTTCCATACTCTACATATAGGTGGCTGCATGGGTAAGTGATATAATTTTTTTCCTCTTCTGTTGGCTGAAGTTTTATTCCTTCCCGTTTAAGAATGTAGACATGTTGCTCTCAAGAATATTATGTTGACACTGTTATTAATTGCAGGGGTCAGTGAAGCATCTCTTTCAGAACTTCTATCTCAAACTCTTATGATAAAGAGTGTATCTTTAAGGGAAACCCACCTTGTGGATGATGCTCTCGATCGCTTTCCAGGATGTTCCTTGGAGATGCTAGATATTTCTGAAACCAAGGTGTGATAACTGATAAACCATATAGAATTCTCTTTGCTGTTTCATGTATGTGGTTTTCAACACTTGGTTTCCAAAGCTTTTCATGGCAATGTCTTTGTTTGATGAGAGAATTTTTCACTTAGGTTTCTAGCCTTGCTCTTGCTCACTTAATCCATCGAAATCCTGGTCTGAAATGCCTGAAAGCAAGAGGCTGTAAGCATTTGTCACTGAATTTTATGGATGCTGAAGGCAGAGAGCCTTCTAACTTGGCATATAGTTCGACAGAGTTGCATTCTGAACTTGGCAAGTCGTGCCAGTTGGAGGAAATTGCAGTTGGATGGGGATTTTCATTCTTTTCTTTGGAGAGCTTGAAACCTGCAATTAGATCACTGCGGACATTGGTAGTTGGTTTAGGTGGGTCCTTGGGGCATGATGGGCTCAGACTCTTACCTGCTTTCTCTCCTTTGTTAGAAACGCTGATGATTTATTTCCAGGTAACTGTGGCCCTTTCTTATATGTGATCAAACCAAATCATATCTGTCATCAGGTGCTGAATCTTCTGTGGCATTAGCTAGTACATAAACTACAAACAGATTGTGAGAGATTGTAGATCAATTTCTTTTTTAATTGTTTGTCCTATATCTGTTACTCTTGGTTCTTTTCTCCTTCATTTGCGTATAATTTCTATTCAGACAAATGTCCAAACAGATATTAATGATGATTGAGAAATTTGTTTACTCATCTTGTGCCTTGACAATGATAGAGAAATGTCTAAGCCAACTGAAGCAAATATTAATTTTGCACAGACCCTGCCCCACTCTGCCCCCACTCACACCCCAAAAGAAGAAAACAAACACAACCGATTTATGTTCTTGCTCAGGACATCGAAATAATTTGGATTTTCTGCTGCAATCTTTCATTTATCTGCAGCATACGCATCTAGTTCACCATCTTTTTCAATCTCTGCAGACTTTATATGTACAACTTTTTCCTTTTTGATTTACCTTGACTAGTAACATAATAAGAAGTGATTTTATTTGCTTGCTTTGAAACCATTTGGTTAGAGTAGTTTGATCTCTTGTCCTTTTTATATGTGAAGAACTATGTGAAATTTGTGGGTAATATGTTCTGCTTATAACAGGTGATATCTGACTCTCTTGTGATCAACATTATGAAAACCCTTAGAAAACTGCAAGTACTGGCTCTCTGCTATTGCTTTGGTCAGATTTCCTCACTAAGCTTTCAGATCAGCATGCCAAATTTGAGGAATTTGAAACTTGAAAGGGTTGCAGCTTGGATGACAAATACTGACTTAATTATTCTGACTCAAAATTGTCCAAATTTGGTTGATCTTTCATTGCTTGGATGCAGACTTCTTAATCCAGGTTGGTAATAATGATTGAAATGCATTTTCTTAGAACCTGCATCCTCTCTCATGTTCTTGAAGCTGCTGCAGGTGGCAGATTCTATTCATTGTGTTCTATTTGATTTTGCACCCTATTGTTAATTCAAGTAGAACTTTTGAATTGTGAGGCAATAAATGACTCAAATTTAATTTTTGATTGCTGTTGTTTGTAGAATCCCAAGATATCATTTCATGTGGCTGGCCAGGTTTGATCTCTATGCATCTTGAGGTTAGTCATCTTTTGTCTAGTTCTTGAGATTTGTATAGGAAGACTATGTTCTCAAAACTCAAAAAGTATTCGTAGGATAGTAGCTGGTATGCACTTCCATTTACTTTGGGAGTTGTGTCCTGTGTGCATTTTCTTAGGGGTTGTACATTTCAAATTCCACTTTGTCACATTGCTCTAAAACTTATATCATCCTTATTTTGTCCTTCAGCAATGAGCGTATTGCTAATACATAAATCATTGCACATGTATTTCTCCTTAAACTGTTAGCAGTATTACTACGGAGGAGGAACACTCCCTCGTGTTGCAAAAACAGTACTTGCTAACAGAATCAGGTCTTGCCTCATTTTTCTTTTTCATTATTGGATGTGCCTTGGACATTGGCATTATTGTTAAATTCCATATTTACAGTTTTGGTGGTTTGTAGATCCGTATTTTATAAATTTTCTCCTGACTGCCTTGTTAAGTGGTTGTGAAAGTTTCAAGGTTCTTGTAGCTTCAAAAGTGAGTGCCCACATTCGCCTTTCTAAAATATATGTTGCCATAGCTCTGTAACGATTTAGTCCCTTCTGGAAATGATTCCTCTCACCTCTCACCTCTCCCTGCACCCCCTTCCCCCAGCCCAAACAAAAAGAAAGAAAGAAGGGGTTTTATGTCCCAAGGCTCCATTATCCTTATCATAGATGGGCTACAAGCCTTTTACAATGACTGTCGACCTGGGAATATGTTGGTACAAGAGGGAAACGAGATCTAAGCAATCACTTGTTAAGCTTTTTCCTTTGCCGGCTTTAGGTTTTATTTAGTTCAGTCATTCAGATCATCCACTTGTTACAGCCTCTGTGACTGCAATTCTTGAGCACAAATTGCACATTACTGGTAGTGGAACATTTTGGGGGATGTGATCTTTCTATAGCAGCTATATTTCTGTTCAAAAAATTTTCCGCCCAAAGCATTTTACAGAAGAATCAATGGCAAGAAGAGACATTAGGTTACCTATTTTTGATGACCTGGGGTCCTTTAATGCTCAAATATCATTCAAAAGTCTGCAGAGAGTTCCAAAATTCATTATTGACCTCTCAAGGTGTTCTCTCCTCTTTTTGCTTTTTCTATGGTGACAGGAATGTTTTTACTGGTTCTGTCATAATAAATAAACTATTCATCAATTTCTAAACTTATGTGGCTCTCAGTAACTGCCCCTACTGCCTCTCATGTTCAGCAATTCTTAATTTTTATTAGGACTGTGGGGAAGTAACAGCCCATGGTGTTTCACCTCTTATGAACTGTCGAGCCCTTGAAGATCTCTTGCTACGTCATACTGTGAGTTGTCAATTGCCTCTTTCCTTGCTTATCTGTTTATAAAATAAAGGTTCATAGTCAGGAAGAATACTTTATTGCTGTTGAACAATTACTTTTGATTCAGCACAAAATGCTTAAGTTTGTTGCGCATCTTTTTAAGAAATTCGAGCTCGAAAGACTATTGAACCCTTTATTGCTTTCAGGGTCTAGAAAGTTTGTAGCCTGATTCCCCTTTGGACCTCTAAAGCTAACAAATGAAAATAAGGTGAAATATTGCCAGACTCCCCTTTGTACCTCAGGTCGTGTAAGCAAGTATTGCTTTTTTTAAAATTTAAAAATTTTGTTAATGTTTAATGGACTTCCAAAAATGTGGAAGTTGAGCTCTTGAGACTACAGTCAACTTCTTGGAAATCGACTTTTAAGTTGACTTCTTGGAGATTGGCTTTAAAGTTGACCTTAGTTGACTTCGTCTCTTGACTTTACAAAAAACTAAATATACTTCATCGCTGGGTTTATCTACAAAGAGTAATTCTCCTTCCACAACCACGAACTGGTTTAAAAATGCGAGGCAAAACTCACACTGTGGTGAAGTGGTCACTGCCTTGGAAGCTTGCAGAGCTGCCAATGTTACTGCATATGCCCATCTCCAAAATCTTCAAAATTTGTGGAAACTACAGAGAAGGCAGTATGGGTGCCAATCTAGTTATGCCTATCCAATTCAGTTGGAGCAGGCAGCTAAGAATCAGATGCCGCAAGACCATGATCAAGGATTGGAACAAGGTCGTCAAGGCTAAGACTGAGACAGCTATCAGGACATCAACTATGCTGGAGATTATCAGAAGTCCCAAAATTGTGACTGGGGTCTTGTCTTGCAAGTTTTCTTCAAGATATTGTAGTATAATTATTTGTCAAAATGAAAATGGACTCACCAAGTTTAATGACTACACCAGGGGAATTAAGCCTCAAACTTAAGCGGGTGCATTTTCAAATTGAGGAGAAACCACAGACATTTAAGGTTGAAGAGGCACTATAAACAACCAAAATTTTCTCACCAAGACATAAAGTTGATAAAAAAGACTGTATGATCTAGGAAAACAATAACATGGATGCAACTGATATTAGAAAAAAGAAGAGAGAGAGAGAGAGGTCGATTCAGAACAGAATCCTGGTGGTCAGAATATATATATATATATATATATATATATATATATATATATATTTAAGTTGATCTCTACTTGAATAGGTGCTATTTGTTCTTATGGTGTTGCCACAGTCTGATTGAGAAAGGGCAAATATGTGAACTAAAACCTGATGAGGAAAGAAGCAAGAGCAGGATAATGGAACAGAGAGGGAGAAGAAATAATAATATGCTTTGGCTTTCAAATAACTGAAGTTGGCTTCATAGAATTCAACTTAAATGTGTTTGGGAACCTAATACAAACAAAATTATGTTTTAAATATTCGACGAGAAATGTAATAATTGGGTAAACAGCCCTGGTTCCCTTTGTCCCTGCGATATTTGGCATATATGGAACAGTTTCGGGAGAATTTTGAAGTTAATAAAATTTTTCAAAAGCTTCAGAATTCTCCAGATCACCTATAGTGTGAGATAATTTATCTCTTACCTCTTTTTGTAACAATTCAGTGGGCCTGATCTGAACTTTAAATTTCAAGATGTAGGGCACTGGAATTCCCAAAAACTTTATTGTTCTTATGGCTTCAGAGGTGAGCTTACTGGTTCCATGTTCTTTAAATCCTTTTAAAGTTCCATTTCCTAGTGAAACTGAATTTATGAACTTGCATATTTGATCTGCTTCTGGTTGTTGGCTGCAGATGCCAATGCTTCGGAAAATGTCACTTGATATTTGTGATGCGAGCGACGGTGACTTTGACATTCCAGATGTAAGTTGAGGCATTCTTTTTACAGGTTTTGAAGGTTCTCACCATATTTTTTTCTGCAATAATAATAATAATGCTGCACATGGAAAATACTAGTGCTTTAAGCATAGATTCTTTTTCTTTGAAACTCCCAATTCAATGATGATTTAAGGGGACAAGAAAATGTTTCAGTAAAATGCAAATAGCCTGACACAGCTGCTAGTGTGCATAGTTTGTGTTGAAGTTGTTGTCTATCAGTGGAAGTTTTAGCTGTCTAGGCTGTTTTGTGGTAACATTCATAGACAATATCATGCATTGCACTAAGGCAGCTCTTTTGGCACGAGACTTCTTCCCTCTTTTACTTCCAGCGTGCACATTTCGCCTAATCTTCAAGTGTCTGCTTCAGTTTTCTGACAGGTGCTTCTTGAGCTATGTGAAGATAGCAAGGTGTAAACTTCAACGGTGCAGTTTAGACCTCCACAAGTTGGATATTCATAAGACACCTGTACATAAAGAAACATTATTACTGGTCTGGGATAGCAAGAAACTTACCAGAGCGGTAATCAAAGAAAGGCTGTAGTTATTGAAGGAAGGAAAAAAGATGAGTGGTGATACAAGGTGGAAGAAAAAATAGATTTTTGGGATTTTTTTTACAACCCCATAGCTCATCCCGCCAAAATCAGAATTTTTTGGTCCTAGATCATTCCTTCCATTCCACTGAATTGGGCCAGCCTTTAACTCAGTATGTTTTATAGTCACTTTGACAATTGATATCCTAAATCTTATTTCTTATACGCTTGTCCTAACCAAAGCAACTGATGTAGCTGTTCTTTTCCTTTGCTGGAGTAGACTCTTGAAAAGGAAGGGGATTCTTAAACCAGTATTACTAATTTACATGTTCAAAATGCGCTATCAAGTATTCCATATGACCGTATAGATTTACGTGTATGGATCGAAAATCTAGTATATGACCTATTCTTTGAAGTCGGTGAAGCCCGTCTTTCTTACGTTTTTTTTGTGGTGGTACTATCTACATATTAGTGTATAGCGCACCAAAAATTCCACACATCTTGTCATGTGTATGCATGCACACTAATAATTAATACATGTCCTTGTATTTATATATTTTCTCAAATAGATTTTACCTTTTAAACAAATCTAACATTTGAATTATATCCTAACCTTTTTTGGGACAGATATCGAGTTTGTTAGTAAAACTAGTTTACACCAAGCTAATCATATAGCTGCACACTTTGACATTTATTACTCCTTTTATATTTATACGTTTACTAAATTAATAATGCTCTTACTAAAAAATTAATACCAAACTTAACAGATTCATATTTATTACACCCTTTACATTTAGACGTTTCTTAAATTAATTACACTCTTACTCCTTTGTAACAGGAACTCATCAACTCAACCCATAAAATGAAAGGTATGGTTAATTTTGTTACAAAAGAGAGGTTTCAAATATTAGTCTTGCTGTAAAAATATACTAGTAAATTTAGACAAGTGTCTTTATAAAAGTAAGGGAAAATCGTTCAAAATGTCCCTGACATTTTACAAGATGACTTTTTTCGTCCCTCACTTTTAAAAGTGTAATTTTATATCCCATACAAATTCATATTGATCAAATTTGATCCCTACTTAGATTTCCAACTAGTTTTTTGTCGGAATTCACCACGTGCAAAGCACGTGATCATATTTTAAGGGTAAAATTGTCAAATCAAATTTTATATAATTCAATTCATAATCTCTCACATTTCACAAAATAAATTTTTTCGTCCCTTACATTTCATAAATGAATTTTTTCATCTTTCACATTTTTCAAAATGAATTTTTTCATCTTTTATTGATCATGTGTGTGAATAATTTTTTTTTTAAAATCCATGTATATATCTATTTGATTTTACCTGAACAGCGCGACTAGCATGTGAAATCAAATAGAGATATATTACATACTATTCGTACTGCTCAAGTGAAATCAAATAGATATATACATGGGTTTAAAAAAATTGTTAGTTTTTCACATATATTCTTTTTTTACTCGAAATTTGAAAATAAAGCAGACATTTAATCCTAAATATTATCGAGTGTTTATATCGAATTAAATTTGGATAGAAAAAATAAACAAAAGAAAAGTATGACAAAAGAAATAAATGATTTGCACTTTCAAATTTTAAGACAATTACAAGACAAGTAATTCAACTGTTGGTCTTAAAAGTATCGAATAGAAATTTCAGATTTAAATTGAAATTTGTTAACACAATTATAGAATTCGAGTTAGGATTCATTAATTAGATTACCTTATTATACAACTCAATAAATAAATTATTACCAAAAGAGAAAGGTCACAAATATTGAATAGGTTCAAATGGTAAAATCATATAAATATATACATGGGTTTCAAACAAAATTATTAGTTTTAAACCCCTATATATATCTATTGAATAGCATGTATATAACTACGATTAACATGTTTAGATGAAATCCAATAGAGATAAATTACATGATATTTGTACTGTTTAGGTAAAATCAAATAAACATATATGTGGATTTATAGAAAAAAACTATTCATACACATGATCAATGAGGGATGAAAAAATTCATTTTGAAAAATATGAGGGATAAAAAAATTCATTTTTTGAAATGTGAGAAACGAAACAATTCATTTTGTAAAATGTTTGGGATGAAAAAATTCATTTTGTGAAATGTGAGGGACTATGAATCAGATTATGTAAAAATTTGATTTGACAATTTTGTTCTTAAAATCAGACTATGAATCACATGCAAGTCACGTGATGGATTCCGACAAAAAACTAATCGGAAACCTAGATAGGGACCAAATATGGTCAATATGAATTTATAAGGGACGTAAAATTACATTTTTAAAAGTGAGGGACGAAAAAAGTCATCTTGTAAAATGTAAGGAACGTTTTGAACGATTTTTCCTAAAAGTAATCCAAGAAATGCGCAACGGATCTTCTGCACCACACCCTGTCTCACATCCGGTTCCACTCCTTAGGATCTCGCCAAATGTCCCTTAATAAACCAAACCCTCAAACAACCCAACTCGGAGAACCTTAATAAATTAATTAATTGATTAACCGGACAGAAAACTTAAACCCATTCAATCTCTATAACCAAACTGATTAAAATAAAAACTCTTTAACCAAATATGGTATAGGCGTCAACGAATGTTTTCTTCGAATACTCCTAAAAGGAAATCAATAAATGTTCTCCCACAAGGGGAAAATTTTTTAGAATCGCCTCGAATGAATGCTCTCTCTCAACCTTTTAGAACATTGGTAATCGAATTCTTTCTTTCATTTTTTCTTAAACAGGTAAATTTGGCAAGGTGAGATACAAATAAAGAGATACTTTTTATTGAGTATCTCACCCATAAAATCGAACAATAAAGGATAACAGAGAGAAAGCAAAACATTGTAAGGAGAAAATATGTACAAGAACATCTGATAAAAATTAAAATTTTAAACAAAGTTCAACGAACCCACCCCCTCCCCCCCCGGGCGCAAGCCAACCAATGGGGAAAAAGAAGGAAAGAAAAAAAAAAGAAAGGAAAAGACACGAAGCTAGATTTGCATTGAGTAGTAATTATCATCCAATCTCTTTCCTAATCTGTTATGGTAAAAGGACTATAAATGGTAAGATAATCCTGCATGCATAAAGCCGTAATAATGTCAAATACTCCGTTAGTAGTAAGTAATTATATCCGCATTAGAAGCTTCCATTTCCAACAATTGGAGCAGTGGCAGTGTCACAGCCGGGCTTCCCGCATTGACTTCATATCATTCGTTACCAAGAATACAATTCATTCATTAATTTCCGCCAAGCTATAAATCTCATGACACCCGCACCCTCAACTTCCTCGCTCGCTCTCTTTTTCTCTCTCTCTTCGCCATTTTGTCCTGTGAATCCACCCAATATCTTGCTTCCGCAAGGGTTCTCTCTTCAATCACCAGTTCATTATTCCCATGCATTTTCAGTAGTGCGTGGACATTCTTCCCAGGAGTGCTTGGTCGTGAGGCGCGATTCTTGAAGAAGTAATATTTGGACAATTTTTTTTTTAATTGGTTTGAGTAGGTTTTAATCAAACGTGAGGGGTAGCATAGCATCCACTCCGCCGCAGCAGACTGGAAACGCTCCCTAAACGCGCCCTTAGTGTTACACGGTGAACAATGGCATTGGCATTAACGGGCGATGATCTAGCAAGGAAGAGTACTGGTAGCAGGAGTTGGGCGTCGGCCAGTTTCAGGGAGGCCTGGCATCCTGCTCCCGAAGCTTTTGGTGGAAGTACTGAACATGAGGAAGATGAGGAGCAGCTCAAGTGGGCTGCCATTGAGAGGCTGCCAACCTATGATAGGTTGAGGAAAGCTGTGTTGAGGCAGGTTCTGGATGACGGGAGGGTCGTGGGTCACGAATTGGACCTCGTTAGGTTAGGATCAGACAAGAAGAGGATGTTGGTTAATAATATACTAAGGGTTGTTGAGGAAGATTATGAAAAGTTTCTCCAGAGGCTAAGAAGCCGGGTTGATAGGTTCGCCTTAAATATTCTCATTCAACAAAAATTCTTCTTTTGGTTCTTGTTTTAGGATTAATGTTTGTTAACGCTCATGCATGCATGTAGGGTTGGGATTCAGGTTCCAACAATTGAGGTCCGTTACGAACATTTATCTGTCGAAGGAGAGGTTCATGTTGGGAGTAGAGCAATTCCAACTTTGCTGAACGCTATCCTGAATGTAATTGAGGTAAATCACCACGCGACCTACCTTTTGAAATTAGAGGGGATAAGTTCTTTTCATGTTCGTTCCTGGGAATTCTAACATTTATTAGTTGTGATTTTGGTGTCCATATGTCAGTTCAAGAAACACTACGGTTGTCTAAAAACTGAAAAAGTTCATCTACATTTACTAATCTTGTGTTTGATTGAGTAATCATTCTAACGTAGGCTAGAATATGCGCCCAAAAAAAAAATAAAAAGCTAGAATAGATGGGTGGTACTAATATGTTTTTTTGGTGACTTATATGTTCTCTGTCAATGTAAACTGTCATGGACACAGACTGCGCTGAGATCAATTCGTCTTGCCCCTTCCAATAAGAGAAAAATAACTATACTTAAAGGTATCAGTGGAATCGTCAAACCATCTAGGTATCTTTCTGTCCCTAGTTGGATAATTGTTGTTCTGATCAGTCTGCTGCATCACAATATCTGCGTTATATATATATATATATATATATATATGTTGCAACTCGTTTTATTCCACTGTCCTCGGAGTAATCACTTGAAAACAAAAAACTTTATTTTGTTTTCAGGATGACACTACTTCTTGGTCCGCCAGGTGCAGGAAAAACAACATTGCTGCAGGCACTTGCAGGAAAGATTGAAGATAACCTAAAGGTACAATGGTTTTTTCCAGCTATTTACTCATCTATATGGTATTTGAAACGGTGTTTGTTATGATATATACTCCCAGGTATTAATAGGTCACTAACCAGCATTTTGACACAGACGTGTGGAAAAATTACATACTGTGGTCACGAGATGGATGAATTTGTGCCCCAAAGAACCTGTGCCTATGTTAGTCAACATGATCTGCATCATGGAGAGATGACCGTCAGGGAGACATTGGACTTTTCGAGGCGGTGCCTGGGAACGGGCCGAAGGTACGAAATGCTAGCTGAACTCTCAAGACGCGAGAAAGAAGCAGGAATAAATCCAGACCCTGAGATTGATGCATTCATGAAGGCTGTAGCAGTGGCAGGTCAAAAAAGTAATTTGGCCACAGATTGTGTTCTCAAGGTCAGTTCTTAAGTTTCTACACTGGTTTTCAACATTTGGATTTCGAGTTTGACAAAATAATTTAGTAGTCAGATTTCTATTACAGCTTCTTGGATTAGATATTTGTCCGGATATCATGGTTGGTGACCAGCTAAAAAGAGGTATATCAGGGGGGCAGAAGAAGCGTGTTACCACAGGTAAAATCCCAGAGTTTCATCTTACAAGTTACAACCCTCGTTTTGTGTTAGCATCACAACTGTAATTCGATTGTTCCTCTATTTTCTTTCTGGTAAGAGAAATGTCAATGAGGAATATTGATTCAATATACAGTAATTCTAAAAAGAAATGGAGCACGCTTTTACCTGTCTAAGAGATGACACCATTTGTGCTCTGGTTGTCTCAAGAAATTAGCTGTCAGCTCCCCAGGGGGATGTTGGTTCATGCTTCAAGTGTCTTTAATAGTACGTTGTCTGCATCTCAACTGGATGCAGGTGAAATGTTGGTCGGGCCAGCAACAGCTATTTACATGGACGAGATATCCACTGGATTGGACAGTTCCACTACTTTCCAGATAGTAAACCACATGAAGCACATGGTTCACGTCATGGATATAACAATGATTATTTCTCTGCTGCAGCCAGCACCTGAGACTTATAATCTATTTGATGACATTATATTGCTTTCAGAAGGTCAAATTGTCTATCAGGGTCCACGGGAACATGTCCTGGATTTCTTTGAGCATGTTGGTTTCAAGTGTCCTGACAGGAAAGGAGTTGCTGATTTCCTTCAAGAGGTGACTTCCAAAAAGGATCAAGAACAGTACTGGATCCGGAAAGACCAGCCGTATAGATACATATCAGTTCCTGAGCTTGCAGAAGCCTTCAAAGCCTTTCATGTTGGCCAACGGCTTGCAGAAGAGCTCAGTGTGCCTTACGATAAATCCAAAACCCACCCAGCAGCATTGGTTACGAACAAATATGGTCTCTCAAATTGGGAAATATTGACGGCATGTTTTTCGAGAGAATGGCTGCTGATGAAGCGAAATTCTTTCGTGTACATTTTCAAGACAGTTCAGATAACAATAATGGCCATTGTTTCATCCACAGTGTTTCTTAGAACGCAGATGCCACATGGCCAATTGCAAGATGGAGGGAAATATTTTGGAGCTCTTTTCTTCAGTCTTATCAATATAATGTTCAACGGAATGGCTGAACTTTCAATGACGGTGTTCAGGCTTCCTATCTTCTTCAAACAAAGGGATTCCCTATTTTATCCAGCATGGGCTTTTAGTTTGCCAGTCTTTTTGCTTAGGGTCCCTCTGTCTTTCATGGAATCAGCAATATGGATAATCCTCACATATTATACGATAGGGCTTGCTCCCTCCCCTGCCAGGTAAATAAATATTTCATGCAGTCTAATCTCTCTCAGCTATTTCGCTAAACGGAAACATGACTGTAATCTGTGAATTCTACTCTCGTATTTTATGGTGCATTGAAATTCTCAAATCAAATCAAATCCCCAGCACTGACAATTCTCTTCCATATGCTGTAGGTTCTTCCAACAGTACCTGACATTTTTCTGTATACATACGATGGCTCTCTCTCTTTTCCGCTTTATTGCAGCAATTGGAAGAACGCAGGTTGTAGCAAACACATTGGGTACCTTCACTCTGCTAGTGGTCTTTGTGTGCGGAGGATTTGTGGTTGCCAAAGGCGAGTGTTTAAAATTCTCCTTAAAGAAACCTAGAAATCATTCTCACACAGTACAAAATACTTTCACGTCATATTGTGTAACAAAGAACTACGCATTTTTTGAGAGTGGAGAAGCTAAATTAATCAACTTTTGCATGGTATAATAGAAATGCAGTACAATTGCAAGGCAGATTGATTTTTAGGATTACTGGCCGTTGCTAAAGTGTGTTCGTATTGTTGCCTGAAGATGCCCTTAAGCCATGGATAAGATGGGCGACCTATATTTCTCCAATGAGCTATGGACAAAATGCTATTGTCATGAGCGAATTTCTTGACAAGAGATGGAGTGCAGTAAGTTTTCTACATAATCCGCCTTCTACAATCTATCCTCTAGTCTGTTTATTTCTACTGCACTTACAAGTCCTAAATTAAAATCTTAGAACATTTCACTTGATGCAGCCTAATTTGGACCCCCGAATCGATGCTCCCACGGTAGGGAAAGCCCTCCTGAAAGGAAGAGGCTTCTATACAGAGTGGTCCTGGTACTGGATATGCATTGCAGCACTATTGGGGTTCTCCGTTCTCTTCAATGGTTTCTTTGTTGTAGCACTGACTTTCTTAAACCGTGAGTACTACATGTTGGAACTCTCATATGTTGACTTGAACTTCTCTTTCTCTTTAGTTGGAATAAAAACCAGAAATTGAAGTAGTTTTGCAATGCATTTGTCTTCAGCCTTGGGTGATTCAAGAACAGTAGTCTTGGATGAAAACCAAGAAAAGAATTCATCTTCTGCAAGCAACAAGGAAACATCCGAAGGTTTGGTCTGTCTTTAATGGTTCGACATTTTATGATTAATGTTAAGGTGTTGCTAAGGTGTGAATTTTGAGTTTGAAATCTTATGTTTCTGATTACATAATCACACCTGCTCCTTCTTTCTCTAATTATATGGTAATACATCGTGTACGCGAAAACTTGTTTCACGACTCTAAAGCAATTAGCAACTAAGAAATTAAGCTTCAGCTTTAAAGCTCATCGAATTAAAGCATCTTTTATTGTACATCACATCTGCATGACATGCTTCCTTGCCCCAACCGTATATGAAATATAACGGTTATTGTGTTGTTCATTAATTTGCTGGTCTGAGGTGTATATAATGATTGGCTGATTTCAGGAACTGACATGGAACCCAGAAATGCCTCGAGTAGCACAGAAGCAAATGGACATGACAAGAAAGGCATGGTTTTACCCTTCCAGCCATTGTCTATAGCTTTCAACCATATTAACTACTCCGTGGATATGCCAGCTGTAAGAGTTTTAATTTACATCAACCCTTTCATTTTGTGCTAAAACGTTTGAATGGATAAAAAGCACTAAAAACAATGCTGCTAGCTCTTTAGTTCAGATTTTCATATTTAAAACTCAAACTGGAAATGCCCCCTCGTTCTCCATGAAGGGTCTCAGAATGCCTAAGATGGATCTTTCATGTCTAACATTTTGCAATTGGTTTACCAGGAAATGAAGAGTCAGGGGGTTCAAGAGGATCGTTTGCAACTACTACGAGATGCTAGTGGCTGTTTCAGACCTGGAATATTGACAGCACTTGTAGGTGTTAGCGGTGCTGGGAAGACAACTTTGATGGATGTGTTAGCTGGACGAAAAACTGGAGGATACATTGAAGGAACCATCTGCATCTCAGGTTACCCGAAAAACCAGAACACATTTGCCAGAATAAGCGGATACTGCGAACAGAATGACATTCATTCACCTCATCTTACCGTGTATGAATCTGTCTTATACTCCGCCTGGCTTCGTCTTCCCGCTGATGTAAAAGAAAGCACTCGGAAGGTAAGTGATTCATTTAGATCTTCAACATAAATATTGACTGATAATTGTATGCTTCAACCTTTTGCTAACCATCTTACTATTATTTTGCTTTGGAATTGAACTGCAGATGTTTGTGGAAGAAGTAATGGAGCTGGTTGAACTCAAACCTATAAGAAATTTGTTGGCTGGCCTTCCAGGAGTTGATGGTCTTTCAACAGAACAAAGAAAACGCTTAACAATTGCTGTAGAGTTGGTTGCCAATCCATCCATAATCTTCATGGACGAACCAACATCTGGTCTTGATGCTAGAGCTGCTGCCATTGTTATGCGCACTGTAAGAAATACTGTGGACACTGGAAGAACTGTAGTGTGCACGATTCACCAACCAAGCATAGACATTTTTGAATCTTTCGATGAGGTAAGAGTGACAACAGTTTACATTAGTATATCAATTTATTCTTTGCAGAGAAACGAGTGGAATCCCCTTGGTTCAGTTTTCTAAACTTAAACATATTTTCATTGTAGTTGCTTTTGATGAAGAGAGGAGGGCGCGTGATTTATGCAGGACCACTTGGTCGCAATTCTCAAAAGCTAATAGATTACTTTGAGGCAAGTGTATCTCCTACTGTTATTTGGTTAAAATTTATCCGAGGGAAAACCAAAGTGTTTGTAGCTTCTTTCCACATATTCTAGTTGTCTTTGAAACTAAGGTCAGCCAGGAAATTCCCAATGGGCTTTGATTTATTGTCCACCTGCAGGTTGTCCCAGGAGTTCCCAAGATTACTCCTGGATATAATCCTGCCACGTGGATGTTGGAAATCAGTACTCCGTCAGTTGAGGCTCAGCTGCAAGTTGATTTTGCTGACATTTTTGCTGAATCAGCCCTTTATAAGTAAAATCCGAATGACCGACTGCTCTAAGCATTTCGTCTTTTACCCTTTTGTTCTCTTTCCATGTCTTCATTTGGATAACTTGCAGGAGAAATGAAGAACTTATAGCAGAACTCAGTACTGCTCCACCTGGTTCAAAGGATCTTTATTTTCCAACAAAGTACTCCCAACCCATATTCACTCAGATCAGAGCTTGTTTCTGGAAACAAAGATTGTCGTATTGGCGGAATCCTCGATATAATGCTATTCGTTTCATGTTGACAGTCGCCTGTGGCGTTATCTTCGGTGTCATATTCTGGGACAAGGGAGGAAAAATGTGAGTCCACAGTTTCTTCAGATGACTTCGCTCGCTCGGAATGACTTAACTTGAATGCTTGTTAAGGATGTCCAAAAATTTGTGATTCTTGTCGAAGGATAAACCCGAGCCTTTATGCATGTGTTGCTTATAGAAACTACTCTAGAAAGTAGGCTCTTAATGATGAAGCTTTTCACTGGGCAGGCAAGTACAGCAAGATCTGCTGAATCTTATGGGAGCTATCTATTCTTGTGTCCTCTTCTTGGGAGCCACCAATGCCTCCTCGGTGCAGGGAGTGGTTTCCATAGAGAGAACAGTTTTCTACCGTGAACGAGGAGCTGGGATGTATTCGGCATTTCCTTATGCCATCGGTCAGGTAAAACTCAACAAGGACACTCTGATGGATCACACTTGCTAAATTTACAGCAAAATAGTCTTTTGCGAAATTCAACGGGACACACATCAGATAATTTAGTAGTGTGTAACTTAAAAACAAGGACAATGATAATTTAGTAGAGTATTTTCATGGGTGTTTTGCAGGTAGCGATTGAGGTGCTCTACGTTTCAATTCAGACCTTCGTGTACACTCTTATCATTTACTCAATGATCGGATTCGAGTGGACAGCAGCCAAATTCTTTTTGTTCTACTATTTCTTGTTGACGTGCTACACTTACTACACAATGTTCGGGATGATGCTAGTCGCACTGACTCCAAATATTCAAGTTGCTGCAATTTCAATGTCTTTCTTCATGAGCTTCTGGAATCTGTTCTCGGGTTTCCTCATTCCTAGGACAGTAAGTCAATTCTAATGAGAATGTGGCGGCTTAGCATGGAATACTTGAGACATTTTATCTTGATCCTAAGACTGTTAGATGATTGGTTTATATTTTTATTGTTTCAGCAAATCCCAATTTGGTGGAGGTGGTATTACTGGGGCTCACCTGTGGCTTGGTCTATCTATGGTACCATAACCTGTCAAATTGGTGATAAAACTAACCAAGTTGTGGTGCCCGGGTCTCCTAATGTTACGGTGAAGGGGTATCTAAAACACGGCTTGGGTTATGATCATGACTTTCTTCCGGTGGTTGGTGTAGTTCATATTTGCTGGGTACTTCTCTTCGCCTTTGGCTTTGCTCTCGGCATCAGGTACCTCAACTTCCAGACTAGATAAAAACAGCTCTGAAACATCATTAGGACTTCTAATTTTTTGTGTTGTGTAGACATGTCAAGCGGTGATGTCCTTACAACACACCCACAATTTTGGCAATGTAGCTTTTCCTTAGTGGGATTTATTCCTTTCTCTTTCTCTTTTTTTTTTTTTAGAGTCAATTGTTTTGATTAGATGTGGCTCTGCACCAAATGTACCATGAATGATCTAAAATCTAGGAGGTTGCTTTCCTTCCACAAGCGTGAGCGGTGTGTGTTCAAGGTTCTATTTTGACATCCGGGCTAAAAAAATCACCTCTTCCTTAGTTCCTTTACAAGAGGACTCAATCGACCCACCCACTGCAAAAGCTGATTACAACAAATTTCCCTAAATCTATCTCACAGTATATATAATTAAATTATAATTCAGATTTTGATGTAATTTTTTATAGTTATGAAGACAGTAATACGTCAAAACAATATTCAATGAGAGCCCCCCCCCCCCCCCCCCCCCCGGTGGGCGCCAACAAAAGCACAAAACAACAAAATGATGGAGGAGTATAAAAGATCGACTTCACGTTCAACATTCGTAACCAGATTTTTATTGTCCCGTCAATCCCGAATCTACGGCAAAGTCGTGTAGAGGTAGAGCCCCCCATCAATTAAACGATTAATGACCGAACGACAAATGCTGCTGCAACTGCAAGCAAAAGCACATGGAAGGGCGAAATGTTGAAGCTCAAGACCCCAACTCCACCCAAAAACACCGAGTGGTCTGTTGCATAGGTGATCTTCATGGGTACGTGACCAAGCTCCAGAGACTCTGGACAAATCTTGAAACCCTCATGGGCCCGTCTGATTTTGAGTCTGCCCTCGTCATTTTCTTGGGTGATTATTGCGATAGAGGTCCTGACACCCGCAAAGTCATAGATTTCTTGATATCTTTGCCCTCGAAATACCCGAAACAGTCCCACGTTTTTCTGTGTGGGAACCATGATCTTGCCTTTGGGGCGTTCTTGGGGGTCCTTCCCAGGCATCCGGATGGCTCCCCCTTCTCGGAGACTTGGAAGGAGTATGAGATGAATGAGGAGAGAGAGGGGTGGTATAAAGGTGAGGGCTTTGAGAATATGCATGTGCAGGGAAGGAGATGGGCTGGCAAAATTACTGTCAGATTTAATGCGCTGAAGGGCACTGAGTACAAGGGATCGATTTATGATGCTTGCCCCACGTTTGAATCTTATGGAGTTCCACATGGATCTGCTGGTAAAACTTGCTTCTTGTAGCAATTCTTGGATCCCTTGTGATTGTCCTTGCACTTGTTGATTGCTTCTGTATGATTTTCTTTTCTACAGGCGAACTTTTGTGTTTAATTAGCCAATGCCCGTATGAATTTGATACTTTGATACTGCTTGAATATATCTTTATTTGGGCACGCTGCATCTCTTTGGGTTTGCATGTTTACATTGATGAGTGATTGTTTTCTCAATGCAAGATTGTATATCTTGGGTCGATGTTGAGTGTTGAACCTATGTGGTATGCTTTTGGGCGTTTTGCAAATTTCTAATATATTTGCATTGTCGATCATTCTGTCTGCTCGTGGCTATACCCTATTAATCTGGGATGCTTCTGGTGGCATTCTTTTGTTCATATCATGTGCAAATGGTTCTTCATATATCCACCTATGAAAAGGGGTTCTTTAAGTTAACAAGGATACGAAACTGGCTTGACTGCTTTCTTGTTGACGGTCAGCATTGGCATTATATCTGTTCCTCTAATATTAAGAGTCCTCATTCGTGTAGGTTTTGAACTTTCAATGGTAAAGGTCGCTTCCTTGCCATAGGTCAATACTTTTGTAGCTTTTGATTTGTGAACTTTAGTTTCTCGTCACAAAATTCTATGTTATTCAGATTTGATGAAGGCTGTTCCTGATGAACATAAAAAGTTCCTTGCTGATTTGGTTTGGGTCCATGAGGAGGTAGGTACTGTTATTGCTCCAGTATATCTCTTTTAGTGAGTTTGCTTTGGTGACTAAACAACTACCACTAGACTGCTAAACCACTTGAGGCTCCATTACTGTTTTTAGGTTGTAACTCCATACGAGATATAAAATTTCTGTTTTATGGGTTGAGCATTGCAGGATAACATCAGCATAGAGACTGAGGAAGGGATTAAAAACTGTAAATTGATTGCTGTACATGCTGGTTTGGAGAAAGATAAAGAGATTCAAAAACAGATGGAATCTCTGAAAGCCAGGGACACGAGGATTTCTAAAGTGGAAGCTCTCAGTGGGAGGAAAAATGTCTGGGAAATTCCTCAGGTAATTGCTTATTAGTGCATTGATTCACATTAGATAGATTCACAATCTTCAGTTTTCAGTTCTCAAAGTTATCGTGCTAATGTGTTTTATAAAATGATTACGTTTCTAGGACAATTTACTTGTAGGCAGTAGCATGAGAATGTAACGAACACTTGTGTTTGTTCTACCACTTCCGTAGGAACTTACTAAATCCCCAACGATTGTGTTGAGTGGTCATCATGGAAAGCTCCACGTCGAAGGGCTTCGGTTGATAATAGATCAAGGTGGTGGACTGGAGAATAATCCTGTGGCTGCAATGGTGCTTCCGTCTAGGATGGTTGTCCGTGATACTGATGAGATTTGATAAAGTAATTATAACTCACTGGTTCATGGGCACATTCCAGCTCAACTAATGGAGATACTGAGCCTGCTGCAAGGCTGGAACTGTACCATGTCTTTACGGCGTCATTTAATTGTAAGTTGTTAGTAACGGTTCAATGTTAGAAGCCATCACCTCTAAAGGGCTGGCATCTTGAGTAAATCATGTACTTGCCCAACTAGTCATTAGAAATTTGTCCAATTATAGAAGTCTGATTATGCTCCCGCCGCCCCATTGACAGTTCGGGATATTTATTTTCTTATCAAAGTCAAAGTAATTTTTGATCTCTTTTTTCAATAATGTTATTTTCATCTTTATCTATATTTCACTTTAAATTCAAATTTGAATTTTTTAGAGTAATTTTGAAAATAAATTCACTAACTTCACTATCAACCTATTTTTGTTAAAAGGCTGGAATCCCAAAATGTGACAAATTTTTTCAAACAGGGGGAGTATTACTTATGAAAGGCTGGCATCTAATGTAAATAGTTTGTTGGATGGTTTATTTTTTGCATAATTTTATTTACTTATATTAGAAACACATTTTTAATCATTTTTTTTATTTACATACATTACATTAAAAGTGCTGTAGTATTTTTTCAAAAAAATATCCCAAATAATCTCTTATTCCAAATGTAACCGTGGGATAGATATAGGCTAGAGACCTAATCTGCGGAATTCTTTTAGCTTTTGGAAACTGCGGTCATAGCTTTCAGGTCCAGGTGGCACAAATCATATCTCGAGAAAGATACCAACCCAACTATCAAGGTTAAAAGCTACAGTAACCCAACTATCAAGTTACATTTAGAATAAGAGTTTATGAACAGCATTTTGTCGGCATTTGAAGCTAAAATATTCAATAGGCATCAAAAGTTTTAGCTTCGCAAACAAATCTGTTCCGCAAACATTTGCAATGTGTCCGCTCGGTCATTGCTTGCACTTCATTTGTCAGTCTTTACTCTACAAGGATATAACTCTCAGGCAAATTCTGCAATTAACACGTTCATTTAAGAATTTGAGTTCATAAAATGGGCAATTAGCAATTTTGACGTACAAATTATGCATATTTCTTCTTTTCCGTCAATAGAACCACAGTAAAAGCTGTAACTACGTACGATTCCAGGAGGTTCAAGTACTGGTGAAACGTAACAACTGGAAAATTAAGCTTGCAGCACGAACTTTCCCCTTTCTCTCAAAAAATTAAAAGACAAAACTGTAAATGAAGAGGAAAAACAAAATGCTGGAGAGAACAGAGATGATGAAAAAAATGTAAAGCTTCTAATCCTCCTCACTTCCTGAACTATCAGAGCTTGAACCAGTACTTTTATTGTGAGCAGAACCATTGGCTACAGCCCCTCTGCTCTTTGTGTCTTTCACGTCCTCGTCGTCTTCACTATACTCACTCTCATAATCATCATATTCTTCTTCTTCCTCCTCATCTTCCTCCTCAATTCCATCCTCCACCGTGGGTACTTCATCTGTTGAGACAACGCCCCTTGTACCTGCCCTGCTGCGTTTCAAAACCTTCAACTTCAGATTTGACTTCACATCACAGCCAATCCAGGAGTCGCACAAGCAAAGAGAAGTCAAGTTGTAGTTTCCCTCAGCTGGAGCTTGGAACTTGCCCATTACTAGCCTAGATCCCTTTTTAACCTTAGCAATTGCTTCTTTAACAGTTGCTTTTACATCCCTTGCACTAGCACCAGAGCCTTCTTTCAACTCTTGAATTGCTTTTGATGCAGCAATGATGGCTGTAGCTTCATCCATAAAGTTGACCCTCTGGGATACCCAGACATCATTTGACAGAGAGTCCGCAAGCAGCAACCAGAAATTCTCCTCTTTGTCGCAAGGAAAATATGGAGCATGTGGAAGGGCACGAATCAAACCATTGCCACGCTCAAGAGTGATCCAAGCATGCAGTGTGACTATGTCACCCTCTTGTATCCCCTCTTCACCTTCAGTCTCACACGAGATATCAAGTGAAATTGAAGGCATCATTTGAAGAACCTTCTCCACATCTTCTGATTCCGAAGCAGAGAACCCAGCAACCTGACTGAGAAGCTCCGCACGCTCTTCCAGTTTCATATCTCGGAAGTCTTGAAATGTGCGAATTTTCTAAAAATATAAACAGAAATGCATAAGGATCTACTGCCAACATCAGAAATATAACAAAAGAAGGGCGAAAGAGGAGGAGAAAATTCAGCACCAAAAAGGGTTTAGCGAGGCGATAATCAAACCAATGATGCTGAGCCTGGTTGGGCCAAGTTTACTAACTATGCCTGATTTGTCAAGTGTCAACTTAAGATTATAGAATGGCAATCACTAATCTGCTTGGTGACTGCGGTGAAGTTAAAGATTATAGAATTAATCTGTGTTTTTTCTTTTTTTTTTTGGTGATTGTTTTTTTGGGGGGGGGGGGGGTTGGGATTGGTGTTGAGAGAGAGAACCTTTCTTGCAATCTTTTTCACCACTGTCTCACTGAAATGTGGCAGCTGCAGAAAGGGTGCATAGCCCTCACTAGATCCAGTTGCTTTTCTTGCACTTAATGGAACTGCCTGGATTCAGGAACCCACATGCAGACAAAATAACTACCAAAGGTATTTCTTCAAATCAGGGAAAATAACAAAAGAACCTAGATAAAATAGCAGACAACTTTTCAGGCACCAGAACTATAAACCTGACGAAACCGAAGGCAACATGGGAATCATTTGATGGACAAAGCAACCATGTTAGAACTTTCTAGACAATTAAACCATTAGTCATGCTTGTAACATGAATGGATGCGCATAGTTATAACAGCTGCTTTCAAAAATGGCCTACGAAAGCTTGCCTCAAATAACTGTATGCTTAAAATGTCAAAAGAAATGAAGAATTGATTCTCTTAGCAACCTGACATAATCAATCTCCTCAATAATTTGAGAAATCATTTATGCAAAACGAAGATTTGCAATCAACTGCACAAGCCAATATCTACAAACTTGGCTGGGAAATAATGTGAATCCCAAATGACACTCAAGCTAATCAACATAGTGGGAGAAAACATCTAAGAAAAATGAACTTGCAGCAACATATCCAGGGAAGATAAAAGCCTTTTCTATCTTCTCTATCATTTAATAACTAGTCAAAACAATTCTAAAACTATAGTATCTTTTCTTGCTTGCCAGATACAACTGAAAGCATTTTGTATATAACTCCATTCTAAATGTTATCAACATCAGCTGAGAATAAAGATATCAGGGTTAAACAGATATAAATTCAAATAAAGACCTGGTTTTTTCAAAAGTAATTCAGGTCCTCTGGTTTCTCTATCTAACAGAGATAAAGCCTTCAATAGTGCTGCTGCACCCAAAAGTGCATGCTAAAGAATTAAGATTGAAGTCAGAAGTCAATAACATGAGACCGAAATGCATGCTAAAAAATTAAGATTGAAGTCAGAAGTCAATAACATGAGACTGAAATGCATGCTAAAGAACTAAGATTGGGGTTACAAGTCAATAACATGAGACCCCCAGTATCTGTTTCTTGCATGAATTAAGATTGAGGTTAAATGTCAATAACATGACACCCTCACTCCCTGTTTCTCTCTTTTCCTTTCATTTGTAACAGAATACTTGGAGTAAAGAGTCTAAACAAAAGACACCAAATGACAACAGGTGAACAGGGTGAAAAAGGTGTAAGCAAAATGTAATTTGAAGTTACATACAAAACCTTGAGTTAACGTTCCTTGTGCAGCTATAAAATAAACATGGAGGCTCAATGTCAAAATTATGATTAGAAAATAAAGATTGGCAACATTCAGCACCAACATACAGATAGTGGTTGTTTTTGTAAATTATAGAAACCTGCACGATACACTGGGACAGTTCAACTACGCCAGTTGCAGGTCTCAGCCATCCATGCCCCTGTGGAGTGCGAGGTACGAGTGTCATCTGCACCAAGAAGAATTTCATGTAAGTAGGGCAAAAGATCACAGCACGTATTAAATCCTGGAAAGTGAAAAACAACAAGAATATTTCCAGAAAACCTTATTCATGGTAAGAAGCCACAAAGATGAGTATCCCAGTAGCAAATCATTAAGACATTCAAATCATTCAGGCATCACTTCAAGAACATACCCACTTAAATAATCATCAATGATTTCAAGAACATGTTTAAATAAGTTGTCTAAATACAAAATACAGCACGTAGCAACATCTTATTACCAAGTCTAACAGCAAAAAGAAAACAAATAAATAAGCACAGATACAATAAGAAAGTATGGTACCTTCATCAATTCTTCAAGAAGACGAGGAGCAAGTTCAAGCACCCGTTTCAAATCACATTGCAAGTTTGGAGATAAATCTGACGTTTCACGAGTTAAATGAGCTTGAATCAATAATTCAGACTGCAAATAGAAAACAGAGGACAGACTGTGAGGAAAGAAGAACTTCATGGACAACTCAAAATGTAGATGTTAGACATGTGACCTTCACATAGCCAGGATGTTGCTTAAAGAACTTTGCTTGTTCTTGGCGGATGTTCTTCACGTCCAAATTCAACTCACTCCTGACTAATACAAAAAGTTTCTGAAGAGGCTCTTCATCAATCCGATGGACAGGAGTGTCCCTGTACTCAGTGGCCTTCACGAAGAGATCCAAGACTTTACTGTATCACATGGCAAAATCACACACAGTATTGAGAGACTAAACTACATGTTAATTAACACACAGACATTAGTAGCTCAAGAGTCTCTATGAAAGAAAAAGACTTCAGCAATTACTCATGCATAAGAAACACTAAAACATCTGCTTCAAAGACAGATTACGGACAAAATTGTAAATCTACGTTTTTGTCAATTTACCTGATGATGTAATAATACATAACATCCAAACCACATTGCAGTGTTAAACAAATTTATATATGAAACATTTGTTGGGGAAATTGCAAAGCAAAGCTTCTGCTTTTTCTCTTTTTCCTTTTTTTATAGGGGTTTAATAGAAGAGAGGCAAAAAGCGGACTCCAATTCCTCGAACCTTAGACCGACATTCATGACTCCAAACAAATGGAAACTATATAAAAATTCAATTGCAACCAAGCAGACACATAGTTTGAGGTCAAAGTTTTGATCTTGATATGGAGCACACTAGCAGAGCATTAGAGGATGCCTTACCTTGGAGCTAAAGACGGCTTCATGCTAATGTAATATGTATAGATCGTTGAGTGCATGACATAGTTTCCAGTATATTTTGCAGATCTTGATAAATATATGACAGCAATCATCAAAGGCAAAATGATGCAAACTCCAACTATGCCAAGCAAAAGTATTCCACCAGATGATCCATCAATGTCTAGCAGGAATTTAGGAAGGGCTATGCCCATTTGAAGACCCTGAAAATCAGATTTAATTGACTTCAGATCACTATTCTAGAAATTCAAATTTCAGGTAAACTTGAAACCATTTCACATTTTCTTCTCCATGGTAGTAACATTCTATTACCTGCCTTCCATCAGGATGACCATACTTTTCAAAGTTCTCACGTGATACTGGGTCTGTTAAAGCTTGATAAGCCTTTGAAATGTAATCCACGAAATATTTATGTGCCTCTAAGAAAATTTAATGAGAAATCAACAAGATTAATGCAATCCAGGAAAAACATCAGGGCTCTCACTGGCTTGAGCTCAAAGAAAATAGAATGCAAAATATCAAAACACCTTCAACCTGGATCTGGATTCTTATCAGGATGGTACTGAATGGAAAGTCTCCTATATGCCTTCTTAATTTCAGAATCAGAAGCTCCAGCTTCCAGTCCCAGAATATTGAATGGCTCAAACACTTGGATCTGAGCGTTAAAAAAAATAATAATAAATTTGAAGAATGATCCATTTGCAAGAAGCATCTTAAACAAATGTTAAATAGAGTGCCAAAAAAATGTCCAAATGCAACAAAACATGAAACAATAGATAAGCAAGTGAAGATTTTATAATATTTTCATTGGGAACTGTAAGACAAAAATATATACTACTAATACTTCTCAGTATTGATAGTATCGATGCAATACAATACTAGAGTTTTTGTGATTGCATATCATTCTTGCATACAAGTAATATAATTCATATATCAAGTGTAAACATCATTTCAGGTGCACTAAATTGCATGTTTAGATAGCCTCTCTAAGTTAGCAGTTAGAAGCAGATTAATTAGAACATGAAGTATTTGCGAAAAACCCTTGGAACATATGATTTGAGTCATTAATTCAATGTAAAAAAAAATAATTCAACGTCAAATAAATGTTTGACCCTGCACACTAGCTTTATCAGAACAAACCCCAAAAAGAGAAATATGTGTGTGTGCGTGTATCGTGTGCCTCATTCTTGACATACTTCTGCATGAAATTTTCATGGAAGACAGAAATTACCTCGCTGCTAATATGTTTGATGTAATAAGCCAAAACTGCCATGATGACCCACAAGAGTACAAGTGTCAAATTACTATAAGTCGAAAAGTTTGAAATCTGAAAATTAACACAGGAAGAATTAATGTCAGTTTGACAGTGACGTTTCAAGCTTACAAATCCAATGTAGTAAAACATACTAAAAAACTAAAGACCATCCACTAACCCGCTTGAAGATTGATTTGCGATATTTCCCAGACCGAAAACAAACTGAACACTGACAGTTAATGTTTGTAGTTTTCTTTGAAACAGCATGGAATAACTTGATTAATGTGTACGGTACTAGAGGAAAAGCCATTAGTGTCAATATAAATATTGGGAAGAGAGTACTATTCTCTTCTGCTGCAGCCATATTCAGGTCTCTTTGTCAAAATTTGAAGAGATGCCTAGTTTATGCTCGTGGAGATGTGCTTCCAGTACAGCTACATCAACAACCTCGAACAGAAATGAACCAATCAGAATTTGCATAGCAGGGTTAAACAATGGCATGAATAACCAAGACTGCACAAATAAAACTTCACTAGTGGGACAGATCCTTGATTAGTGTATTCTGTCAGCCATCAGAACCTTACATGATAATATAAGCTACAACAACCACTAGTGAACCTCTCATAACCACCTTTTCAACAAGGTAGAAATAACATGGAACAGCACATTTGCAGAACATGCTTATTGAGAAGGTCCAAATTAAACCTTTGTGTCAACTGATACTATTGATATGTCTCTTCATACCACCTGTAGTAATGGAGCTCAGTAATTCACCAACATGATCTTCTCTCTTTTGCATTTAAATCATGTGTGACATAGATTCTGTGTCAACTTAAGAATATTAATTACTGCAATTTTTTGCTACATAATGTGATTGGCTTGCCATACAATAGGATTACTCTCTGGTAAGCTCTAATATTGACCCTACAGACAGAGGAGATTATAACCTGCAGAATATAGCATCCTTACTGTGTCCTATGAAGGTAATAGTTGAGCACAGAACATTTGGAAATCTGAGTAGAAGACGTGATTAATAAAAGAAGATCCTGATTTGATTTGTCAAACATCGCCATACAGATCATACCAATTTCTGTTTGTCAATCATTCTGAAAAACTTTTTTCTTCTCCAGTTTTCTCCAGCTCTGAATGCTACTGAGGAACTAAAATGATCTCCGGCCACAAACTTGAGCAGCCTAAATAATTTTCATTAACTTATTGTATTACAATTCGTTTACTTCCCTGATTTCATTGAATAGTTCATACAAACATATAGCGCATCACGAGTTTCGTAAATTGCACCTAAATTTGCAGGATGACGGATTAATATGCCACCGATAACATCCTTCAAAGTCATATTCTCGGCTTCAAACTTACATACAACATTACATTCAAACTTCATGTCCTTTAAATATGAGAGAAGTCAACCAGCACAGTTAAATTCCTAGACATTTACCTTCAAAACGTGAAGAACATTCAGTATTTTCTGTCAATCTAGTCGGTTCGACATAAAGCAACGCATTGAATTAACGAACCTACACAGTTCAAATATTTAAAGAAATCATTTTGATCTACACAGTTCAAATATACCTCATGTATGTGCCTGCCGGTGAATTCATTCGTTTAATTTGATAAGAACATTTCCAACTTAAGAAGACGAAAGCACTAGTCAAACATACGCATATGCACATAAGAAAGGAAAAGCAAACTCGATGCATTTGGCGAAAATTCTTGAATCAATTAAAGTTGTGCAGCTATTAATTGTCATGTGTAATCGGACACGAGGAAGTACCTCAGCCGGAGATGCTGCCGGAAAGATTAACCGAAGCTTAAGAACTCAGCTCGGTCGGAAGAGGAGGGAGAAGGCTGAGTCTGTTATACTCGGTGTCCCCACTCACCTTAAATAAGCCCTAGATTTATAGGAAGGCGTGCGAGAAAATATGTAGCGGTTCTCGCACTACTCACTGTATGTAAAACGAGTCAAATTTCTTCACCACACTTTGGAAAATGTTAGGTAGTCGTGGCTTGTGACCGATGCTAGCCAGCAGGCGCTACAACCATCTTGGGCTTGATTTTCGAAGATTCGAACGCGTCGTAAAATGGGCCTGGGCCTTACAATATTATTGGTGCGTTATAGTTTGCTCATTTTCGTTGTTTTTGGACTGGATACTTCCACATTTATGAGTCCAGACGAGTTGAGTTAACAAATGAAAGGAAAACGCGATACCAGATCGGAAATCATTGAAACTTTTATTGACGAAAAGCAAGGAAAATGCATTAAAATTTTTAATTTGAATATTTGTCGTGGCAAAGTTTGATTAATGTGTTGAATGAGAATGCATAGGCTTTGATAAATGACAAATGGTGGGCAACTTAGCGCAAGAAAAGCCAAACCATCCTAAGGTGCATGCTATATCCAAAAGCAAATAAAATACTGATCACAGATACCACATCATGTTTTCATTCAATTTCTCAAGATGCGAAGTTGAACTTATCAAATGTGTGAAATAAATCATATTTTTGGCTGCATATGGTAAGAATATTAAGATAAGGACGTAAGAATTTAACTAGTTTGTACACCATTAATTGTGCAAGTAATATTGTGATATTACTCAAAATCAAAATTTTTATCTCTTTTTTTTTTTTGTGAAATGTAGACAAATACTTATTTAAACTTGTAACACGTTCAAGTTTTGATACAATATTTTTTTATCTTTATCATCATTGTAAGTACTTGTTATGTAGTGAATTCATTTGATTTTTTTTTTTTTAGCATGTTAATGTATTTTGTTATATGCATGAGATGGGGATTTTTATTTTTAAAAAAGAGCTATTGCGGAAGTTTGGCAAATCTTGCTTGGATTGTATTTTTGAAAAAGTTTTTGGGAAAAGTTACTGAAGTAATTTTTAGAATGTAAATCAGTGTGATGTAAATGAAGTAAAATGGTAATTGAAAATGTGTAAAATGAATATTCATGAAAAATATAAAAAGTTTTTTGCAAAATAAATATCTAAACAATATATGAGTTTTATAGACACTAGAATAAATTAACAAAGTGCGGTTCAAATTTACGTATAATCCCAATTATGAATAGTCTTAAATATGAAGTCATATGCTATTAGTGTTTCGTAAAAATTAAATTGATTATGCGTGCTCCGTAGCTGTTTTCTTTTAACTTTTTTATTCAGTTGTGGAAGTTGGCTATTAAGCCAACCTAGAAAAACCATGGCATTTTTATATTAATTAATCAGTGTACGTATTTTCACAATTTGATATATAATACATAATTCGAATTTAAATTTTAAACTCAAAATTTACCCATGTATTGTATATCAAACTGACAGTGATAGTGGAAACACTATCAGTATATACAAGATATATTCTTTTAATATTTGTAACATTTTTATTACCCCATTTGTCCCGCGTTTATATGTCTGCCTCATGAATATATATATGTTCTTTTCAATGAGCTATCTTTAATGTTATGCGCTCTTTTTTTTTTTAAAGAAACTTTAATACTAAGTTTGAGGAAAAATGCGGAAATGAATACATTCCTTAATCCAAAGTAAGGATCCATCCTCTTTTTTTTTTTTTTTCGGTCTAGTGTCACAATTTACGCCAACTCTTACTCTAATGTATACTAAGTGGATGATACCATCGTCGAATCATATGGTATGTACGGGTGCATTAAAGTAAGGGTCCATCTTTCTTTTTTTTTTTTTCTATTGTCACTGTATATATATGTACTTCTACTTTAACCTATATACACTAAGTGAGTGACACAACCGTGGGACCAAATGAGTGCATACATATGTATGGAACCTTAACCTTTGATTCCACAGAAATATCTGGTCAACAACTACTCTAAAAAGAAGATTAATAGTTGTTTAGCAACGGTCCATCTTATGCGACACTTGTCTAATGTACTGAGCTTATGTCACATGTATGCGTTCTTTCTTTAAAAGGAAAATTGATAAGTACCGTTCACCTGAGATGAGGCGCCTAGTCAGGAATGGCACTTGCACACCGAGGTAAAGAAATTTCAAGTATAACGCGCGCAGCCGCTAGAAATATTCGGTATTAAATCGTTATCAGTTCGGATATTTTATTTCCAATTTCAGGTTGCGGAAAATAATATAGGATTGATAAGAGAATATTCTAAAGAGATAATTTCAGAAACTACCTTTAAAGGTTCAAAATTTCCCTTAATACCTTTAAAGGTTCAAAATTACACATAACTTCCTTGTCTATTTAAAATAACAATATCAACCATAACATTCTAATAAAACTCCATTGCTTGCTATGCTTATGTAGCGAACGAGTTTTATCATTTTTTCCTTTCCATTTTTATTCATTTCTCTTTATATTTCATTAGAAAATATGACAAACTATGTTATCCTTAACTTTATCTAGGTCAAACGTGAAACCAGTATCTTTTTTTTGTATAACTTTTAATATCATATTTTTTTTTATCAAAATTAGGAATAAATCAACAATAGCCTAAAATAATGGTCCAAAATTACTACCAAACTATGATAGTTTCATCAGTGAACTAGTCTACAAACTCTAAAAAAAAAAATCAAGATAACACATGATTCTCTATTTTAAAAATAATCTATATCCCCAATAAAGTATAAAAAGTAGACTACTATAGCGATATATTCATTGTTGTAGTTGGTTATCAAATTACAAATATTGGCATAAGAAATTTGACATTCATTAATTTTACAATTGTGTTAAATTACTTTATAATTGTTTAGAAAAATAATTTTGAATATTCATTAAAATTTTGACTATTCTAAGGTCTGGTTAGAAGTATCAAATTAAGGGAGGAAAGTATATTTTTAAAAATTTGAGGAAATTAAGTGAAATAGTCAAAAACCTTAGGGGAGGTTTTTAAAATTATCCTTGTACCCAAAACTATGCCGCCAGCCGGTTCGTGGCCACAAAAGTGCAAATTGCAAAAAGAACCTTTCTCTAGAAATCAAGCAGTAAATGAAAAAGTAAAGACTTGAGATGGTAGCCTTTCGTTCCTGATCTTTTTTGAGATTCATGCCCTGCCCACCCACGGCCACGTGCAGTGGGGGAGGCCCATGTCGAATTTCAGTTTCAAGTCGTCATCATCAATTGAATTGACGATTGACGATCCAGGATATTGAAGGGCAGTCTAACTGGACCCCACGCCCCATATCCCCATGCATGCTGGCTGCAACATCTCACACAAATACACGTATTATTGGCTCCTACACTCAAGTTCTTGGAAGTATTCGATTGTCACTCAAAATCCCATCACCATCCACCTCTCACGTCTACTGCTACTAATGCTAATAGAGGTTTTTCACGGTTCTCTCGGGCGCTGGTAGTAGATTAAAGTAGCAGTAGTGTCACTTCCACGAGCAATAGATCTACAGCTTTTTGCCGGACCAAGTAATAAACCCTAAAATTATATTGCTGGAGGGGAAAAAAAAAATATGGTGTACTCGTTATCAGGAGTCCGCTTTCCCACTGTTCCGTCTCCGTCGTCACTGAACAAGTCGGTTCGAGCGAGTTTTAATGCTGACCGGAAGATTGATCATCTTTCTTTCTTCTTGAGAAACCGCTCTTCTTCACGTAAAGTCTCGCTTTTTTTTTTTCTCTCTATTTCTATGTACTTCTTCTGGGTATGTCGGATTGAGTGTTTTTTGTTTTTATTTGTAGTGTTTTGCCTTTGGTGTTAGACTTGTTGGGTCTGTTTTTGGCGAATGAATAGTTGTAAATGGAACGCGTGTGTGGCTTTTTTCGTACACGGTTTCCTTTATTTTTGTCTCAATTATAAATGATTTGTTGCGACGCAGTGTGCGATGCGGATTACTTCTGCTTTTTCCTTTATTTTACTCTTGATTTTTGAGTGTTGCTTTGACAAGGATTTTACTCTGTCAACCCCAGCGTTTAGTTTGGTATTTGACTGAATTGAAGGTCCATTGACATTTTGGTATTTAATAGTCATGGGTTACACATACAATATCTTGTAACGAATTGGTGGTAGCATTAAGGAAATGCAGTATTAAGATGTGAAGGGCTGTATTGGTGTTAGAGTTCAATTGACATTGATTTTCAAGGGAAAAACCTTGACCTAGATTTAGATTGCTGTCTGAAAAGTAGAAGAGTTTAGTTGAAAGAACCCTTTTGCCTTGAGGGCACAAAGGGGTTAATTCGGCTGAAGTGTTTACTTCTAGGAAACCTTCCCAACTGACTACCTGAATGGATTGGTTTATTTCTTTTGGACCACCACTTAAAGAAGACTTTTCCGCTTTTTCTTTACATTTGGTTCATTTTATGTACACCATTATGCTTTTCAAGATGGGGTAAAGTTGTGGCCGTTGTGATGTTCTTTTCTAGGGAAGAACCTTGCTAGCAGGTTGGCTTATGACTCTGAATCCCCTTCCTCTACAGTTGCTGCATCCGGGAAGATTCTTGTTCCAGGCAGTGACGTTGATGATTCCTCATCATCAAAAGAGCCATCAGAGGTTCTTCAGACGGTTTTAGAAGATCCTCAGGTATGTAGTCATGATATTATCCATTTTGAGCAATGCATGCTAGAAAAACATTGAAATCATGTTCAGGCCCAAAGTATCAAGATGTTGATGCATATATCATATGTCATGGATGTGGATCAACAAATGTTCGAGAAAAACTTTTATGCAAATTACAGTAAAAGGATAATGAAATAGGTGATACAAAGCTTGTACTAATAATGCTAACATGCTTAAAAGAAGAAAAAACACTTTTCTTTTATTCAAGTCATTAGTGCAGGACTCTTTTCTTGTTTGCAATGTATATCTCACCTTTGTAGTGTTGAAAAGGCTGAATTGTGTTATTCAGGGTTCATAAGTGTGTAATATTTTAGGTGGGAATGAGTTCGATGCTGTTTAATGAATGTTAATAATCTCATACTTTTGCTATTGTGATCTAATTTTGTGTTTGTTAACTTGAATTTGTTATGAAATAGAGTCTCTTGAAATTCTTTCCTTGCATTTGTTTCACTTGTTTATTCTGCCTCACTGATTGGATGCATAGTCTTTTAGTAACCTGCATTGGGAGTCATAATTTTGTTGTTGCTTTTGTAGATTATATCTAGTTTTTGTACTGTGCAGTAGGGAAGTTTTTCTAACTAATTTCTTGGAAAGCCTTTGTCTTTCTGTTTTGCAGTGCATTTGTATTATGTTTAATGTAACTAGATCCTTTCTTCTACCGTTTTGTCTTCTTCCTCTCTCTCTCCCATTTCTCCTCAAAGTTCCCATGTAAATGCTGCATTTGCACTTGAAACTTGTGCTCATCAATGTCCATAAATCCTGACTTTTTTTGTTTTGATAAACAAAGTTCTCATATTTTATTTCCTGCTTCATTGGTATTTGTATTTTGACTTTGCACTTCATTTCAGGCTTCTATTGACGCTTCAAAGATGGGAAATGAAAGTGAAATTGAAGGTGAGGAGAATTATATTGACCCCACAGGTGGGTATGGTGAAGGTGGTGAAGCGCAAGATTCTGCATCTTCATTGCCTGTACATGAAGATGAAAAGGTGAAAGGTTTAACAGATTTGGAAGTGGAGGAGATGATTAGTAGAGAATCAGAACAAGTCAGAAAAAGAACCATTCCTCCACCTGGAAATGGGCAGAGGATTTACGAGATAGATCCTCTTTTGAGAAATTTTAGTGGTCATCTTGACTACAGGTTGGAATGCTAGTCCCATTATCCCTCCACTCTCTGTTGTTGTTTTTCATCATTTTCTCTAGTTTAAGCATGTGGATCCTTCAATATGCCAAATACCTGGACTTAGTCTATGTTTTTTATTCTTGTTGAAGTAGACCTGACTGTTATCCCGGAAGTTAGTTGTTTCTTTTTTATCGTGTAAGATGTCTCTCAGCCCCCTGAATCATGTATGCAGCAAAACTTTTTTGGAGATTCAGTGAAAAATGAGTTTCCAAATTCCCTTGAAGTCAATCAACAAAAAAGACTATTGTTTATTAGTTAAATTCTTTCTGTGTTGATGGTCTTATGGTTCCATACCTTGCTGGTTATCTCTAATACTTTTTTGTAGGATTGTGGCACAAAACTATATTACATTCCCCTTACAAGGATGGGTTGGGTGGGCTTCAATGTGGGGAAATACTTAAAGTTGTGCATTTTAAAAGTTGACTTTCCCAATCATTTAAGATTCACTTTGTTGCTTTATTGACCATAGATTATTACTAGGAATTGGCTTTATCAGTGCAGATTGCCCTCTTATCTCATTCCTAATGATGTTTGTGGAATTCAAATCTATCTATTCTACCTTTGAAGCTGTAATGTCTCATCCCTTTTCTGGTTATTAGAAAATCATAAAACAGAAAGAGTTCTTTTCTGAAATCTTCTGTTGGTTTCTGTTATGTAACTAATTGAGCAAGTTTTAATTTGAAAATTTTATTTTCCCCCCTCTTTGCCTTGAGTAAATGTGTCTTTTATTTTTTGTTACTTTCTCTTAGTTAAAGTAAGAGAGAACAAATCCACTAAATAGTTGGCACAAATTGTCTTTTTGCCTTCCAATTTTCAGCTTCTTTTGTACACTGTGGAATGTGATACATTCTCTTAGATTTTAGTTTTTTCCTTTCATATCTAAATCTCAATTTTATTGGACACACTTGAGTTATTGCCTACTAAACTAAAGGTTTTGCCTATTTTAGTTTGTTTTGTTAATGCTTCTTTGTCCTGAACTGTGGCCTGATGCGGTGTCCAATCACAGGTATGGTCAGTACCGTAAACTGAGAGATGCAATAGACAAGTATGAGGGTGGTTTAGAAGCATTTTCTCGTGGTTACGAGAAATTTGGTTTCACTCGCAGGTATTTCTCCTGATTTATTACTGTGCTAACTAGATTATCCTTTAAAAGTTCTTGCACACCTTGATGTTTACCATCCTAGAGATAAGGTGGAACCAATATGCCTGCTTTTGACACCTTTGCCTTTGTTCCATGTTATTTGTGTCACAATATTATTGAGTTATTAATGATCGTACTTGGCTGTCGAATGTGTACTCCTGTTGAGCAATCAGATAGAATTCAATTGAGAGATGGCACCTCTTGCTCTGATGCCCTTGGACATCGTTTTGCATCTTTAAGTATAGGTAACTAGTATAAAGCCTTTGGAGCCTGTGGCATGGGAAGGTTACTTGCCTGTCGTAGGTTGGTCCTATTTGGGAAAACTGAATTTGTACCTTAACCTAATTAAGATGCCTCTTAAACATGGGTAAAAAATCTTCATGTTGTCTGGGAACATCATTTAGAGTCCTGATGATTGCTTAAATTTGTGTACAAGGGAGTCTAGACTACTGATTCTGTGCATTCTTGTGTTCAGTTTATGTTCCTTCTACTCAAGCTGTTTCCTATGTCTGATCCAGAAGTTTATGTTGTTTATGCTATTTTAATGTCTTGAAGAACATTTTTTCATGGTTACAGTGAAAAGGTTGAGGTTCTTATTTTATTGTGTTTCCAGTGCCACAGGAATCACTTACAGGGAGTGGGCTCCTGGAGCCAAGGTTTGTGTCCTTTTTACTCTCTTTGCAATAGCCAAAGTTCCTACAGTTTACCTTAGATTCTTTATCTCTGTCAGTATGTGCTGCTCTGCTTTTTCAAATCTTATTTTGAAACCTTACAGGAAAAGCTGTTTATTTGCATAAAAGCATGTCAATAGATGTTTATGGTTGGTGGATTGCAGTTTAAATTTCTGGGAACTAACTTTTTTTTTTTTTGGAATATCTCTCCTGTTCATCTTTCGTTGAATTTTTTTATCTAGGATGTGGTGCTGGGAAGAAAATAATGTTTCCATCTTGGTTCATGGATGCATTTCATTTGATTATGGATATATCGGCTTCAATGCTTCTTCTACAACAAATAATGCTTATTGAATCCTAATGCATTGAACTTCATCCTCTCCATCAGCCAGATTATTACTAGTTTAACCAAGTAAAATTAGGATGCATGGTGGATACTTAGATTTGCCTCGGGTTTTGTGAAGCATATAAAGTGGTCTCTGCATGTTGTGTGAGGTTTCATTTCTCTTCCTAGCACCTGAAATAGTGGGAGCTTTGTGCTGGCATAGCCTTTTAATACAGTTGAACGACAAGTCTAATGAAGTAGTGTATGTGTGAAAGTTCTGGCTAATCAGGGTAAAGTTACAAGTTTTAATCTAGCTTGGCTAGTTTTAATGCTATGTATCTGATTATTCTTCTTATGTGCTGTCCAATATGGTCTATTTGACTAAATGTTTTCTTTTTCTTCATGATTACTTCTCCATTAAATCATCTTGCTGATTCCCAACAAATGCCAGCTTATTAAACTGTTTCTGACTTTCTAAATCAGGGAAGAAAAGTGTTGACAATTTATGGCCATGTTATGTTAACAATGGCAAATACATAGGCAAGCAGCACTAGATAGAGTATTTTTTAATTCATTAACTGTCATGAAAAAATTGAACCTTTTTTGCATAACTTGTTGGATTTTATTTTTGAGTTTTCAGTTCCTTACTTTATGATGCTTGCAGTGGGCAACACTAATTGGAGATTTCAACAATTGGAATCCTAATGCTGATGTCATGACTCAGGTATGCTAATTACTCTGTATATCTTATTGCTCTTCATATATTTGTTTAGCATGCTGTAGTCCTGTTTTGGACAATTGTGATCTGTGTGATGCCACTGTTGTTTGTATTGATAAAGGTAATGATGTCCGGTGTGGTGACCCGATTGTGACATGATAATATATGAGTCTTAAGATCTTCGGATGGGGTATGCTTGTGAATGTCAATGGTGTATATTGGCGACCCATGCTAGTGAACAGATCTCAGTGAGCTTTGTATGGCAATGTTTAGCACAATCCATCAGTAGTAGTTTTTGAGTCCCCCTCAGACCGGTAGGGAAAAGTGACTAAACAGTCATCTATTTTTGTTCACTTAAAACTGAGGTACTGATAGAGCAATGAAAACCTTTTATCAAATTTGAGGGGTATTTTGAAAATCAAATTATTATTTGGGATAATTTCATAAACCTCCCCTGAGGTTTCTAACAATTGCAGCCACCTCCCTTGAGGTTTAAGAAAATTACACTTACCTCCCTTAGTGTTATGAAAAGACTATAATAGCCTTGACAACTCTACAAATCCTAAGTATATGTGGGTGTAAAGAAAAAAGAAAACCACATTTTGCAAATATTTCTTTATTCAGAAACTCTCGCCTCATATTTAATACATTATATTCAATTCCTAGATCATTTAATTGGACTTCTTTCTTAGTTTTATAAATAGTTGACTATTAGGGATGCATTTGTTAAAAACAGTTTCTTCACTACTTACTTAGCACCAAAAAAAAAAATAAAAATCCAAACATTAAAATATAATGCCTTAAAGCATGGCCTAAATTTTGCTATAAAGAACTACTTTAAATTTTTTTACTTAACAAGTAATGCTGATATTTGATTTCTTTTATCATTCAATTTGTTTTGTAAATCAAATAGGGGCGAAATAGGATATTCATTGGATGTTTTGTGCTTGCATCACCATTTGTTACCAAACATACTTTCTAGGGGAGGTTTCTGTAATTTTTCAAATCTCAAGGGAGGGACTGCAATTGTTAAAATTCTCAGGAGGTTTCTGAAATTATCCCTTGTTATTTTAACTCTCAGTGAAGGATGGATATGTCTTTCCATGTGAAGGAGGTTTCCCTCTCTGTTAAAATGCTTTCGTTTGAGCAGAAAAATGCTGACTTGCATATTTCCTTAGCATACTATGATATGCAATGTAAAATTGGCATACCTATTCCAATATTATGCAAGATACTTATCCCAATAACATGCAAGATTTTCTCTTTCATTTGTTATAATTGAGTTTTGTTGAATCTTCTAATGGAACATGGCACTTATTGACTATTTTTATACAGAATGAATTTGGCGTTTGGGAGATCTTTTTGCCAAACAATGCTGATGGGTCGCCCCCAATTCCCCATGGCTCTCGTGTAAAGGTGATTCCTGGATACATTAGAGGCAGGACACCTGGGTTTTTGTCATTGAGGTTTTTATTTTATTTTTAAATTTTATATTCACTTGCCTATTTCCCTTTGCCAACTGCTTCAACTTGCAGAAGTGGATTGTGGAATATATCACAGAATTTTTTTGGTCACAACTGTAATTGGAGCAGTCCACCATGTTAAAGGAAGTTATACCTGATGAACACGTACCAAATTGAAGCTTGTGATAGCTTCTAAGCTTGATAATCTAACAAATCTTAGAAGAGAAAGTCTTGCATGAGCCTGTTATTGAGAACATTTTGACATGTAAAACCATGAATACATTTTTGTTTACAACAAACAAGCCTGTTATTGAGATATATTGACATGTCTTTTGCCCTAGTCAGTGCTGATCCAATTAGAATGCTAATACCTGAAAATAGGTATGCAGTAGATGCATGGTGTTACATGTACAATACCATAAATTGTGTTCCCTCCATCCCATTGATAATGTCATGCTTTCCTTTTTGGCTTGTCCCAGAATGAACGTCCCATATTAAATTTGGCAAACAAGTTTTCCCACCATTTCTCTCTCTGCCCTTACATTCAGTTGTCACCTTTCATCATCATTGTGGGCTTTGGAGTTTGCAGTTATCATTCAAATGTTTACCTGTTGCAAAAGCATGCATGGTTGACACACATGTTTATTTGGTTGGGGTGTGAAAAGCATGCACTAGGCATTTGGGAAACATAACAAACTACTGCAGGTCCAAGTTTGCTTTTCATCACCTGATTTTAATGAAAAGGTTCTAAAAGTGCCAGTATCAAACAAGCATAGAATTTGTAAACAAAGTACAATTCATCCATTCAAATACACTATTCTTACATGTTCTGAAAAGTGACAAACTTTTTGAGACAAAGGGAGTAACTGCAAACCAATTTTAGGCTCCTCCTCCAACTGCATTAATTATTCCACTGTTGTTATCCATGTGAAACTTTATTATGTCATCCTTGAGCTAGTGAAAGTAATGGCTACGGAAATGCTATGTTGTGTTAAATGCTTTGTTTTTCATTCACTCTTGAAGCTTACTAATGCTGTCCAAGATTTGTTCTCTTTTTGCTTCATTGATTTAGTTTACTCCATAGAGCTCATTACGTGCTTTGATTGTTCTAAGTATGCAATATCTGTTCTATATGCTAATGGTAATTGTCTTTGCTGATTTGTTGCTGAAATATTCATGTAAGGAACGGAAGGCTTTATAAGTTTCAAACGATAGGTTTTTTGGAGGATTTCTGGGTCATCCCTTCTAACATGGCTGTGACCATATTCCTTGCCATGTTTGCTACTGTAACTTAATGGCTTTTAACAGCTTGACATATGATGAAATTAGTCTTAGCAATTGCTCAAGGTTAGGTTTCTCGGGGAATTTCTGTGTCATACATGTTACATGACACTGACAGTATTGCATGCCATATAAACTAGTTTAACTTAACTGCTACTAGCAGGTTGACAGTTTTGACTTGTGAACTTGTTGCCTGATTATCACTGTGGAAGTATATATATATATATATGCACTAATTGCATCTCCCCTTCTATCCCCCTTCCTAAAACTAAAGCAAAATAGCGTCCCATTGTATGGAGTAGTTGAGCACTTATATTGTCAATTCGTAGAAATGCAAATGGGCTACTGTCCAGATAATATTATTTTGCATTTTCCAAATTTAGGTACGTATGGATACTCCATCTGGCCTTAAAGACTCGATTCCAGCATGGATTAAGTTTGCTGTTCAGGCTCCTGGTGAAATTCCATATGACGGGATATACTACGATCCTCCAGAAGTGGTACTTTTTTGCCTTATTAATTTTTTTACTGCCTAAGTGGTAAACTTGTGGTTTAGGAGGTTTCATGGTTATCGAAATGAAAAACGGTTTACATTTAGATATTGTCCAGCTAGGCATATTGTTATAATGCCTAACTTTTTAGGATGATTTACTTGTGCTTTCAAATGCCTTTTGCTTTTCCTTTGTTTATAATACCATAAACTTGCAGCTTATTTAATTTTTAAGAAATGCATCATACTTATCTTATAAACTGGACGTTTTTGCTTTTGACCAGAATGACTTTTTTGTATTTTTTTTAACTTAAATCAATTCTACTTATTGACCTCTCATGCTCATAACTTTTGATAATGTATTTCAACAGGAAAAGTATGTATTCAAGCATCCTCGGCCTAAAAGACCAAAATCACTCAGGATATATGAGGCTCATGTTGGAATGAGTAGTACAGTGTGAGATCCCTCCTCTCTTATGTAATGATTAAATTTTTCTTATTTTCTCTGATTGCTATTATCTTGTGAGTCTAAGATGTTTATTGAGCTGTGAATCTGTATGTACAAGCCTTCCATAAAATGATGGTAGTGGTCCATTTTCTCCTATAATGGAAAACCTAAGGGGAACTGTGGCAGCTGATAGGCAACTATATGGCTATAAATAAAGTGATAAAGATATTTGGCTCCGCTGAATTGTATCCATGATTCAGATGTGTTAATTGACAGTGGAAAGTGAATAATTTTTGTGAACAAAATGCATTTTATTGTGTTGTATTGTATACGACTCTTTCTATTTTTGGAGAAGCCTTAGTGGGAGTGTGGATTCTATGGGCCACCAAGTATTGATACAAATTTTGCAAATCATTTATGAACACAGAACATTGAAATCTTGACTCCAAGAAGAATTACTCTGTTTGGCTTCAGCTCTTTTTTTAGTAGTATGTTAATGGGATCCTAAATGTATGAGGTTAAGGGTAGATTGCAACTGATGTTCACTCTGAACTAGTGTTCTGTGAGATCATTCCTGAGATATGAAAATTTGATCAACCAACACATTAGCAAGTATAGATGACAAATCCAATAAAAGTAGTATTTCTTATGAATCTTGGACTATTTGTCAATTGAAGTCATTTGGTATTAATATCCATATTTGGTTCTCACCGTGGACTATTATGTGGCATTTGCAACTTTTCGATCATATAAGAATTTGGTGTATAATTGTTCTGTTTTCTTCTGGCGTCAGTTGGGGAGGAGATGACTAATGTTGCTCCTATTGAGATGTCAGAATAGTTCTCAACTAGTTGTATTTTCCTTCTTGTCCTAACAATGTTATCGACTTCGTGAATGCAGGAACCTATCATAAATACCTATGCAAACTTCAGGGATGATGTGCTTCCACGTATCAAGAGGCTTGGTTATAATGCTGTTCAGATCATGGCTATCCAAGAGCATTCATATTATGCTAGCTTTGGGTAATTCTTTTGTTCTATTTGGTTTGTTCAGTACATATTTGTGCAAAAATATCCTGCAGCTGTGGTGCAATTTTACGTCGTCTTTTATGGTGATTTGCAGCAGTGCTCTTGGATGTTTGATAGTTTGATTTTCACTCTAAGGGGATATTGTCTTTCTTTTATTCATATGCTGCAGTTATCATGTCACAAATTTCTTTGCACCTAGCAGCCGTTGTGGGACTCCAGATGATCTTAAATCTTTGATCGATAAAGCACATGAGCTTGGTTTGATTGTTCTGATGGATATTGTGCACAGGTAAGACTTGCACATTGATTTCCAGAGCAGACTTCGTCAGACTTGAATTGACCCTTTTGCATCTTCATTTGATTTATAATAAGATTTTCTCCTAGAGAATAATAATATTTCTTTCTCTGATCTTTCTTAAAAAAAAAAAGAAGAGAGAACATTGTTCATTTGGAATTTGTGTTTTGCCCACAGAAATACCATTTTGGTTGATTAAGTATCCACTTTGTGCTTTGTTGTGTTGTGTTAATATCTTTTCGCTTTTGATAATGTACCTACCAGTATTGACTCAGATATGAAGAATAAACATAAATAAGAACTTGTATTATTGAACTGTTAAACCACCCTTTATAACCTTACTTTTGCACTTCCATTATACCCTTCAACAAAAAAAAAAAAGGCACAGTGCATTTGAATTTTGAAAAGCGGAAGCTTTCTCTCCAAGTCATTTACTATCATATTATGCTGTACTGGAACATGATATCTCAAATTTTGGATGTTGTCTAATTGATCATAAAACAGTCCCACTTGTTTCCCTAGGATGGCTACATAGTGTGACTTGTGAAGGGCTTATACTTATTGAAATATAGGTTACCTTGCACCTTTGAATTGTAGAAGGTTTTGCTTTGCTTATATAGTGTTTGATTGCAAAGGGAATTGTGGGAATGTTAGTAAATTTTTTATTGGGTGTTTTTTACGTGAGGAAGTTATACATTTGTGTCTTTCAAATTTTGACAGAAAAAGTTACTTCTAACAGATATCTTAGTAAGTACGAGTTGTAGACTTATTTACAGAAGAAATTAGTTTCACTCTTCTTTACTTCAGTCTCATTTCTCATAAACCTTCCCTCAATCAGTGTAGAAATTACAACGTCATTGTGCACCAAAATGGCTATTTTAGAGAGCAAGTAATTTTATTGTTCTTTTCCAATCTGGCAAGAGCCATTTGGTCTTCTAAGAGGCTAATTATCTTGGATTATGGTTAAGGATGCTCTCAACTGGTTTTGAACAGGTAGTGTTTATGATCTTTGTTTCATTGCGTTCTTGTTGACGTCTTATGGTTTCTCGTTTTTTGTCAATTGGATGGTTTGGTACACCATGTCCCTTTTGCCTCTACATGTAAGGTACAATTTGAAGTAGTCAGTGAAACTCTTTTCTTAGGAAAACGGAAATGGTTTTTTCAGGGCTGGGCAGTTTTAGGTTGTTTGTTTGAATTCAAGTAAACTTGCAATACATTTGTCTCTGGTGTTTGACATCTAACAGGCTTTCTTCCTTTATCCAACTGTTATTTTTGCAACTTAAATGCTAGTATTTATATTTTTACCTGAAGGAATCTAACTAGAAGTTGCTTTTTTGTTTAGCCATGCGTCAAATAATACTTTGGATGGGCTAAACATGTTTGATGGCACTGATAGTTGTTATTTCCACTCTGGCTCGAGGGGTTATCACTGGATGTGGGATTCTCGTCTCTTTAACTATGGACACTGGGAAGTATGTGCCATCTTGCCATTTTGGATTCATTTGCATGAAATATGTGTCCTTTTTGCCCCCTAGGAAAAGCTAGTTTTGAGGTTTGCATCAAATCATCTTCTGTTATAGGTGATAAGGTATCTTCTCTCAAATGCAAGATGGTGGTTGGACCAGTACAAGTTCGACGGCTTTAGATTTGATGGTGTGACTTCGATGATGTACACTCATCATGGCTTGCAGGCATGTGTATATATGATGCTTTGGCTACGATATCATTATCTATAACATCATGATTTTTATTAAATGCTGTCCCCTTCAAAAGTGTTTAGGACTACTCCTTGATGCCCCTGAAATATGGTTGTATTTGTAGAAAGATATCTAGAATCCGGTGACTGTGCTCTTTGTCGTACAGTCATATCCTTAGCCACTTATTCTCCTCTTTCTCCTGCTTTATTTCATTGGAAAGGTGGATGTGTTAACTGCCTTTGATTTCTTGCATGTGTTTATGCAATTATTTGAGTAGGATAACTTCACATCAATCATTTGATGAGCCAATGTTACTGTAATTGTTTTAGGTTGCCAAATCAAAATAAGCAGGGTTTGGTCTTGTCTGCTAGACATGTGCACAACATATTGTCCCATCATTTTGTGTTTTTCATACCTTGTATATGCAGACCTATTCTTCATTTGGGGTTTTCCATGATCACAGTTCCATGATCTTTTGTGGCAGAAACCCATGCAGATAAATTTCTTTACCAGTATATCAGTACTTTATCTGACATTGTTTCACTTTATTAGGTTGGATTTACTGGGAACTACAATGAGTATTTTGGATATGCAACTGATGTTGATGCAGTGGTCTATTTGATGCTTGCAAATGATCTCATTCATGGGCTCTTTCCTGAAGCTATTACCATTGGTGAAGATGTATGTATATCTGTTTATTATGCTTGTAAATTTGGCGATTGTTTTAGATGTGATATTAGTTTCCATCAGTTAATTGTTCTGCTTTTACTGGATTTAAGAATCTTATATATGTGGATGCTTGGTCTTTGTACAATAAGAAATAAGCAGGTCTTTAACCGGGGAGAGGGGGGGGGGAATACTAGGTTAGTAAGAATTGTCTTACTTATAGAAGGAATAAAGGTTGGCTTCTTCACTATGCAACCAATATTACTGTCAAGATGTCTTGATGTTATACCTGGTTCACAAGAATTCTTTCAGATTTCTTGTGCAGCATGTCTGTCATGGTCCACCATAACCATCCTCTGTCTGGAATTCATGGAATAGCTTCTAAGTTTTGACTTTTCCAGCGCATCAATGTAGATTGATGCTTGGACCGTTCTTGTAATGTGGATTTTTTTTTTTTTATTTTTAAATCTAACACCAATACTTTGTAAACTTTAGTCCTAGGAGAAAGGAAAGTGACAAGTGGATCAGTCATGATGCCTTTACATGTGAAGAGCAGATTTAATGTCCCGGGGCCCCTAACTTGCTGAAATTGTTTGCAGTTATGAGAATCTTCATGATTCTATTTTTTCAACTGCACTCGTCTGTCACACCTATTACTTGGGCAAGTCCATTTCCATTTCTTGCTACCTCAGGAGAATTAAAATATAATAACAAAGAAAGCACGTTATCTATCCTCTTTGATTTCTGGGGTACCATATTCTCTAGAACAGAATAAGTATGCTTATGACAAACTTATGAACTTATGTCATCATAATTTCTTGTAACTCTAATGAAACAGTGTGTGGAAGGTTCCTTAGCAGTTGAATTCATATGAAGCATCATTCTCTGGCAAAATTCAGCCAGATGCCTGTAGATTCTCTTACTTCTTGCACATCAAGGTTCACAATCCTCCTGAATTTGATACTTTAATGATTTGTATGCATCTGCATCAGATCTTTTGTCAGTTGAGTTCAATAATAAAATCCAGCAGTGTTGCTTGACTCCAATATACCAGAAATGTTTATTTTGTTGTACAAAAATCTGTTGACAGTAAACCATCTTGTTGTTTGGTTCTCTTTTTAGCTGATTTTGATGTTGATTGTTAAGCTAGCTTGTACTAAACATTCCTATTACATTACATAGCTACCATTCTAGTCCTTACAAGTCTGGATACTGCATTGCTGTTTGTTTTCTTATCTCAGGTCAGTGGCATGCCAACATTCTGCATTCCTGTTCAGGATGGTGGGGTTGGATTTGACTATCGCCTTCACATGGCTATTGCTGATAAGTGGATTGAGTTGCTCAAGTATGTTACCCCTAGAAGTTCACATACTAGTAATGCTTTATAGATATTGAAATAGGCTGCATTTTTGCTGTTAGTGCTTAGCTTAAAAGAATCAAAAGGTTATTCGACATAATGAATCATTTCTACCTTGAGGTCATATAAAGATTTAACTGTAGGATTTACATGAGCATCCTCTAAATTTTTGGGAAAACTGCCAATGGCACATTTGTCATTTGAATATAAGGTTAATCTTAACAATACTCCAGTTGATGCATTCAAATGCTTGCTATTTGAATGTAATACTGCAGTTCTGTTCAAGGCTTTTTTGTTTTTCTGGCATATGTAAGTTCTTCTTTTGAGGGAGATATCTTGTTGAGCTGATCAAAATGCTTCTGGTTTTGAAGGACCTTATATAGTATTTGGTGACCACCTTCAGCTTGTTCTTTGTAGTGCTTTGCAGTGGAATAGTTTGTTTCTACAAAACCTTGATGGCCATCCTCATCCTTGAGCTTGAAAACACTTTGGGAGTCCACTACTACTTGCACACTGTCCTGCTTTAAGCTTAATACTGTCAACCTTCTTAAGTGATACGAATAACTCATGATGTTAGGTTCCTGTGATAATTTTCATCAATTTATTCAGCTTTAAAATTGCACTGTTTGCACATATTCATGCTACTTTTCTGTGATGTATGTTAGCTAATCTTTATCATGATCAAGAATGTGAAGCATTTGTACTACTTGCTATATGTACTTAGATAATCTGATTGTTGCTAAGTAGCATCCTCGTTTTGACTTTAATTATATGTCATGTTCTCAAGCTTATTTAAAGCTTCTGGCTTTGCTTCATGTGGCACAGGAAGAGAGATGAGGACTGGAGAATGGGAGATGTTGTTCATATGCTAACAAATAGAAGATGGTTGGAAAAGTGTGTGGCTTATGCTGAGAGTCATGACCAGGCTTTAGTAGGCGATAAAACTATTGCATTCTGGTTAATGGACAAGGTTGAGTACATATATTTTGATATATCTTTGTAATGGCTTTCTTTCGCTTCATCTCCCCTCCCCAAACCCCCCCCCCCCCTTCCCTCGAAAAAAAAGGGAGGAAAAATGAAGGTAAGAAGAACAAAGTGAAGAGATAAGGGAAAAATAAAGTGCAGTCTATATGAGATTAAGGGACCAAGAATCATTGAGATTTGTTGCTCAATTTCCTGAAGAAGTTTTCTTCCTTGAAAAGATGCCCAAAAGGATATGGAATTTACAAAAAAATGGATGTTATGTTGAGAACAGGTGGTGGGCATGGTTTGCCCTGCTCTCATTGTCCTTGTATCATACTGCATGATAGTTCTGCCTATCCAATTCAATTTTTTTCTTCTACCAAAAACTAAGATTGACCCATATGTTTTATTAGTAGTGTTATTTTTTTCAGTTAATATGGTTGCTAGCCTTGTTAGTAAGGTGACTTCTGTCATTTTAGACATGCAGTTTGTTAGGCGTTTCTTGAATTTGCATCAGCTGAATAAGTCTATGGAAGGAACAAATTTAGGTTAAAGTATTTGAATAATTACTAAATGAATTTCCCTTTCTTTTGCTTTTCTGGTCGCATGCTTCAGTTTGACTTTTGTTTTATCAGATTTCCTGAAGGGTTGGGTTGATGGGAAGGGCCTAGTTAAGTGCTCAATGTGGTTGACTTTCTTGTGGTCAACATGGCCAAAGAAATTTTTATAATCTGTTATTCCAGGACTTTGAACCAGATGCGTATATATTTCCCCGACAATGTAATTCTATGGCTATCTGCGCGTAAATTGTTCATATATCCTTCCGTTTTCATGTTTTGCAGGATATGTATGATTTTATGGCATTGGATAGACCATCAACTCCTCTAATTGATCGTGGAATAGCATTGCACAAAATGATCAGGCTAATCACTATGGGGTTAGGTGGAGAAGGCTATCTAAATTTTATGGGAAATGAATTTGGGCACCCTGGTAATAATGAATCTGGTTTTTCCAACTTATGCTATTTTGTCCAGAAAAAAAATGTGAATTTTGTATTGTTTCATGGTTTATAGAAAATTATGATTTTTTTCATTTCTTTATCAGAGTGGATAGATTTTCCGAGGTTTGATAACCGTCTTCCTGATGGCAAAGTAGTCCCTGGAAATAATAACAGCTTTGACAAATGCCGGCGTAGATTTGATCTGGTATGGTTCTTCCCTAGCTTTGCCTACAGTCAGTACCTATTGTTTGCCTTTCATGTGGGTCTATTTTCTTGTGTCTATCTTTGCTGAGTTCTGAGAGGCTTAGATTACATCTCTGTTTAACTTATGTGGGAAGTATTAGATTTTTTTACAACAGCTAAATTGGAAGTGAGACAAGGTCAATTTTAGATTTCTGTGTGGGGATGCCTTTGGGTAACTTGCTATTTGCCAAAAGAGACATTAACTGCCTCAATCTTAACAAGTAGGTGAAGTTACGAAAGTCTCTTTATCAAGATTTCTCTAAAGATTGGAAAGAATGACCTTACTGAAGTTATCCATGTGAGCTTTCTGCTGACAAAGCATGATGGCAGTAGGTAGTCCTTGAAATGTTTAACTGAGTTTTTTATTGTTAAATTAGAACAATAAATAACCTCTAACATAAATTTGTCACCTGGCCTGCCAACCGAATTGAAACTGCTGTTCAAAAAGCAACTCTGAGAAGGTAGAAGTAGGTGGGCGTGCATCTTTCTGCTCCTCACAAGTGATAGAATGAACTTGGACTTAAACCTGTTTAGTGGTGGTTCTTTTGGCAGTGTGGGTAGAATAGGGCTGCTCATGGTACTACTATTAGATTTGGCAAAACACTGTTATCAGTTCAACAAAAGTGCCCTAAAGTTTCATATGCAAGTAGCTGCTGCTGGTTAACGTGCTGTCTTGGGCTGTAGATATTTTATTGAGTTTTATTGGGGAAAAGCCACTTAAAGTGACCATGAAATTCTATCTTTGAATCAAAAGGCACCAAGTTAGTTTGACCGTACAAAATTCACAGTAAGTCTTTCAGAGCACATCTGGAGCATAGCTTCTTATGTTTATGCTTTCTTGTCAAATTAGTTACATCAGGCTTTAAATGCTTGTAAATCATGTAATATTCCCCAAGGTCTTCCTGAATAGGCTTAATGACACGGGTTCAGAGAGCCAAGATCACTCAACACACTCCTCTTTCCTTTATGATGTGTACTGATCTACTTAATCTTTACCCTTAGTGCATTACCCAAGCTCTCTTTAAGTTTTCTTGTTATTTTAATTTACTGTTGATTTGCTACATTCATTGCCAAGAATTGTACCAATGAAACTTGCATATGTAATAGTATATTGTACTTTTTTGAATCCAAGTTTCAATGTATCCCTTTCAGAATATCTTGACAGATGTGCCTAAAAATAAATCACGTTTGAATAATCAGGGTGATGCGGATTATTTGAGATACCGTGGAATGCAAGAGTTTGACCAGGGAATGCAGCATCTTGAAGAAATCTATGGTGTATGTTGTGCTTTTTGCCCTATATACCTCTCTCTCTTTTTAACTGCTAATACATATATGTAGTTACATGTAAAGAGCTCTGAAAGCAAGGGTATCTATGTCAATATGAATTTCAATGTCACTCCAACCATTTCAAAACTCACCACTAGCTGTTAATCATATTAGTTCACTGACCTCTCATTCCAGTATTATTTTCAAGGCATAAGTCCATGATTGTACCCCAGACTTCGGGTTTTATCCTTCTTCAGCATCTAGATTTGGATTTCTACATGTTAATGGCATCTCTTTTTTGTTCATGCAGTTCATGACTTCAGAGCACCAGTATATATCACGGAAGAATGAAGGAGATAGAGTAATTGTGTTTGAAAGAGGAGATTTAGTTTTTGTCTTTAACTTTCATTGGAATAACAGTTATTCAGACTACCAGATTGGATGCCTCAAGCCTGGGAAATACAAGGTTAGGTCAACTAATGCTAACACAGCTCAGTGTCTCTCTTTTTCGCTTCTTAACCATTGGTCTATGATCTACCTTTCCAAGAATGCTCCTTTACCTCTAGTGAAAATGGACTACTTAATTAGTATTTCAGATTAAGGAGGATACTCGAGTAAGATGATAAAATCTGCCAGTTGAACAACAAATTTGAGAGACTCCCTACATGATCTTTGGTTGGACTAATGACATGGTTCCTGGTGTCAGTCCCTGGTTGTGACTGGAAGAAGTAATACGCCATTTGTTGATAGAAAACAACTCAAGGATAGAGAACTGGCATCCGGAAGAGAAAATAATGCTGGTTCTGCAAGGCTGGTGAAAAGTTGAATTTTTTTTTTTTTAAATGTAGAAAATATCTATTCAGGTCCCAGTTTGAAGAAATGATCATGGTTATGCTTATGGTAAGAATATAAGGAAAATCGTGAACTAACTTGAAGCTGCTTTGCTATATAGAATCTATGTAACTCGAACACGAGAGATACACAGCATATGTCAAGTTGATAAAATAAGAATGCCTCGTAGTCTTACTTTGAAGCAAACTCCTTGGATGGTTTGTAAATTGCTAACGTAGCTGTGTTTGAATAACTGGAATGACCAAATTTTGAAGTGTTATGGGTTCAGAGAATGATCGATCATAAATAGCAATGGTCTCCCGCTTGTTCTACTGTCCAGTAACGAAGTCAATATTGTTTCCAGGTAGTCTTGGACTCGGATGATCCACTATTTGAAGGTTTCGGCAGAATTGATCACAATGCAGAGTTCTTCACATCTGTAAGCTTATTCGATACTCTTTAATGTGTGTGTGATGTATTTTCCAAAGAAAGAAAATAAAGCTAGGAATTTATTCATTTTCATTGCCTTTTGCAGGAGGGATGGTATGACAATCGTCCTAGATCATTTTTGGTTTATGCACCTGCTCGCACAGCAGTTGTCTATGCTCCAATAAAGGATGAACTGGAGCCTATTGATGGATAAATGTCTGGTGCCCTGGTTGAAAAATGCCATGGGTGGTTGTTTTGGCAAATAACGAATTTGATGTCGGATATATGTGAAAGATGGTCGTTTTGGAGCGCGCCATTGCCAGGCTGCTAATTTCTCTTGCTCCGCTCTTTGAAGGGGATATGACGAAGGAGACGCAAGTTATTGAAGGCATGGAACTGATAATAATGCTGAGCTTTAGGGCTTAATAAGTCTATTGTAGGCATACTGGCAAAGCTCAGGAGATGTCATGTAAATCATATCTATAGCATAGCCAGGTAGTAAGTGTGTGAGCAGCGATTTGTTAGTTTGTCCGTCGTACATCATAGTATAGCAAACTGGACATGTTGGTTGTGAGGGTCTTTTGGTGGGACCGTGGTACAAGCAGCAGTCTTGTATTTTTGATGTTTCCTTGGGCCCATGCGTCAGGATGTTTTATTTTTGGATGATGTTTCTGTTTTGTTTTCATTTTTGGGATACTTCCTTTGTTAGAGGTTTCTGCCATTTCGACTCCACCCTTGCTACTAACGGAGTCATGTATTTCGCGGTGTCTTTCTCCCCTCTTCTAAGATTCTGGTATCTAAGCAAAACTTCATATGGCCCGTTTATGCTTTATTAACCAGCTTGACATGTTTGAACAGAATAAAGAAAATCATCATCAAAAAAAAAAAAAACATGGAAAGCCAAACGGGCCTCGGGTGATGCAACCTCACGAAACCAAGCTCGATGAAATTCAACACTGGTGGAGAACGTGGCAAAATATTATCTGCCCCAAAAAAAAGAGAAAGCAACGATCTATGTTGTACAGCAGATCAGGGTGTTCAGCATGGTAAGAAATAAAAAATTACTTAAATGAAAACAGCACAATAATAATAATGGGAGGATATTTGTATGCAAATTAAATTCGTATCAAGTGCTGACGTAGCTGGTCTCCGAAGCAGAGCGCCGTTGCAATTGATGTAGAACGCTGGTTGGCGAGGAATTGGACGTTGATGATCGTAAGGCCTCTGCAAGTGGTCCGCCCATTGGAGCCACATGGTTTGCTCCCCAGGTACCGGTAACACCCCAGTTTGATTGGCTTCTCTCCCGCTCTACGTTTTCAGCATCAGTAGTGTCATCTCCATCACCGGTGGAGAGCTTCAAAGAGAAGTCGGAATTGGTGGCGTTGCCTGAAACAGAGATAGAAAGGTCAGTAGTGGCTGAAGTCCCATTGCTTCCTCCATCCTCAGATTCCTGAAGTGATCGAGGCCAGTCATCGAAAAAATGCCGAAGTATCTGCCCACTCGATCTAGTATCATCTCCGTGCACGTCATTCTGGGATCGAACTATTGATTCTGAGGATCTACCAAAAACAGTAGTGTAGATTTGGAGTCAAAGAGGGAAAGAAAAAACGAAATAGATTTTAATAAATAAAAATACTACTCCTAGTGAGCAACAGAGGCAGCAGAAGAGGGGCCTTTTAATATATATATATATATATATATATATATATATTTTTTTTTTTTTTTTTTTTTTTTTTTTTTTTTGTTTAACGTTCGGAATTTGGTGCATTCTTTCTTTACAAGGGGTTGTTGGGCTTGAGTTTGTGACCATCAATCTCAAAACGCTGTAGCCCAAAACCCAAAAAAAAAAAAAAAAGGGGGAGGAGGTCCTACACTCCTACCATAAAGATATTAATTGGGCCAAGAGCAATCCAAAGTAAATTGACTTAAAAAAAAAGAGTTAGATGACCTTCCTCGCCTCTCACTTGGACAGGGTAAAAACTGAAAAGCAGCTTTAATTTCAAGACATAAAGGCTAAAGCTCATCCATTCTGCCGCCCCAGCAATAGCATGCATATTTCACTTTACTTTCTTCCTTTCGGGGGGACATGTATTCCAATTATTAGCTCATGGAAATTATCCCAACACTTATTTGATAATAAATGAATCCATTATGTTATTGGCTGTACGTGACCAAACAGAACACCCGTGTTGATAGGAGCTGCTGATGTTTTTACTTTTTATGAACCCGCTTTCGTTTATCTCTGTTTCGCTTGCCTGTTTTTCTTTAAGAAGAGCAGGAGAAGGAGAAGAATACGAAGGGAGGAGGAAACAAAGGTGTGATCGAGCGGATGAGAGAGAATTTAGATCTCGTCTTAAGATGATCAAAGACTCAATCGTGATTTAATTATTATATTCTGGAATAGTATTCTCAAGACTAGCTAAAACACACTTATGAAACGGTGATCTCCAGAGGGAAGATTGAAGTAAGGAACAAAAACTTGAGTCGTCAACAGTCTTGTCGTAGTAAATGTTGGCTCCAAATCAGGCCCGAAGCTTCTTTGAAGTAATTTTTCATTGCTGCTGGGTGTTAAGGGAATACCTTTGACTGAGGTGCAGAATATCAATGGACGGTGATGACCCAGAAATTGCAGAATGAGGCGTATCGCCGGCGACAAGGAAGCTGCTGTTTTTCAGGATTCCGCCGCACACATTAGCACCGCCATTACCAGGGGTAGCGGTACGAGTAGTGGGGATTTCCACAGGCTTTCTTGAACGGTTTCGGCCACGGTGCATGTGGCGCTCGCAGTACTTCTGCCCAGCCACCACATCTCTAGAGCACCTCCATTTCTTGCCATCTGTCCTCCGGCATCTCCCTGGCTCCGGATCCATGGAAGCTCTTCCCCAGTACCCCGACTGCAGCACTGTACATTCCAGAATACAATGCATATGTATATAATCAAAGGACAACATTAATATTTACAAACACTACTATTAATATAACTAATTGATTACTGTACGAAAGACCTCTTTCTAACAAAGGTTGATGCAATGATGTTGGAGTTCTGCGTTATCTAGATCTCAATGCCGAAAGATTTTCAGACGGAACCCTTATTCCAAGACGAGGCGTAGACAGACGTTTTAGCATGAGGAGGAGGAGGTGAGATCACCTCATCTAGATGAAACACGTTGACTTGATGGAGTGCAGATGTAAGAGAATGTAGGGACAACTTACATGCAGATTGGAAATGAGGAGGATAGTGATGACGATGGTGGTGAGGGGCGTAATAAGGGTGATGATGATGAGAAGAGTTGAGGAGGGTTTTCTTGACAAGGTGGTGGAGTAGTTCGGGAGGAACAGCAGCACCAGCTAGCATGTGTCTGAAGATCAATGCCTGCAGTTCAAGCTCCTGCCACTGGGCCAAGCTAAAGTAATAACTCCCCATCCCTCCTGCTTCTCCTGATCGCACTAAATATCAGCGAGAAACAATGCGCGTACATAGTTGGTTACTTAGAAGCAACAAACAACAAAGATACTTTTTTTAGCGGGAAGTAGTAAAACTTTCCTGAGTAGTAGCTGAGACGCAAAAGAGGATGCTACTGCTAACTAATAAAGTAGAGAGAGAGAGAGAGAGAGGTGTGTGTGTGTCGTTACCGGGATATTTGGTGGGAGTGGGAGTTGAATCAGTGGGGTTTGGGCATGGCGCTGACAGGTTGCTGCTGAGCTTGCTGATACTGGTTGGTTCAGTAACAAACAATGGAAGGGCAGACGAGTCTCCTGAGGGTGGCTGATGCTGTGGGTAAACGGAGTAATCAAGGTGAAGTCTTGGTATCTTTGCACAAGGCGTAGTGTGTTCTTGGTCTGACTCACCCTGATGATGTTCTCTCCATTGCTTCGGATTGAAGTCCATGGAGAGATGAGAAAAAGAACGAGGAGATGTGGGATTTGTTTTGTGAGTGCTTAGGTTGATCCAGTAGCTTTTGTTTGTGCTGTTGGGGATTTTTAAGAGAAAGTTTGTAGTAAAAGCACGTGAAATGACTTTAAGTGGACACCCTCCTCCTTACTACGCCTTCTCATCTCATCCCTCTTCCCCTTGGACCTTTAAAAATCTGTTTGTGGTCAGTGGACCCCGGTGCAGAAGCGTCAGGGCACTTGAGAAAAAGGCCGTCAGGCAAGACAGTTGAGAGAAGATAAATGAATAAATAAAAGATCGCCAGAAAATATCATAAAAAACTCAACGAAAGAGAGAGAGAGAGAGAGGGAGGAAGCTGATGCTGCAGCTGCAGAGAGAAAGCAGTGTTGATGTTTCTTGAAATGTAATAATGATTTCGGAAACGGAACAACAGAAAGAAGCAGCGGTTTTTTTTTGGGTACAGTTTTGTATTGCAGGATTAGTTACGAGTGGTGAGTACTAGGGAGGGGTGCGAGAACGAAGAACAGGACACAACAGCTTAAATGCCTAATCCAATTTGGAGATTTCGAGCTTTGGATTTTGCTGAGCTTTTTCCCATTTTGTGGTTGTGCCCTGCATTTGATACAACAAAGTCACGACAGTCAAGAACGTAAGCCAGCTGAGCTGACAATGCAAAGTTCCATTTCAGCCCAAAGCCAGTTTTTGTCTTGGATATTTTTCCATCAACAGTCACCTGGCTCTTCTGTTCCCTTCAGGTTGTTTCTTTGTTTATGTTAAAAGTGGAATTTTTTTTTTTTTAAAAAAAACGAGCACAGATTGATTATCTCTACTGGTAAAGAAAAGGAAAAAAAAAGGTAGAGCAGCCCATTTCAACACTCGTAGCAGGAACTCATGCATGACCTGAGTCTCAAATCTAATGTAGCACACGTTCCACTCAAAAACCAATAAAAATCCAATTCCTGTTTTTTTCAGGGTTTAAAAGGAATAGCAGAATTTTGATGACACAAAAAGGTTCCATCTATTTACGAAGCTCTTGGCCAAAACATGCACGCATCTCTCTTTTCATCCTTATCAATTTTAAGACTAAAAGAAGTGAAACGAAGGAAGCCTCAACACCCGTGGACTGGAGCTTTCTTCTGAAGTGCGTGGTCAAAGGTTCTTCCAAGTACATCTTACTTATAATAAGTAGTACTACTACTACTTAGCATCTACTGCTGCTATATTAAATTACTAGTAACTTGATAGCAGCCGTGATTACTTTACAGAAACCAAGATATTCGGGGCCTGGCAATTTAGTAGTGTTGAATATGGGTTTCTCTCTAGGTCTTATATTATCAGAAAGCGATTGGATGATGTGCCTTTAAACTTTAAAGGCCTTGCCATGTCTGGGGTCTCATAAACTACAAATTTTTGCCCATCCACATATATGACAGTCTCTCTTTTTTTTTTTTTTTTTAAAAAAACATATATGACAGTCTCTCTTTTTTTTTAAAAAAAAAAAAACATATATGACAGTCTCTCTTTTTTTTTTTTTTTTTAGTTATTATCCCTACTCCTATTCCTACTTTAATTAGGAGGAGGCTCAACTGAACTTACGAAGAATCGATGAGAATAGAATTACCACCGGATCAGACGGGTGCATTATGCATCCGTCTGAATTTGAAGCAGATCTATAAAAGTGACATTTTGGTGGGAGGCAAAACTTTAAAAGTGACATTTTGATGGGAGGCAAAACCTTAAGAGCTTGGTGGTGGCCACCAGCCCAAGAGCTGGTGGTTACATATATGACATTGTCATGTCTTCCCGTTTTATTAGTGATCTGGTCAAGTCTGCTTTAATGGGACTCTGGGTTTAAAGGCCCCTTATACCCTTTTTATTTTGGTTTACATTAAATGGTATCTCTGTCTGCGTTTTGCACTTGAAATACTCGGTGACATGTTTTCTATGCCAATTCAATGCCATCAATAGTGTTGCCCCAAGTGTCATGTTATTATTTAAACTTGTATTAAACCAAGCTAAGTTGAATTATTAGAAAATTAAAGTATAAATAATAACAAGACACTTGGCACAACACTATTGGTGGTATTGGATTGGCATAAAAAACATGTCACCGAAGATCTCAAGTGTGCGTTTTGGACGGTAAACAACGCGGACGTTTTTATGTTTTTTTTTTAACATAAAACATTTATATTTAAAGGCCCCTTATACAACATGTTTTTTTTTAGGTTTGGGGAAAGACAATTCTAAATTGGTTAATTGGGGTTTGACGGGCTACCCAATAATATCCATTTAATAAATGAGTATTATTGAATAACTCATTTATATTCATATACAAAAATTTAAAATACTCATATCCATCTATTCATGGACGGATATGGATAAATTTAGTTAAATAGGTTTGTTTGACAGCTATACTTGTCAGTAAGAGATTACGAAGTTAAAAGAGTGAATAAGGAATCATATTTCATTTTCGTAAAAAAAAAAAAGAGAAATAAAAGGAAAAACATATATATGTACGAAAACTTATACAAGAGTGTGTAGAAAAGAAAAGTAAAACTTCCGTCACTAGTATATTAAAACTTGTAAAGAGCGAGCATCTTTGCGAAATGCATGCGAACCCCATCAGCTAATTTGCAAGCGTCTAGCTTGAAGAATAAAAGAAAAGAAACTTGTATTTGTCTTATTTGTTAAATTTGAAAGAAATTCATATACTAGTATATTTATTCATAAATCGGGTTGAAAGAGTGAAAAAAAAATGATTGGAAAAATGTGTTTGAAATTTATTTTTCCAAAACACCTTTATATAGGTAAGAGTAAGACATTCCCAGACAAACTGAACTAATATAAGTTGCCTTTGTCTTCTAATTTGTATGCGCATAATGCCAATTAATGGAAGAGTATGAGATCAAGTAACAACTAGTTCACTTATATAAAATATAGTATATTAAAATGTATATTAAAAAATACGTGTCATTCTAGACACTAGTTTCATTGTTGTTAGAGTCACTAGTGTATTTGGGTATGTGATTATTTCAAAAAAAAAAAAAAAAACTTACGTCACAAATATGAGTTTTAGTAAATTTTTATTATTTTTTATTTCATATACATCATATTACAAAAAGAGTTATAATAAATACTCTAAAAAATTTTTAAATAATCTTTTGTACAAACACACTTTAGGATCATTGTCACCACGCCACAGTAGACATTTGGTGGACGCTTTAGAAAACATTCTAATTAGAAGGAGAGGGCACCACCATAGTCTTTAAGGCTTAATAGAATAGGAGGTTAAGGTTTCAAATCTTACGTTCCACAACTTATCATTTTAAGTTCCTTAAATTTATATGAACGCGTAATATACCCACCTGGTCCAATAGTAATTCTCCGATAGATTCAATTGGTTCATAGTAATTCTCCGATAGATTCAATTGGTTCATCCCCTTTAAATTATGTTAGACTGGGTGCAGAGTAAACAAATCATGATTGATCAAAAAAAAAAAAAAAAGGGATAATTTCAGAAACCTCCCCTGAGGTTTCTGACACTTTCACTGACATCCCCTGAGGTTCTCAAAATTTCACTTACCTCCCTTGATAAAAAATTGGGCCCCTTTTCTGACGTCATCAGGGCCAAAATTACAGATATATCCCAAGTAGTTGGGGTTAATTACTACCGTTTATGTTTAAGTTACATAATGAATTTTCTTATTCTTTACGTACCTATTCTTGTCATGTAAGATTACACGCCTGACTTCAAATTACGTACTTTGCAAGAAAATGTCTGTGGAGTCATTTGTTACAAGACAAGAAGTTCAATCAAATAAGAACAATTTATGTACACAGGTGGGATTGGGAATTCAAGCTTGTCCTTTTTGGTATTTAGGATAATGTTTTTATATGAACTCAAGGAAGATGGATAGCCTATTTTGCAAGGTTATTAGGTAATTTACCTTTGTGGAATTCTTGATATCAAGCCATTTGATTGCTAATGTGGACAGGTGGCTTAAGCGCGTAATAAGTGCCATGGATTCGAAGTTCGGCTGAAATATCACATATCGAACGAAGTCTTTATTAGAAACCTAATTAGAAACCTATTAGAGTTCAGTGAGCTCGCATTCTCATTCTGAGAATGCGAGCTCGTACTAAGCTCCACCGCCAACCCTCCATTTCGAAAAAAAAAGACAAAAGCAAAACAAAAGCAAACACACGAAGCGCAGAATAACGTTGAAACCCGCAAGCGGGATTCTGTGTTTTTTCTATTTCAAGGTTAGCTCGCATGCGGGTTAATGTTATATTTGAGCGCGAGAAGAAAAAATTGGTAATTAGGCTATTTGGGCATTATAAGTAAATATTTAAATTAATGGCAGTTTTATTACACCAATATTATTGTATTATCATTATTATGATTATTGTATTATTTCTTATGCAAATATAACATTTAATTATTTAAATTTGATTTTATTTTTACAATTTATAAAATTTTTATCACTTATATGATATTTTTAAAACCCTAATACATCTAAATTTGATTTTATTTTTCAAATTTATAAGATTTTTATTTAAAAAAATGGGATACGGATAAGATATCCGGTTGGTTCGATTTGCATAGGTACATATGAGAATATCCGAATACTCCTGAAACCCGCAAGCGGGATTCTGTGTTTTTTCTATTTCAAGGTTAACTCGCATGCGGGTTAATGTTATATTTGAGCGCGAGAAGAAAAAATTGGTAATTAGGCTCTTTGGGCATTATAAGTAAATATTTAAATTAATGGCAGTTTTATTACACCAATATTATTGTATTATCATTATTATGATTATTGTATTATTTCTTATGCAAATATAACATTTAATTATCCAAGCAGTTTGATTTTATTTTTACAATTTATAAAATTTTTATCACTTATATAATATTTTTAAAACCCTAATACATCTAAATTTGAATCTAATTTTCTACAAGTCATACTTATAAATGCGAAATCTAACAAAAAAGTTAAATACAATTTTTGCAGGTCAAATTTAACAAATGCGAGCTATTTGCAAAATTTTAAATATTTGCAACATTTTTTAAAACAAAAATTAGAAGCTTTCTGCAAATAATTCCCTACCTCTCAAAAAATACCAAAATAAAAAAGAAAAGAGCTCGCATTTGCTTCCTAGAAATAATTCCCTAGCTCTTAAAAAAGGAAAAAAAAAATTGAGAAGAGCTCGCATTCGTGGAATGCGAGCTCAACGAATGCGAGCTCAATAACCAGAGCTCGCATTCCACGAATGCGAGCTCTTGTAAGCTCGTATTTGTGAAATTCACAAATGCGAAGACCCCCCTGACGGAAATTAAACCCAAAATCACCCCTTTTGTAGAATTTTTTTAAAATTCATCACAAAGTTGGAAATTTCTCAATAGAAATACAACTTGTCTGGATTCCTTTCACTCTCTGATATCATTACGGTTGCTTTGCGATTACAGCGGCAAAACCTGTTTTTAATGGAGAAAGATGTAGGTGAATTCCATGATTCTCCCCTATGGCTTGAAGAGGCCATGGTTGCAGCTAAAACTTTTTACTCAGAACTCTAATTGTAGCACAGCAAATGCACTTGTTATCACTCCAAATTAGTAGCAAAGAATGTTAATAGCTTGAAACCTCAGAGGTAGTTAAGTTACTTTGCTTTATATGCTATTGCTACTGAAACAGCAAACCTTCTGGCCGTTGCAATTTGCAGCTAGCCGTTGCAAAATCTGCCAAATAACTGTTGCATGGCACATCTGGTGCATGCAATTTTTTGTATTGCACTTACCCCCCCTCAACTTTACTAATTAGTCCAAATCATTTATTCTTCTTTGAATCTTCTACTAATACAACTTCTGCAAAGGGTAGCTATGGAATAAAAATACCTTCTCACACATGAAAATAATATTTTAATCTGATTTGGACTGGATTGTTACCACAAAATCAAAAGCAAGGGAGGTAAGTGAAATTTTGAGAACCTCAGGGGATGTCAGTGAAAGTGTCAGAAACCTCAGGGGAGGTTTCTGAAATTATCCCAAAAAAAAAAGAAGGAGAGGGCAAAAATGGTAGATGAAGAAAGAATGCAAACTTCAGGGATGATGTGCTTCCACGTATCAAGAGGCTTGGTTATAATGCTGTTCAGATCATGGCTATCCAAGAGCATTCATATTATGCTAGCTTTGGGTAATTCTTTTGTTCTATTTGGTTTGTTCAGTACATATTTGTGCAAAAATATCCTGCAGCTGTGGTGCAATTTTACGTCGTCTTTTATGGTGATTTGCAGCAGTGCTCTTGGATGTTTGATAGTTTGATTTTCACTCTAAGGGGATATTGTCTTTCTTTTATTCATATGCTGCAGTTATCATGTCACAAATTTCTTTGCACCTAGCAGCCGTTGTGGGACTCCAGATGATCTTAAATCTTTGATCGATAAAGCACATGAGCTTGGTTTGATTGTTCTGATGGATATTGTGCACAGGTAAGACTTGCACATTGATTTCCAGAGCAGACTTCGTCAGACTTGAATTGACCCTTTTGCATCTTCATTTGATTTATAATAAGATTTTCTCCTAGAGAATAATAATATTTCTTTCTCTGATCTTTCTTAAAAAAAAAAAGAAGAGAGAACATTGTTCATTTGGAATTTGTGTTTTGCCCACAGAAATACCATTTTGGTTGATTAAGTATCCACTTTGTGCTTTGTTGTGTTGTGTTAATATCTTTTCGCTTTTGATAATGTACCTACCAGTATTGACTCAGATATGAAGAATAAACATAAATAAGAACTTGTATTATTGAACTGTTAAACCACCCTTTATAACCTTACTTTTGCACTTCCATTATACCCTTCAACAAAAAAAAAAAAGGCACAGTGCATTTGAATTTTGAAAAGCGGAAGCTTTCTCTCCAAGTCATTTACTATCATATTATGCTGTACTGGAACATGATATCTCAAATTTTGGATGTTGTCTAATTGATCATAAAACAGTCCCACTTGTTTCCCTAGGATGGCTACATAGTGTGACTTGTGAAGGGCTTATACTTATTGAAATATAGGTTACCTTGCACCTTTGAATTGTAGAAGGTTTTGCTTTGCTTATATAGTGTTTGATTGCAAAGGGAATTGTGGGAATGTTAGTAAATTTTTTATTGGGTGTTTTTTACGTGAGGAAGTTATACATTTGTGTCTTTCAAATTTTGACAGAAAAAGTTACTTCTAACAGATATCTTAGTAAGTACGAGTTGTAGACTTATTTACAGAAGAAATTAGTTTCACTCTTCTTTACTTCAGTCTCATTTCTCATAAACCTTCCCTCAATCAGTGTAGAAATTACAACGTCATTGTGCACCAAAATGGCTATTTTAGAGAGCAAGTAATTTTATTGTTCTTTTCCAATCTGGCAAGAGCCATTTGGTCTTCTAAGAGGCTAATTATCTTGGATTATGGTTAAGGATGCTCTCAACTGGTTTTGAACAGGTAGTGTTTATGATCTTTGTTTCATTGCGTTCTTGTTGACGTCTTATGGTTTCTCGTTTTTTGTCAATTGGATGGTTTGGTACACCATGTCCCTTTTGCCTCTACATGTAAGGTACAATTTGAAGTAGTCAGTGAAACTCTTTTCTTAGGAAAACGGAAATGGTTTTTTCAGGGCTGGGCAGTTTTAGGTTGTTTGTTTGAATTCAAGTAAACTTGCAATACATTTGTCTCTGGTGTTTGACATCTAACAGGCTTTCTTCCTTTATCCAACTGTTATTTTTGCAACTTAAATGCTAGTATTTATATTTTTACCTGAAGGAATCTAACTAGAAGTTGCTTTTTTGTTTAGCCATGCGTCAAATAATACTTTGGATGGGCTAAACATGTTTGATGGCACTGATAGTTGTTATTTCCACTCTGGCTCGAGGGGTTATCACTGGATGTGGGATTCTCGTCTCTTTAACTATGGACACTGGGAAGTATGTGCCATCTTGCCATTTTGGATTCATTTGCATGAAATATGTGTCCTTTTTGCCCCCTAGGAAAAGCTAGTTTTGAGGTTTGCATCAAATCATCTTCTGTTATAGGTGATAAGGTATCTTCTCTCAAATGCAAGATGGTGGTTGGACCAGTACAAGTTCGACGGCTTTAGATTTGATGGTGTGACTTCGATGATGTACACTCATCATGGCTTGCAGGCATGTGTATATATGATGCTTTGGCTACGATATCATTATCTATAACATCATGATTTTTATTAAATGCTGTCCCCTTCAAAAGTGTTTAGGACTACTCCTTGATGCCCCTGAAATATGGTTGTATTTGTAGAAAGATATCTAGAATCCGGTGACTGTGCTCTTTGTCGTACAGTCATATCCTTAGCCACTTATTCTCCTCTTTCTCCTGCTTTATTTCATTGGAAAGGTGGATGTGTTAACTGCCTTTGATTTCTTGCATGTGTTTATGCAATTATTTGAGTAGGATAACTTCACATCAATCATTTGATGAGCCAATGTTACTGTAATTGTTTTAGGTTGCCAAATCAAAATAAGCAGGGTTTGGTCTTGTCTGCTAGACATGTGCACAACATATTGTCCCATCATTTTGTGTTTTTCATACCTTGTATATGCAGACCTATTCTTCATTTGGGGTTTTCCATGATCACAGTTCCATGATCTTTTGTGGCAGAAACCCATGCAGATAAATTTCTTTACCAGTATATCAGTACTTTATCTGACATTGTTTCACTTTATTAGGTTGGATTTACTGGGAACTACAATGAGTATTTTGGATATGCAACTGATGTTGATGCAGTGGTCTATTTGATGCTTGCAAATGATCTCATTCATGGGCTCTTTCCTGAAGCTATTACCATTGGTGAAGATGTATGTATATCTGTTTATTATGCTTGTAAATTTGGCGATTGTTTTAGATGTGATATTAGTTTCCATCAGTTAATTGTTCTGCTTTTACTGGATTTAAGAATCTTATATATGTGGATGCTTGGTCTTTGTACAATAAGAAATAAGCAGGTCTTTAACCGGGGAGAGGGGGGGGGGAATACTAGGTTAGTAAGAATTGTCTTACTTATAGAAGGAATAAAGGTTGGCTTCTTCACTATGCAACCAATATTACTGTCAAGATGTCTTGATGTTATACCTGGTTCACAAGAATTCTTTCAGATTTCTTGTGCAGCATGTCTGTCATGGTCCACCATAACCATCCTCTGTCTGGAATTCATGGAATAGCTTCTAAGTTTTGACTTTTCCAGCGCATCAATGTAGATTGATGCTTGGACCGTTCTTGTAATGTGGATTTTTTTTTTTTTATTTTTAAATCTAACACCAATACTTTGTAAACTTTAGTCCTAGGAGAAAGGAAAGTGACAAGTGGATCAGTCATGATGCCTTTACATGTGAAGAGCAGATTTAATGTCCCGGGGCCCCTAACTTGCTGAAATTGTTTGCAGTTATGAGAATCTTCATGATTCTATTTTTTCAACTGCACTCGTCTGTCACACCTATTACTTGGGCAAGTCCATTTCCATTTCTTGCTACCTCAGGAGAATTAAAATATAATAACAAAGAAAGCACGTTATCTATCCTCTTTGATTTCTGGGGTACCATATTCTCTAGAACAGAATAAGTATGCTTATGACAAACTTATGAACTTATGTCATCATAATTTCTTGTAACTCTAATGAAACAGTGTGTGGAAGGTTCCTTAGCAGTTGAATTCATATGAAGCATCATTCTCTGGCAAAATTCAGCCAGATGCCTGTAGATTCTCTTACTTCTTGCACATCAAGGTTCACAATCCTCCTGAATTTGATACTTTAATGATTTGTATGCATCTGCATCAGATCTTTTGTCAGTTGAGTTCAATAATAAAATCCAGCAGTGTTGCTTGACTCCAATATACCAGAAATGTTTATTTTGTTGTACAAAAATCTGTTGACAGTAAACCATCTTGTTGTTTGGTTCTCTTTTTAGCTGATTTTGATGTTGATTGTTAAGCTAGCTTGTACTAAACATTCCTATTACATTACATAGCTACCATTCTAGTCCTTACAAGTCTGGATACTGCATTGCTGTTTGTTTTCTTATCTCAGGTCAGTGGCATGCCAACATTCTGCATTCCTGTTCAGGATGGTGGGGTTGGATTTGACTATCGCCTTCACATGGCTATTGCTGATAAGTGGATTGAGTTGCTCAAGTATGTTACCCCTAGAAGTTCACATACTAGTAATGCTTTATAGATATTGAAATAGGCTGCATTTTTGCTGTTAGTGCTTAGCTTAAAAGAATCAAAAGGTTATTCGACATAATGAATCATTTCTACCTTGAGGTCATATAAAGATTTAACTGTAGGATTTACATGAGCATCCTCTAAATTTTTGGGAAAACTGCCAATGGCACATTTGTCATTTGAATATAAGGTTAATCTTAACAATACTCCAGTTGATGCATTCAAATGCTTGCTATTTGAATGTAATACTGCAGTTCTGTTCAAGGCTTTTTTGTTTTTCTGGCATATGTAAGTTCTTCTTTTGAGGGAGATATCTTGTTGAGCTGATCAAAATGCTTCTGGTTTTGAAGGACCTTATATAGTATTTGGTGACCACCTTCAGCTTGTTCTTTGTAGTGCTTTGCAGTGGAATAGTTTGTTTCTACAAAACCTTGATGGCCATCCTCATCCTTGAGCTTGAAAACACTTTGGGAGTCCACTACTACTTGCACACTGTCCTGCTTTAAGCTTAATACTGTCAACCTTCTTAAGTGATACGAATAACTCATGATGTTAGGTTCCTGTGATAATTTTCATCAATTTATTCAGCTTTAAAATTGCACTGTTTGCACATATTCATGCTACTTTTCTGTGATGTATGTTAGCTAATCTTTATCATGATCAAGAATGTGAAGCATTTGTACTACTTGCTATATGTACTTAGATAATCTGATTGTTGCTAAGTAGCATCCTCGTTTTGACTTTAATTATATGTCATGTTCTCAAGCTTATTTAAAGCTTCTGGCTTTGCTTCATGTGGCACAGGAAGAGAGATGAGGACTGGAGAATGGGAGATGTTGTTCATATGCTAACAAATAGAAGATGGTTGGAAAAGTGTGTGGCTTATGCTGAGAGTCATGACCAGGCTTTAGTAGGCGATAAAACTATTGCATTCTGGTTAATGGACAAGGTTGAGTACATATATTTTGATATATCTTTGTAATGGCTTTCTTTCGCTTCATCTCCCCTCCCCAAACCCCCCCCCCCCCTTCCCTCGAAAAAAAAGGGAGGAAAAATGAAGGTAAGAAGAACAAAGTGAAGAGATAAGGGAAAAATAAAGTGCAGTCTATATGAGATTAAGGGACCAAGAATCATTGAGATTTGTTGCTCAATTTCCTGAAGAAGTTTTCTTCCTTGAAAAGATGCCCAAAAGGATATGGAATTTACAAAAAAATGGATGTTATGTTGAGAACAGGTGGTGGGCATGGTTTGCCCTGCTCTCATTGTCCTTGTATCATACTGCATGATAGTTCTGCCTATCCAATTCAATTTTTTTCTTCTACCAAAAACTAAGATTGACCCATATGTTTTATTAGTAGTGTTATTTTTTTCAGTTAATATGGTTGCTAGCCTTGTTAGTAAGGTGACTTCTGTCATTTTAGACATGCAGTTTGTTAGGCGTTTCTTGAATTTGCATCAGCTGAATAAGTCTATGGAAGGAACAAATTTAGGTTAAAGTATTTGAATAATTACTAAATGAATTTCCCTTTCTTTTGCTTTTCTGGTCGCATGCTTCAGTTTGACTTTTGTTTTATCAGATTTCCTGAAGGGTTGGGTTGATGGGAAGGGCCTAGTTAAGTGCTCAATGTGGTTGACTTTCTTGTGGTCAACATGGCCAAAGAAATTTTTATAATCTGTTATTCCAGGACTTTGAACCAGATGCGTATATATTTCCCCGACAATGTAATTCTATGGCTATCTGCGCGTAAATTGTTCATATATCCTTCCGTTTTCATGTTTTGCAGGATATGTATGATTTTATGGCATTGGATAGACCATCAACTCCTCTAATTGATCGTGGAATAGCATTGCACAAAATGATCAGGCTAATCACTATGGGGTTAGGTGGAGAAGGCTATCTAAATTTTATGGGAAATGAATTTGGGCACCCTGGTAATAATGAATCTGGTTTTTCCAACTTATGCTATTTTGTCCAGAAAAAAAATGTGAATTTTGTATTGTTTCATGGTTTATAGAAAATTATGATTTTTTTCATTTCTTTATCAGAGTGGATAGATTTTCCGAGGTTTGATAACCGTCTTCCTGATGGCAAAGTAGTCCCTGGAAATAATAACAGCTTTGACAAATGCCGGCGTAGATTTGATCTGGTATGGTTCTTCCCTAGCTTTGCCTACAGTCAGTACCTATTGTTTGCCTTTCATGTGGGTCTATTTTCTTGTGTCTATCTTTGCTGAGTTCTGAGAGGCTTAGATTACATCTCTGTTTAACTTATGTGGGAAGTATTAGATTTTTTTACAACAGCTAAATTGGAAGTGAGACAAGGTCAATTTTAGATTTCTGTGTGGGGATGCCTTTGGGTAACTTGCTATTTGCCAAAAGAGACATTAACTGCCTCAATCTTAACAAGTAGGTGAAGTTACGAAAGTCTCTTTATCAAGATTTCTCTAAAGATTGGAAAGAATGACCTTACTGAAGTTATCCATGTGAGCTTTCTGCTGACAAAGCATGATGGCAGTAGGTAGTCCTTGAAATGTTTAACTGAGTTTTTTATTGTTAAATTAGAACAATAAATAACCTCTAACATAAATTTGTCACCTGGCCTGCCAACCGAATTGAAACTGCTGTTCAAAAAGCAACTCTGAGAAGGTAGAAGTAGGTGGGCGTGCATCTTTCTGCTCCTCACAAGTGATAGAATGAACTTGGACTTAAACCTGTTTAGTGGTGGTTCTTTTGGCAGTGTGGGTAGAATAGGGCTGCTCATGGTACTACTATTAGATTTGGCAAAACACTGTTATCAGTTCAACAAAAGTGCCCTAAAGTTTCATATGCAAGTAGCTGCTGCTGGTTAACGTGCTGTCTTGGGCTGTAGATATTTTATTGAGTTTTATTGGGGAAAAGCCACTTAAAGTGACCATGAAATTCTATCTTTGAATCAAAAGGCACCAAGTTAGTTTGACCGTACAAAATTCACAGTAAGTCTTTCAGAGCACATCTGGAGCATAGCTTCTTATGTTTATGCTTTCTTGTCAAATTAGTTACATCAGGCTTTAAATGCTTGTAAATCATGTAATATTCCCCAAGGTCTTCCTGAATAGGCTTAATGACACGGGTTCAGAGAGCCAAGATCACTCAACACACTCCTCTTTCCTTTATGATGTGTACTGATCTACTTAATCTTTACCCTTAGTGCATTACCCAAGCTCTCTTTAAGTTTTCTTGTTATTTTAATTTACTGTTGATTTGCTACATTCATTGCCAAGAATTGTACCAATGAAACTTGCATATGTAATAGTATATTGTACTTTTTTGAATCCAAGTTTCAATGTATCCCTTTCAGAATATCTTGACAGATGTGCCTAAAAATAAATCACGTTTGAATAATCAGGGTGATGCGGATTATTTGAGATACCGTGGAATGCAAGAGTTTGACCAGGGAATGCAGCATCTTGAAGAAATCTATGGTGTATGTTGTGCTTTTTGCCCTATATACCTCTCTCTCTTTTTAACTGCTAATACATATATGTAGTTACATGTAAAGAGCTCTGAAAGCAAGGGTATCTATGTCAATATGAATTTCAATGTCACTCCAACCATTTCAAAACTCACCACTAGCTGTTAATCATATTAGTTCACTGACCTCTCATTCCAGTATTATTTTCAAGGCATAAGTCCATGATTGTACCCCAGACTTCGGGTTTTATCCTTCTTCAGCATCTAGATTTGGATTTCTACATGTTAATGGCATCTCTTTTTTGTTCATGCAGTTCATGACTTCAGAGCACCAGTATATATCACGGAAGAATGAAGGAGATAGAGTAATTGTGTTTGAAAGAGGAGATTTAGTTTTTGTCTTTAACTTTCATTGGAATAACAGTTATTCAGACTACCAGATTGGATGCCTCAAGCCTGGGAAATACAAGGTTAGGTCAACTAATGCTAACACAGCTCAGTGTCTCTCTTTTTCGCTTCTTAACCATTGGTCTATGATCTACCTTTCCAAGAATGCTCCTTTACCTCTAGTGAAAATGGACTACTTAATTAGTATTTCAGATTAAGGAGGATACTCGAGTAAGATGATAAAATCTGCCAGTTGAACAACAAATTTGAGAGACTCCCTACATGATCTTTGGTTGGACTAATGACATGGTTCCTGGTGTCAGTCCCTGGTTGTGACTGGAAGAAGTAATACGCCATTTGTTGATAGAAAACAACTCAAGGATAGAGAACTGGCATCCGGAAGAGAAAATAATGCTGGTTCTGCAAGGCTGGTGAAAAGTTGAATTTTTTTTTTTTTAAATGTAGAAAATATCTATTCAGGTCCCAGTTTGAAGAAATGATCATGGTTATGCTTATGGTAAGAATATAAGGAAAATCGTGAACTAACTTGAAGCTGCTTTGCTATATAGAATCTATGTAACTCGAACACGAGAGATACACAGCATATGTCAAGTTGATAAAATAAGAATGCCTCGTAGTCTTACTTTGAAGCAAACTCCTTGGATGGTTTGTAAATTGCTAACGTAGCTGTGTTTGAATAACTGGAATGACCAAATTTTGAAGTGTTATGGGTTCAGAGAATGATCGATCATAAATAGCAATGGTCTCCCGCTTGTTCTACTGTCCAGTAACGAAGTCAATATTGTTTCCAGGTAGTCTTGGACTCGGATGATCCACTATTTGAAGGTTTCGGCAGAATTGATCACAATGCAGAGTTCTTCACATCTGTAAGCTTATTCGATACTCTTTAATGTGTGTGTGATGTATTTTCCAAAGAAAGAAAATAAAGCTAGGAATTTATTCATTTTCATTGCCTTTTGCAGGAGGGATGGTATGACAATCGTCCTAGATCATTTTTGGTTTATGCACCTGCTCGCACAGCAGTTGTCTATGCTCCAATAAAGGATGAACTGGAGCCTATTGATGGATAAATGTCTGGTGCCCTGGTTGAAAAATGCCATGGGTGGTTGTTTTGGCAAATAACGAATTTGATGTCGGATATATGTGAAAGATGGTCGTTTTGGAGCGCGCCATTGCCAGGCTGCTAATTTCTCTTGCTCCGCTCTTTGAAGGGGATATGACGAAGGAGACGCAAGTTATTGAAGGCATGGAACTGATAATAATGCTGAGCTTTAGGGCTTAATAAGTCTATTGTAGGCATACTGGCAAAGCTCAGGAGATGTCATGTAAATCATATCTATAGCATAGCCAGGTAGTAAGTGTGTGAGCAGCGATTTGTTAGTTTGTCCGTCGTACATCATAGTATAGCAAACTGGACATGTTGGTTGTGAGGGTCTTTTGGTGGGACCGTGGTACAAGCAGCAGTCTTGTATTTTTGATGTTTCCTTGGGCCCATGCGTCAGGATGTTTTATTTTTGGATGATGTTTCTGTTTTGTTTTCATTTTTGGGATACTTCCTTTGTTAGAGGTTTCTGCCATTTCGACTCCACCCTTGCTACTAACGGAGTCATGTATTTCGCGGTGTCTTTCTCCCCTCTTCTAAGATTCTGGTATCTAAGCAAAACTTCATATGGCCCGTTTATGCTTTATTAACCAGCTTGACATGTTTGAACAGAATAAAGAAAATCATCATCAAAAAAAAAAAAAACATGGAAAGCCAAACGGGCCTCGGGTGATGCAACCTCACGAAACCAAGCTCGATGAAATTCAACACTGGTGGAGAACGTGGCAAAATATTATCTGCCCCAAAAAAAAGAGAAAGCAACGATCTATGTTGTACAGCAGATCAGGGTGTTCAGCATGGTAAGAAATAAAAAATTACTTAAATGAAAACAGCACAATAATAATAATGGGAGGATATTTGTATGCAAATTAAATTCGTATCAAGTGCTGACGTAGCTGGTCTCCGAAGCAGAGCGCCGTTGCAATTGATGTAGAACGCTGGTTGGCGAGGAATTGGACGTTGATGATCGTAAGGCCTCTGCAAGTGGTCCGCCCATTGGAGCCACATGGTTTGCTCCCCAGGTACCGGTAACACCCCAGTTTGATTGGCTTCTCTCCCGCTCTACGTTTTCAGCATCAGTAGTGTCATCTCCATCACCGGTGGAGAGCTTCAAAGAGAAGTCGGAATTGGTGGCGTTGCCTGAAACAGAGATAGAAAGGTCAGTAGTGGCTGAAGTCCCATTGCTTCCTCCATCCTCAGATTCCTGAAGTGATCGAGGCCAGTCATCGAAAAAATGCCGAAGTATCTGCCCACTCGATCTAGTATCATCTCCGTGCACGTCATTCTGGGATCGAACTATTGATTCTGAGGATCTACCAAAAACAGTAGTGTAGATTTGGAGTCAAAGAGGGAAAGAAAAAACGAAATAGATTTTAATAAATAAAAATACTACTCCTAGTGAGCAACAGAGGCAGCAGAAGAGGGGCCTTTTAATATATATATATATATATATATATATATATATTTTTTTTTTTTTTTTTTTTTTTTTTTTTTTTGTTTAACGTTCGGAATTTGGTGCATTCTTTCTTTACAAGGGGTTGTTGGGCTTGAGTTTGTGACCATCAATCTCAAAACGCTGTAGCCCAAAACCCAAAAAAAAAAAAAAAAGGGGGAGGAGGTCCTACACTCCTACCATAAAGATATTAATTGGGCCAAGAGCAATCCAAAGTAAATTGACTTAAAAAAAAAGAGTTAGATGACCTTCCTCGCCTCTCACTTGGACAGGGTAAAAACTGAAAAGCAGCTTTAATTTCAAGACATAAAGGCTAAAGCTCATCCATTCTGCCGCCCCAGCAATAGCATGCATATTTCACTTTACTTTCTTCCTTTCGGGGGGACATGTATTCCAATTATTAGCTCATGGAAATTATCCCAACACTTATTTGATAATAAATGAATCCATTATGTTATTGGCTGTACGTGACCAAACAGAACACCCGTGTTGATAGGAGCTGCTGATGTTTTTACTTTTTATGAACCCGCTTTCGTTTATCTCTGTTTCGCTTGCCTGTTTTTCTTTAAGAAGAGCAGGAGAAGGAGAAGAATACGAAGGGAGGAGGAAACAAAGGTGTGATCGAGCGGATGAGAGAGAATTTAGATCTCGTCTTAAGATGATCAAAGACTCAATCGTGATTTAATTATTATATTCTGGAATAGTATTCTCAAGACTAGCTAAAACACACTTATGAAACGGTGATCTCCAGAGGGAAGATTGAAGTAAGGAACAAAAACTTGAGTCGTCAACAGTCTTGTCGTAGTAAATGTTGGCTCCAAATCAGGCCCGAAGCTTCTTTGAAGTAATTTTTCATTGCTGCTGGGTGTTAAGGGAATACCTTTGACTGAGGTGCAGAATATCAATGGACGGTGATGACCCAGAAATTGCAGAATGAGGCGTATCGCCGGCGACAAGGAAGCTGCTGTTTTTCAGGATTCCGCCGCACACATTAGCACCGCCATTACCAGGGGTAGCGGTACGAGTAGTGGGGATTTCCACAGGCTTTCTTGAACGGTTTCGGCCACGGTGCATGTGGCGCTCGCAGTACTTCTGCCCAGCCACCACATCTCTAGAGCACCTCCATTTCTTGCCATCTGTCCTCCGGCATCTCCCTGGCTCCGGATCCATGGAAGCTCTTCCCCAGTACCCCGACTGCAGCACTGTACATTCCAGAATACAATGCATATGTATATAATCAAAGGACAACATTAATATTTACAAACACTACTATTAATATAACTAATTGATTACTGTACGAAAGACCTCTTTCTAACAAAGGTTGATGCAATGATGTTGGAGTTCTGCGTTATCTAGATCTCAATGCCGAAAGATTTTCAGACGGAACCCTTATTCCAAGACGAGGCGTAGACAGACGTTTTAGCATGAGGAGGAGGAGGTGAGATCACCTCATCTAGATGAAACACGTTGACTTGATGGAGTGCAGATGTAAGAGAATGTAGGGACAACTTACATGCAGATTGGAAATGAGGAGGATAGTGATGACGATGGTGGTGAGGGGCGTAATAAGGGTGATGATGATGAGAAGAGTTGAGGAGGGTTTTCTTGACAAGGTGGTGGAGTAGTTCGGGAGGAACAGCAGCACCAGCTAGCATGTGTCTGAAGATCAATGCCTGCAGTTCAAGCTCCTGCCACTGGGCCAAGCTAAAGTAATAACTCCCCATCCCTCCTGCTTCTCCTGATCGCACTAAATATCAGCGAGAAACAATGCGCGTACATAGTTGGTTACTTAGAAGCAACAAACAACAAAGATACTTTTTTTAGCGGGAAGTAGTAAAACTTTCCTGAGTAGTAGCTGAGACGCAAAAGAGGATGCTACTGCTAACTAATAAAGTAGAGAGAGAGAGAGAGAGAGGTGTGTGTGTGTCGTTACCGGGATATTTGGTGGGAGTGGGAGTTGAATCAGTGGGGTTTGGGCATGGCGCTGACAGGTTGCTGCTGAGCTTGCTGATACTGGTTGGTTCAGTAACAAACAATGGAAGGGCAGACGAGTCTCCTGAGGGTGGCTGATGCTGTGGGTAAACGGAGTAATCAAGGTGAAGTCTTGGTATCTTTGCACAAGGCGTAGTGTGTTCTTGGTCTGACTCACCCTGATGATGTTCTCTCCATTGCTTCGGATTGAAGTCCATGGAGAGATGAGAAAAAGAACGAGGAGATGTGGGATTTGTTTTGTGAGTGCTTAGGTTGATCCAGTAGCTTTTGTTTGTGCTGTTGGGGATTTTTAAGAGAAAGTTTGTAGTAAAAGCACGTGAAATGACTTTAAGTGGACACCCTCCTCCTTACTACGCCTTCTCATCTCATCCCTCTTCCCCTTGGACCTTTAAAAATCTGTTTGTGGTCAGTGGACCCCGGTGCAGAAGCGTCAGGGCACTTGAGAAAAAGGCCGTCAGGCAAGACAGTTGAGAGAAGATAAATGAATAAATAAAAGATCGCCAGAAAATATCATAAAAAACTCAACGAAAGAGAGAGAGAGAGAGAGGGAGGAAGCTGATGCTGCAGCTGCAGAGAGAAAGCAGTGTTGATGTTTCTTGAAATGTAATAATGATTTCGGAAACGGAACAACAGAAAGAAGCAGCGGTTTTTTTTTGGGTACAGTTTTGTATTGCAGGATTAGTTACGAGTGGTGAGTACTAGGGAGGGGTGCGAGAACGAAGAACAGGACACAACAGCTTAAATGCCTAATCCAATTTGGAGATTTCGAGCTTTGGATTTTGCTGAGCTTTTTCCCATTTTGTGGTTGTGCCCTGCATTTGATACAACAAAGTCACGACAGTCAAGAACGTAAGCCAGCTGAGCTGACAATGCAAAGTTCCATTTCAGCCCAAAGCCAGTTTTTGTCTTGGATATTTTTCCATCAACAGTCACCTGGCTCTTCTGTTCCCTTCAGGTTGTTTCTTTGTTTATGTTAAAAGTGGAATTTTTTTTTTTTTAAAAAAAACGAGCACAGATTGATTATCTCTACTGGTAAAGAAAAGGAAAAAAAAAGGTAGAGCAGCCCATTTCAACACTCGTAGCAGGAACTCATGCATGACCTGAGTCTCAAATCTAATGTAGCACACGTTCCACTCAAAAACCAATAAAAATCCAATTCCTGTTTTTTTCAGGGTTTAAAAGGAATAGCAGAATTTTGATGACACAAAAAGGTTCCATCTATTTACGAAGCTCTTGGCCAAAACATGCACGCATCTCTCTTTTCATCCTTATCAATTTTAAGACTAAAAGAAGTGAAACGAAGGAAGCCTCAACACCCGTGGACTGGAGCTTTCTTCTGAAGTGCGTGGTCAAAGGTTCTTCCAAGTACATCTTACTTATAATAAGTAGTACTACTACTACTTAGCATCTACTGCTGCTATATTAAATTACTAGTAACTTGATAGCAGCCGTGATTACTTTACAGAAACCAAGATATTCGGGGCCTGGCAATTTAGTAGTGTTGAATATGGGTTTCTCTCTAGGTCTTATATTATCAGAAAGCGATTGGATGATGTGCCTTTAAACTTTAAAGGCCTTGCCATGTCTGGGGTCTCATAAACTACAAATTTTTGCCCATCCACATATATGACAGTCTCTCTTTTTTTTTTTTTTTTTAAAAAAACATATATGACAGTCTCTCTTTTTTTTTAAAAAAAAAAAAACATATATGACAGTCTCTCTTTTTTTTTTTTTTTTTAGTTATTATCCCTACTCCTATTCCTACTTTAATTAGGAGGAGGCTCAACTGAACTTACGAAGAATCGATGAGAATAGAATTACCACCGGATCAGACGGGTGCATTATGCATCCGTCTGAATTTGAAGCAGATCTATAAAAGTGACATTTTGGTGGGAGGCAAAACTTTAAAAGTGACATTTTGATGGGAGGCAAAACCTTAAGAGCTTGGTGGTGGCCACCAGCCCAAGAGCTGGTGGTTACATATATGACATTGTCATGTCTTCCCGTTTTATTAGTGATCTGGTCAAGTCTGCTTTAATGGGACTCTGGGTTTAAAGGCCCCTTATACCCTTTTTATTTTGGTTTACATTAAATGGTATCTCTGTCTGCGTTTTGCACTTGAAATACTCGGTGACATGTTTTCTATGCCAATTCAATGCCATCAATAGTGTTGCCCCAAGTGTCATGTTATTATTTAAACTTGTATTAAACCAAGCTAAGTTGAATTATTAGAAAATTAAAGTATAAATAATAACAAGACACTTGGCACAACACTATTGGTGGTATTGGATTGGCATAAAAAACATGTCACCGAAGATCTCAAGTGTGCGTTTTGGACGGTAAACAACGCGGACGTTTTTATGTTTTTTTTTTAACATAAAACATTTATATTTAAAGGCCCCTTATACAACATGTTTTTTTTTAGGTTTGGGGAAAGACAATTCTAAATTGGTTAATTGGGGTTTGACGGGCTACCCAATAATATCCATTTAATAAATGAGTATTATTGAATAACTCATTTATATTCATATACAAAAATTTAAAATACTCATATCCATCTATTCATGGACGGATATGGATAAATTTAGTTAAATAGGTTTGTTTGACAGCTATACTTGTCAGTAAGAGATTACGAAGTTAAAAGAGTGAATAAGGAATCATATTTCATTTTCGTAAAAAAAAAAAAGAGAAATAAAAGGAAAAACATATATATGTACGAAAACTTATACAAGAGTGTGTAGAAAAGAAAAGTAAAACTTCCGTCACTAGTATATTAAAACTTGTAAAGAGCGAGCATCTTTGCGAAATGCATGCGAACCCCATCAGCTAATTTGCAAGCGTCTAGCTTGAAGAATAAAAGAAAAGAAACTTGTATTTGTCTTATTTGTTAAATTTGAAAGAAATTCATATACTAGTATATTTATTCATAAATCGGGTTGAAAGAGTGAAAAAAAAATGATTGGAAAAATGTGTTTGAAATTTATTTTTCCAAAACACCTTTATATAGGTAAGAGTAAGACATTCCCAGACAAACTGAACTAATATAAGTTGCCTTTGTCTTCTAATTTGTATGCGCATAATGCCAATTAATGGAAGAGTATGAGATCAAGTAACAACTAGTTCACTTATATAAAATATAGTATATTAAAATGTATATTAAAAAATACGTGTCATTCTAGACACTAGTTTCATTGTTGTTAGAGTCACTAGTGTATTTGGGTATGTGATTATTTCAAAAAAAAAAAAAAAAACTTACGTCACAAATATGAGTTTTAGTAAATTTTTATTATTTTTTATTTCATATACATCATATTACAAAAAGAGTTATAATAAATACTCTAAAAAATTTTTAAATAATCTTTTGTACAAACACACTTTAGGATCATTGTCACCACGCCACAGTAGACATTTGGTGGACGCTTTAGAAAACATTCTAATTAGAAGGAGAGGGCACCACCATAGTCTTTAAGGCTTAATAGAATAGGAGGTTAAGGTTTCAAATCTTACGTTCCACAACTTATCATTTTAAGTTCCTTAAATTTATATGAACGCGTAATATACCCACCTGGTCCAATAGTAATTCTCCGATAGATTCAATTGGTTCATAGTAATTCTCCGATAGATTCAATTGGTTCATCCCCTTTAAATTATGTTAGACTGGGTGCAGAGTAAACAAATCATGATTGATCAAAAAAAAAAAAAAAAGGGATAATTTCAGAAACCTCCCCTGAGGTTTCTGACACTTTCACTGACATCCCCTGAGGTTCTCAAAATTTCACTTACCTCCCTTGATAAAAAATTGGGCCCCTTTTCTGACGTCATCAGGGCCAAAATTACAGATATATCCCAAGTAGTTGGGGTTAATTACTACCGTTTATGTTTAAGTTACATAATGAATTTTCTTATTCTTTACGTACCTATTCTTGTCATGTAAGATTACACGCCTGACTTCAAATTACGTACTTTGCAAGAAAATGTCTGTGGAGTCATTTGTTACAAGACAAGAAGTTCAATCAAATAAGAACAATTTATGTACACAGGTGGGATTGGGAATTCAAGCTTGTCCTTTTTGGTATTTAGGATAATGTTTTTATATGAACTCAAGGAAGATGGATAGCCTATTTTGCAAGGTTATTAGGTAATTTACCTTTGTGGAATTCTTGATATCAAGCCATTTGATTGCTAATGTGGACAGGTGGCTTAAGCGCGTAATAAGTGCCATGGATTCGAAGTTCGGCTGAAATATCACATATCGAACGAAGTCTTTATTAGAAACCTAATTAGAAACCTATTAGAGTTCAGTGAGCTCGCATTCTCATTCTGAGAATGCGAGCTCGTACTAAGCTCCACCGCCAACCCTCCATTTCGAAAAAAAAAGACAAAAGCAAAACAAAAGCAAACACACGAAGCGCAGAATAACGTTGAAACCCGCAAGCGGGATTCTGTGTTTTTTCTATTTCAAGGTTAGCTCGCATGCGGGTTAATGTTATATTTGAGCGCGAGAAGAAAAAATTGGTAATTAGGCTATTTGGGCATTATAAGTAAATATTTAAATTAATGGCAGTTTTATTACACCAATATTATTGTATTATCATTATTATGATTATTGTATTATTTCTTATGCAAATATAACATTTAATTATTTAAATTTGATTTTATTTTTACAATTTATAAAATTTTTATCACTTATATGATATTTTTAAAACCCTAATACATCTAAATTTGATTTTATTTTTCAAATTTATAAGATTTTTATTTAAAAAAATGGGATACGGATAAGATATCCGGTTGGTTCGATTTGCATAGGTACATATGAGAATATCCGAATACTCCTGAAACCCGCAAGCGGGATTCTGTGTTTTTTCTATTTCAAGGTTAACTCGCATGCGGGTTAATGTTATATTTGAGCGCGAGAAGAAAAAATTGGTAATTAGGCTCTTTGGGCATTATAAGTAAATATTTAAATTAATGGCAGTTTTATTACACCAATATTATTGTATTATCATTATTATGATTATTGTATTATTTCTTATGCAAATATAACATTTAATTATCCAAGCAGTTTGATTTTATTTTTACAATTTATAAAATTTTTATCACTTATATAATATTTTTAAAACCCTAATACATCTAAATTTGAATCTAATTTTCTACAAGTCATACTTATAAATGCGAAATCTAACAAAAAAGTTAAATACAATTTTTGCAGGTCAAATTTAACAAATGCGAGCTATTTGCAAAATTTTAAATATTTGCAACATTTTTTAAAACAAAAATTAGAAGCTTTCTGCAAATAATTCCCTACCTCTCAAAAAATACCAAAATAAAAAAGAAAAGAGCTCGCATTTGCTTCCTAGAAATAATTCCCTAGCTCTTAAAAAAGGAAAAAAAAAATTGAGAAGAGCTCGCATTCGTGGAATGCGAGCTCAACGAATGCGAGCTCAATAACCAGAGCTCGCATTCCACGAATGCGAGCTCTTGTAAGCTCGTATTTGTGAAATTCACAAATGCGAAGACCCCCCTGACGGAAATTAAACCCAAAATCACCCCTTTTGTAGAATTTTTTTAAAATTCATCACAAAGTTGGAAATTTCTCAATAGAAATACAACTTGTCTGGATTCCTTTCACTCTCTGATATCATTACGGTTGCTTTGCGATTACAGCGGCAAAACCTGTTTTTAATGGAGAAAGATGTAGGTGAATTCCATGATTCTCCCCTATGGCTTGAAGAGGCCATGGTTGCAGCTAAAACTTTTTACTCAGAACTCTAATTGTAGCACAGCAAATGCACTTGTTATCACTCCAAATTAGTAGCAAAGAATGTTAATAGCTTGAAACCTCAGAGGTAGTTAAGTTACTTTGCTTTATATGCTATTGCTACTGAAACAGCAAACCTTCTGGCCGTTGCAATTTGCAGCTAGCCGTTGCAAAATCTGCCAAATAACTGTTGCATGGCACATCTGGTGCATGCAATTTTTTGTATTGCACTTACCCCCCCTCAACTTTACTAATTAGTCCAAATCATTTATTCTTCTTTGAATCTTCTACTAATACAACTTCTGCAAAGGGTAGCTATGGAATAAAAATACCTTCTCACACATGAAAATAATATTTTAATCTGATTTGGACTGGATTGTTACCACAAAATCAAAAGCAAGGGAGGTAAGTGAAATTTTGAGAACCTCAGGGGATGTCAGTGAAAGTGTCAGAAACCTCAGGGGAGGTTTCTGAAATTATCCCAAAAAAAAAAGAAGGAGAGGGCAAAAATGGTAGATGAAGAAAGAAAAATCAATAAGCTGGGGGCAAAAGGATAAAAATATCTGACGAGTGTTAAAATAGCACTCGATATGATGTGATCAACGACCGTTTCAATGCGACGCGACTATTCTTTACCCGCTTTATGAATGTGTATGTATGTATGGGCCCTTCTCTACGCTGCTTTCTTCTGTTCTGTTCTGTACTACACAACTTTCCCTTTTTTTTTTTTGGCACAAGGCCGCAAACCTTTCTTTAATTTGGCGTTTTTCATTTTCCTTTCTCTTTATTGGGAATAAATTCATAGTATTCGTAATTTTACCAAAATATACTATCTTATCTTTAAAAAATCATTTAAAACATCCATCATATTTTGCCTAATAAAATTTTCCATCTTTCATTTTTAAATTATTAATTTTACAGCAATTTTCGATCAATTTTTGAGCTAAAATCACCGCGTGACCTATATGCATTCATTTTTTATGTATAAAAGGTTAGATCCTATTCTTTTAATGACAAAAAATTGAATATGGATTAGATGCGATTATACTTTTTAAAGGAAAAATAAACATGGTTCATATCAAATCTTTTTTTTTTAGAGATAAAAATGAATATGAATATGAATCGAATCATTTGTTTAACTATATTTAGAATCATGTGTGGGTCACGTCCTAAATTGAAGGTGAAAAGTGGTCGAAAACCTAAATCGGGATCAAAATTTACGTAATTGATTTTGTAAAAGATATAAAGTTAACATTATTATAAAAGTAAATCTTTTCTTTTATCTTATCTCATTCGGCTTTAGTATGGTAGTGTCACTGTGTTGAGTATCTCTGCCTTAATTGCTCGATAACATTTATATTTGCTACTGTTAGAGGTTTGATATTTTGATCATAAAAAATTGCCAATCCTACCTCAAACACAGAGCTATTATTAAATAGAAGGTTGCATAATTTTTTCTTTTGTAGTGATTCACAGCAAAGGTTCCTATGTGGGATAAAAAAAAATGTAATTCAGAAATGAGCTTAAGAAATATGTAGTGAAAAGCTTAAAGGTGCATTCAAAATAATTAAGTATATTTAGAAAGGGGAAGGTGACTGGAGTCTCACATGCATCTCTCTTGAGTTTGACTGAAATTTCTTCCGCTGATTCGTATCAATAAAGAAGAAAGGATAAAAGAGAACCGTGCTGAAAGGAAAAAGAATGGCAAAGCACACTGACACTCTTTCTTCCTTCCCCCTCAGCGAAGATTTCACGTCCAGCTTCTTGTAACTGACATCATCCTTTCCAATATTGCAAAATATTTTAATTAAGGCCAGATAAGGTAAGCAGGCCGCCAACTCATAACTCCTTAATTTCAAACATAAAAATCTCGCCCATCAATTCCATTCAGCTCTTAGTTAAGGCCTGGTAGCAGTTTCCAGCGCAGGCTTGGCCCCTGTCGGGGTTTCAATCCCACATCGGCTGGGGGGTGTTAGGGGATGGGTAGATAAGTCTCCTGGATCGTCGTCAAAAGTTGCCGGCTTTTGACGATTGATCTGGGGTTTAGGTTTGTTTAACGCATCTCTTGAGGTTTCTCAAGAAGTTGAAAGAAAGAAATTCCATTTAGCTCTTTAACCAACTACCTTTTACCTTTGGAGTAGCCGGAGTTTTAAGCCTCTTCTTGGATGCAGGTCAAGGAATTCATCTCTTTGCTTACAATTATTTTCAAGTTTTTCTGAAAATTTTGCCAACGGATATGAAGACGCATCCGTTTGATTTGATTTAATGGTGATTCAGTCTCTTTCAAATTATTCTTCCTTGGCCCACTTGGACCCACCTCATGCCCTTAGTACGGGGTGGTAATATGAGCTCTTTACCCCCACACTCCACCATTCATTATTTTCACTGATTTTCTTGTACCAAAAAGGATTTTTTTTTGGGTTGGGCTAAAGGAAGCAGATGCTATCCTCTTTGCTCTTTGAAGTAGAAACAATTGTAGCAAGCCATTAGGTAACAAAAATGAAACAGGAAAAGATATGGGTTGGCTTCTTTATTACTAATAGTAGTGTATTTAGGACAAAAGGAAGAACAGCAAAATACTGCGGGTGGCATACAACTAGTACGATTTTCAGGAGAAGAAGAGGTAAAACAGAGGAGTGTAGGAAGCAGCAGCAAAGAGAGGGAGAGAGCGGGATTCCTTGGATCAGCTGTTGTTCGGTACGGTCCGTCGATGCTAGCCGTCCAAGTCACCTATTTCGTCCTTATTTAATTAATTCAAGGAATGGTACTGCTACTGTCTATCACTAGCATAGCAGCAGTAATTCCAAAGAAGTAGTAAAAGAAAAAAAAGAAGAGGGCCCAGCTCACAGCCAGGCGGGCGGGAGAGGTACAAACTCTCTTTCCTCCGACTCTCGTCTGATACGTCGACACTGACGCCCTGTTTGGTTATGTCAGAGAAAAGTGTTTTATTTTTTGTCAGAGCAAATGGAGAGAGACAGCTGCTCACGTGGGTCCCTCGTGGACCTTTTGTTTTCTCTCTGTGTTTTTTTTTCAATGAAAAAGAAAAAACCTGAAAGATAAAAGCAAAAGCACGCCGGCACGCGATCTATCGCCCAGGGATAACTCACGTGAAAACACGTGACTCCTCTTCTCGAGGCACTCACCATTTCTTTTCTTTTACGACTAGCAAAATACACTACTGTACCATCATCAATTCCTCATTAAAAAAAAAAAAAAAAAAAAAATCCTCATATCCTTCGTTCCCTACAAACTCACGTTAAGATGCGTGGGCTGAGAGTCTTTACCGCGAATGTCTTTATTGTTCTAGCAAGCCCAATATATTTGACCACGGAGGCCCAAATGACTAAGCGTCCAACACTCTGATTGTCGTGGGCTGAGATAAGTTTAACAGAGTCCGACAAAAAAAAAAAAAAAAAAAAAGAAAGAAAGGGACTAAACCATAGGCTACAATTTTAAAAGATCTTTCCGCAAACAGCTTGGGATCTGGGCTTCAAGCATGCCGAAGTGGATCCACCAGGGAAGCACAAGTCATCTCCATGTACTGTCAACAACCTAGGACTTGGCTCCTCTTCAACGAATCTGTCAACACAGGAGAGCTTTTCTGTCGGGGTTAGGATTTGCAAGTTATAATCACTTTCGGAGGGAGGAAGGGAGGGAAATTCCTGTGCGGATGGTTGGGCTAAATGATCAAGTGTTAATTAACATGCAAAAGTAGGGCTGAACAACTTGACTTGACGGGCCACGCCAGTCCGTAAAATATGGCCAGGCCATCATCATGCTTAAGAGGAGGTCCAGTAGGCCCAATTCTCCATGGGCCTTCGGTGAGTGCTTTCTGGATTAACTTAAAGAGTCTGTAGTGCGTTTTTTTTTTTAAACTCGTTGATTTTCCGTTTCTTCCCGGAATGATGTTTGCTTGAATTGATACCCCCATATTATTGCCTGCATTGTCGACTCGAGCATGAAGGTGGGGAGGGTACGTCGTCGCCGTCGGCATCCGACTACAGAATCTGCTTAACTAAGTTAAATTATTTATACAAGCTAGATGGATATACATAATATTTGGTCAAAAGCACAAAGGCTAGCTATATTCGATTAGAAACAACTGAGACAAATCTGATATGTTTTCTTGTAGTATATTTTTGAAATTTTATTTTATGCAAAACAACTTAGAGTGGAATAATTCATTATGATAGAGAGTTAAAATTAGTGGTTACTAGAAATTTATAATATCATCATCCAACTTACATCAGCAATGAAGAAAAATATCATAGAGTAGCGTAGACAAATAGGAATGCAGCTACCACCACGTAAAGAATTCTTTTTCTTTGTGAGATGAATTTCGGTACACCACCACGTAAAGTCTCTCCTTGCCCTCGCCCTGTTCCCCCCACCCCCGCCCCGCTTCCCCACGAGTGTCCGCGAGTGATAATTTGATTTTTTTTAGAAGCCTTTATTTAATAGATCAAAATTAAATTCTAAGAATAAAATAAAATACGGAACTGAAAAAAATGGAAAAAGAAAATGAAACAAGAAAAGTGTTAAAATAAAACACTAAGAAAATAAAAAAAAATTTAATTGGATTGTATAGATAATATTTGGGAATACTCATAGAACACGTAACATGCTTGTGTCAAATATCAATTAAGAATTTGGATAGAAATGAGATAAAAGTTATGCTTAGTTGCCAAACATTCTAAATTTATTATTATTATTAGATTATATAATATATTATATTTATTTATATTAATAAATTGAAGCGGGGGACGGGACCGAGGATGGGGCGGGAATATCGTCCCTGCACCCTATCCCGCCCCATTTGAAACGTCCCCACCCTACCCCATTACTCCCCAACGGGACGGGCACTCCGGGCATCCGTCCCGTTGCCATTCTTACACACACACATATATATATATATATATATATGTATATATATATATGAGGAAGGTATTGGATGTAGGTAACCAAAGAATCAAAATTGTCGGATAATGTGACGGCAATTGCAGGCCAGTGGAATCCGGAATCTGCTAATTGTCGTTATATTAAATGTATTAAAATTCGGGAGGGGCAACCAAAAAAGGTAAAGGAAAGAAAAAATCGCTATCTGATGGATGAGTCCATATGGATGCAGGTACTTGCACAACGTCAAGTGAATGCACATCACTTTCCACGTTACGTCTTTCAGTTTTTGAGTAAGCCATACTCTTACTGCCTTTACCTTTAGTGGTATAACTATTATAATTAATGCATCAGCGGCGAATGATCTCTGGACCTTCCTTCCGGTATTGAAGAAGGCTTTTGCCAACTTGTTTGGTCAACTCTGTAAGCGCAGCATTGTTTATAGGCAGGACTTGGAGATACACGAGAGCATAAACAAACTCACAGTTCATCCATCTGGTGTAAGAAACAATCTCTTCTTATCAACATTCAACAACTTGATTTGCCCCCAACAAAAGGGTCCAATCCTTTTTTTCTTTTTCCTTTCTCTTTTGGCAAAGAGACAGCTAAGATAACAATATGATATTTAAACGATAGCTATTTCTGAAAAATCACCAGAACGTTTCTGCAAGAATGTCCAGAAATACTTGCATAGCAGTCCATCTCTGGGAACATTTTGTTCCAATTCCACAAATTAGTTGTTTTTGGTAATGACTGACTCGCAAAAGTGTTGGTATTGAATCCATGTGCTTCTTTCTTTGGCCATAAATTTGTGGAAGTGCTAAAGACTAGGACAGCAATTTAATGTAATGTTACACCACTTCAATTTCCAGCGCTTAGCTGAGTTCAATTAATGGTTTCGAGGGAGGCAGCATGCACGGGGTATGTCATTGTTTATTGGTTCTATAAATAGAGAATCTTTGTTACTACTTATAAGTACTACGTAGTATACATGGTACCCTTGAAGCAATCATGAGAGGCTAGGCAGCAAAATTTATGATAAAACCGCCTCCTCCAAGCCCTATGACTCCGAGGCAAGTGCTGGGGTGGTGCATGATATATCAAGAGTGATTACTTTTTTACTCTACTTTCCTACAAAATTGTCAAAAAAGTTTTAGGCAAATTTCTCTTCAGCTGTACTTTTGAGATTGGCCTGAGTCCGGACAAACCCCGAATGATTATGTCCGATTGCATATGTCCTTTCCAAACTCTGCAGAGCAATATGATACGAGCAACCACATTAAATTGAATTAGGCACTTGCTACGGGAGTAACCAATCTGCTACTGTTAGCACGCGAATTGACATGATTACAACCCCATAATAAAAATGGTCCAGAGACAAGGGATTCCTTGGCCCATGATCGCATTTGATCTCGCAATCGCAACCGTAAAATCCTTAGGCTGGCTGGCTGGCTGGCTGGCTGGCTGGCTGGCTATCCAGAAAAGAAACCTTCTTGAAAAGGTCCCCCCACAGAAAGAGAGAAAAAAGAGAGACAAAAAGAAAAGAAAACCAAACCCCCAATTAACTCTAACTCTGTGTGATTTTAACGTTTTAAAATGTCTAAAAGTAACGGCTTGACCAAATCATACCAACTAACCCGATGTACAATAAAGCTCCAGATAATAACAAATTAGAATAGAAAAAAATTTACCTATGCTGCCACCCAATTATTCTCGGGGCAACATTTTGGTCGATAAGTTACTAATCATAAGCTTTTGATCTCATCTCAGCAAGCGTTTGGTTCGCACATTGGAATAGGATGCAAATTTGAGATCATTCATCTTGAATTTGGAATAGAATCAGTCATTCAAATACATCTGTTTGATTTAGTATCAGGAATGTATACCATTACTATAATTGATATTTGGTTCATTGGCTCTTTCGAAATGGGAAATAAGAAATTTTCACTAATTAAATGTATTAGTATAAATGTATTAGTAATTTAGTATAACTAATTAGTAATTTTATTAGTAAACATATATAATTATTAGTATAATTAATAATACCAATTATATTACATATACTAATACTTTAATAAAATATATTATTATAACTATAAATGTTATTTATATATGTATATAATTACATATTAATTTTTTTTAAATGGGTGGCGGAGTAGGCCCAGTTTCTTCCTCCCCCCAATTATCATCTCTAGTTTTCGAGATAGGAATCAAATTTGGGTTTTGTTCAAAACCCTTTAGGTTATTAGGGAATTCCAAATTTTTAATATATGATTCCAAGATTTCAATTTCGATAGTAGGAATTCAAACAACAATTATGAAATTTATTCAAATTCTCCGTTCCAGAACTCTTTTAACAAACGCCACCCTATAAATAAATGGTCAATCCGTCTGTTATAGCCGTTACATTTCTTTAATTAGAGAAAGTTCGTGGGCATTAATGTCCATACATCCCCAATTTATTGGTTCAAATATTTGTCTGTATTTACACTTCATTCTTTCTGTGTTTTACTTTGATATGTCTAGGCGTGAGCGTCAGTCACTAGACTTAATGGAATAGAGGAGACTTAATTGCGGAAATGGACGGAATGGCCGGCAGTTTACGAGTCAAGAAGTTAAGTTTTATTGAGACTTTTAATTAGTTAATAGTAATGGTTAGAAGTACAGGATCGTAATAGTCTTTAATGCCCTCTAAGATATAGCACCCCTTTTTCAATTACTAAATCATAATAAAAGAAGAGATTGGGCCTTGGAATTTGGATATCGAAACTGGAAAGGGCACTCCCCTATATGTCAAAAGGCAAGCAAAGTCGCTGTCTGTTGGAGCAGTTTATGTTTTTTTTTTAACATAAAACATTTATATTTAAAGGCCCCTTATACAACATGTTTTTTTTTAGGTTTGGGGAAAGACAATTCTAAATTGGTTAATTGGGGTTTGACGGGCTACCCAATAATATCCATTTAATAAATGAGTATTATTGAATAACTCATTTATATTCATATACAAAAATTTAAAATACTCATATCCATCTATTCATGGACGGATATGGATAAATTTAGTTAAATAGGTTTGTTTGACAGCTATACTTGTCAGTAAGAGATTACGAAGTTAAAAGAGTGAATAAGGAATCATATTTCATTTTCGTAAAAAAAAAAAAGAGAAATAAAAGGAAAAACATATATATGTACGAAAACTTATACAAGAGTGTGTAGAAAAGAAAAGTAAAACTTCCGTCACTAGTATATTAAAACTTGTAAAGAGCGAGCATCTTTGCGAAATGCATGCGAACCCCATCAGCTAATTTGCAAGCGTCTAGCTTGAAGAATAAAAGAAAAGAAACTTGTATTTGTCTTATTTGTTAAATTTGAAAGAAATTCATATACTAGTATATTTATTCATAAATCGGGTTGAAAGAGTGAAAAAAAAATGATTGGAAAAATGTGTTTGAAATTTATTTTTCCAAAACACCTTTATATAGGTAAGAGTAAGACATTCCCAGACAAACTGAACTAATATAAGTTGCCTTTGTCTTCTAATTTGTATGCGCATAATGCCAATTAATGGAAGAGTATGAGATCAAGTAACAACTAGTTCACTTATATAAAATATAGTATATTAAAATGTATATTAAAAAATACGTGTCATTCTAGACACTAGTTTCATTGTTGTTAGAGTCACTAGTGTATTTGGGTATGTGATTATTTCAAAAAAAAAAAAAAAAACTTACGTCACAAATATGAGTTTTAGTAAATTTTTATTATTTTTTATTTCATATACATCATATTACAAAAAGAGTTATAATAAATACTCTAAAAAATTTTTAAATAATCTTTTGTACAAACACACTTTAGGATCATTGTCACCACGCCACAGTAGACATTTGGTGGACGCTTTAGAAAACATTCTAATTAGAAGGAGAGGGCACCACCATAGTCTTTAAGGCTTAATAGAATAGGAGGTTAAGGTTTCAAATCTTACGTTCCACAACTTATCATTTTAAGTTCCTTAAATTTATATGAACGCGTAATATACCCACCTGGTCCAATAGTAATTCTCCGATAGATTCAATTGGTTCATAGTAATTCTCCGATAGATTCAATTGGTTCATCCCCTTTAAATTATGTTAGACTGGGTGCAGAGTAAACAAATCATGATTGATCAAAAAAAAAAAAAAAAGGGATAATTTCAGAAACCTCCCCTGAGGTTTCTGACACTTTCACTGACATCCCCTGAGGTTCTCAAAATTTCACTTACCTCCCTTGATAAAAAATTGGGCCCCTTTTCTGACGTCATCAGGGCCAAAATTACAGATATATCCCAAGTAGTTGGGGTTAATTACTACCGTTTATGTTTAAGTTACATAATGAATTTTCTTATTCTTTACGTACCTATTCTTGTCATGTAAGATTACACGCCTGACTTCAAATTACGTACTTTGCAAGAAAATGTCTGTGGAGTCATTTGTTACAAGACAAGAAGTTCAATCAAATAAGAACAATTTATGTACACAGGTGGGATTGGGAATTCAAGCTTGTCCTTTTTGGTATTTAGGATAATGTTTTTATATGAACTCAAGGAAGATGGATAGCCTATTTTGCAAGGTTATTAGGTAATTTACCTTTGTGGAATTCTTGATATCAAGCCATTTGATTGCTAATGTGGACAGGTGGCTTAAGCGCGTAATAAGTGCCATGGATTCGAAGTTCGGCTGAAATATCACATATCGAACGAAGTCTTTATTAGAAACCTAATTAGAAACCTATTAGAGTTCAGTGAGCTCGCATTCTCATTCTGAGAATGCGAGCTCGTACTAAGCTCCACCGCCAACCCTCCATTTCGAAAAAAAAAGACAAAAGCAAAACAAAAGCAAACACACGAAGCGCAGAATAACGTTGAAACCCGCAAGCGGGATTCTGTGTTTTTTCTATTTCAAGGTTAGCTCGCATGCGGGTTAATGTTATATTTGAGCGCGAGAAGAAAAAATTGGTAATTAGGCTATTTGGGCATTATAAGTAAATATTTAAATTAATGGCAGTTTTATTACACCAATATTATTGTATTATCATTATTATGATTATTGTATTATTTCTTATGCAAATATAACATTTAATTATTTAAATTTGATTTTATTTTTACAATTTATAAAATTTTTATCACTTATATGATATTTTTAAAACCCTAATACATCTAAATTTGATTTTATTTTTCAAATTTATAAGATTTTTATTTAAAAAAATGGGATACGGATAAGATATCCGGTTGGTTCGATTTGCATAGGTACATATGAGAATATCCGAATACTCCTGAAACCCGCAAGCGGGATTCTGTGTTTTTTCTATTTCAAGGTTAACTCGCATGCGGGTTAATGTTATATTTGAGCGCGAGAAGAAAAAATTGGTAATTAGGCTCTTTGGGCATTATAAGTAAATATTTAAATTAATGGCAGTTTTATTACACCAATATTATTGTATTATCATTATTATGATTATTGTATTATTTCTTATGCAAATATAACATTTAATTATCCAAGCAGTTTGATTTTATTTTTACAATTTATAAAATTTTTATCACTTATATAATATTTTTAAAACCCTAATACATCTAAATTTGAATCTAATTTTCTACAAGTCATACTTATAAATGCGAAATCTAACAAAAAAGTTAAATACAATTTTTGCAGGTCAAATTTAACAAATGCGAGCTATTTGCAAAATTTTAAATATTTGCAACATTTTTTAAAACAAAAATTAGAAGCTTTCTGCAAATAATTCCCTACCTCTCAAAAAATACCAAAATAAAAAAGAAAAGAGCTCGCATTTGCTTCCTAGAAATAATTCCCTAGCTCTTAAAAAAGGAAAAAAAAAATTGAGAAGAGCTCGCATTCGTGGAATGCGAGCTCAACGAATGCGAGCTCAATAACCAGAGCTCGCATTCCACGAATGCGAGCTCTTGTAAGCTCGTATTTGTGAAATTCACAAATGCGAAGACCCCCCTGACGGAAATTAAACCCAAAATCACCCCTTTTGTAGAATTTTTTTAAAATTCATCACAAAGTTGGAAATTTCTCAATAGAAATACAACTTGTCTGGATTCCTTTCACTCTCTGATATCATTACGGTTGCTTTGCGATTACAGCGGCAAAACCTGTTTTTAATGGAGAAAGATGTAGGTGAATTCCATGATTCTCCCCTATGGCTTGAAGAGGCCATGGTTGCAGCTAAAACTTTTTACTCAGAACTCTAATTGTAGCACAGCAAATGCACTTGTTATCACTCCAAATTAGTAGCAAAGAATGTTAATAGCTTGAAACCTCAGAGGTAGTTAAGTTACTTTGCTTTATATGCTATTGCTACTGAAACAGCAAACCTTCTGGCCGTTGCAATTTGCAGCTAGCCGTTGCAAAATCTGCCAAATAACTGTTGCATGGCACATCTGGTGCATGCAATTTTTTGTATTGCACTTACCCCCCCTCAACTTTACTAATTAGTCCAAATCATTTATTCTTCTTTGAATCTTCTACTAATACAACTTCTGCAAAGGGTAGCTATGGAATAAAAATACCTTCTCACACATGAAAATAATATTTTAATCTGATTTGGACTGGATTGTTACCACAAAATCAAAAGCAAGGGAGGTAAGTGAAATTTTGAGAACCTCAGGGGATGTCAGTGAAAGTGTCAGAAACCTCAGGGGAGGTTTCTGAAATTATCCCAAAAAAAAAAGAAGGAGAGGGCAAAAATGGTAGATGAAGAAAGAAAAATCAATAAGCTGGGGGCAAAAGGATAAAAATATCTGACGAGTGTTAAAATAGCACTCGATATGATGTGATCAACGACCGTTTCAATGCGACGCGACTATTCTTTACCCGCTTTATGAATGTGTATGTATGTATGGGCCCTTCTCTACGCTGCTTTCTTCTGTTCTGTTCTGTACTACACAACTTTCCCTTTTTTTTTTTTGGCACAAGGCCGCAAACCTTTCTTTAATTTGGCGTTTTTCATTTTCCTTTCTCTTTATTGGGAATAAATTCATAGTATTCGTAATTTTACCAAAATATACTATCTTATCTTTAAAAAATCATTTAAAACATCCATCATATTTTGCCTAATAAAATTTTCCATCTTTCATTTTTAAATTATTAATTTTACAGCAATTTTCGATCAATTTTTGAGCTAAAATCACCGCGTGACCTATATGCATTCATTTTTTATGTATAAAAGGTTAGATCCTATTCTTTTAATGACAAAAAATTGAATATGGATTAGATGCGATTATACTTTTTAAAGGAAAAATAAACATGGTTCATATCAAATCTTTTTTTTTTAGAGATAAAAATGAATATGAATATGAATCGAATCATTTGTTTAACTATATTTAGAATCATGTGTGGGTCACGTCCTAAATTGAAGGTGAAAAGTGGTCGAAAACCTAAATCGGGATCAAAATTTACGTAATTGATTTTGTAAAAGATATAAAGTTAACATTATTATAAAAGTAAATCTTTTCTTTTATCTTATCTCATTCGGCTTTAGTATGGTAGTGTCACTGTGTTGAGTATCTCTGCCTTAATTGCTCGATAACATTTATATTTGCTACTGTTAGAGGTTTGATATTTTGATCATAAAAAATTGCCAATCCTACCTCAAACACAGAGCTATTATTAAATAGAAGGTTGCATAATTTTTTCTTTTGTAGTGATTCACAGCAAAGGTTCCTATGTGGGATAAAAAAAAATGTAATTCAGAAATGAGCTTAAGAAATATGTAGTGAAAAGCTTAAAGGTGCATTCAAAATAATTAAGTATATTTAGAAAGGGGAAGGTGACTGGAGTCTCACATGCATCTCTCTTGAGTTTGACTGAAATTTCTTCCGCTGATTCGTATCAATAAAGAAGAAAGGATAAAAGAGAACCGTGCTGAAAGGAAAAAGAATGGCAAAGCACACTGACACTCTTTCTTCCTTCCCCCTCAGCGAAGATTTCACGTCCAGCTTCTTGTAACTGACATCATCCTTTCCAATATTGCAAAATATTTTAATTAAGGCCAGATAAGGTAAGCAGGCCGCCAACTCATAACTCCTTAATTTCAAACATAAAAATCTCGCCCATCAATTCCATTCAGCTCTTAGTTAAGGCCTGGTAGCAGTTTCCAGCGCAGGCTTGGCCCCTGTCGGGGTTTCAATCCCACATCGGCTGGGGGGTGTTAGGGGATGGGTAGATAAGTCTCCTGGATCGTCGTCAAAAGTTGCCGGCTTTTGACGATTGATCTGGGGTTTAGGTTTGTTTAACGCATCTCTTGAGGTTTCTCAAGAAGTTGAAAGAAAGAAATTCCATTTAGCTCTTTAACCAACTACCTTTTACCTTTGGAGTAGCCGGAGTTTTAAGCCTCTTCTTGGATGCAGGTCAAGGAATTCATCTCTTTGCTTACAATTATTTTCAAGTTTTTCTGAAAATTTTGCCAACGGATATGAAGACGCATCCGTTTGATTTGATTTAATGGTGATTCAGTCTCTTTCAAATTATTCTTCCTTGGCCCACTTGGACCCACCTCATGCCCTTAGTACGGGGTGGTAATATGAGCTCTTTACCCCCACACTCCACCATTCATTATTTTCACTGATTTTCTTGTACCAAAAAGGATTTTTTTTTGGGTTGGGCTAAAGGAAGCAGATGCTATCCTCTTTGCTCTTTGAAGTAGAAACAATTGTAGCAAGCCATTAGGTAACAAAAATGAAACAGGAAAAGATATGGGTTGGCTTCTTTATTACTAATAGTAGTGTATTTAGGACAAAAGGAAGAACAGCAAAATACTGCGGGTGGCATACAACTAGTACGATTTTCAGGAGAAGAAGAGGTAAAACAGAGGAGTGTAGGAAGCAGCAGCAAAGAGAGGGAGAGAGCGGGATTCCTTGGATCAGCTGTTGTTCGGTACGGTCCGTCGATGCTAGCCGTCCAAGTCACCTATTTCGTCCTTATTTAATTAATTCAAGGAATGGTACTGCTACTGTCTATCACTAGCATAGCAGCAGTAATTCCAAAGAAGTAGTAAAAGAAAAAAAAGAAGAGGGCCCAGCTCACAGCCAGGCGGGCGGGAGAGGTACAAACTCTCTTTCCTCCGACTCTCGTCTGATACGTCGACACTGACGCCCTGTTTGGTTATGTCAGAGAAAAGTGTTTTATTTTTTGTCAGAGCAAATGGAGAGAGACAGCTGCTCACGTGGGTCCCTCGTGGACCTTTTGTTTTCTCTCTGTGTTTTTTTTTCAATGAAAAAGAAAAAACCTGAAAGATAAAAGCAAAAGCACGCCGGCACGCGATCTATCGCCCAGGGATAACTCACGTGAAAACACGTGACTCCTCTTCTCGAGGCACTCACCATTTCTTTTCTTTTACGACTAGCAAAATACACTACTGTACCATCATCAATTCCTCATTAAAAAAAAAAAAAAAAAAAAAATCCTCATATCCTTCGTTCCCTACAAACTCACGTTAAGATGCGTGGGCTGAGAGTCTTTACCGCGAATGTCTTTATTGTTCTAGCAAGCCCAATATATTTGACCACGGAGGCCCAAATGACTAAGCGTCCAACACTCTGATTGTCGTGGGCTGAGATAAGTTTAACAGAGTCCGACAAAAAAAAAAAAAAAAAAAAAGAAAGAAAGGGACTAAACCATAGGCTACAATTTTAAAAGATCTTTCCGCAAACAGCTTGGGATCTGGGCTTCAAGCATGCCGAAGTGGATCCACCAGGGAAGCACAAGTCATCTCCATGTACTGTCAACAACCTAGGACTTGGCTCCTCTTCAACGAATCTGTCAACACAGGAGAGCTTTTCTGTCGGGGTTAGGATTTGCAAGTTATAATCACTTTCGGAGGGAGGAAGGGAGGGAAATTCCTGTGCGGATGGTTGGGCTAAATGATCAAGTGTTAATTAACATGCAAAAGTAGGGCTGAACAACTTGACTTGACGGGCCACGCCAGTCCGTAAAATATGGCCAGGCCATCATCATGCTTAAGAGGAGGTCCAGTAGGCCCAATTCTCCATGGGCCTTCGGTGAGTGCTTTCTGGATTAACTTAAAGAGTCTGTAGTGCGTTTTTTTTTTTAAACTCGTTGATTTTCCGTTTCTTCCCGGAATGATGTTTGCTTGAATTGATACCCCCATATTATTGCCTGCATTGTCGACTCGAGCATGAAGGTGGGGAGGGTACGTCGTCGCCGTCGGCATCCGACTACAGAATCTGCTTAACTAAGTTAAATTATTTATACAAGCTAGATGGATATACATAATATTTGGTCAAAAGCACAAAGGCTAGCTATATTCGATTAGAAACAACTGAGACAAATCTGATATGTTTTCTTGTAGTATATTTTTGAAATTTTATTTTATGCAAAACAACTTAGAGTGGAATAATTCATTATGATAGAGAGTTAAAATTAGTGGTTACTAGAAATTTATAATATCATCATCCAACTTACATCAGCAATGAAGAAAAATATCATAGAGTAGCGTAGACAAATAGGAATGCAGCTACCACCACGTAAAGAATTCTTTTTCTTTGTGAGATGAATTTCGGTACACCACCACGTAAAGTCTCTCCTTGCCCTCGCCCTGTTCCCCCCACCCCCGCCCCGCTTCCCCACGAGTGTCCGCGAGTGATAATTTGATTTTTTTTAGAAGCCTTTATTTAATAGATCAAAATTAAATTCTAAGAATAAAATAAAATACGGAACTGAAAAAAATGGAAAAAGAAAATGAAACAAGAAAAGTGTTAAAATAAAACACTAAGAAAATAAAAAAAAATTTAATTGGATTGTATAGATAATATTTGGGAATACTCATAGAACACGTAACATGCTTGTGTCAAATATCAATTAAGAATTTGGATAGAAATGAGATAAAAGTTATGCTTAGTTGCCAAACATTCTAAATTTATTATTATTATTAGATTATATAATATATTATATTTATTTATATTAATAAATTGAAGCGGGGGACGGGACCGAGGATGGGGCGGGAATATCGTCCCTGCACCCTATCCCGCCCCATTTGAAACGTCCCCACCCTACCCCATTACTCCCCAACGGGACGGGCACTCCGGGCATCCGTCCCGTTGCCATTCTTACACACACACATATATATATATATATATATATGTATATATATATATGAGGAAGGTATTGGATGTAGGTAACCAAAGAATCAAAATTGTCGGATAATGTGACGGCAATTGCAGGCCAGTGGAATCCGGAATCTGCTAATTGTCGTTATATTAAATGTATTAAAATTCGGGAGGGGCAACCAAAAAAGGTAAAGGAAAGAAAAAATCGCTATCTGATGGATGAGTCCATATGGATGCAGGTACTTGCACAACGTCAAGTGAATGCACATCACTTTCCACGTTACGTCTTTCAGTTTTTGAGTAAGCCATACTCTTACTGCCTTTACCTTTAGTGGTATAACTATTATAATTAATGCATCAGCGGCGAATGATCTCTGGACCTTCCTTCCGGTATTGAAGAAGGCTTTTGCCAACTTGTTTGGTCAACTCTGTAAGCGCAGCATTGTTTATAGGCAGGACTTGGAGATACACGAGAGCATAAACAAACTCACAGTTCATCCATCTGGTGTAAGAAACAATCTCTTCTTATCAACATTCAACAACTTGATTTGCCCCCAACAAAAGGGTCCAATCCTTTTTTTCTTTTTCCTTTCTCTTTTGGCAAAGAGACAGCTAAGATAACAATATGATATTTAAACGATAGCTATTTCTGAAAAATCACCAGAACGTTTCTGCAAGAATGTCCAGAAATACTTGCATAGCAGTCCATCTCTGGGAACATTTTGTTCCAATTCCACAAATTAGTTGTTTTTGGTAATGACTGACTCGCAAAAGTGTTGGTATTGAATCCATGTGCTTCTTTCTTTGGCCATAAATTTGTGGAAGTGCTAAAGACTAGGACAGCAATTTAATGTAATGTTACACCACTTCAATTTCCAGCGCTTAGCTGAGTTCAATTAATGGTTTCGAGGGAGGCAGCATGCACGGGGTATGTCATTGTTTATTGGTTCTATAAATAGAGAATCTTTGTTACTACTTATAAGTACTACGTAGTATACATGGTACCCTTGAAGCAATCATGAGAGGCTAGGCAGCAAAATTTATGATAAAACCGCCTCCTCCAAGCCCTATGACTCCGAGGCAAGTGCTGGGGTGGTGCATGATATATCAAGAGTGATTACTTTTTTACTCTACTTTCCTACAAAATTGTCAAAAAAGTTTTAGGCAAATTTCTCTTCAGCTGTACTTTTGAGATTGGCCTGAGTCCGGACAAACCCCGAATGATTATGTCCGATTGCATATGTCCTTTCCAAACTCTGCAGAGCAATATGATACGAGCAACCACATTAAATTGAATTAGGCACTTGCTACGGGAGTAACCAATCTGCTACTGTTAGCACGCGAATTGACATGATTACAACCCCATAATAAAAATGGTCCAGAGACAAGGGATTCCTTGGCCCATGATCGCATTTGATCTCGCAATCGCAACCGTAAAATCCTTAGGCTGGCTGGCTGGCTGGCTGGCTGGCTGGCTGGCTATCCAGAAAAGAAACCTTCTTGAAAAGGTCCCCCCACAGAAAGAGAGAAAAAAGAGAGACAAAAAGAAAAGAAAACCAAACCCCCAATTAACTCTAACTCTGTGTGATTTTAACGTTTTAAAATGTCTAAAAGTAACGGCTTGACCAAATCATACCAACTAACCCGATGTACAATAAAGCTCCAGATAATAACAAATTAGAATAGAAAAAAATTTACCTATGCTGCCACCCAATTATTCTCGGGGCAACATTTTGGTCGATAAGTTACTAATCATAAGCTTTTGATCTCATCTCAGCAAGCGTTTGGTTCGCACATTGGAATAGGATGCAAATTTGAGATCATTCATCTTGAATTTGGAATAGAATCAGTCATTCAAATACATCTGTTTGATTTAGTATCAGGAATGTATACCATTACTATAATTGATATTTGGTTCATTGGCTCTTTCGAAATGGGAAATAAGAAATTTTCACTAATTAAATGTATTAGTATAAATGTATTAGTAATTTAGTATAACTAATTAGTAATTTTATTAGTAAACATATATAATTATTAGTATAATTAATAATACCAATTATATTACATATACTAATACTTTAATAAAATATATTATTATAACTATAAATGTTATTTATATATGTATATAATTACATATTAATTTTTTTTAAATGGGTGGCGGAGTAGGCCCAGTTTCTTCCTCCCCCCAATTATCATCTCTAGTTTTCGAGATAGGAATCAAATTTGGGTTTTGTTCAAAACCCTTTAGGTTATTAGGGAATTCCAAATTTTTAATATATGATTCCAAGATTTCAATTTCGATAGTAGGAATTCAAACAACAATTATGAAATTTATTCAAATTCTCCGTTCCAGAACTCTTTTAACAAACGCCACCCTATAAATAAATGGTCAATCCGTCTGTTATAGCCGTTACATTTCTTTAATTAGAGAAAGTTCGTGGGCATTAATGTCCATACATCCCCAATTTATTGGTTCAAATATTTGTCTGTATTTACACTTCATTCTTTCTGTGTTTTACTTTGATATGTCTAGGCGTGAGCGTCAGTCACTAGACTTAATGGAATAGAGGAGACTTAATTGCGGAAATGGACGGAATGGCCGGCAGTTTACGAGTCAAGAAGTTAAGTTTTATTGAGACTTTTAATTAGTTAATAGTAATGGTTAGAAGTACAGGATCGTAATAGTCTTTAATGCCCTCTAAGATATAGCACCCCTTTTTCAATTACTAAATCATAATAAAAGAAGAGATTGGGCCTTGGAATTTGGATATCGAAACTGGAAAGGGCACTCCCCTATATGTCAAAAGGCAAGCAAAGTCGCTGTCTGTTGGAGCAGCTGCTCCGCTGCTACTTGCTTCTTAAGGCTTTCCCCTTTGTATAGTATCGTATTGTACCAGCGTAGGTGGGAGTCAGATAACCCTTTCCGTCCACTCCATACCAAACTTTTCGCTTAAGCAAGTGATAGGATTAAAAATTCATCTGTACAGATATCTGAGGGTCATTTTAGTGCGAAATTCTTCTTCCAGGCCAGGGCCCAGGGCCCAGGAGTAGAAGAAAACCTTGAGCAGTAAAAAAGAACTGATCAACCTACAATTCACTCTCCTCCAGGGGAGAGGGATTTGACGTTGAGTCGCTCGAAAGCGCTCACCAATAATTTGTTTAAACCCGTCATTATTTTTGAATAGATCTAAATAGATATCCAATTAAATCCATATGATGATGGATAGCGAGTTAGTTCGAGTCATTTATTTATACTAATTTAAAAATAATTATACATTTAATATCAATTTTTTAGTGAATGTTGAACAAATGAATTTCAATTTTTTATTAATCTAATAATAATAAAATATTATATTTTTTTTTCATCAAACAACATGCAAAAAAAAAAAAAAATAAGTAGAATTTCAAGTGCCCATAAATGAGTAATTGAACATACGCGTACCCACTATTTATTAAATAAATATAAATGAACATTTATTTAAATACATATAAATAAATTGATCCAATTACATTCAATACTCAATTCTGATCCGTCCATATCCGCGACGAGCCACCGGTTTTGACAGCTCCATTTGTCTTTAATTAATAAGGATAGATCTGTTGGGGGTAGCTTTTCGGTCCTTAATATAGTAATTCCGTACCGTACTTTTTTCCCTTAGGAATTGATGATGTTCTTGAGCACGACTAAGAAATGGGCGGGCGTTGTGGCCGTGTCTCTCGAGAATCACTACTGCTTTGTCACCCTAACAATCACTATTATAGCTCTCTCTTCTGGCAGAAAAGGAAGAGCAGAGCAGCAGACAGACGAACAGGTTTGATACATTGGAAGGTGAGGTGAGTTGCTAATTTAACACATTAGACAGATTAGAGGAAGGAGGCAATCGATCTCAAGAGAAAGAGGAAGCAGGTAATCCGGGGATTATTAGCACGGAAAAGAAGGAAACAAGAATTTCAGTAAGAATCATCAAACTTTAGACTTTGAAAGCTTTAGCCAAAGACGGAAGCAGAACACTCAAGTGCACATGTCAAGCTGCCCGTCCGTCTTTTGGGCAGGCAAAAAGATTGCGTCGCAAAATGGTTTTCCCTTTAACTCGGGTCGGTGGAAGATACCTATTTATGCAGATTTTTACAGTAAAAAGCAAAATACTAGTGTGTGTGTGTGTGTGTGAGTGTGTGTGTGTGTGTGTGTATATATATATAGATAGAGAGAGAGAGAGTATACCGCCATAATAATACTAGGTAAGTGTAACGAGGATAAATGAAAGGGCTTCTGTCAGTGGTGACACCAAGTGGAAAGAGCAGAGAATAAAAAGTTTTAATAATAGTTGAAGTTGCCATGGTACCAACTTGTGAGAATAACTGCCTAGCATAGGCGCACTCATCATCCATCATCCAATGTGCATTGCTCAACAAGTTTTCTTTTCGTACGAGCAGAAAATGTAACCTCATCTTACAGATTTTAATCCTTCTCTAATCTTGAAAAGTTCCTCTAATTTTTATTTCTTCTGCAATATGTGAAACGTTTCGCGGTGTTGTTCCGATTAGAGAAATCCAATATTTTTTTTTATTTATCGCTAACAATAATATTTGTATAGCCTAATCTATAAAGACTGAGTAAGAGATTAGTAGGTTTACAGATCTGATTAGATCAAAAAAATGTTCTAACGCCACCTTTAATTTTTTTTGGTTTATTACAAGAAAATTTTGATTTCCCGACTTATATTTTTTTGGTGGCCATTGAGCTTTGGCCTACTGGTTAATTAGAGAGATCCAAATTAGGAATTGAACAGTAAAATCATCGCCGCCAACAGTCTATGACTTCATTACTGTGCCCTGCCTTATCTGTACGAACAATAATTATTGGGTGCTTCCCGTAATTCTTTTACTAGTAGTATTTATTTATTTGGAAAGAGAAAAAGGTTGGAATTTACAGTTGCAATACCTTGTACTACGTCCGAGGCTGAGCTTCCGTTTGGTCTGTGTTACTCGTGAAAATTGGGCCGACATTGGTTAAAATATATTTTAAATGTTATATATTTTAAAATATAAAATTAATTAAAAAATATAGATAAGATTAAATGGAAAACATATATACATGTAAGAAATGATAATAATTACTAATATATATATATATATATGATAAATTATGTGAATATTTTTGTGTTAACGGATGTTCCAAGGCACTTGTTAGGAAAACCCATGAAAATTTTACAAAAACAAAAAAGTTTCCGGTGTGTTTTTAAAGCTACCCCTTTATCACACATATTAATTGATCTAGAACGCTTTGAAATAATATGTATGCTATCCGAACAGATAATAAAATTCTCTCTGTCATCAAAATGTCCAACGCACATTTGTAACGTCTTTGCTTGAGAGGGAATTTCCCATTGGTTATCAAAGTTCAATTTCTAAAAATTAAAAATTAGATACGCAAATCCCAAATACGCAAAGCGCCGCGAAGGCTGAGTAGAACATTTAGACCTGCCCACCACCACTCTCCCCAGCCCAAAAAAAAAAAGAAAAAGAAAAAGGCCTTCATTCATTGGGGGATTTTTATTTATTTATTTATGTTTTCCTCAGCAACGGTAACATCCCTTCATTGATTAGGGATGAGTGGCATGGACGCATTTCTGGAGCAGTTGAGACATGGTGGTTGGGTCATTTCACTTTTGTGCTTTAGCAAATGACAATATGACATTACAACTTTCGTAATTTATATAAGCTTTATTAAGAAAAAAGAAAACAACAAATTATTTATTTAGAAAAAAATATTTTAGACAAAGTATTGGGAGAAGAAGCTTGAGGTCAAGGAGAAGGTTCAAGCCCAGCTTGGCCGAATTGAAGAAGAGACCAAGCGCTTGGCCACTATCCGTGAGGTACTCATCCTTTCTTTTTTCTTTTTTAATTCAAGATTTTGTACTGATCTAGTAATTTTTCTGTTAAGGAAGACTGCATGCATGATTTTTATATGTCTCCGCCCCCCTTCCCCACCCCCCCCCCCCCCCCCCCCCCCAAAAAACCTTCAATTTGACGAAAAGAATTACAGAATTGGGGCCGTATTGGTTATTTCCTCACCGCCTAAAGTATAAACTGAAATTCTTCGTGATTAGTCTGTCTCTGTTGAATTAATTTGTGTTTTTACTGTTATTCCTGTGAACTTTATTTACGGCAAAGGCAAGCACGCTTTATATTGTGTAGAATTAAATTTTATGGTTTTACCTTAGTATGAAGGCGGATAATTTCTGGCATAAATTATTTGTTTTGGGTATGGGTTTCAGGCGCCTAGAGAATTGAGGTGAATTTTTTTCACAAGACCCGACTAATTGAGGTGGTTTTCTGTAGTCTGCCAAGGGGAAAGAGTGTATCTGCCTAGAAAATGTAAAATTACTTGGAAGTCTGCCTCTTTAATTTTGGGGGTTTTTCTGTTTTTGCTAACAGTAGGGTCTGGTCTGAGTGTCTCGCATAGTATTCCTGTCTATAATTGGTATTACAACAATCAATTCATCAATTACGTAGACAAGCCGTTCCTTCTGATTTGCGGATTTTGAAAAGTGTGACTTGCTTCTGGTCAATTAAGTGCTGGGATCTTGCAACAAAGTTTCAGGGTGTTCTTTTTAGGCATCTCAAGTTAATAACTTGTGCCATCGATTTATCACTACTATCTGCCTATTTTTCGTGTTCTGGGCTGTTCTCAACACTGACGTTGATTGAAAACATGAATCAATTACCAGGAGCTAGAAGCGCTAGCAGATCCAATGAAGAAGGAAGTTTCCGTAGTTAGGAAGAAGATTGATGCTGTCAACAAAGAGTTAAAACCACTGGGCCAGACTTGCCAGAAGAAGGTGAAACATGTCACTAGTGCCTTCAAAAATTTGGGCATTCTTATGATGTTTCGTGGAGCCTTTATCTTGCATTGCAAGAAATAAAGGGAATACAAAGAAGCTCTGGAGGCTTTCAATGAGAAGAACAAGGAAAAAGTACAGCTGATTAGCCGATTGATGGAGGTGAGCAATGTAATGCTCTGGCCGATAATTTGTGTGCTTTTTAATTTATGCTTGAACGGTAGCCTTAGCGGTTTATTTGTCTTCTTTTGTCGAATTGGGTTTTTTTTGCTGCAGCTGGTCGGGGAGAGTGAAAAGTTGAGGATGAAGAAGTTGGAAGAATTGAGCAAGAGCATAGAAACAATACGTTAAGATAGTCCAAGGTCAAGAACTAGTTAATATAGGTTTGTGTGATGTATTCTAAGGAAGACATTCTGTTTATGCACGGTTGCTTGGAGTTTGGTTGTATTTTCTGCTTTCGTCGTCTGTAGTTCTTGATGGACCTTTCTGATTGTAGGACAGGGATATATACCCACCCCAGTGAACAGGTTTGTGACTAAAATTGTAAAACAGGTCTCTACTTTGCATTCTTCTCCACTTTCGTTTCTTTTTCCTTTTTGCGTACCATTTCAACTCGTCTCTTGTCTCGTGTCAAGTGTTAATAGAGTGTAGTAGTGTTCAGGGAAGAAATAATGTTCGCATTTTCTTCTGTTGACTCTCTTACTTTCTCAAGGTTTTGGTTGCCCTTCTTTCAAAAGCTTGAACTGGTAGCCTGTGCCGTGATGAGTATGGCGGTGAATCCAGTTCCAGTTTATTGGGACGTGGATATTTGTTTCTAAAATCTCTTTCAAGTTGATTGACAGTTGCATGTGCGGCCGAGTTGGTGCTTGTACGATCATTATCAGCTAGTTGTTGTTCATCAATGGTTATTGAACGCGTGCATGGACAGTTTTTGGCTAGCCTACTGACATGTCTCATCTGATGTTAAATTCTGCAATTGCAATTTCACAGGGTAGTCTGTTGGAGAAGGACACAAATTGATGTGGTCCTTGAATGGGGGGTGGGGCGATGAGGGTCTTTCTTTGTTTCCCTGCCTCTCTTTGCCTTGGACGCTATAAGTTGATATCCAGCATGGCTTGTGGTACCCAGAAAAATCTTAATCAGACTTGCAAGAAGTTACGTGTAGCTTCATGCGTCATCCTAATCTGTGTGGCATATGAATGAAGGCCGAAAGGTACAAGGGACCGGTTAAAGGTAAAATCAGTAACTAAAGAATGGAGCGAGTCAAGAGGGGTTGGTTTAGGGGTCTATTTTACGTTGAGACGGATAAGGATGGCAAACTGCCAATGGGTTTTGGTGTATATCTGATGTCGAAAAATGATCGTTAGAATTCGGGCAACAAACGGACAAGAGGGACAGCCAGGTGCTTTGCTGGTATGCAGCTCCTGCACCTGCACTGAACCTGAATGATTGCTGGTTTACTAGCTTAGATGTCTCCATGTACGTACGTACAATAATGCTAATTAATGATGAGCTTTGCAACGAAAGGAAGGCTAGAAAAAGGATGGAGATTAGCCAATTTATGGCATCAGTAGCAGCATAAGAAAAATATACGTAGTCACAATAATTATGGGATCCGTCAGTTTTTTCAATCTCTATCCCAATTGAGGATTCTGAGCACGCATTCAATGTGTTGGTTGTTTGATTTCATCTCATGACGAAAGATTTACCAACAGGTGTCCGGGTCAGAGCTTGGCAGGTGCAACGATCAATCAATTACTCTTCCAAGGCTAAGCTAATGAGACGGGGCAGGAGCGATCCTCATCAGCTGTTAATAGCCATGATTTGGCCTCAATAAATTGTACTATTCAGATCACAAATTATGCATCGATTTTCACATTATGTGAAACTCACAAAATTTTATAATAAAATTATACGTTGTGCAAATAAAATTACGCACGATTGAAAGTGATCAAAACCGTTGGGAAAGGTTGCAGGTGCCCCTTTCCGCTAAACATATTTGGTTGTACTATTACTACATATGCAGCGCTATCGTTAGTTTTTTGATATTTATAAAGAAAGGAGGAGTAGAATATGATTAATTTGCGGATTGCTTGGTCAACTGTTATAACCACTCCAACTACTACCCTAAAAGAATTTTCTTCTTTATTTTTTTGAATAAACTTCTGTCTAAACTAAGAAAAGGAGGCAAGGGTATTGAGGAACCCGCATGTAAGTCTTACTAGTTAGAGTGGATAAGACAGACAAAGCTGAAACATTCCCCAATGCTAATAATTGTGCGGCGAGTGCCTTAGCCTTTGGTCCACCCCTCACTAGTCACTCCCTCAGAGAAGGAACCGAAATAAAACAATAGTGGGAAACACGGAGTGGCCCCTCCGGTTGGTGCTGTGTGCGTTTCGAAAAATGCAAACATCCCTTCCTTCCTTCCTTGCATTTACAAAAAAGCATTTACAAAAAAGGTGATAAACAGACTTGATCAGGTCAAAAAATTTCTCAAGACACATATAGGTTACTGTTCTTGTTCCAAAACAGACTAGAATTTTTTGGTCCGCTTGTTCTAAATTCTAAAATTCGACCCAAATGGACCGCTTTAAAGCTGACCAATGCTTTCAAGTCCGCGTAGAATGACCAACATTTATTTTCCGGGAGCATGAGGAGATATAGAAGAAAGGGACCGTGCACTTTGGTTCAAAAACAAAGGCCGCTGTTGTGTACTATGTTGTTTGTGCATCGTAACGGCTATAGAGGAAAGATAGTCGGTACGGCACCGGCTAAGTGGAAGTTATATTATCGCCATATGAATGGCCGTTATGCATCTTGTGAAGAAGCCCTTACAAAGAATTACAATTATCGGAAAATTAAGAGTCAACCTCAGCATTAACCGACTCTTGCCGCCAAACAAAAGGCCCAACTTACATTGCTGAAGTGCTAATCCCTCGCCCAAAAAAAAGGGTTATTATCACTTTACTCTCTTAACATTTGACATCACTATCAATTTCTTCCCATAAAATTATTTGTAGTCATTTTACCCTCAAAATTAACGATCAAACTTAATGGAGTTTATTAATTCGAGTGATAAAACATGTTTAACTTTTAAAATTATTATCACTTTACCCCCATAAACTATAGCCTTATTATCAATTTATCCCCTATAGTTATTTTTTAGACAATTTATCCCATCAATAAATCAACTTGACTAGTTGAAAAACTTGAGAATATAGTACCCTCTCTTTTGTATAATAAAAATAATAAAAAATTTAGAGTGGCTCTTCTCGTTTTTAGTATCAAGAAAAAAAATCAAAACATTAATCTCTTTCTTCTTGACAATCTTATTGATATTCAAAAAAATAGAAAAATAGGGGAGGAAGAGAGAGAGTTCAATTCTTTGTTTTAATACAAACAAGAAAGAATTCAATATTTTTATTATTTTAAAATTATTTTATTTTTCTGTTTATTATCCAATTCCAATCCTAATCCCGAGGACATTAAAGTAATACGATAATAGTATATTCTTCCTTATTTTCTTTCTTTGCAGGTATTAAAAAGTGTGAAAAATTTTGAAAATTTTTATTTTTATGTTTTTGAAATCTTAGAGTGAAAAAAAGGAAGAATAATTATTCCATTTTGTTTATTTTTAATTATATATAAAAAAAGGTTAATACATTTAAACATTTTTTAACATACTTTTTAGATTAACAATAGGGTAAAATACTTTTTTATGTTTGGATAGATCAATTTTGCCAAATAATAATATTTGACTTGCATCACAAGCACATTCTCAACTCACTCTTTTATATTATCAATCACCTTTTTATCTCACATGTATCACATCATAAAAAATACAACAGTAATTATTTCAAATAATACTCTATCCAAACACAATATTAGAGAGTAAAGTGATTATATTAGGGGGTAGATTGGTAATAGTGATATAGTTTAAGGGAGTAAAGTGATAATAACTAAAAAAAAAACCTTACTTCTAGCAAAAAAAAGATGGTTGGGTTGGATAGTAAGGTAGGAAGGATGGTAGGTAAGAGGTTTTAAATTCAAACCTTTCATTCACCCTACTTCCAAAAAAAAAAAAAAAAAAAAAATCTAGCAATTGGCAGAAAGGTGGTTTAGTGAGCCCACTGATGAAGCTCCATCTATGTCACTGCCGGGAAATGATGCAGGCCCATGATGCTTGGGCTTTTTCATGTGGATGTCCAGACTTCTACAGTGACTTAATGCGAGACTCAATATCCTGTTAACCGTAGCCTTGGGTTTTTTTCAGAACTCTGGGAATTTGGGAGGAAAGCAAGGTTGAGATCGGTGCCTTAACTCAAAAGAGATTGGTGCAAGGCTTTGATCAACTTTAAATGTAGTGAATAGTGTAGCAGGATTAGGGGATACAATGAGAGTGAGTTGTTGGCCAGGCAGCCAGACGTGCTTATACGATGATAAATTGCACGGTTTCAGGTCCGCCCGGTTCAATCAAACTATAAAGAAAGGGGCTTTGTCCAATAAGATTTGGGCTTTAGAGATGGAGACGCTCTCAAATACAGCGCCCCAAGGACTTTTGTAGAAAGGCCAGCAGAGGATCACTCAAAAAAAAAAAAAGAGTTTCTAAGCGACGCTTTGGGTCCGACCGGGAAATTCTACCTCCAATCGAAATGGACTTCTCTATCTCCACAAAAATATGTTGCTCTCTTTCGAGGGGTTAAAAATATGTTTATTTGAGTCACTGCAATCTTTTTTTTTTTCGAAACGACATTTGATAATATTAATTTCAAAAGCAATACAATTGTGAGCAAAGAATCGAGTTAATTTTACAGTCAGTGTACTTGATACCGAGGAAATATGATATTTCCTCATCTAGTGTGATGTGTATAGCATGAGTGCTAATCTTAAAACTTATACGATTCTTATCATTTTTAACTAAACAAAAAGAGCACATTTGAAACTAGTCTGACGTCCCGTGCCTTGCGTGATCGAATGTGGTTGCGCCATTGCAATCCATTTGATTTCTTTTGTTACCGACAACACCTGAAGGCGGGGGTCGTAGTACTTCATTTCATTTGTCTTCAAAAATCACTGAGCCAAGTTTTAATTAGCACCAGAGCTCCAAATTCAGATTTTGTTTCCAATAATTACCAGTTGACGTGAAGTATCCTCTGAAACCCTTCTTCGCACTCAGTCAAGATGTTCTTCCTTAAACTCTGACGCTGCTTTAATTTATTGAAATGGCAGCATCTCACGGCTTTGACCCCGAGAAATAATGCAAGAATAATTGAAGGTGGTTTCGAACTAGAGACAAAATGGCATGTGAACATACCGGTCAACGGCCATGACAAAATGGCACGAAAAATATAGATTAGGGTAATTACTACGGATTAGTGGAGCATGGTCTAAGCAACTGCTTGCTCTAAACTAAAAAAATGCTCGTTTGGTCAGGTGGCACTAGCCGCCAACGGTACCATTTCTGTCATTAGATCATGAGGTATGGATAGGCATTCCTATACAAGCCAACCGTCCCATACTTTATGAAGAATCGTAATTGCCTTGTAACACGATCGAGTGGATGTCAATTTCTCTCATCCTCCCAAATTTTTGTGCTCCAAACACGTTCATATCACAATTTGGGTGACTGATGGAGGTAGTCTGCTGCTTTTTTCCTCCTCTAATTTTTTAAGGGGATGCAAATGTATGCTCGCATGGTAGAAATTTCTCCTTCTTTTTTTTTTTTTGCGCTCTTTTCTTGTCAATGAAAATCTCTTTACGTTCTTCCCTTTTCCAGCTATTATATCCAAATCATAAATTTCATAATGAAAAAGAATTTTAAAAGCCATCCACGACCTCATGATGACTACATGAAAAGACCCCGTTTATGGTCGAATCGATCGGCTACATTAGATTGAACGTGTGCATATATGTCCGAGAGAGTGTGTGAGGACAAAGTGCGTTGTCGTTTTGCTATTCTACGGAGGATTTGCATGTCTGCTACGAGAGAGCCGTGGGTTCGCATAAAATATATAAAATAATCTTGCATCTGAATTTGTGCAAACGTTTTTATTTTGTTGTTCTGCCTCGTCCTTTCTGAATGTTAGATAAAGCACAGATTGAAAAAAAAAAAAATGCTCTTCTCTCTCTCTTTTTTTTTAAAAAAAAAAATCTTCAAGAAAAAATACTGCCTAAATTAGGAAAAAATACTTCTTGCATCTTAGCCAGGTTGATTAGTTTGACTTGGAGTTTTAACTCTACTGCACCCCCTGCCATCACACTTGGGATACTCGGTGACATGTTTTTCTATGTCAATTCAATGTCACCTATAATATTGCGCCAAGTGTCCTGTTATTATTTACACTTTAATTTTCTAATAATTCAACTTGATTTGATTTAACACAAGTGTAAATAATAACAGAACACTTGGTACAATATTATAGGTAATTTTGGATTGGTATAGAAAACATGTCACCGAGAATTCCAAGTGCTGCCACCGGGTCTTACCTTGTAGTTTTCTTTTTTTAAAAAAAAAAATAAAAATAAGAAAGTACGTTTTTATTCCATATCTTCACTAATAGCAGCAAATATAACACAAATTCACGCGGATCTTAAATCAAATGCTACGACGGATCTAAAAAAATTCATAAACTTGATCATAAAAAACAACCATGCATATCCTCAAACAACCATCCACTTAATAGTCACTATAAAGCACAAGATTACACCCAGCCAGCAGTAAAATACTTCCAAAGAATTCTCGGAGTCTTCACCCTCAAATGGGAATCGTATATGATATGAACATCGTGCAGCAGCAGCAGCAAAGTTTTGTTTTGACATACCTGGTGCGCGTGCGATTGTTGGCCTCAAAGCACCCAATCAAAAAATATATATATATATATATTTCAATTGGCCAAAATAGAAAATGGCGCAGGGAAAAGTGAAAAGGAAGCACCGCTGTCGCTGTGACTGGTGCAAGAGTACAAATTTGGGAAAAAAGAATCCAATGTGTAGAGGGTTACCGCTTTGACCTTGGTGTGGAGTGTGGACAATAAAAGACCAAACTGTATCGCGGAGGTCCTAGCAAATCTCCCACATCTTCTGACACGCGGACAGAATTGACCAGCGTACACGTGGGAAATAGACCACCGGATTTTGGTAGGGATGAATGCACTGAATGACGGTGCATTTGTTTGTGCAATGAGACAAAAAGTAATATTGTTTTTTCTTTGATTTTTTTTTTTTTTTTTACTTTTTGCTATTTTTAAAGGGCCCACGAGGGTAGCATAGCCAGCCCTGCATCAAAAATTGGCTTTTTATTCAAATAGGGAAATCATTAATTACCTTTTATTTCATTTCTCTTGGAGATGAAATATTATCTAGGCACGCGACAATAGATAGAATTTGTATTGAATTCTCTTGTTTCAGACTCAAATTCATTAAATTTAGCGAGATCCAAATTCGGATTCAAACCCATAAAAATTATGTTAGATCTGAGTTAAATTCATTTGAAACTCGATTCAGTGACATGTGTACGTGAATTCTAAACATGTAGAGAAATTTACAATACAGCATCACTATATATGAATTGTGTTTGCTAAACACGTGTAATTTGCAAATAAAAAAGGGGGAAAAAAAAAGTCCACAGATATCCTATTTTTCATCAATTAAAATATTTTAAGCTTTGGCATTTTTCGTTAGTTTCCCTTTTCCGCTGAATGCATGACTCGAAGAAATTAACACGTACACTTCTTCTCTTTTTCTTGAAGAACGCAGCAATAGATGTGGGTAAATTAAATGAGGATCGGACTTGTTAAACAGAACACGAATAGCTTCACTATAATCTTTTTATTGTTTTTTTTTTCCCTTTTTTACATAAGAAATTGAATTTTTAGGACCACAAAAGGTTCAATCTTAAATTAATAGTTATATTGTTCATGCGGATAGTATGACTAAACGGAGGACCACATGGACATGACTTGAAACCGTTATGTTGATGGAAATTATAATCTAATAATATTTCAAATATCAATAATTAATAAAAATGAAAAGCAAAACGTGAAGAACCTGCTTTCTTATTAGATTTTTTTGGTGTAGAACATATTGCGAACAAAATTTGGAAGTAGTTATCATTTCAATTTGCTTGGATGACATCAACCAGCAAAATATATAAAACGTCAGTTGTTGTTAGAATATCGAGCAATTTCTTCGAGTTTAAACCCTATTTAGATTTGCTAATTTAACAAGATTCGCATTTCCATGAATATTTTTTTTTTATACAATTATCAATCACATTTTCTTTTCTTGATTTTACCGTTTTGATGCAAGCGTCAATTTTCCACTTTTTAATTTTCTGAGTATCATTGTACAATGCGCCACAGTTTATGGTAGAAATAATTGAAAATTTGGAATATTAAAATTGTTTGGATAGGACCAATCGAATCATCACGAGTCCCTCGTTGTCTTTTCCAGATTTAATTAGTTCCAGATCAAGTGAAATGAGGACATAAAACACGGCACTTAGTCAAAGAATCTGATGCAAGAGCTCCATAGATTTAACTAGGTTGCATTTAAAAAAAAAAAAAAACTAGGTTGAATTTGGTTGCAATTAATTAGGATGCTAAGTACATGGATAATTAAAGCTTCGTTTACGCTGCCGACGACAAATAGAAATTTAATCAAGTAAATAAACGCAGAAAAGGACAAACAACACGAACATGGATGATTTATTTCCTTCATACTTAATGTACCAGTTGGACTAGTTGGTCCGTCAACGTGGAGGCGTCTTTGCGCCCTCCATCCAAACTCCCTCTTTAGGCGTCAACCCTACTTACTTCTGCCACGTGATGAAAAAAATTACGCACACAATTACTGACAGACGCTTAAAAAAAAAAAAAAAAAAAAACGTAGAGGCGGATAAAAAGTGTGGGGGCTGTGAGGGAATTGTCTATACTGACCTCACTAAAATTTTTATATTTATATATATAATTATAGTTTTATTTTTATGCTTAAATAAAATTACTCTCACTGTCCTTCAACAAATTACTCTTGCTATTCGTCAACAAAATACCAATAAAGAATTGACTTTGAAATGAGGGAAGAGGGATGGATCAGGTGATTTAGACGGAAGGAGTATAAGTGAGATTTCGTGATTTGAATTCTCCATACTAGTACTTTAAAGAAAATGTTGATCAATTCCAAGCAAGAAATACCAATAAAGAATTGGCTTTGAAAACTGCAACTTTTTGCATTGTATCATGATCTTTAAATGTTTTAAAATTGACTTATGAACTTATCCTACAATTTGATTACATCTACATAATATATGGCACATACAAAATATGCCTACCCAATAATTATTATAGTTTAAAATAAATAAAAATTAGTGAATATCAATTTAACATCTATAGTTAGCTTTTTCTAACAATTCTTTTAGGTAATATTTCAAAGACCCATAAAAATATTAAATTCGTAGACATAGTGTATTATAAATTAGTTAAAAATATGTATTTTTTAAAATAAATAAAAAATAATTGTGTAAAGTACAATATATGTAATTTTTGTGAATAATTTATATAGCAATAAATATGTATCTCGCCACACAACTGTAACAATTACATGGCGGCCACGACCTAAACCGTGACCTTAAACCATAAATACAACAAGCTACTGTATCCGGCATCGGATCCTCTTTGCAGATTGCAGACGTAGAGGTGCACGAGAGAGAAATATTTAAACATCAAGGAAATATAATTAGGATATAACTAGCGACCTGCATGGACAGTTCCTCCCGATTACTGAGCCCTTAGAACCAGTACCGCACCTCTCTGCGTTTTGCATGTAGATAGAGGTGGCAAAATGGGCGGGATTTGCTTGGGTTTGAGATGGAACCGAGTCATATGGGTTTGGGTCCAACCTTACCCATATGTGTTTTGGGACTAACTTGGGCGGGATCATTTTGGGATGGGTTTAGATTCATCCCGCCCAATACCCAAATTCATTTTCTACATATTTTTTTTCCTTTAATTCATTTTTTATTTTTTATATAATTTTAATATTTTTGATTTATTAAATTTCTTTTAGTTTTATTAAATAAACATGCAAGTGCTTTATACTCAAGATTCCCACCAAAAATTGGATTAACAAATAAAGGAAAAGATAGATATACAGCCATATTCCAACATATATCAAGATGGCCAAGGTCCTTAGGATGTTGAATATTTATCCTCATCATTGTCCAAGGATGACAGGTCTAAACTAACTGAAATGCTGGAAATTCTTGTGGATAATGACTAAGAAGATTACTAGATTATATTCGCTGGTATGACTATAAAAATTGTTAAAGATAATTTTTGAATCTAAGACTCCGTTTGGATTGACTATTTTTTCAAAAAATAAGTTTTTCAAATACAATGTTACAGTAATATACAATAACTCAAGAAACATCCCATCCATATTAGTATATCAAATATTTCAAAAAAATTTTATAGTAAAAATTTTTCATATACACGGCTACAATAAAATATTTCAAAAACACCTACCAAAAACAGCTAATCCAAACGGAGCCCTTGCCATTTGAGCCCAATGGGTACCCAAGTATTTCCCATCCTTTCCCATTCATTAATGGGTATAGTTGGGATGTGTCCCAACTTAAACCCAATACCAAATTATAATATCCATCCCGCCCAAAGTTCCTTTGGGCATGGGTAGCCCATTGGGACTTGGGACAAATTGCCAGCTCTACATGTAGATATGCCCCCCATATGGAATTCAGTTGATAGGTTAAAGCAGCAGCAGCATTCTCCAGTTGACCAGTGCGGGCAGCTTTTACCTTTTTCTGTGGTTAAATGGAGTTATAATTTGTATTTGGTACTCCAAAAGCAGCTGCTTTTGTCGCACGTCCAGCTTGCTGAGCATCCAATCTCAATAATGAAATGCAATCAAGATAAAAGTTTTTCACTTTTGAGATGTAGAGCGCATGTAAAAGGGTCCAGGTGCTAAATTATCCTACTTCTATGGTCTTTTGGAGGGGGGTGGGGTACTATAGGGTAAAAGGAACTTTGAACATGTTCATAGGAGTTTGTTTCCAGTAGTCTTTGCTGTCTCCTACATCCTAGTTCCTAACTAAAATTGTATAGTGATCTGAATCTGCTTTGAAAGGAAGAAAAGAAACACTCTGCCGCAACTTTTGGTGCGACTTCTAACTCATGGAATTGGAAGCTACAAGTCGTCAACTATATATATATAGCTAAGCTAATGACCAGCCAAGAACTTTCCGTGTCTGCCAATAAAACACAGCAAAGGAAATAATTTTAGGAACTGATCATTGGAGAAAAATTGTGCTTTTAAATTCTAGCAGTCGGTTACTTTGATTTGCATCTTCCAATTAGTTTTCCTCATCCACAAGAACTTGTGTGCAGGTTCAAGAATTCTTTGAACAGATATCTCCTCCACAAAATTGCAGTTTTGTTTCTCAAAGTTTAGGCATTTTAGGCACTGTACCGAAATAGTTACCAAAATATTGAAGAAAACAAATTTGGCACTGTAATTGACTGAATTCAATTCAATCAGTTGTGCTTGTTTGGTCAAAATTTTGAGGTATCAGAAGCCAGATTTACATTGTTTGAAACTTTGGGCTAATTGCTTAGAATATGGACGAAAAAAAGATTAATCGGACATCCATGGCTCTGATAGATCCATGGTACGAATTAGCCCGACACCCAAAATTCCAATCAAACCTTCTGACACCGTTGACAGTTCAGCAGTGGAAAAACTTTTTTTTTTAAATAAAATTATCGGCTGCCGGATTGACAAGGTCCGGTAGCTGACAACTTCTGCACAAAGCTGGCTATCGGGCGATAGCCAGAGAGTGCCCGACAGTCAGTCCAATTTTTTGTTTTTTATTTAAAACGGCCTTTATTTAGTTTAACATCTTATAGAAGTAATTATTGATTTAACAAACCTATTTTCATCTATTTTTGCTGTTCGAATTTTGAAACATCATTTAACTTAAAAGACTGTCGGATTTAGTACGTCAAGCGACATAAGTTTTTAATAAAAAAAGGGTGAAATTATTGTATTGGAAAATGGGTGAAATTTTCAACATAATTCAGTGAATTTTGTACATGTCAAATATTGTGGTAGATTTTATTTTTTAATTGAGTTTCATATTTCAAATAATTGAGGCGTAAATATGAAAGAAAGGGTTGGGATATCAAATATGATTAAGATAAAAAAAAAAAAAAAGCTCTTTCAGCCCACCAGTCAGCTTTTTATAGAAGCTGTCAGCTATCGGGCCTTGTCAGCCCGACAGCCGATAACTTTATATGTAAAAAAAAAAAAAAAAAAAATCCGCTGTAAGGATGTCAAAGCTGAAAAAAAAAATTTGACTGACTTTTGGGTGGCGGGCCGTGTCAGTCCGGCATCCATAGATTTGCACCGGATTAATGTCAGAGCAATAGATGTTCGAAATTTTTTTTTTCAACCATATTGTGAGTAATTAGCCGAAACTTTGAGATCACTTCGATGTAGTACCCAAATTTTTGTAACTAAATAACTGCACTTTCGCCTCCTCTCTCTATCTTTATGTAACTTCTACTTTTTACTTTTCTCTTTCTAGAAATTGGAGACAAAGCTTCGGAGCAGGCAATTGTATATTCTAAATACTTTGAAAGTAGGATACGTACTTTTGGCAGTATCATCTTCTTTTTTTTTTTTTTTTTAAAAAAAAAACTTTGTGGCACGTATGAATTTATCGAGGTGAGCTAATTATCCTGGGTCTAGACCACCGTGCAAACTGTTATTACCTCTTCGACCAGACTTTACTAAAAACCCATCACAAGTTTATTTTAGAGTAAATCCTCCAGCGAGCCCTCAAACTATTAATTTTGGATGTTTTTAACCTCTATTTTATTTTATGTAATATTTAAGCTGCTGAATAAGTAAGCGTGCATGAATTTGATAACAAATATGTAATTATTGTTTATAGAATCCACATAAATAATGACAGAATATTACAGTATTGTTTTAATGTTGTACAGATAGTCAAGCGTGTCTTAAATTTTGTTCAAATGACATCGTGCGGAAAAATGATCGAACTGGCAATTGTTTCTGTCCCTTATTCATGATATGGTTTCGGCTTCGGTGACTAGTACATGTCTTTTGTTCTTCAATTATTATTATTTTTTTTGTTGTCAACGGACAGCCAAAAATCGTCCGCGTGTCAAAACAGGATAGGTCCTTAGCTTGTCTTTGTAAGTTCTACGGCAGTCCCCAGAGTGACAGCTGTGTTGCGAGTTGCGAATTTTGAAGAGAAGCCGGAATGCAATTGCGTTGTTTTTTCGTGATCACATTTCCCTATTATCTTTTTTCCTCACATACATCAAATCGTTACAGTAATTTTTCCATGAAAAATCATGAAAAATGCAATCAAAACACAACCTTAACTTTACTACTGGTATTAAGTAGTTACTCTCTGTTTTAAGCAGACGGTAAAGGAATGTGGGTTGGGGGTAAAATGCAGGCTACAGCGTGATTACGTTGGGTTGGGAGTTTTCGTTCATTGACAACAAAGAAAGTTCAAAAGAAAGTTGATTGACAACTACAAGACAGGATGAATCAGGACAATCTAACGCTGTTACAATCACAACACCACTAACATTCATGTTCGGCTGTAAAAAAGGACGGACACCAACTAGAAAATAGCAACCGGGCGTGTTTTTTCCAACGGAGACGTTCTTTAATTTTTTTTCACATAATTTAAGAAAAACTAATTTAATTTTACCAGAAGAATAAATCGAATTCACTACTATCTTGCTAAAACACTCATGCATTAAATGAATATGACTAATTAACTTTGTATTAAATGAGTTAAATTGTACTCAATAATAATCTACATTAAATAAGAATGTTTTAAAAAAATTATAATTTGAAATGAAAAATATTAAATCTATTATTAATATAGGAAGGAGAGAGTTAAAAAAAAAAAAAAGGAGATTGGTGCGTCACTTAATTATCAAAAAGTGGAAGGGATAATAAATGATGGGTTTGTTTGGATAGAGAATTATTAGCCAAAATTTATTTGCTTACATCATCATTACAATTTCCAACGCACCTTTTTATCTTTTCAATTATTTTTTTATCTCACATACATCACATCACAAAAAATATTACAGTAAAAATATCTCAAATAATTCACAATCCAAACAGAGCCGATGATTACTATCAACGGGACACGTTCAAAAAGAAAAGGAGGAGATGGAGTACCCAACAACCTCAGAGATACAAACAAACATTCTCAAAGTATGTTAATGAAAAAAAAAAAAAATTTGTTTCCTGGTAAAAAAAGTCGAAGCTGTTAAATCGGGAAGGGTGGGGGTCACGCGTCACAGTCTCCAAGTCACATGTCCCAAATGCAACAACAACTATCAATCAATTAATTGATACTATATGCATATATACTACAGTAGTATCCTTTTTCTCTCCAAGTACTAACACTGCACCGCACTGCACTGCACTGGTAGTGGTAGCGGCAGCAGCAGCAGCAGCAGCAGCGGCAGCAGCATTTCAATTCAATAAAATAAAATAAAATAAAAGCAGAGGTAGTTTGGGTACACTAAAATAAGAATTCTTTAGTTTGAATTAAAGCAGAGGTGTAAGCAAGTGAAGTGGACTGGACATGAGGAGGAGGTACGACCTGTATTCAAAGCCACGTTCACGCATGGACGGACAGTGAGCGATGCTAGTAGTGGTAAAATGTCTTTTTCTTTTTCTTTTTTGCGCGTAGAGTAGCAAGTACTTTACCTGAATTAATATTGTTGTTGCTGCCAATCCTTCAGAAAGCAGCTTCAAAACAGCTCGAGTGCCCCTTTGACTCCTTCGAATCATATTTATTTTTTGTGCGTATTGTGAAACTTATACGATCAAAACTTTTTGATTGTTTACATTCGGATTTGACTACCGTAATGATTTTCCATCATATCCTCTCTCGTTTGTGGACTGTGGGTCCGATTTATGCGCGCATCATCAATTATCTGCTTGGATTCGGTGAATTAGTCGCTAATAATAATAATAATAATAATAATGATTGAGAGGAGAACTGAAAGCGTATAATGCAGAGTATTCCCTCATTTAAATTAACAGTGAAATAAAGATTTTTTTTCCCCTTTTTCCGGTTCAAGACAGGATTCTAAAAAATTGACACTAAATGCTCTCTCTTAAATCAAACGCTCCTTCTTAAATATTGATGAATTGGAAAGTTAAAGAGTTTAAATTTTAATTTTCATCACTATTTTGTTTTAAAATTTATATGAAGGCGCATTTGGTTCGGTTTAATTTTCATTTTGTGATTTGACTTTCCTCTTCGTTGGTAAACAATTGGGGGATTGAAGAAACTCAATATACACGGCGAGTTGACCGTCAAAGATCTCGTCAAATCTCTCCTCTTGTCGTTTTCCCACATGTTTCGGCTCAGACGGAAACCACTTTATTCCGGAAATGTATACCGGCTCGCCGATATATTCACATTCAATTTGAAAGGCGGAGCCTTTTATACTGCTAGTAATTAGTGGTAGCAGTAGTAGTAGTATTTCGCTGTTCCTGCATCGAGGTTTACGTTAGCACCACCGGCGGCGGCGGCGAATCATGGAGAATATATCTGCAACTGTTTCGATGTGTAGACTAGGCATCGGTGTGACTGTTCAGCGTACGGCAAAATATTCTGCTCGTCGTTGTTAACGGAAATACGCAATTGGTTGGTGGTTGTTGGCATCCAATGAGTTAGTGACACCATTAATTACTTCAACAGTGAGTAACAGCTTAATTTAGCTCGGGATTTTGCAAATTCTATCATTGTTTGCATTTGCATATGGGTACAAAAAAAAAAAAAAAAAAGGAAAAGTGATGATAATTGACTTTGAAGTTGGCGGGGTGATGTGGCAATGTTGCACGAGAAATATGCCAGAGTTAAAATTCTTCCTCAACTCCGTCAACATACAAATTATTGTTTCTTCTCAATTAAACCTACTAGTATCCATTTGACTCCACGAATAATTAATTCCCTTCAACCTCCAAACCATTTCATATTTTCCCTATAATTTATACTAGATAATAAGAGAGTAAAAATGTTGGTATTAATTAATCATATTCATACGCACTTTTTTTTTTTTTTTTTTTTCAAAATAGCCGTCTTTGATTCTAAGGGTAAGTTATGTCATATTCTAATAACTAAATATGTATCTAGGATATCTTTTTCTTAAAATATCATTCGTCATATTAGGTAATAGTTGCTGTATATCTAAAATTCATTTGTTATTGCATTTATAAATGTTCTCATGCTTTCATCTATTTAGTCTTTAATCTTTCTTTTTTTTTTATCGCTATTATAAGCTTCATAAGTATAATAACATAAAGCAGTATTGGAAAATAAATTTTATCCCTCTAGCATTTCCTCCAAAAAGATTAAAATGTTACAAACAATAATGCCAATTCAAGGGAGGTAAATAAAATTTAAAAAATAAACTTAAGAAGTGCTATGTAATATTATGAGAAACATTAGGAAAAATTTCTCAGATCATCCCTACTATAAAACCTCCTAATGTATAGTTGTGGACTGGGAAAGCACGTGGAAAGTCCTTACTGGTCCCGTAAAGGCAGCGACTTTTATCATTGTTTCACGGCAAACCACCACACCATTATACACAGCCCTCGCGGCCCAACCACAGCTCTGGCCCATTCCCACGGTAACCACGTACACGCCACAACAACGAAAACAAAAAGGCAATTTGCAGAGCGAGAAAGAGAACAGAGATACCCATCCCCCACCACCCCTCGCCCTCCCGGGGTTACTCTGGCCCGAGTTCACTCTTTGGCGCGTCCTCCAGCGGTCAATTCTGCCCTGAAATTCGTGGTACTTAAAAGTTGCAGCCATTTCAACAACCAAACAACAATGCTAAAAGTATGCTCTCTCTCTCTCTCAGCACTATAGCGTCTTACCGCTGCAACTGTTGCATTAATCTAGTAGCCTACTAAGCTTTTCAATAATTTATCTATCACAATCCTGGCTTGCCTCGATCTTGCAAATTGAACCCAAGATTTGAATCCGGAAGTCTCCCCGTTCCATCCTTCCTTATCTCTCTCTCTCTCTCTCTCTCTTCATAGTACTACTACTTCGTATATTACCCCTTCTCTTTTCAAACCCAACCCCACACCACACCTTTTCTAGTTGTAACCTCTCCAATCTTTCCACTGGTTCTTTTCTCATGCAGCTCTTTAAACTCCGAGCCCAATTCAAAAACTGATCCCTGCATCATCATCATCTCCATCAAGATTTTATAGGGTTTTCCGCTGTGGTGGTAGTGGTACCGGTGCTCTCTCTATACCCATCCCATGGCTGCTCAAAAACATTTACACGAACTTCTGAAAGAGGATCAAGAGCCCTTTCACTTGAAGAAGTACATAGCCGATAGGCGCTGTCTGCTTAAAAGGTCCAACAATCCTCCTCCCAAAACGGCCTCCACATCACTACAACTCAAGAAGGGCAAGCCTATCATCGAAACCAGAGCAGTCAACAAAAGCAATTTATGCAGGCATGCTTGCTTCTTATCTTTCCATGGTTCTCCGGTGGACGTTAGAATGTCTCCTTTTCTTGATTTGCATCCTTCGCCGGCCAAGAGTCCTTGTAGAAGAAATCAAACCGGTACAGTTTTCCCCCACGTCCCAGCCAGGACTGCTGCCTTACTTCTCGAAGCTGCAATGAGGATTCAGAAACAGCAGCCTTCTTCTTCTTCTTCTTCCTCCTCCTCCTCCTCCTCTCTCGCAAAGCCCAAATCACATCAGGTTAGAAACAAGGGCCTCGGCTTATTTTCTTCCATTCTTAAAAAACTCAAGGACCGAAACAAGAACAAGAAAGGTGGCATTCGAGACGCTGAATTCAAAATTCCGCGAAAAAGCGATGCGAAAATGGAGGAAAATGTAGCTGCCATGGAGAGTACCAATATTGAGGATGGAGCATTTTCTTGTTCTTGCAACAATAGTAGGCTTAGCAGTGCAGGATGGTCGGAGAGTAATGAAGACAACAAGTCTTTGGACATGGAGACTTCTACTAGTGGCTGTAGGTCCGAGGAGGACTTAAATGATCATGAAATGGTTTTTGTTGCTCAACAGAGTTTAAATGGTGCTTGTGCATCCTGTGATAATCTTTTTTGCTCCAGCCCTTTTAGATTTTCCCTCCAGAGAAGCCCCTCTTTTGGTGGTAGTCGGACACCGGATTTCTCGCCTCCGACAGCATCTCCCAGCCGCCGCAAGGAAGAGGTTTGTTGTCCCTGTCTTACTGAATTTAGTTTGTTTTGTAGTAGTAGTAGTCGGTATCATAACATACTGCTGCTGTTATTTACGCAAGAGCTAAACCACCCAATTCTACTTGGATCCGTACGACAAACATTTTTGGAATGTCGGAGAAAATTTTTTCACATTTTAAAGTAGTAAAACTAGCAATTTTTGAAGCAACATCATAAACTCCTCAGCTAAAGATAGATTATTAAATTCGCTAACATTTGCTCCAGGAAAAGAAAAATTAGATAGTTTTTGTTCTGTATTTGAATGATCTAAACAACTGGGTAAATTTTGATTGATCTTGGACTCAGATGAACAACATTTTGACTGTTGTAAAAAAATTTAAAAAAAAAGGAAGGAAAAAAGAGATGATGAAGTTTCATGTAATTTATTTGTCGGCAAAACAACCTTGCTAGTCTGATTTGGTGGCCGGAATGTCGACCGCCAATGACCAAGATACCCTTAAATTTTTGTGCCCACATATTACACTAGTAGCTGAAGATGCTATTTGTGTTTTAAAAGGGTTATTGATGTCATTTTACCTTTGGCTAGTCGCACGTCAGTGTGTTGGTTGCTACAGTATGCATTATGATCAGGTTACCTCTGCCACCCAAATCTTTTTCGCCAAAAGACAAATAAAGATTTTGTTTTATTTCTGAGACCAAAATGAATAATAAACCCTGAGACCAAAATAATAATTGGTACCGTTTTTGATATACAAATTTTGACTTTCATGGTTTTAAAGTCAGCAGTCAACTTTCAAGGCCGATAATTCACGGTAATTGCGTGAATTTTGAGATTGTTGCATAATTTGAGCTGCAAGTAAAATAATTGAAAATTTGTCTCCATGAACCCCCTTCAAGGACAAGAAGAATAATAAATATGAAGGCAATGGCTATGAAAATAGCGCTAAATTGAAATTGGAAGAAGAAGAGGAGGATGAAAAAGAGCAGTGCAGCCCAGTATCCGTATTGGATCCTCCATTCCAAGATGAGGATGAAGAAGACGAGGATCGTGGTGAAGAAGACGAGGAAGAAGATTACGATCTTGAATGCAGTTTTGCTATTGTACAGAGTACGTAACCCCAACTTCTCTTTTTGGCTTAGGCGCGTTTAAGCATTGAATTTGCTTTTATAATGTTGCTATTGGAATTCGTTTGGGGGTGGATAGATACAATGGGATTGTAAGGTCGTAATCAGGTAGATTTTGCTGATTTTGATGCATAAATTCAATTTTGTGGGATCCATTGAACCTATTTCATAATTGATGATCAGGAGGGACGGACGATGTAGTAGTACATCCTTCTTGCTGTTTTGTACGTCAGTTTTGTTTTCTGCTGCTCTGTTACTGTTTGTATGGCCTATTTTGTTCCTTTTAGCAAGTACAGGAACAGGGCATTGCTTGCTAACATGCTCATTACTACTCCTCTGACCCACATTTAGGTGGTTGGGCTCATCCTTTGATTTAATTTGGTGGATTTATAATTTTCAGCAGATATGGAAAGATAATACCTAGTGGTCTTAATTATTTACTAATATTTACCGGCTGCTACTTTTCCAGGGCGATTGGTCTTCTGATAATCCTACAATAACCAACCTTTTCAATAAGTTTATGATAATTATGATTGATGGAATTGTTAACGTTTTTTCTTTTGGCCTCTGCTTTTCTATATTGTCTGACTTTGCCTCTGCTTTATGGTGTTTATCAAGAGTAGGTCTTCCTTACCTAGAATTTTCAATTCTTGAAAAACTCTAATTTTTTTTTTTTTTTTTAAAATTGGTGGGTGATTTAGAAGGTCCCTATTCAATGAACTTCGATGTCTGTTTTTTTTTTTAAATCGTCTAATCGATGGCCCGGTTATCTGTTGTTTGGACGCGTTCCAAAAAAAAAAAAAAAGTGAATTGGTTTCTGAAAATTTTTAACTCTTTTTTTTTTTTCGACTCTTGCTGAACTCACAGAGGCAAAGGAGCAGCTTCTGTACAAGCTTCGGAGATTCGAGAAACTTGCAGAGCTAGATCCTGTTGAACTTGAGAAAAGAATGATGGAACAATTAGACGATGATGATGATGAGAATGAAGAAGAACGAGCAGAGGAAGAAGAGAAATGTATGGAGAATGACTTATTGCCATTGTACAGAGGCTGCAGTCTCGAGTCATTTGTCAGCGATGTATGCAGGAAATCAAGCCTCCCGAGTCGAAGGAAAATTCCAGCTGACATGAAGAGGCTAGTTTCGGACTTGATTTCAGAGGAGAAGAGGGAAATCAAGAGCTCGGAAAACAAGGAAATCGTAGTAGGAAGAGTTTGCAAGAAATTGGATTCATGGAAGGAGGTGGAGTCTAATACCATTGACATGATGGTCGGATTGGATTTCAGAACTGAGTTTGATCTGTGGAAGAGGTTTCAGGAGCAAAGGGAAGAAACTGCGTTGGAAATTGAAATTGCCATCTTTGGTTTTTTGGTGGACGAAATATTGGAAGAGCCACTACCATAATCATCCGGTCTTTTGTCAAAACCTCTACTGTGGTTTTGGTTTTGCCTTGACGACTCTTTTTTGCCCTTTTATCAAAAAAACGAAGAAGAAGAAGAAGAATCGGAGGATGATAATCTAACTTCATCTGGGTTGAGATTGTAATGATACATGAATATTGTATTATTGTCCTATGTACTCGAGCGGATGCTTTGCGCGTCCTAATCTTTTGTCGTATCAATGGTGAAGATGCAACCGGCTGCTTGTTTTCCCCGGGATCAAAGATGAAACCAACCAAAGCACTTTCAAGTACCGTATCATTAAAGGGTGCGCTTGATAAGATTAAATTCTGCATTTTAGGATTTAGAATCTGAATTCATTAAATTATCACCGAATTAGTAAAGTACTGAATAAAATATAACTTGTGATTTGAATCTGAACATTGATAGTGTCTCTATTGGGTAATAATAGACAATTGAGTGCTGAATTTCATATATTTAAAATTTATGTCCTTATGCTGGTTTATTCATTTCATTAATGATGTTGTTAAAATGTATCCTTTATTAGCAAGATATATGATTTAATTTTATTGAAAATAAAATATTAAAAACCACAAAATAAGTATAAAAATATTATAACAAATTTATCTAGCATAAAAGCAAGTTTATTAGCATATACTAATACAGCAAAACAATTATTTTGCCATAATAAAAGTAATAAATATTGCATTTACATTAAGTGATAAGTGAACGGTTTATCACTTATTTTTGAGAGCATGTTTTTGCTTACATAATTCAGAATCACTTAACTAATTACCCCCAGGACAAATGTTCTATTTTTTAGTTATCAAACACTTCTGAACATATTAATTTTACGTACTGAACTAAATTATTAAACAGGGTGCACTCCTTTGCCAGCAGCGCTTGTCAATCGCTACACTCCATATTGAAAAAACTTTAAGTGTTTTTGAAATTGGTCACATCTATTGCCTTCGTAGGTGCATTTACATTTACAGGCAGATACCATTTAAGCAAAATCTGAATCTCTGCTTTGTATGCTCTGAGATTTTAAAATGAGGGTGAAAGTATAGGAATAAGGAATTAAGATAAGGATAGACTTGGAATAAGTTAATGGCTAAGAAAGTCCGTAATTTACAAAGTTACGACATTTGTAATATTTCTATTTTCTTTAGAGAATTACTTGCAGTTAGGCAAATCAATAATATGTTTTCCTGCCAAAAATATGTAAACAAAAAGGAATTGGCAAAACAAAACCAGTATTTTCCTGCCGACAAATTGATCCCAATTGATCGGTTGGGTGGAGATTTTTCTTACACTTCCACAACTGACCGACCAAGCGCATATAATTTTCATTTGGGGAAAAAGCCATTGTTGATTTTAACACTCTCACAGTTGCACAGAAGTAGAGAGTACTAATAATAAAATGTCAAAAAGCTCAGCTAGTGGGTGGAGAAGAGCTGGAGTAATTAAGCAGAAGATTGATGTGAAAGCATTTATGATTCGTCACGTAACAGGTGATTAGCGCAAGAGATTCAACCTCAATCCAGTGGTCGCCAATGGGTCATGCGACGAGAACCACTCAAGCTTTATTGGACTCCACTCCCATAAACAAAATCCAAAGTGGTATCTAAGCCTCCAATAGGATTCCTGATTACTACGGCCCAACAACCAAGCTTGTTAGAAAGGTCAAGAATTTGGCATTATTATCTACCGTTACCGTGATTAATAGGGAGCCCCCTGTTGTCAATCAGCCTTCGAGATCGTTTCATTTCTCTCTTTATACGTCTGTCTTTGGGTGTTAGGCACTACCTGCAAACCACTGCAATAATTGGGCTCGGACTATTGCGCGCTTTTGCAGGTAGAGATGATTAGGCTTTTTTCTTTTGTTGTGGATGGATGACGACACATTAAAATAATGCGTGCTTCCATTGTGGCCCTAATATGAGGATTTGATGGGTCAACTAATTTCGACACATACGTCCTTGTCTACGGGCCTGCCAAAAGGGGCGGAGCGGAGGATTGGACTGGACGCCGAATGATAAAACTGAGGTTTGGAATTTAAAAGTATTAAATTACTAAATTTATATTATCTGTTTAATAACGAATTGGATTATAACACTAAATTAAAATAGCACACAAATAGTTCATTCTCATTAATTACCGGCATAAAATAGAACGCCGACATTATGGAAACATCTAATACACAAATGCAAATCCGTGTTTGGTTGGGGGTTTTAATGGTTCCAGCTAGCTGCCAGTTAAAATTATCCCGAATAGGGAAAATCCGTAGACAACAATAAGGAGAAGAGATCAATCGAGTTGTATAGCATGTTTCTTCTTAGAAAAGTCCAGAAAGCTTTTGTATATCCAATTTTTTTTTCCCTCCTAACACAAACACATTTTTAATATTTTTAATTATATTTTTATTTCATATACATCGCATTAGAAAATGTGTTATAATAATATTATTTTAAATAATTTTTTCAAAAAATCTCCAAACACACACAACAACAAGAAGACTATCAGAGACGCTTTTCTATTGTCACAGCTCAGTAGTCGTCACGTATGCTCCATATTTCTATTTTTTTTTTTTTTTTTTGGTGGCTTTATATATAAGTTGATTATTAACTTTTTGGTTTGTCAAATCTTGCGGAGAGAACATCGAAAAACTTTTATGCGGTCGTGCGAAATTAAAAAGGCTACAGTACAGACGTCCTATAGATGGACTGTGGATCAGTTGAAAATGTAAATTTGTCACAGGACCCAGTCTGCTCTTGTAATGGATTATCCATGTGCATTCTAGTACCTAAAGGTCGGCGAAAGTGGTTGATACAAATCCTAGCGAGAGGCCCGTAACCTAACCTCTGGATGTTTAGATGATTCAAGACACAATGGGCTGCACCATTTGGACCAATCCACTTGTTTGATGGACTCGCAAAGGCTGCCGGTGGAATAATTCAGTCCGCGATTTTCAGCTGTGGAAAGCAGAGAGTTTTCGTGTTTGGACACAATTGCTTTTTTAATATTATATTTTAACTATTTTTTTTTTGGTCTTACATAATATTATCACATTAAAAGAAAAAAAAATTATTATAATTATTTCAAGTAATATTTCAAATGATTTTCTATCCAAACACACTCAATTTATAATTCCTCTACAGTTTTTCACCCCAAAAAAAGAAAGAAATATCATGACAAATGTCTAGAACATGGCCTTGAAATCCATGTTGCTATCCAATTAGAAACGGACTGCTCATAAGATATTAGTCATTGATTCAAGAAATGAAGACACCTCGCAGGAAGTGGTCCCCAATCCTCCTCTGTAGCCAGCCTGCAAACGACATGCAAGTTTGCAAATTGTACAAGCAAACCAAATCAATTGATTGAAATGGCAAGGCACATGTTTCGGGAAATTTTTTTTGTTTTTTTTGGCAAGGCACAACTGCCAATCAATGTCGGACCACTTACCCAACAGAAAAGGAAAAAGGCACAACTGCCCAATCAATGCTTGACTTTGATTAGTAAAACATTCGCAAGGCGGGCCGCCCCATTCAAATACAAATCCAAATCCGTCTCCTGCTTCTGAATCACTTGGTGTCTCTGCTTGTCGATAGATGATAAGAGGTATTTCTTGATGGGCAGCAATTGGGTTGAAAAAGAAAACAATCATCATCATCATCACGCCGTTAAGATATGGGAAGTAAACAAAGATCGGTTATCATTGATGCAACAGAAGATATCTGCAGCTCCTCAAATTCTGAGCAAATCAGCCGGCCGGAGCTCATGTTGCATCTTCAGAGTACCCCGAAGCCTTAACGATGTCAACGGCCAGCACTATCAGCCTTACATAGTCTCTATCGGTCCTTACCACCACGGCATGCCCCACCTAGCTATGATTGAAGAGCACAAATGGAGATTCTTGGGCGCTCTTCTGAAGCGGACGCAAGAAAAGGGCATCGGGTTGGAGGACTATTTGAGGGCCGTGCAGCCCTTAGAAGCCGAGGCTAGGGAGTGTTACTCCGAAACTATAGGGTACAGCAGTGATGAATTCATAGAGATGTTGGTTCTTGACGGTTGTTTCATACTGGAACTCTTTCGAAAGTTTGGAGGGTTGGTGCCGGCCGATCCAGATGATCCGCTCACCTCGATGTCGTGGGTGTATGCATTCCTTCTAAGGGACCTCTTGCGACTCGAGAATCAAATTCCATTTCTCATCCTCAAGCGCTTGTTTCAGCTGACAAACCTGGCGCCCGATGACGAAGGATCAGGGCCGTCTTTGGGCCGGATGACTCTGAATTTCTTCAACAATGCGCTGCAAAGGTCTGAGCCAGCTTTGTCCAGATACAGCGGCCTCGAGCTCGAAGGCAAGCATTTGCTGGACTTTCTCCGCGCAAGCTTCATCCCCCCGGAACACGGCGAACCTAAGCCCAGCGAGTTTCCGAAGACTCGCGTAATCGAATGCATCTCATATCTCCGGCGCGCCGGAATTGACCTTAAACCCAGCGAGGAAGAGAGCTTCTTGGCCATAAAATTCAGGCACGGGGGGGTAATCGAGATGCCAAGAATTGCTTTGGATGATTTCATGTGCTCGTTTCTGTTGAATTGCGTCGCCTACGAGCAATGTCAGGCGGGTTGTTCCAAACACATGACGACTTATGCCACATTCTTGGATTGCCTGATAAATACGTCCAGGGACGTCCAATTTCTGTGCGATCGGAACATAATCGAGAACTATTTTGGGACGGATGCTGAAATTGCCAAATTCATCAATAATATGGGGAAGGATGTGTCGTTCGACATCGACGTATGCTACTTGGCCAGACTGTTCAATCAAGTGAACCAATACTACCACAACAATTGGCACGTTCAGTGGGCGAGCTTCAAGTACACGTATTTCAACACTCCATGGTCATTCATCTCAGCTTTGGCTGCGTCTGTTCTTTTGGTCTTGACCGTGCTTCAGACCCTCTACACGATCCTTGGCTATGTTCATCCGCACTGAAAAAGAAAGAGAGAAAGTACTTTCTTGCACAATATTCAATGCCCCTCCATGTTGAAAAATCCCATCCAGGTTTCTTTCTTGTATCAATTCAGGCCTTGTAGTACCAATAATAATAATTTAATCTTTTCTGCTTCTGTGTATCATCTGCATGACCGCAGCATATGATAAAACAAATGCTAAAACTACTAAATAAGTTTGAAAATTTCCCGAAGGTTGAGAGGAAACTCCTTATGTGAGTGCCATTTTCTCTTTTTCTCCTACATTGACAATTGAATTTTGTTCCACTCAATTAGTAGTAGGTGCGTCAGCTCCACAAAAAAGTCTCACTTTGAAATTTTCACAAAAAAGTTGTACCATCACAAAACTGCTCTCAAAATGGAGCCCCTTACTCGATCGCAATGGTCAATGTTGCAAGCTTTCAAAGAAGCCCCCGCGGTGGTTGTAATTCACAACATGAAATGAAATCATCACGAGCGGCCACTTTCATTCCACAACGCAGCCGGTTGTATGAATGTATAAAAACCCAAATGCTGTGATTCCGATATATATAACTCATCCCAATTCGTAATATAGACATTCGTCTTCACAACCTCAAAGCAGACACTCACCACTCTCAACAAACAGAAGATCAGAGCGATACTTTTATAAGGAAAAACAGTTGCTTTGATCTTCAAGATTTTATTAGTTGATTGAGTTCCTTCAGCAGCCCAGAAAATTTTGCTACCCAGCAAAAAAACCTGTGGCCGCTGAAAGCGGCTGGGCTACTAGTACTACCCAATCGTGAGCTCAACAATCTCAGGGCGGTATTAGAAAGTATAACGACTGAGCTAATTCTAATTCTTGTAGAGTGTTTGGAGAAAGCTGACTTCAAGGAGCGGGGGATGACTGCTACTGAAATTCTTTTCTGAGGTGGAAAAGGAGCATAATTTGGAAGGCTTCATCGTCGATAGGCTTAAGCATTAATCCAAAGTAAAAGCCATCTCCGAGTTACGTGAGAAATTTACCTCTGCGAGTGGAACCAGGGGACTGAGATGACCTATCATACCAAAATCAGAATATGGGGGCTTCCTGAATACGAGGGGCAAGAAAGGACTCGGGGCAGGGCGGTGCAACCGTCCGTGCCAATTGTAGTCATTATTAACTGGCCGTAACTTTCTTTGTACATCGTGTAACCTTTTTTTCACAGGATATATTTTCACAACAGATAGTGGTGGGTCCCATACTTGGCACGAAAATCGAGTTATATGGTGGAATCTCAGCCGCACAAAATTTTGAGGGCCAATCTTGTCCCTTAACCGTGCAGTATGACCGTCCCTGCCCCAAATCCGGCAAGAAAGGCTAGAGAGATTCAAAGTAAAAACTGTCATGTTATACCTTTGACGGGAGTGTTTTTCAAATATAATAAAAATTTTTAAAAAGTACTCTAAAAGTTAATTTAAAAATTAGTTTAAATTTTTTAAAAATTTTAAAAAATATCTCAAAATATATTCTAAAAACTCTTCTACTCTTAAATATTTCAAAATATTTTCTGAAAATATCCTAAAATATAATCTAAAAACTCTGGTACAACAAAATTTTTCAAAAACACTCCCAAAAACAGCTAATCCAAATAGAGCTATCATATTGAAAATACAGTATTTAGCACGTGCATCCAGTTTGTCTTCTTCGTCTTCTTCTTGGTTTGCATTTTTTTTTTTGTTTGGGTTTAATGTGATTATGTCATGGATAATTATATGAATATCATGATTTTTTTTTGTTAATGTGAATATGTTTTAGATAGATATGAATAACATGATTCTTCTTGGTCGTGTTATGGAAACTTGCATCATCTCAAATATGTTTATTAAATTAATAACAGCGCTGCACTGTAAATGTTTCCCTAAAACACCATCTTTCTCCATAACAAGCGTCTGGGCCATCTTTCTCCATTACTAAAGGCCTCATTTTCTGCTAGAATCATTTTAATTATCAGAGTGGGCTGGAATTTGGAAATTTTATTGGACTTAAACTGATCCAGAAGCCAGTAAGCGTGTCCTAACAATTGCCCCGACCATCAAGCGGCCCAAGACTATGCTTCCCTGTGGTGGATGTAGCAGAATTTTTTTTTTTTTTTTTTGGGTTGAAAATCATAAATTCAGCAGCAGGCACAATATCCTTGGGGAAATTTACAAACCAAACATTGCTTCCCCCAAGAGATGAAGACCCATTCTAGCCACGATATGAGCTGGGATATTATTATTATTGTTTTTCTTGGCATAAGACACTTTTACAGACTCAAAATCTTTTAGTAAAGAACGGATGCTACTAAACAAGTACCCAATTAGAGACGGTCAGAATCTGTGCTCGTGATTCTCTGGACTATTCTTAGAGCATCACCTTCAAGAATGAGATGTGATATACCAAAATCCGTGGGAAAACGCAAAGCTTGAAGGCAAGCCAAACACTTAACAATGTTCTGCATTGAAAACACCATGAATCCTTTCGGCCATGATCGCATCTATTTGCCCCGGTTGGATCCTCACTACTGCATCAGTTCTAGCTCCCCGTTCTGAGAAAGCGCCATCAGCATTAATCTTCAGGAAGCCTTCCTCAGGTGCCACCCGCTTGGGATGATCACTTTTTCTTGTAGTCCTGAAAGATGTGCCACTGCATATGCTCCAACTTGTGTCGCTTCCCTGTCTTTTCCTTAAAGATTGTTTCATTTCGAGATCTCCAGATAATCCATGTTATAACTGCAGCAAGTTCTGCTACTTCCTGTCCTCTTAAATGTAAAATCCAAGCAAACCACTCCTTAAAATTGGAAAAAAAAGATGATATATTCACAATGTGATTCCGGTCAACACTTCTCCACACTTCCAGAGCAAAATCACAATCAATGAATCAGGTGTTTATCTGATTCCACCCTACAGCCACAGTTCCTGCACCCCAAAGCTTCCCCTTCCAGCCTATCATGAAGATTCAGTCCAGTCGCTAGTATTCCTGAGCATGCCTTCCAAACATAAATATTAAATTTAATGTTCAGGTGCCACAAGCCATTCCATAAACTCTTTCCTTTGCTATTTTATCACGACTCCCTCCACTTTTTATGCTGTTGTGTAGCCCCGGGGCATAAAATCATAAAATGAAGAGCGTCGTACGTTTTATGATTCTCCATATTCAGTATTTGACCGATAGCTTCGATGATCAAACTTCAAAGCAGGCAGACAAATAATACGCGGGTTCGAAGCATTAGTCAATCCAGAAATTCTTTTGTCCCATCGGAAGAAAAAAATTTAAATAGAGAAAGGAAAAATTACTGCTCCTACATCCACAGGGTCCACCTTTAACACTTTAACTGTACTAAAGTGTTAAACGTTCCTTGCGCCAGAATGCCAAAAGTTTATAGGATTTCTTGATCCAGTCGTTTGGCAGTCATGTTTGGTACTCCTGTCTTTAGTATTTACCTCAGTTAAAACGGATTGTGGATTGTAAATTTGCAACGCCATTGTTGAGAAATTACCCCTATTTTGGGCCATATGGTGTGACAAGCTGACCAGAATTACAATAGGCATTATATGATAACGTGGTAGATGGTCCAATTTAAACAGAACTATACGGGCTAATACAATTCAATTGGATATTCATTGCAGCTAGCCTGTTCGAGATAGTTGCATCAACTGCTTCATTTACGCAAACGAGATTCTCTGTCCAATATTTTGTGTCTATTTTTCTGTCCAATACAAAATTACGTAGTTTCACTTATTATATCCAATTATTTTTATGTGTCACATCAGCAGATATAATAAATGGAACTACATAGTTTTGTATTGGACAGGGAAGTGGACATAAAATATTGGACGGAGGATCCCATTTGTCATTTACTTTTAAGATTGATTACGGAACCTTTTTTCTTAACTCTTGCCTTGTATAGATGGTTACTGAAAGAGGTGAGTAAAAAATATGTTTGAAGTTTTTCGAAAATATGTTTATGTAAAATGGGTCTAAGTAAAAGAGCCTTTCTATTCGTAAAACTCTTATACAGCATGATTTTCAACTAAATTTTTTTATTTCATATGTAATCTTTTCAATAGTATAATACATTAAAAATTTTTCAAAAAAAAAATCATCTAAAATCAGTGTAACAAAACAAAGGATTTTATAGAGAACTGTGGCTGATGAATGCATCCTATTGTTGACTCTCTGTCACCCTAAGAGTTGGGGAAGAGGAGCATGGGATCTTCCCATCGAACAACTCGTAAATTATAACTACTGGTGCCAAAAATTGAGTATCACATACAAGATGAGAAAAGCAATAATTTGGAAAAGGATTACTTTGCTGCTATATAATGACGAGATAATTCGCTGATGATAAGAAAGATGCTAATCATAATCTGTAAGCAATACGAGGCATACTCATATAATATAATTCTGACCAGACATCATTAGTCACTGTTTTTCTCATTGATATACATAAGTTACTTATACGTCGCTGCTAACTCTTGCGATCATGCTCAGAATAATAAGTAATAAAAAAATTGTAGCTAGCCATCATCTTTAGCAGTAAAAAACATAATGCTTAAAGTAAATTTCCGGTTTCCACCATGAAGATTATTGGCCAATGTTAGAGTCTGCTCCCCCATCCAGTCTAATCGTTATCTTAATGGTAGGGGCTACGGTGCAATAGTGTAATCCACTGTCCGGCTAGTCTGTTCTTACAGTTTTTTTTTTTTTTTTTTTTTGATCTCTTAAAAATAAAATCGTACAGTACTTATTAAAAAATTTTTATTCCACGGTCTGCATATTGTGAAGGGTGCACATCGAAGACTTTTTAATCTTTGGAGAAAAGCCGCATTTGCATTTGATGAACTATGAGTCCAATAGCTTGAGAGAGAGGAGCTGCAATCGGCATATTTGATCCTATTGCTGGGCTTTGTTAAGCAGGACCCAAATCGGATCCACTTGTCCTATGTCATTGTTCCAGCTGTCTTTCTGTGTCTACTCTGTTCAGATTGATTGGGTGCTAAAGGCGGCACTGACTAAGACCAATTTATTTTTGGGTTAAATACCAAAAACTCTCGTGTGATTTGTCTAATGTTCACTTTACTTCTCTATGATTTGAAAACCTACAATTTGACTCCCTGTCGTTTCAACTAAAGTAAAAGTCTAACGAAAAACATCTAAACTAACGTCTGAAAGAAAAATGTCAAAATTGCCCCTCTATAAGAATTTTGCGTTAAGTACCAAAAACCCTCCTGTGGTTTGTCAAATGTACACTTTACCTCCATATGGTTTGAAAATATACAATTTAACTCCCTGTCGTTTCACCTAAAGTGAAAATCTAACAGAAATTCCGTTAAATACACTTTAGTTGAAACGACAGGGAGTCAAATTGTAGGTTTTTAAACCATAAGGAGGTAAAGTGAATATTAGGCAGACCACAGGGGAATTTTTGGTATTTAACCCTTTATTTTTTTAGGTTAAGAGAAAAAAAATTGAATGAATTCGGCTCTGATTACCACATCGTTTAAACGTGAGGTGCTTGCAAATGGTTCCTTAACACAATTCTCATGTCGATAATGGATTTCAAACACGCAATCTTTCGTGACGAATTGATCGATAACAGATTTTAAACACGTAATTTTTCGTAACGAATTGATCTGTTATTATCAATTGAGTCAACTTGTATTAGCACCGGAAGAGACCAACATTTATTCGCGTGCACGCTGTTCAGATTTGAGTGCTAAAGGCGGCACTGACTAAGACCAATTTGGTAGCCCGTACCATCAACTTGCCTGAATAAGGATAGCATGGATTGGAATACAAAAATAATTAGCACTAGCAGGAAAGTTGATAACTAGGCTGACGCGGGAGCTTAAGTCATCGCTCTTATCCTTAATTATCACATACCTGACTATTTACAAAATTTAATGGGCGTATTTTTCTGGTTTCTACCAGAGCGGTCCCTCCGGGCGTACGCTGCACTAAACCCCCTTTTCCATGATTTCTCCAACCCTAACAACGTGCAGCGGATTCGTCAAATTCGGCAGCCATTCTTGTGAATTGATTTTTTATGAAGTTTCTTAAGGATGCAGAGGGTAAATCTTTTTCTTTTCTTTTCTTTTTTTTTTTGGTTTTAGCTTTTGTTAGGTCTAAAGCTCAAATTTTTTTGTCCTCTGTGCAATCGAGTCACAATGTGTGACATGTCGTTTGTGAGTCTTCCCAACCTGTAGCTGTCGTAGCCTTTCGATTATAGTTTCAATTTTTTTGATATCATTTTTCTTAAATGATGCAGAGCCTTTTTCCACACCTACATATCAACAGCTTCAATGGACCGGATGTCCCCAGGCAAGAGATTACCTGTTAAACTACTAACGTATCGTTGTTAAAATATAGTATTATGCCAGGAACATTTATCATAAGGTGTAGGTGAGTCTCAGTGTGGATCCTCTTTAAGAAAAAAGGGAAAATTCTTCTAGCCTAATAGTAATAATTGGTTGTACATATTATTCCCGGTGTAAGGATAACTATAGTTATGGTTCCAATTACCTTGTTAATCACTTCATGAAGGCTTTGTTTTTTTTTTTTTTTAAAAAAAAATCATTTATATATGCAGAAGTCAAAGGGTACAATAGGTTTCAAAACTTAGTAATGACATGCCATTTTATGGTAAGGCACTTGAGTAAAATTCCTTTTACGTTGACACTGCTGTTCAAACGTTTATGCTTTTGTGAAATCACGAGGATGAAAATTAAGAGTGCGCTCTACAGCGGCGGAGCCACCTTGATGTGAGGATAGCCAAATCCCCCAACTTTGTAGAAATCACAAAATTGGCTTGAAAATTTTTATAAAATTTTAGATTTTTCTCCTCAATTTTAAAAAATACCCTTACCTCTCAATATTACTTCCCCTGTAATTTAAAAAATAATCATCTCTAAACAACCGATTTCTTTTTCTTTTAAGCATCTCTTCTATGGTCCAATTGTTTCGAAGCTATTAATTAAGATATATTTAATTACTACTTGAACAGGAAAAATTATAGGAAGTAGAATAAAAATTCAAAAAAAATATTATTTTAAATGTACAATCTTGCCCCCACAGTGAGCCTAGGTCTTGGCTCTTGTCACTAATTCTCTACAAAGCCAACATATATAAATTTTATATTACCAATCGTCTCAAATCAATTTCGTGGACTATATATAACAATAGCGGATATACCGCTATTAATTTGTTAAAGCGGCTTCTCTCTCTCAGTTGCTTAATTACACATTCTTCCGTGCCCTACTACATGCAAGAATTAATGTCTTAGCACATAATTCCCAAACTAATTGATCTGGATTTCCTTTCACGCAATTAATCCAGTTTATATACCATAAGAAGATACGGTTGGTCTAGGCGAATAATGCATTAGTCACCCGGAGCCGTTTAGGACGTATAAGTGCAACTGGAGTATGACTAGCTCTTCATCACAGCCAACATGGACAGAATTCACCTAATAACTAACACTCATTCAACTGTATGAGTATAAAGAAACCGGCCCCCAAGACTAGTTCGAGCAATCAGCTTCCCCTCTTTAGGGTATGGTAAATTTACCTGGACAACCAGAATTCGAGCTCCCTTGCGACCGTGCTTGGAGTGGCGTGGGGTCTCCTCTCCCGGACCGGAGTGGGATTAGTCGAGCCAAAGGTCCGAATACTCACTTCGTCAGAAAAAAAAAAATATATATATATATATAAAGAAACTGCAGCTTAAATTGTTTTGTTATGACTGATGAGCAATTAAACTAAACAGATGGGCTGCTTCAAATTACAATAGGGACCTTGTGTGTGTGTGATAAATAGGGTAAAAGTAAAATGAATGGTTTGAATTGGTAGGAATAAGAATGTAAGACCACCATTTAGAGAGGTTAGCGAGGATTGTTCCGTTTTCTCATGCTGCATGGCCCTATGTCCATAGCTTGCTAGCGGTCTTGCACCCACCGTAGGGGTATAGGAGGAACATAGGTCGGGCTTGGAATGGGGAACTTTAACAAAAGGCAGGCCAAGTGTCAGCATCTTGATGGCACTTAGCTTTGCCAAGTCAGCAGAGAATGACACGTCAACCAACTGTAGGATAGGGCCATGCTTGTGTTGTAATACTCCCTCCGACCCACTTTGATAGTCATCTTTTCCTTTTTTATCTGTCCAAATTGTAATCCACATTCCAATTGAAGAATGTAGTTGTATTTTAATTTTTCTAAAATACCTTTATTCAATGTAAGTTGTTATTACTATAAACCTACTCCATTTAATGAGAGTTTATTCTTTTTTTACCATCAATTCAAGTTTCTATAAAGTTGTACTCTAATTAATGTGAGAGTATTTTAGAAAAATATCTATCTAAATTGATTATTCCAACAAAGTTAACTACTTTTTCTTAAACTATGTGAAAAAAGAATCAGAACTATCAAAGTGGGACGGAAGAAGTACTAGCTAATTAAACAAGGCAGTGGGAGGACAGAGCGGTAAAGTAAGATAAATTGTAAGTAAGGAGTTTGGATTCATAATCTTTTATTTATTTTTTTATTAAAAAAAAGGAGCGTAAACAGTAGTATCTACGTATTAAAAATGCCATTCTTTCCCCTGTTTCAAATAATAGAATTAATAAAGGGTTCGAAGCACTGCAGCGTCATTCGGTTGGTTGGAGGAAACCCTAAAAATCAACTTTGTAATGATTCCGATTGACAAAACTTCCAAACTTGATTGCTGTTCTCAACCAAACAATTATCTTCTGATTTGAAACCTCATATTTTATGTTCTAAACCACCCAATAAAGATGAGATTGTTATGTTGTACTTCAGCCGTTTTATTAATTAGTTTCTTCACTTTCTGAGTTCATCCTGTTCCTTCCAAAACTTAATTAAACTGCTATTCTTTTCCTGCTCATCTTTGCAAATGGTCCTTCTCTAACTAGCTATCTCCAACCTCTCCAGTCTTCCACATGACGGCAACGGTAAAAGTAAGGCAGATGTCTGTGTTCTTCCGGTTCTATAAGCATAAGCCCATTGATTTTCTGTCCCTTTTTGCAACTTGGAAATCATGATTGAGCTTATCTTGATTACACTCACGAAGAAAGAAGGTGAGTGGGATTTCCACTGAAAAATACATTGAGATTCTTATTTCATGCATGTACATGATCGAGAAATCTGGATTATGGTTGCTGGCTTATGATAATCCTTTCCTCCATGGCATCACAATGGCCAATATGGACAAGTCTATTTCCAGGCGGACGAAGTCAAAGCGACAATCCGTTAAGTTGCTTTTCTTAAAAATTAATACATTGGTGTTGAGGATTGGGATAGGCAATCACATTTTGCTGGATGATTACCTTCATCAAGGAGGATTATAAGCACCATTTCCAGGAAAATGGAGAAGATAAAAAGCAGCAGCACTCTAAACCATATATAGTCCTTTACACGTAAGTACTGAAAAAGAAATGCAAGGCACTCGGTCGTGAACTGGAACGAAATTCCTATTGGTCCTATCAACATCCTGTTATGCACGATTAGTTAACTTCTTATAACTGGTGAATACTGATTAAGAGAATAGTTCAATGACCAATAGGAACGGTGGCGGGATTAGGGATGATTCCAGAGATCGTGGGCACCCATGCTTTCAGTGGAAGTTTCATCACCAGCAATGTCAAGGCGTGGCGGGCTTAGAAGCATTCCTTCGGCCATGTTGGTTAGAACATTTGGCATATCAAAGATTAAGTCCTCATCAATAAACTCATGATCCTTTTGATGATCAGGTGGTGTTGGACTAATGAGGTTTTCAGTTTTATCGGCTAGAGTGTGGTTCATTGCATGGAGGGCAGCAGCATTACCAGCTAGAGCGTCCATTGCTGCACCAGCAGCCGCGGCCGCACTAGCTGCAGCAGCCTGAATGTCTCGTGGAGAAGCAGAGGCAGGGGCAGGCAACGAAGAAGCTGAATTAGGAAAGTTGAGCTCAGCCTCGGGACCCTTGAGAGCAAGTGCAGCCACATCATAGGCCGCCGCCGCCATTTCAGGGGTAGGAAACGTACCAAGCCAAATTCTATTAGGTGTTCTTGGCTCCCGAATCTCCGATACCCACTTCCCACTGCTCTTTCTACGCCTCACCCCACGGTACATCGGGCGTCTCCCAGGCAGAGGAGACTCTGAAGTGCTGCTGGCACTGTTACCACTGCGAGTGCCGCTGCTCGAGCTTGACATTATCAATTTGTAGAGTATCTCAGGTTTATTGGAAGAGTTGTGATGAATGTTTGTCGGATGTAATATGGGACAGATTTGGGGCGTAAAAGTTGGTTTGAAAACGAGGACGAATGCAGCCATTTATGGAATTGAAGGGATTTAGGGTTTCTGGTTATAGTTTTAGTTCAGTGAATGTGAGTTCCAAGTGCCAACCAGTTGTTACTGAACTGCGAGGTGCAAGGATTTGGGGTGTAATCCAGCAAGATGATGGACATCTGGGTTGGAAACCGTTTCTTCGGCTGAACAAGGATTCACCAACGTCAACAACAGTCACGTCTTTGTGCTTCTTGAGAGATTATATATGTAACAGTGTCCGGAAAGAGAGGGGAAAAAAAAATAATAAAAGCGATTAGACATATAAGAGAGGACTAGCTTTTTTTTTTTTTTTTTTGTTTAATCTATTGCCTAATTAATTAAAGAACGTACACACGACAGTGTGACATGTTGATATCCCATGATATAACATTCTCCATATCCTGGAGTTGGGAGTTGTGGCTTAAGATGACCCCACTCACGATCTCGGAACAACTACTGAGTGTTTAGCAGTCAGATGGATTCTCCATTATGCAATAAATAATGATAATTAAGTGGTATGCTTTTTCACATCTTAATTCATATCTGTCTAAAAGCGCTGAACTTTTCACCCTTGTATGCATGTAACTCCCGAAATTCAATCTTCGAGACGGATTTTTTCCCATGATCTCAATCGGACCATCATAAAGCACTGGAAGATCCATGTACTATATATATATATATATACACACACACACACACACACACACACACACACACACACACTTTTGCATATAATTAAACCCTTCTGCGAGATCTAGAAAATTTTGGTCTTAATTAGAGTCACAATTTGAGTAGTCTTCAAATATCAAATTGGGTCAAGTTTGATTAACAAAATGAGCTTTTTGCATGTTCCAAATGATTATTTTGGTGCATAATAATTTCCAAAAGTTTTGAATCTATAGTCTTTTATGGCTTCACTTAAAACCAATTAATTAATTGTTGGAGATCTTTCTGCTCTTGGAATCCCCTTAAGAATGTGTCATTTCATCAGATGTTTGGTCAAATATTAAGAATGTGTCAAATTGCTGCGGCCGGATCAACTAATGCATTTGCGACCACTGCTTGCATGTCTTGATTCCATTTTGCATTTCTTATCGATTAAGGTATCTGACCTACAACTTCGAAAAAACAATAACAGATCGAGAGACCCAAAAAAAAAATTATAATAATTATAATAGTAAAAAGGTGATGTTTGGTTACAACTTTGAACTCTTTAATTATCTGTACTCACGAGAAAAAGAAGAGCAAAAAATTGCCACAAGAATTAAGTTTGGATTATGGAAGAAACTAATTACATGTTACTATATGATTTTCTGATAATTAATGAGTGGCATGTTTCTTTAGATCATAGTCTATCATTCGTGTGAAACATTGACACTAAAATATTACAGTCTTTCTATGTAAACACGAACCTTTTGAAATGATGTAAATTATTAGCTCCACGACTTTACATTACAAAGTAGCCAGACGTATGGTAATGTTATATATCTTTCCTTGTACAAATTTTCTAATTAACATTCCCGGTCACGAAGCCTAGCCGCGTCAGATTATATGACAATACATAGCTTGTATAAGGTTTTTTTTCTTGTTTATTTTTCTCCAATTATCCGTCCTTTTATTTTTCCGCAAGAACTATAATACTATAAAACATCAGCTTTCTTCAAGTAAATCACCATTGGAGACTCAACGCCAAGCCATCATAAATTCTATCCTTGACCAGTAGATCGGTAAATAATTGTTGTCCTTTAAACGGATGATAAAATTAATTGTAATGAAGATATTTGATAGTTTAAATTCCACCATACAATTGAGGAACATCAGCCATGAAACCGAGAATAACTAATTGGATCTTCAACAAATGTGCTAATTAAGGTTGCATTAATTATTTAGCTATAAATAGAGGAATTTATTGTTCTTTTTTTTTAAATTATTATTTAAATCCAAAATTTCTTATTTACAATTTTTTCCATTTTACCATCGAAGCCAACCCTCTCCTAAATTTATTGTCCACTTGATTTAGGTGGATTGTAATGTGTATAGGCTCCTAATTAAGATACACAGGCTGACGGACACAAGTATATAAGTACTAGGAGGGGATCACCGCGCGTTGCGCGGTGTTAATTTCATGTTGCCCGGAAAATGCCCAAATTCATAGGTGGAGATATCATGATTTGGATGAATTGCATTTAAGTTATTTCGTTATAAAATGATTAAACTTTTAAATAGGCAGCATCATAAGAAAGCGTGAGCAAATAAAGGTGTGCATCTAACATGGTGGTGCTATGAAAAAGATCGAAAAGAAAACAATTGAGGCGAAAAAAATTGAAGTGCATCAGTATGATTCTGCTTCATGTACAAATGGGATTGAGTGTTGGGAGAAGTAAATGGGAGATTTAAAAGTATTAAACAATGAGTAAACACTATTAATATTTTCTATTATTCTGTGGAGGATTGATTATTTGTGGCATTTTTAAATTTACAACAAGCATTAATTTGACATTGTTGAATTGTTTCTATATCGTTTATTCAATTGTCTGCATGAAAATGAAAATTGGAAGGATTAACGCAACAATTCTGGACAGGACAATGGAAGTGTGATACATGGTATAAAGTTGGTGTACGCTGAGAATAAAGGGGGAGCGGACTCGAGTTTTATGCCATAACAGGCCATTGATATGAAATTAGTTAACGATTAATCTCTGATTATGCGGGAAAAGGTAGCAGCAATAATAGATGTTGGGTATTTATAATGTACTTGGTGCATGCTTAATTTCATCGAAATGCAGTCATGTTTAGCAGGAATGTAGAGTGTGCTTTAATTAAATAAAAGTTTGGAACATGTGTGATGAAGAACTTCAAGAGAAAAGCGAATTTAGTTTGTAGACAAAACCATACTGCAGATGCTAGGTACAAGCAGGACAATCAGAATAAACTTTGAAGATACAAGACCATGGAAAGACTCTCTCGACTGCATTATCATCAAAGATCAAAACTGTGAAGGTAGTCCATGATAAGGCATACATGATGGATATGTCAGCAAAATTATACCACAACCATTCAAAATAAAGACTATATCTTTACAGGGAAAGAGTTATCCAAATAAAAAGGAGGCAATCAAATTAAGATGAGCAATTTTTTCCCAAGAAAAACCAGGAAACGAATGTTACCAGTCAATGAGGAAACGAAGGAATAGTCCTGGACAGAGCAAGCCAGAGAACCCCAAAACCGAAGAAACATGCAAAAGCGCCAATAGGGAGAATGACCAAAGGTGGAAACTTCTTGTAAACATGGCCTGGAAGCAAACCCATGTTTTCCCCAATATCATTAGCCACCCCAAGCATGCTGGTTAAATCCCAGAACTGATTTGAGTGAGTGGGAGTAGAGAGGAAAAGTGGATGCATTCCCGGATGCTATTTGCAACCAAGCAGCTGCCTCAAGCCCCACCCATGATGGTCTAGTCCCTGCTTTCACGGTCACCATTTTTTTTTTTAATCTTCTAAATCAATCAGAAATTCAGTCCGACGAATTGAATTAAACAGACAAAGAAATGAGAGCGGGAGGGACAGAGAGGGAAGAAGAGTCGGGCAGCAAGCATTGATTGTGATACAGTTGAGAAAAGAAAGACGACAATGTAAAACACCGGGAACAAATAGGCAGACATGGAGGGAGGTGGAGTTTTGGGAGGAAGGCAGATTGTTAATAATAAAGACAAGAAGTAGATGTGTACTAAGGAATAAGGGAGAAGGAGGCGATGGGATGGTGAGAATAGGATAAAAAAAGCAACAGACCGAAAAAAGGCAAAAAAAAAAAAAAAAAAAAAAAGCTCTTACACAGCACCATCGAACAGAGTAGATAAGGCAAAAACAAAATTTCTAGTACCTTTAAATGGAAGCAATACTATCTACTCAACATCAATGATCTTTTACTGGAAACAATTATTTTGATTAGTAAAGATTTCTTTATGACGATACACACTTTAAGCTGTATAACCACAGTTAATTCTTGAAATAACATGCCATCTAGTTCATGCAAAAATCTGCTTTTTGCATTACCAGAACTTATTTATCACAAAATAGAAATAATAAGTCAAGAGTGCAAAGAATTAATATTTTCAACCAATACAAGAGGAAAGAAAAAAATTCATAAAATATACTAAAAAATCATATTGAGAAAGTCAAACCGGTAATAGAAGATCATGAAACAGCAATAAAGAAATGACAAACATAAAAACCTTACGTTTTGGACAGAGCATAAAAAATGCTCTGAGCTTCAGCTGTAACAGCAATCCTAAATCTTTCAGCCTCCAACTCAACTTGCCTGAAAAATGCCACTTATAAAATCAACCACAATAATCACAAAATAGTCCAAATCCACAACTTGGTCAGAAATTAAAAAAATAATAATTCGAAATGCGTGATAGCAGAGTCTTCTCTGGCTTGAAGATTATTAAGATCAATAAAAACATTTCTTGAGATCAAGAGGGTCTTCACCTTGACCCAAAAAAGTAAACTCCTTGATGTAATTGGCTTTCAATAGCCTAATATTCCTGTTTGGCCGTGACCCCGAATTTATTCCTTCTTGTATTTTTCAAATCCAAAGTTAAAGAATTTCAAAACCCACAAGAAAAATTACCAATTCATAATAAATACTGTAAATGCATGCGAAAATACTGAAAAGAAAAAATGAAACTTTTTAAGGGAAAATCTTGATAAAACAGGAGGAGAAGGATATTAAGAACAAGTATGTTGGATGAGCGGTCAGAGGTCAAGACTTGGCCTTGAAATTCTTCTCCAAGAGGGGTCTTGATGGAGAGTATGCATCCTACTGTGAAATCGTTGTTACTGTTATGAGCTTCCATGGATTTAGGCTTATCTTCTTTTCGGCTTGTATTTCAGCTGATTTGAGGTTTTGTAATGGAGCACCAGTTTCCGAAGAGGAGAGACAGATGAGAGGAAAAAAATGAGGGAGCGAATGTACGGAAGCTCAAAAGATAAGACTAAACCCATTGCCCAAAAGAAAAATCGTGTGGTGTGGAAAATGGAAAGGAAGAAAAAAAAAAGGGAAAAGAAAATGAATGACAAAGAAGATAGACCACAATCGGTGCTCTACAAAGGTACAACCAATTCCCCCAGCTCACTTACTCTCTGACAACAGAGGAAGAAGCAAGAAACGAAGAGGAATAGAAGAGATAAAATGGTAATATCAACGGGGCTAGGAGCCCAACGACCACATTACCAAATCACTGCTTCACCGCTTCAGCAGCAACCACAGGGGGAAAATAGTTTTGGTAAAAATTGTACGAAATAGCAAGAAAGAAGGAGGAACAGGGAAATGAACCAGTCTCATCAGTAGAATCAGGTTGATCCCGGGAAAGAAGACAAGAAATCATGGAGAAGTTGTACGGTAGAAGATAGAACAGAGCTCCGGTGGCAAGATCAAGAAAGAAGAAGCGTAATATCTGCCAAAGCCACATTACCAACAACATGCTTCATGTTGACAGCCACCTAATCCTCCAGAAGGAAAGACGAGATTAATATTTGCAGGCTCGGCAAAGCAATTTTGTTTAGAAGCTGAACACTGAGTGGTTCTAACATTAGCACGGTAGGCAGTACATGACTGACCAAAAAATTTGTAATATTTCACCTGCAAGATCAGAAATTTATGCATATTAGACAAATAAAAAATTTTAAAAAATAAAGGGCTAAATAAAATTTGGCAGGAAGGGAAGAACTTTAAAACAAAGAGCCTCTCTAAGAAGAAGAGAGAGCTTGGAAGATGAAGAAAACCATCTTGGTCATTGTTGCTCTCAGGGGGAAGATGAAATAAAAGAGAGAGAGAGAGTTGTTCTAAGAGGTTAGAGAGTGACGGTCGATGAACAAAGAGGGAAAAAGGAGACTTTTGATGCATCGAACCCAATCCCTGTCAAATCCCACCAAAAAGAGCTGTTATGGAGAGAGGAAGTCTACCCACCAGAAAAAATGTGTTCTTCGGCAGCTGTCCAGAGGAGAGGCGAGACTCACAAATCGCAAAGACAAGGAAGAAGGGCAGCAAGATAGAGCGGTTTTGGTTTCAAAAGAAGGGCAATGTCGTCAAATCATGGCAACCCACATTGAGCCCATCACCCAGCACTTGCCATCGATCAAGCCATCAGCAACCGTCATAAGCTCAGCTAGCAAGCTACTGACGAGGGAAAGGGTACTGACGGCACTGAGGAACGGTTCCTTCTCAAAACCGAAGGTCCTTCCTTACTTCTTCTCGGACAACAGCAGGAAGTCCAGCTCTCGTCTTCTTGGCGTACTGACGGCACTGAGGAACGGTTCCTTCTCAAAACCGAAGATCCTTCCTCACTTCTTCTCGGACAACAGCAGGAAGTCCAGCTCTCCTCTTCTTGGCGGAAGCACGCGAAGCGCACGAGAATGACGACCAAACTCCAGCCAATTAAATGGAGACACCTCAGCACAACAACCACCATCCTCAGCAAACCCATTCGCTCTTTTACTATATAGGTAGATGAATATTTTTCCCAAAATGTTTCCCTGCTTGTTGCATTAGAGCTTCTTTTTTAATGTCTTTTCTTATGTTTCCCTTCAACACGTCTATATTTGCTTTAGTCTATTAATTGTCTTTTTCTTTTTTTTTGTTTGTGGCAAGACATACACGCTTCGTCAGTTGACTTATTATATATTGTTTAACATTTGTCAGAAATAGTTTGCTAAGTAAGATCGAGAGTACACTTAAAAATGGATGGAGTCGTTTATTGACCTTTATGATTAAAATTGTTCGATTATATCGCCAAATTTGGTTTTTTTTTTTTTGTCAACACAGGAATGTTCGGGTCAATTTTTACGGGACCCAACTAATCCCCTGCGGCCCGGGAGAGAAGGCCCCACTCCACACCGAGCGCCATACCCTAAGGAGGGGGAGCGGACCGCTCGAACTATCCCATGGAGGCAGAAGACCAACCACGTAAAGTGGCAAGTTTATGGGAGAACCCCTGCCCTTCAGCATTACCAAAGATGGTGATGACCACCGGACCAAATGGCCAGTGGCGCCAAATTTGGTACCTCTAAAGCGTTTTCTGCTTGTTTTTACAAGCAAAATTGATGGTTCTCTGAACTGCTAAAGCCTCTGCCAGACATGTACGTAGCTAAAACAACTAGGCGCAGATGCCCGGTTCGCAGACGATTCAAACACTAAAACCAAAACTTTCGAAAAACTACAAGTCTTTTGGGCACAGAAGAAAATGGTAGTTCTTTAATACGCATAATTTTTTGTTTTTTTTTGTTACTCAAAAAATGATAGCTGAGAAAGAGCAGTAAGTAACACGATTAAACTTGAGTTGCGGGTAAAGCAGTAAGAGAAACTGAAAGATTCCTGACGTTAAAGCTAGCGCACTATGCATATCTGAGTGTGATGGAGCCATCTACCGACCTGATTGTGATTAGGCTAATCACCCTCTTGCACCTCAATCCTAAACCATTTTTTTCCCTTTCCAAGTTAAACTAAATGGCCCTGAAGACCAGTAAAATTTTACTGCTTAGAGCAATCTTCTGTAATACTCCACAGAGACTGATAGACATGGTATTCAGGAAGCTTCGCTCTCCTGTCTTGATTTGGCCCCTGGCTATCGTCCACATTTCTCTTTAATTTCGTAATTTTACCTACCAAAAAACTTAGGAAAGATTAAACAAGGATAATCTTAAGAACAAGGATAGCCCCTCCAAATTTTGAAATTACAACGAATTCTCATTTTCAACATCTTCCTTCCATATTCATGTGACCAGAATATGTTTTTGGAATTTCATCCTGGGAGCACGGAAGGTTATCAAGAAAAGATGGTTGGTTAAATTACTCTCTCTTTTTTTTTTTGGTAAGAGGTTGGTTAAATTATTATGATTCTACAGTACAGGTCCTCTAAGTGTGCCAGGCATTAGGAGAGGTCAATCCAATTAGTCAAAATTGACAGGTAAAATTGGTAGGTCCAAAAAAAATTGAAATTTGATTGTGCAACTCGGGATAAAAATAGTGGTTTTGTTAGCAAAGAGAAAGTTTCACTGGTTTTGTTCCTAGATTGAAGCGGAACAAAGTAGATTACAGATTACTGAAAGAGGAAACATATGTCGCAGAAAGTTTCACAAACTTTTATTCCTAGATTTTATCGCCAAAAAAGTTGAAAACCGGAATACCGGAAGTGGAAGGATTTAATGTTGTGGTTGTATGATTGATCAGTTTTCTTTAGATCACTGAAGCAATTTTACGTCAAGGGATGTAAAATTGCTGAAAATGTGGGGAACTTCTGATCAGATCAAATTCTCATCCCATTTCCTATTTATATTCTAGGGATAATTTTAGAAACCTCCCCGAGGTTTGTCATAATATCACTCAACTCCTCTGATATTTTTAAAATCTCACTTACCTCCCTTGTCAACTTGACAATACTAAATATTCCTATCAAAGCTCACAAATTGACAACATTACCCTTACTCTTAATAGCTATTTAACCAAAAAGCCAAAACAAAATAAAATTTTAAAAGAAAAAATGTAAATTAAAAAAAAATAAATTGCTAGCTAATAATGAGCCATATTTCTTTATATTGGAGTCATGGTGGGATAGTAAAGGATGTGGATAAATTAAATCTAATCGAGATCAACCACTTAAGAGGATTGTGGTGAGTAATTAACACCTTAAAAAATTTCGTGCACAATTACAATTAAGGAAGTCAAGATAATTTTTTGGGTAAATATGTTTTCATTCATGGTGTAACTTAAGTTGTATTAAAAACTAAAATAATCTCTTTATATGTGTGAATTTTTCAAGGTATAAATGTAGCTTTTGTTCTAATACAACTAAAATAATTAGTTTACGTTAAGAAATTTACACCTTATAAAAATTTAACCTTATTTTATTTTTATTGTTATCATAAATTTCATAAGTAGGATAACATAAGGGTAGTATTGGAACAAAAGTTTTATTTTTCTTGTATTTCCTCCAAATGGGGTAAAATGTTATAAGAAATGCCAATCCAACGGTGGCAATTGAGATTTTAAAAACCTCAGGGGAGCTGTTTGATATTATGAGAAACCTCGGGGAGGTTTCTGAAATTATCCCTATATTCTAAATTAAAGAAATTTTTTTAATCTTCATTTTTATTTCCGAGAAAAGACTTTTAAAATATGTTTTGCATTTTACCTGATTTCAACTCGATTTAATCAAATTCTTATAGTTTGTGTTTACAGTGCACTGCTAGTGGTTATCGTAGGTTCAACACGGCTGACGACCTATTAAAAAAAAAAAAAAAAAAAAAAGAGGAATGGCTCAATGAATTCTCTGCCAAATGCAATTGTTTATACCGATTTATAATCACCATAAACGTGCATGTATTAAATAATTGACAAAATCCCGTTATGGCAAATCGTTTTGGGAATGAAACTAAGAAACGGGGACACGAAGCAAAGGCCAAATAATTTATTAATTAAGTTTTTCTAAAAGGGTTTCAAGAAAACGCATCAGATGATTTTGGGATGGGGAGGTAGAAAGGAAGACTTTATTTGCCATGTATCATGATCAAACCTAAACCCACCACCACTACTACGGCTACCACCACCACCACCACCAGCAGGAGCGGTACTAGTGGGGAAATAAAACGGCGGACATCTACCACCGTAGCATTCAAGATATCCTCCCCCAGATGAAATCTACGTCCCAAAATTTGCCTTTTCGTCCCATTGGCGCGAAGTTCATGGTTTTGTGACGCACACCAAGGGGACCAATGCTTTTGAAAGAGACTTTTGTACATAGTATTATTGATGGCGTGGACCCTACCCAAACATGAGCACAGAATCCCCAATCCCAGTCCCAGGATAAGGTTCATTTGGAGATCTCGAAGGCCATGATCTGTCTGGTACTACTGTGCATGGCACTGTTACCGTGTTAACCCACATCACACACTGCTCCTGAGTCCCTGTCCTGCAGTGCAAAACATTCAATTTCGATGGCGACTGCTGCCCCAACCCACTCAGCCCCTACTACTAGCCTACTTCCACCACCAGCTCAGCCCTATACCTATATCCTTCGTTTGAATGGAGACTCTGCAATGCGGCCGCGCCGCCAGTGCCCATCTACACGTCCTAGCCGCGTTGCCGCTACCGTGTGCGGGCGGGACGGCCGCCAACCTGAACTCTCTTAATTTGCTAGCTCCGGTAATTTTATTTTATGACATCAAATATGATATCATCATTGTGGAATATAATCTAGTGTCCCGTAACAACGTGCAGAGGGCCTGGAATTCGAAAAGTGACAATTCAGCGGTGAAGTAAATTCTTGATGTCCAAAGAATTTATCAAATGAAACGGACAAAGTGTACCTTACCTAGGATAACGTTTAATGCCATCATGTGTGTTGTTATATTAAAGTTCTGTTTTAATACGATGCGAAAAGGCTGGGATGGATACGTCTAATCCTCCGGGATTTATATCTGTTGGACTCACTATTAAATAAGGGGATCCCTCTCAAAGGACGCCTCTGATTAGATTCCGATTCTGTTCGCCATGACACGCTTGGCTCAACTATCATTGGTTATTTGAAGTTATATATTTTTGTTCTTTCTAATGCAAAATTGAGAACCCCAGACGTTGAAATTTGCTAATTAACCTTGCATGAGCTTAATCTTAATGTAGTTTGTGGGGACTTCATTTTTTTATGATTCAAAGGGGACTCCAAACTTTATAAGAAGAAATGAGAGAACTCGAGAGTCGAGACAGGGAGTTCATTTTTTTTTTTTTATGATTCAAAGGAGACTCCAAACTTTATAAGAAGAAATGAGAGAACTCGAGAGTCGAGACAGGGAGTTTATTTTTTATTTTTTTATGATTTAAAGGGGACTCCAAACTTTATAAGAAGAATCGATACAGAGAGTTCTCACCTGATTAATATCCTTGCGTATTGAACTAGGTCTTGAAACAGTTTAGATGTAATATGTACATTTTCTTCGGGGTGGGGAAGGAAGGGCCGAGGGAAGACTTACAGTGGATCTAATCAATGCCCCTATTAATTAAATTAGACAGTTTGAATTATCTTAGGTGTTCATAAACGCTCGTTTAAGAAAATAATTAGTACGAGGCCCAATGGGCCGAGCAATTTCTGCCATTTGCTCAGGCGATCACGGAGGTGGCCATTGGCCGGTGGAGTTTGTCATTATATGCCAGTCTCCTGACCTCCAGACTCCACTACGACTGCTACAACTGTAGATTGTGGAAAAATCCGAATGGCAGATGCTTTTGTGGAAAAGAATGCCCTAGTAAATGTCGCAATGCCCCGTCGAAATGCGAATCGGTTGTAGTTGCTATGTTTGGATTGTGATTCTTCGCAAAAAAAAAAAAAAATTTTTTTTCATTTGTTGTGAACACATTTTTTAATCAACTATTTACTTCACATGAATCAAATCATTACTATATAATTTTTTTTTTTACAAAAACTTTTAAAAATAGCAATTCAGGCGGCGGACCGCGGGAGTTGGAGGTCTCAATGGGCAATGTTTCTGTGGGATTCATTTCGATGGATCCAAACTGGAGCGTACTTAACCGGAAGAGGCTCTTTTTTTTGCAAATGTTAAAAGAGTAATCATACACCCTTTATTGAAATTTCGCCGCATCCCCAAAAATTAGAAATCAAATAGTAAATCCGGACGGATGTTTAAAAGGCGCATTGCGCTTCAGTGTTTTCACTAATCTTAGAAGTAGCCCACTTTCTGTCGGCCCACGGTCGGTCCCCTTCGTGTCCGCCCAAGCATAAGGCTGGGCTAATCCATGTTGTTGGAAACTAATCTACAACAGATAGTTTAACGTCGTTTTGACTCCCAACCAAAGGAACCACTGAATGGAATAGAAAAGATGAATGGTTGACGAGCGTTGCCAGGTGCCCTGCACGCACAAACAAATAAAAAAGAAAGAAAAAAAAAGTGTTTTTGGGGGGGGGGGGGGGGGGGGGGGGGTGAAGAACCCATTTTTTCCGCTTGTTTGGATTTATTTCTCTTTCAAAATTTTAATCATAATTTTTATTATTATTATTTTTCTGGTCCCCCATGCTTCTGAGTTAACATGAACAGTTGAACACGAGAATTTTAGGCACTTTACAATTGAATAGTGATGCCATTTGCATGGAATTTGTGATGGCAAAAAGAATTTCGTGTTTCTTGTCCTACTTCCAAAGTGCAACAGAAGAACTTCGAAGAGGGGCAGCCTGCGATGGATGCATTATCGCTTGAAAAGGATGGAGAAAAGAACAAGGGGGTTGGTGTTTTGTGGCAAGAAATATCCCTCCAATATCTAGAGCAACAATTGTCTGTTCCCACTAATACATATTCCTTTGCCTTTTGCTATCATGCAAGAGAAGAATACCTCTAAAGAGAAAAGCTTTGGAAGGGATTTTGTTTATTAATCCATTTTTCAAGACTCACTAGCCTAAAGCGACGCCCGTCTAAAATGGCCCGGATTTGATTATTCAAAATCGATATCATATGAGCGGAAAAGGCAGCCTCTTTTCAAAACAACTTAAATAAAAGCTTTTATTAGCTTTCCAACATATCATGATTAAGCTTTCTTAGGGTGACAACTCAGTCCCCGTATGACGATAAGACAACTTTGAATCACAATCAGCTAATTACGTACAAAAAGCATGGCCTGGTTGTCAACCTCTATCCCAGCCGGCTGCGGCTGCGGCTGCCTCGTCGTGTCTTCCGGCCACCCATCAAACTTTTCTTGACTATGGTTCCCCCCCCCCCCGCGCCCCCCAACCCCCACTCACTCTCCTCAGTGCACCAACGCTCTCTCTGCCTTTCTCCTTTTCCTCGTCAATTGGTGGCAACGGTCGAGGGAAGGCGCATAGGTTTGGACAGATTCCTAGGTTTAGTAGATGATTTCTTATTCCTGTAATCGCCATAAAGCAATCCTTTCGTAAGATTAAATTATAATGCACTAGTCTAGGTCACAAAATAATTTAGCTGGACAGGTCCTACACCAAAAGTTTCTTGTTCGTTTTTTGCTCATAAAATAATGGGAGGTTCCAAAAATGGACGAGCTTTATGTGAAAAAGATGAGCATGGTTCAGTTTCGCCATTATCTCTAAAGGGAATAAAGTTTAAATTGCAGTTTGAAGTTCCCCGTGACCAAATAATTTTGTGGGGCCTCATCTAGTCCGCTTTGTGTCCCCCTCTTGAGTTCGAATGGTATGCGGGATATGGTGGCCAGCCAATTGACAAACAAGTCTTCAACTTTCCCTACTATTTGGAAAAAAAAAAAAAAATTTTTTTTTGGTGAGAATTGCTTGGGAAAATAGTCCCTTCCTCTCTCCCTCTCCCTCTCCCTCTCTCTCTCTCTGTATGTATGTATATATATATATATATATATATATGTATAATATTCTGCTATGTGGCATGAATTCCTTTTTTTTGGTCTTCTCGAGATAAATTCAAAAGCAAATTCTATACGGAAGAAGAGATGTAATGAGGAGACTAACTTTTGGTCCAAATGCTTTCCTAGTCCTTCATCTCTTTGTAGTGATCAATTTCTTCTTTTGCACTGCTTGATGTAATTACATTCAATGGTTTCTACCTCATACGACGTAGTAGTACAAGCTTTACACGTTTCAGATAATGGTTGCTTTAGTAAAATAACTGCATGACAGCCTCTCATTCTCAAAATTTTTCTCATCTAAGTCACGGTAACACACAGTCATTCATGATGGCCCTTATTGATCAGACACTCTAGTACTAGCCAAGCAGCTCTCTGCTTTATGTTTCATTGCCGACCCATACATCATTTTCACTAAAGAACTTATCCAATATCGACAAAGCAATGGTCCGTTTTTAGATCCCATGATCACTTCCATAAAATTCTAGACCAATTATAATTTCCAACACAGAAATCCAGAGATGAGGGGCTTGGAAACCACGGCCCCCAAAGCTTCTCATAATTCCTCAACACTTGGACATTTTTGTAAGCTGACACATTTTAGCTGTGTTTGTTGGCTTATGAAGAATGAGCCTTTTTTTTTTTGTTTTTTTTTTCATCCAAATAATTATCTCTTTCTGCTGGTTCGAGAAAAAACTAATAAATAAGTGCATGCCATTTAGAATATTGAAAGCGATGTTTAAGCTTTTATAATAATGTGTGTGCAGTGCAAGTTTAATAAAAGACAACGCTACTGTATGATCCTCCCGCTTACACGCGAATACTTGCATTTCGTTCTGGTCTACATTAAATTTGTTCAAAAAACAAACACTTCACTAACTTATTGAATTTTTTAAATATTGAAATCTTAACATTTGATTGTATTCTACATCAAGTGATAAGTTGAACAAATGAGCAACTTCTCATCTATATTTTGGAGTAAGTTTTGTCTAGATAATTCAAAGACACTTAATTAACTTAAACGTTCTATTTTTTAATATCAAACATGTCTGAAACACGTTAAGGCGTGAACCCATTAAATTTAAGTGTTGAATTAAATTATCAAATAAAATCTAAGAGTAGTAGTTTATTTTATCCGTGTGGTGCTGTGGGTGATGACTAAGAGGAGTTTAAAGGATAATCTAAGGTAATTCCATTTGAAATTTAAAAAAAAAAAAAAAATGGAAACCGCTCCATTGTAATGTAAAATAACACAAAACCTTTGTCAAATTTTCAATGCTTTATAATATACTCCTATCAAAACTTGTTTGCGATAGTAGATTATTTGGGATAATTTTTTGAAAAAATAAAAACTGTCACACATGTCTGATGTAATACATGTAAGGAAAAAAAGTAGTTAGAAAATGTATTGATAGTACAAATAAATAAATTTTAGTAAATAATTCACTATCCAAACAAACTCTTAATTTCAACTACTTTTCCTCCCAATGGAACTAGTATGGTTTATGTTTCAATGTAGGAGCCAACAATTAGCAATTGAGACTTTAGAGGACAACGTAAAACATAAAGTAGGACAACTTTAATTAGGACTCTGACTCGGAAGGAGTCTTTAATTTTTATTTTTTTCATTAATGGCAAACGGGATTCCTCTTCTTTTGGTAGAAATGATGCAATACTAAATTACTAAATAGAGTAGCAAAATACAGAGTTAGGAGTCAATTAAGTACAGTCGCCCTAGGAATAGCTAATCCCCTAGTATCTATCGCCTAGCTAAGAGTAAAGGGGAAAGTCGGAGAGGCCAGTATTAGACGTCAAGACCACCACGTCCGAATTCTCTTTTCCTGATTGATGATACGAAGGAAACTCAACCGGGTATTGAATGTAGACTATGTTTATATGTATAGCTTCATTTTTTTTTAATTTAAAAAAGAAAAGCTTTAGTTTTTAAAATTGCCATTTAGTAGATAAAACATATTATTATTTTTCTTAACACCATTTACCCCAACAAGAAGAGAAAAGAAAATTTCTGCGGACGTGAGGTAAAATCGGACATAACGTTGGGCATTTGGTCGAAAGATCCAAGGAAGCAGGGTCGTCGTACCCCGGTGAATTTGTGTCTTGTCTTAACGTATGGCGAAGTAGTGATGAGACTGAGTTCGGCGAGCTGGTCGTCCGTCCGTCCGTCCGTCCGTCAGTCTTCCTCATCTCAAATGCTGTTATGATTATCTACGCCTGCGATGGCCAACGCCAGCTAACGTGGGTTGGCCCCACTTTCCTATTTTGTTAAGGCAAAGATTCTTTTGTCTCCTCTTTAAACCCTTCGGTTTGTTGTTAAAATTCTTAGGTAATATTCCTCTTCATTAAACTCTTCTCCTTAAATTACACGAGCGATCTCCTTTTCCCCAGTCCCAGACTTAAATAGCTGAACCATGGTAGAGGGACCACTTTCATGGTAGTCTTTTTGTTTGTTTTTTACCCCTATGCGATTTCTAAGGCTCCATGACGAATAGCTTCACATGATATGATTAGTAGTATTCCATAACGTTGTGTCCCCTCTTTCCCCAAACTCTCTCTCTCTCTCTCCCTTGTTGGTAAGAAAAAATGTTTAAATGGGTTCGCATTTCATCACCATTGTGGATTACGGCGTCCTCTCCATGTTACAGATCGCTCGTAGAAACTCTTACAAATCGCCTAACAATACAACCTTTCGCTTATGGAAACTCTTACAAATCGTCTAACAATACAACCTTTACATCAACAGTGACATTCCAACACATGACCTTACCAATTGACTAAACTTGTCTTTGATTCCATCCTCGCAGGATGAATCATATTAATGTCTATTATCTCCCACTGCTACCACTACTACTCTTTCTATTTTCATTATTAGTAACTTCATTCAATTAAAATCTCTAACATCTGTGACAAGGACAATTATGAAGCCATGCATTATACGGTCTAGAAAAGATTAGTCTTAAATTTAATGTCAAAAACCAAATTAAGATGGCATGTCTGTGGTACAGTGGGGATTTTCTTTTGAGTGGTACAGAGTGACAATGAAAAATCGTTGGGCATATTGGGTAGCTTTGTTTGGCAACTAAGAATCAATAAATAGTATGAACATGTGGAAACGTCACTAAGATCAGACAGAGTGACTGCATGCATGCATGCATGCAAATTGCAATGAGAGAGAGAGAGAGAGAGAGAGAGAGAGCGGATAGTGGTGGGGTGTGTGTGTGTGCATCGACGAAGGCAGCACCTGATCAGCGTCAATTTTGGTCCACTCGTGCACCAGTTCGTCTGTACGTGCATGGATCATGGATGGAACGTTCTGCTGCTCCCCTGTACCTCTGACTTTTTTTTTTCCCCCATTTTCTCTTCCCTTCGTTTGCAAGCCATCAGAGATCTTTTATCAGTGTTCTGACTCCTTTTCTCTCCTAACAACTCCTCCGACGCCCCTCCTCCACACGATTTATTCATTACTCACGTATTCACTTTCACACACTCCATCACTCACATTGACACAGACAAACACACACACGGACGCACGCACAGTACTATGGCTGAGGGTTGAGGAAGGAGGGGCTCCTCCTCTCTTCTATAATTTCTTCTGTGCTATGTTGTTCTCCAGACACAAACTGAGTCCAGGGACAGCGGTGATTCTTTTGGATGCTAAATGCTAAGGGGCGGTTTGGATTCTTGTGGCCAGTTTGGCCTCACAACTTAAATTCTTCTTCTTTAGATGAGGAGTGGGTTGGACGTACGATTGTGTTGTGGGTATGTGAAGTGAATAGATTGGTAGGGGGATCCATCCCCTGCGGCTGCTAGTCCTTAACGTGTGTCCCTAATTGAAACGTTGAGTCTCTTTTTGACATCCGATGGAGACTTTGAGAGCGCAATCATTTCTAGACCACGACGAAGAACAGTACCCCTTGGAGGATGGCTGGCTAATTTTTTGAGGAAAAATGTAAATGGCACTCCTGCCTTTGTTAATTCATGACACTAGTCTAAAAACTTGCGCTATCCACGGCCATAAAGAATGTTATGAGAAAAGAATAAAATAACTATAGGAACACATAACGCAAAGAAATTTCGTAATAAACAATACCTTAATCTATGAAATATCAAACAAGTTTAGCTATCATCTACTTTGTACAAACATGCATTAGAGAAAATAAACATGTCATGTTGAATGCCAATTCATTTTTCAATCATCATGTAACATTCAGAAAATTTAAAAAGTATTTACCAAAATTTTAAATTGATTTCTCAATCATCATATCCATTTTATTTGTCGTGAAATCCAAACAATATCAGATCCTTTCAAGAAGAATTAAAAATATCTATTTTATGTAATTTTAATTTTTAAATTTCAAAATCTCTAGTTGTTTGTTTGGCCTAAAAATGTTAAGTAGTACATGATTTTAGGTTGTGTTTGGATTGCATTTTTCATAATTTTTCATGGAAAAATTACTGCAACGATTTGATGTATGTGAGGGAAAAAGGTAATAGGGAAATGTGATTTCGGAAAACGACGTAATTTTTCGACGAAAAACAGCAATCCAAACAAGGCATTAGAATTTTCGACATGGCCTCATATTTTCTAAACCAAGAATCTAATGCTCAAAATATATGCAACTTAAGTAGTAGAACATTGGTGAATATAGATGAGTAAACTTCTTATTCAAGATATAGAGTAAAATGAAAAATAGAAGTATGGACAATGCATGGAAAATGGATAAATGTATTTTTATATTTTAATTTTCATAAAAACAACTTATGCTATCAATGCACTATAATGTATAAAAATTGAATTTATCACAAACAAATTACATGCATAAACTTCAAATTTGCTGCAAATTCTTAAGAAAAAGTATTTTTTATAGTTTTGTATTGGAATTTCACTTGACACGAGAATAACAATGACATTATTCTTTTAGTGCAAAACTTTTTTTTTTTTTGTTTTGCTGTTCTTTGTCACAAATAAGCTTTTTAGATAAAATAATAAAAGGGTCATTCCATTTTTTGTGCAACCAAATTTATACCATTACTTGACTACATTTTTATATTTGTATTTTGGATGGGAATTGCATATTTTACTTCGGATAGCAAATTCAAAAATTGTATAATTGTTGTTTCATTTACCAAATTTATTAGTAGTTTTAACCTAATAATTGGATAAGTTGTTTTCAACCACAATAATTTAGATAGTTGTTGCATTTTTTATTTTTATTATTTCATATATTTAAACAGTTGTTGTCTTTTGATTGTATATTTGTATATTTGTATTTTTTTATTTTTGGGTTTCATGTTTTTGGAAAAAAATGATTGCATGAAGAATTCATAGATGAATAGAGATAGATGATAATATGTAAAACCTTTTCTGGGCATATATATATATATATATATATATATATATATATATATATATATATGAAATTTCTTAATTTAATTTTTCTTTTTCTTTTTCCTAGGTCGCATGCTTAATTAAAAAGAATTGATGGGTCATTTGAATACTTCGATTTTACCCATCTTCATATCCAACTCTTCTTTAAATAATTGTTCTCATAATTTCTCTTTTTTTCAATAACTTAATCCTTTTAATAAATTTAAATATTTTTATTATGTTTTCCTCTATCTTCTAACAAACTTTATTTTTATTTATAAATTTATTTAATTTATTTTATCTATTTAAATATAGATAAAATATTTTTTTGCATTTTTGTTATTTAGTTAATATGAACATACAATTTTAAGTTTTAATCATATAAAAATTTAATAATTAATTCAAAGATTAATATATTACTTGATCAATTAGATACATTAATTTTAAAAAAATATATTCATAAATATATAATAATATTATTTTATTTTTTCAATTATTCATACCTGCATAAATTTACAGTGAATACTAATAAAAAAGAAGCTATGCTAATGTACGAGTTAAATACTTGTTTGTCTGGAGAATCTGGTAATCACGAAACATAAATAATACATGTAGAAACCAAAGGATAAAACATAACCCAAAAACACGTGGGTCAGAAAGCTCTTTTGCCCTCTCAAATGTTAAAGTCGTGTGTACCATCAAGTTGCTAGAATTTGAAATAATTGAAATTTTAAAATAATGAGAGTATAGTCTACAATCAAGATTTTGAAATCAACTAATTACATTTTAAGAATTAAAATAAATAAAAAATTGTAAAAAGATATCGAGAATTTGGAGATTTACGAACTCTTCTAACTAAACTTCTACATTTATACAGATATAGATATAGATTATTCTATTTCCTTTGTTGACTTTGAAAAGTACATAAACTTGTTTTTAGGTAAAACTAAAACTAAATAATGATATCCTCATCATTCATTAACTTTACAGCCTCATTCTTTTACAACTTCCAAGAGATCCACCCATCTTCTTAGCAAGCAAGGTTTTTTTGTTAACAATGATTAACACAATAAAATGACAATTTAAAAAAATAAGGAGTCATTAAAATACAAGTTTTTTTTTTTTTGTCAACAACGATTAACATAAAAAATTAACAATTAACCAAAAAAAAGAAAAGAGGAGTCATGAACAAATAAGATTGACAAAGATAACCCAATCCTTCAGTTTCTTTCTGTGGTTTCATCTTTTCTAAATTACACTGGATGAAATAAGTTTGTTTAACAAGATGGAGTGCATCAATTGGTTTAAATTTCAATGACGAACTCAAAACAAGAGCAGCATTATTATTAGCAGATCCGTGTGAGAGTACATTCATATTAGAGCCGTGAACCTAAGAAAATATCAAGCAAATTGGTTAAACATGCTAGGAGTGAAAGTACGATTACGACTACTCCTCTCAGTTGTATGTCTTGAATTGAGATTAATCTTTCGTTTTATTAGTGTAAATAGATAGAGGAATAGATACATGTAAGTATGAGGTCAATCATCTGTGTACAAACATATTCTTTCTTGATCTGAATGAAAGGTATTACAATTTTGCTAAAAAAATAAAGCACGATCACTAAATGATATCAAGCAAATTCTAGAAAATTGGATTTGTAGACAAGTCGAATCAATTAAGATAGAAAAAAAAAATTGCCACTAAAGTTCATATTGGATAACTTTTTTTTTTTTTTTTCCTTTGGAATCAAGACTAAATTATCTCCAAAAGCATTAGGCCTTGTTTGGAAAGTCCTTTTTATTTAACAGATAAGTTTTGTATATTTTTATGAACATATTTTTCAATCACTTTTATTATATCACATACGTCAAACTGATATAATGTATTTTTTTTTTATTGATAAAAATTTCAAAAAACAGTAATCCAAATGAGGTCTATTTGGACATGGACCAGACCGTACCGCAAATTGAGAAAGAAAAAAAAAAAGAAAACAAGTCGTAAACGTACGTACTGAAGTCGTATTAAATGGAAAAGGCAGTATGTAAAACATTTGATAGTGGCGTCAGGGTGTTCCTTGTAATCAATCACATGGACTGACACCCTGACGACTGTCGTTCTTCTTTCAATACTTAGTACTGCCACCACACAGCCTTCAGGAATACGTACGTCCTATGTGTCCACTATTGACTTGACTTAAATTTTCTGTCGTACATTCTTACTGTTTAACCACGTCTAATCACGTACGCAAACAAATATTAAGTGTCCATATGTAATCCTAGCTTAACTTTTTCAGAATTCACTTTGGTTTCGCCTCTATAGCTTTTTAAATTGTATGTTTTCCTCCGAGGTTTTCTTGGTTATTTTGTGATCCCAATTGATACAAGGAGGGAGAAGGGGAGAAAGAAAGAGAGAGATCATATACTTCAAAACTTGTAGATTATTTCTCTATATATGGGGAAACCATCGTACAACTCAGGCATGGGAAATAAAATATACCCCTCCATCTTTGCAATCGTTATTTGTTTATTGACAGATTTTCAAACAACAAGTGAAAAACATCTCTCCTCAATTTACTTAGTGTTAGGTTCATGAGTAAAATGTTGTGTTTCACGTTAGTCCTCCGAGAGATAGAGACAGAGCGGTTAATATGTAAGTAAGGGTCCAAAACCTAACAGTTTAAACTTTTGGGTCAGAGTTGGGTTCCTGACTAACATATTGGACTATTTAATAGACTCTCTCGAGGTGTTTTTCCCTAACACTTAGCATCTCAATGATGAACTGAATAATGTTTAGAACTGATGCCGCTATAACTACAAGAAAATTCTCATTTAGTGGCGCATTCAAAAATAAAACTGTATCGATAGTTTGGTCATTGGTGGCATTTTTTGGTTTAATGTATTCCCACAGCATTCAAGCTCTAGCAGCCGTGGGCCTATTAGCTACGATGGTATTTATGCGCACTCCTCAGCCTCAGCCTATTTTTTTTCCCCCTTCTATCTTTAAGGGAAAAATAAATAAATTACATATTGTAACTCCTAATGAAGGATTCCTTGACTTAATATTGTAGATAAGCTTTGGTGCATTTAATTATTCTCTTGCGGCTTTTAAATGAACAATGAGCACATGCATATCGATCAGCTTTTCACAAGCGTTTCTTGTTAATACCTTACCAATAGCCCCCCAAAAAAAAATTTTTATACACAAATGAGAGTCAGCATTTTTTTTTTTCAATTCATTCAACAGTTAATGAGTTTAAGTACTTGGAAATTGCATATTAGATGGATGCTTGTCTGATAATGAGGATAGCTAACAAGTTCAAATCGGGAGTGGGTGCTGAGGTGAAAGACAATGGGTTCATTTAATTTGACTGGAGGCAAGAAAAAAATTACACAGATCACTCTTCCTGTGGCCTGGAGTTGTGTTGTGTTTCTCTAAACATGCTGCATTTTCTACCATAAATCTATATTTGAACTGGAACTCTCTTTTCTTTTTTTGACAGATAAATGGACGTGAACGTTCAGTGAAAATATTCATATGCAACTAAATATCTCTATTATCAACACCTAGCTTTCTAACGAGGATATTAGTAAGGTTAATATGAGATCTGTAGTTTGACTTTCAATTCTTTCCTTTTATTTTTTGTACCTTTAAGGCTTGGAATCTTCCTCAACTCCTTTTTTTTTTAAAAAAAAGAAGAAGAAGAAGAAGAAGCTAATTTGGACACAATTTCAACAAAACTAGTCGTGGTACTGGACTTATTGCGCTCTAGCATGGAAAAAAATGCTATTGGCTGTGAACAAAAAATAAATTGTATTAGAAGTACCTTGAAGATGAATAACAGAACGAGTTTGTCATTACTCCCAAAAAAAAAAATAAATAAATAAATAATGGTTGCATAACTTATCGGAAACTTGTCACTTCTTTGTGCAGGTTTCTGGCCTATGGGTATAGATAACATAAGGATCATGGCTTTTCTGATTATCTGATGGCTGTTTCCCAGCAATTTCACAGAACAAGAGGGGAAGAAAACAAAAAATAAAGGAAGGGCTTTTTGGACTGGCTTGAAGAGCAGCACTATTATATATTTCGACATACCTAGTCGGCAGTCCTACATCCAATCAATCCTATGATTTATTGGAAGAATTTTAATTTGTCATTATAATATGAAGCTGGGAGTTCTGCCAACTTTAGGTGGAAGGTTCTCTTTGCATTTTGGGACTTTTGTGATTTGTTAGGGGTAAAATTGTGTTTTTATTTGACGAAATTTGTGTCATTTTATACACTTATGTGTGTGTATATATATATATATATATTAATGACGGCTACAGAGCTGACATCGCACGCATTTGGATCACTAAAAGAGTGCAACTGTTTAATGCTAAGCAAATTTACATCAGTTGCAATCTAATTAATAATCACGTTGAAATGTCTTGAATCAGATTTTCGATCCCCGTTGAGCTGTTCGGGGCCTCGCTTACGGTATATATTAGATATAGTATCCGTTTTAGTTTAGCTCTCGGTTTTTGGACCTAATGGTCCAATCCATTTTTTGTTATTTTGTTGTATATATATATACCTTATATCCATTCTGTACAAAAATATCTGATACATTCTGAACCCTAATAAAAACATGATTTTCCCCAAATTTATTCTTGCTTGTTCTTTCCGTTCCGCTGCGTCGGTTTTAACAAATCAGTAATTTGCTTTGTAAGACGTTAGCCAGGCCTCATTAAATCAGTTGTATGTATAGCACCTCATAAAAACGATCCATTGACAATTGACATCTGGCTGGAATATATAATGGGTTTATTCATTGACAATTTCTGGCTTCAAATGGACCCTAAAGTTCTGAGTCTGACCAATTCTTAGAAGAATCTTTTAAATGCACGCGATGAAAATAAAAATGTACCGGGCTTAAGGTGCAACGTTGCGAAGTAATTCTTAAACATTTCCTATATGAACAATAAAGGTGGTCAGATGATTAATACACCAATTTCCGTCTCCATAATTATCAGTACAAGACATAGTTGCAGATGCAAACGTTTCATAACTAAAATACAGTAAAATGGCTAAAATCTGCAAATGCTTCACGTTGCTAGTACTTTTCAAGAGGCTGCGCTGGGCCTAAATTCAAATAGGCTAAATAGAGAGATGTAGACGTCTACCACGCTTTAAGCATGTCCATTAACAGCGCGCTACAAGAAAAAACTCATCAATTGGTGACGCCTATTTAATGGTATTCTCTTGAAAATTGCCATGGTAGAATACTTTTAGTGGCACCTAATTTTATGGCAATTTTTTTTTAAGTGCCACAAGAGTACAGTGGCATTAGGGATCTGCTCCGTTTGGATTATAGAGTTTTTTGAAAAGCTATTTTTGTCTTTCAAATCAATGGCAATAAACTCTAAAAACAATTCAAAAAACACAACACATCTCAAAAAAAATCCTGGTGGTTTTAGGTTGTGTTTGGATTGCATTTTCAGTCATTTTTCGTGGAAAAAATACTGTAGCGATTTGATATATGTGAGGGAAAAATGTCATAGGGAAATGTGATCACGAAAAATGACAATATTTTCCGACGGAAACAAGCAATCAAAGCAAAATATTCATGCACCCATTTTTCAATTACTTTTCTACTTCACCTATTTCAAATCGTTACACTATATTTTTTTTATACATTTTTAAAAAATAGCAATCCAGATAGGATGATTACTTCCTTCCTGTAGGTAGGTACTCAAAACAAAACAAAAAAAACCCCAACATGTATGGCGTAGGAAAATCATTTTCTAATATGGGCAAACTTTTGCAGTAACCAATGAAATCGTGGAATATATAATGCTTTTTGGTCTCTAGATAGTCAACAATTTATGGCGTAGGAAAATGTTTTGCAATGCATGGAAAATTAGTACCCCCAAAAAAAAAAAAAAAAAAAAAAAAAGAGCTCTCTGCAAGAATTTGCAAGTGGTTGTAATGACTCCTGCGGAAGTCGTGTTAAAGGGAACAGGCACCCCAACTTTGTGAATTATGAATTAGATGGTGGGTTAAAAATGATAGTAAAAGATTTTAGGCTTCAATTAACTCCCATCCATAACCGTGGTATGATGTCTTATCTGTCCGTCCAGATGACGTCCTCAAATCAAGGTATGGGACAGAATAATATCAAGAAATGAAATATAAAACTGGCCGCTGCTTACATTTCAATTTTGACCTGTAAATCTCCCACACTAATTTGCAAACATCCAACAAGGCCATTGATGTCGATTTTTGCCGCTTCTTGTATTCCAACATCTCCAGCATGTCACCTAATGTAAAGTGAATGGCCCATTTGAAGGAGGCAAGACCGAGACAGCACAATTGTTACTAAGCAACTAGTGCGAATACCCGTGTTACGCACGGTGCTGACATTATTGAAAAAAATAAAAATAAAATGGTGAACAAATAAAGGTGTGAAAATTGTACCAATAAAATTAAAATATAATATCTGTTTAATAATAGTTTGAAATATAATAGAATGTGTATATCATTCAAGAGCCGTCTTTTTTCGGAAGATGGATCCCGAAAAAAAATAAAATTTTATATTAAAAAAGGGAATGATATATTTCTACGAATGAATGTAATTGAATGTTGTTAAAATGAAATACTTACAAATACTAAGCATTCGATTTGATAATCTTGCATGAAAGTGCGAACACTTTTCACACCAATCCACTTTTAGTATGAAATCCAAAATTGGTGATTTAATTAACTCTGTTGAATTTTGTGGAGTGCGTACTACAAATGAAAATCATTCAAAGTGTCCATCGTATTTTTTCAAATGAGTTTTTTCTTTCCTCATTTGTAAAATATTGACATACGTCCTTTACAAAATCAAGTCAACCAAATTTAATTTCAACCAAGATTTTTTTTAATCACTTTTTAACTTGATTCGAGCATGTAATCCATACATGTTCATTTGTTAGGTCCAAAAAAAAAAAAATAAATTCCACATTTTTAAGGGCACAAATATATGTGGGTCAGGCGATTTGTTTAACAACGAATCTTTTTTAGGGGTAAAAATGAATGTGGATCAGGCAATTTGTGTTAATGACAAATGGAATCTGATATTTTTTAACCTGAGAAACGATCAGGTGTAGATCATGCGGTGTATTCAATTTAAAAAGTAGTTAGAAACTTATGTTGGAACTAAATTTAGTTGAATTAATTTTGGAAGGAATGTAAAGTCAGCGTTTTAAAAGTGAGGGATGAAAAAATTTATTTAGCAAAACATGAATGATGCTTTGAATGATTTTCCGTTTAACAAAAGTAATAAGGATTAGGAAATTAGAAAAAATAGATCAAAAAAAGGTCTCAGTCTTGTTTGGAAATTGGAATAATATCAATCAAACTTTTAGGGCACAAGAATGGGCAAATGAAACTTGAAATTGAACCCTGACCGTTTGACTCCCTGCAAGCTAGCCTTATTTTATCTCGCAGGGCTCGGTATGGAGTGGGTTGAACTGATTTCATTACTGTATTGTCCGGAATTGTCATTGGAGTAAACTGATTTCTTTACTGGATTGTCCGGAATTGTTATTGGAGTTCTACAGGAGCAACTGTACAGAACAGCTTATTGATTTGCTAGTCAGGAACAGGGAAACAGATGTTGGGCCAGCATCACATCTTCGTCTTTCCAATAGTCAAAATCCTACTTATGATCTCCAACTATTTTGTTAATGACAAAAATACATTTGATACTAAAGGTTGCTAGTTAGGATTCCTACTTTATTGATTTTTTTTTTTTTAGCAAGTAGGAGGCCATGAACCCTTTTCTGTTAATTAGTCATAGCAAGATTTATTTTTGAATCCCATAATAAAAGACGCGATTTATTTAATTACTTATTTTTATTGTGTCTTAGAGATGAAAGGGGCAAAAGGAATGTGGACGTATCAAAATCCAAAGCAAGTGACACAACATTTTTTTTGTTTTTTTGTTTTTAGTGACACAAAATCCAAAGCAAGTCCACTGGCTCTGTTTGGATTGTAAATTATTTGAGATATTTTTACTGTAACACTTTTTGTAATGTGATGTATGTGAGATAAAAAGATAATTAGAAAGATAAAAAGATGTGTTGAAAATTGTAATGACGATGTAAGCAAATAAATTTTAACAAATAATCTTCTATCCAAACACACCTGTAATTTAGGAGAAGAGAGACGATGATACACAGTAATATGATAAGAGAGTGGCCGGGAAGTAAATGCAACGATGACAAAGGGTGCAAGAATGGGTTATACACCCTATGCCTCTCTCTCTCTCTCTCTCTCTCTCGGATAAATTACACCCTTTGCTGGTTGCATTGATGGATACGTATTACTCCTTGGAAGAAGAGAACTGTAATCAGTGATGGAATGAAGACTAGTTTTATACTACTTAGTAGTAATGAAGAGTCTCTCCCGCACCATACGATGTCTCAAAGCAATGAGAAAGAGAGGTACGAAGAGAAAGACGGGAACATAAATTAAGGCCTTTCATCGGAAGAGTAGCAAATTACTAAAGGATTGTTGCTTGTTTGTTTTGTCAATGTTGAACAGAGATAATATTAGAAATCTCTGTTTCTTTTCAGAGTAAATCTTATATACACTGACTGTATATATATCATCACCGATTGATTCATGATATATGTGTAAAAATTGAATTTCAAATTCAAATTTACATAGTTGTGATTCATTCAACATTGACAGTGTGTACACTGTCAGTATTGAAAAGATTGATCCTTCTCTTAATATCACTTAGTATCTTTAAAGTTTTAAAAATATCACTTATCAAATCCTTAAAAATCCTAAAATATTCTTTTGCTTGTTTTGCTAAACAAAATACGCTAAAACCACTTTTTTTATTCCATTAAAATCCAGCATTTAAAAAACAATTTTAAATACTGCCACCATATTACAAAGTCATAGCTCCTAAAAGTACAAACTTGAAAAACAAAAAAGATACTTATAATACATCAGCACTAATTCAACTTTAACGATCAAAACTAATTTTTTCACGAACCCTATTTTTTTCAACCTCTTTTTCAAAACCAATGACCTAAGCATTTAGGTTGTACTAAATCATTATAAAAATCAAATCAAAATAAACAAAAAAAAAATTGTACTCACTCAAAAAATAAATAAATAAAATTCAATTTATGATAATTTATAAAAGGAAAATCGCATAATCATCCAAAAAAATATAGACAAGATAGAATGTTGGAAAAAGGGAGAAGAGAAAAAAGTGAATTTCATTTCTTGATATAATCATTTTGTAATTACTAAGGAAGGTAAGTGATTATTAGTATTTTTAAAACCTAAAATAGTGCTGGGTGCTATTAAGGAAACCCTAGTGGAGGTTTCTGATATTATCCCAATCCCAATTTAGAAAGAAAAAAAGAAAGAACGGTCAAAGAGGGGCAGCAGCGCTGTAGAAGTAGTAGCAGCAGAGACCGGCGAGTGAGCGAGTATCTTATAAAATCTAAAATCCAAGTCCACTGTAGAAACGCAAGCAGGAAAGGAAAGCAAAGGAAAGGAGCGGTGGTCTGTACAGCAACGTTGACATCTGTCCATTGTCCATTCGCCAAACCTTCTCTTTGTTCTCCCCTCCCCTGCTCTCTGTCCCTGCGTGCATCCCCTCCCTACCAGGCTACCACAATACAGCCAAAGCTAAACAAACTACTATTTTTAGGTGCCCTTTCCACTGGGATAATCTAGGTGTTGTATGATCATCATTCAGTATTAATACTCTAATAGTACTACTCAGCTACTACTATCTAAACACGCCCTTCCCTTTTGAGTAGTAGCTAGAAATACACTTTGCATATTTTTGCAGCAGTCTCTAAAGTCTTTTTAACGGAGCCAAGAGTGGTGGTGGGTGGGGAACTGGGATCGGGGGGATGGGATGGGTCCAACTCCAATATCGTACTCTGCATAAATTCAAAGCTTTTTCTTGCAAGGACACGATCCGGGTCTGCCGCTACTTTCTCCGCTTCTCCTCCTCCTCCTCTTCCCTCTCCTCTTCTTCCCTCTCCTCGCTCTATCTCTCTCTCTCTCCCTCCTCCTTTCTTTCTTTCTTTCTTTCTTTTTTTTTTTTTTTTTTTTTTGCTTTTTTCCTTTCTCTATTACTCCTACTAGTTTTTTTTATCCATTTGTCTTTTGTTTTCGACCTCTTTTCAAGTTTGTGTACTGTGTATGGTGGTATAAGAAAGAAATGGAGGAGCATCAGTATGGGATGGCTGATCTGAGGCAGTACATGAATGGCAGCAGGCCTCTTTTTGCCCCAATTCCCCCGCCGCCGCCGGACCTCTTATCTGGACACCGGACTTTGACAGTAGTACCCACCCAGCAGCACTATCATGAGATGGTCATGGGCAGGGGGGTGGGGCATCATCATCATCATCATCATCATCATCAGGATATGGTCCCTTCAGCTGGATGTGGTGGAGCACTTCAACATCCCGAGTTTCGCTCGGATTCTAGTACCAGTACTACTACACCCAGTATTCGTTGTGGGCTTTCAACCGGTGCTGCTATTGGTTTCGGTTCTGGAGGGCTGGAAATGGAAGCCGGTTGCGGGCTTGGTGGGGGAGATGGTGGAACTGGGAGGTGGCCGAGGCAGGAGACACTCACTCTTCTTGAGATCAGATCAAGGCTCGATCCAAAGTTCAAGGAGGCTAATCAGAAGGGTCCTTTGTGGGATGAAGTCTCAAGGTATTCGACTACATTAATGCTTACATCCTCATCATATATCCACACCACTCACTACTTACTTGGATGCAGCCTAACTGTACATATGTAACCTAATTCATAAACAAACCCAAGCCTGGGCTTGTGCACTAATTCCTCCATCCCATCTGCTTTGTTAAATTATTCCCACTCATTCTTTCCATTTTTCTACGAAAACCAAGAAACACATGGATAACACTTGCGCATTCGTCTCAAAATCTATCTTGATGGAGCAAAACGAACTAAACCCCTTCTTCATCCTATTCCTTTTTCTCTGCTGTAGACCCTATTCATCCATCACCCTATTATCAAAAAAAATAAATAAATTATCCATTACCTAACTGATACCCTACCTTCACAAGCTTCTTGTACGGAGAATGTGCTGGCTACTCTCCAAGACTTTTCTTATCTTTACTTTCTCATTTCCATATATTTTTTTTTTTTGGCTCTTGAGTTGAGGAGGTTTTGGAAACTAGGGAGGAGGAGGAACTGGAGTGATTGTTCGAGTTCCTAGAAGAAGAGCTCATGAGCAAGAACCTTAGTTTAGGTGCACCTGTATCCTAATGTTCTACAGATACCGTACATAAACATTTACACCAAATCTATCCTTTTGCATCACTAATTTTGTCCTGAGATAGTGACACTACATGGAAGTTTGGTTGGAGAATCAGGTGGTGTTTTCTCTTCTTCACGTCTTCCTTCCATATTTTTTTCCTTTTCCTTGTTTTCTGCTCCTTTTACTTCCTATTCATAAGGTCTTCGATTAAATCACCTTCTAAATACTTTACACAGTTTTTACTAAGATATTAAAGATTCTCCAATTTTTGGTAAACATTGGTGCTTGCAAATTTGATAGTCAAGCCTTCGCCAGTTTTGCCTCAGTCAAAGACAAATAAGATTAAAAAAAAAAAAAGAAGAAGACATGAATAGAAAGCTGTACGAGGCCCAAAACAATTATGTCTGGCACAAGGCACTGGCAAAAGAAAGAAAATGAGTAAATGTATGATAGGAAGATATCATTATCACATGAAGCTTATTTTTAAACAAATTTTGTTTTATCCGGAACTAGGGTTCCTTGAATACCCATTCATAATTTAGCTATATATAATCAGGTCATTTTATTACCAATCATTTTGTGTTTTTGTTATGATCATCCATTCCAGGATCATGTCGGAAGAACATGGATACCAAAGGAGTGGGAAGAAATGCAGAGAGAAGTTTGAGAACCTGTACAAGTACTACAAGAAAACTAAAGAAGGGAAGGCCGGCAGACAAGATGGCAAGCATTACAGATTCTTTCGCCAGCTTGAAGCCCTCTACGGTGACACTAGCAATGCAGCCTCAGTCTCCGAAAACCATCTACTTGGAAACAGTGTTCGATATAATGCAGTAGCGAACAACACTACTTCCGTATCCAATCAAGAAGCCAGCTTTCAGGCTCAGAAGCTCTCTGATAGCCTTAGTCTCTCTAACTCTTCTGATTTTGATACTACTTCATCTGAGGATAGTGATCTTCAGGCGACAGTGGACAATGATTCCAATGAAAAGAGGAAGAAGAGATCAAAGGGTAAGAGGAGCTGGAAGGCCAAGATAAAGGATTTCATTGATTCGCAGATGACGAAACTGATGAAGAAACAAGAGGCTTGGTTGGAGAACATGATGAAGACAATTGAGCAGAAGGAACAAGAAAGGATGCTAAGAGAGGAAGATTGGAGGAAACAAGAGGCCGCTCGGGTAGAAAGAGAGCATAGGTTCTGGGCTAATGAGAGAACATGGATTGAATCCCGTGATGCTGCTATGATGGAAGCCTTGCAAAAGTTAACGGGAAAAGAATTAGTGAAAGCTTCAACTACTCCTGATGATCAGGAACTGATGGCGGCCCATGGACTTCAAAGTATGAATAAACATCATAATGATAACGGAAGCGAGACCATCCCTAGCTTTTTGAAAGGTGATAGTTGGGCAGAATGTGAGATTACAAAGCTAATTCAATTGAGAACAAACATGGAGCCAAGATTTCAACAAATTGGATGCCCGGAAGAAATCCTCTGGGAGGAAATAGCTGCCAAAATGGCTTGTGTGGGCTATGATAGGACTCCACTCATGTGCAAGGATAAGTGGGATAGTGTTAGCAGCTATCTGATGAAGTGCAGTAAAAAAAGGAAGGAGAGCTCAAGATTCTGCTGTTACGTTAGCAACGACTCTATTACTTGTCAGGGAGGAAACTATTCGTGTGATACCAATGATGATCAAGGGGGCCCTGATCAAACAGTTAGACATGCGCCACAGAATGATCAAGGAGCTTCCCCTCCTAATGGTGATACTGGCCATGGAATGCATGATGGCTGCTATAGGTACTTAATGGGTGATGCCGAGAACCTGTGGGAGAATTATGGAGCTAAATTCAGCAAGGGGGTGAATCAGTAAGTTGAAAAGCGAGCCGAATATCTCCATCATTATTGAGGTGCTTAATTTGTATCAGCTTCAGAGGACTATTAGTTTAGCTGGAGTTAAAAGCGAGGGATGTCTGACTTTATGAGTTAGGGAAGTTAGAGATCATTTACAGCCTGGCTTTCTTTCTGTTGGGATGGATTAAGGAGCGTTCATTTATATTTAGCTTGCTAACTGAGTTAATTTGGGGTGTCCATATATGTGTTGTTTTGAAGTTTAGTTGGTCATATCATGAGAAAATGGATTTGAAAGTTTGTAATTATTCTATTGAATTTGGTTTGAACTGATTTCTCATCTCTTTACTTTTAGTGGTTTTTGCTTCCTATGATGTCTTCCATCCGTGGCGGAGTTCTCGTTCAGATTTCTGCAGGCAGTAGGACTTTCTCTTCCATATTTCATACTTGAAGTGCTTACGGATAATTGCTTAGAGGAGAGTAATCCAGCTATAATTCATCTTCTATGGTGTACAATCGTCAAATCTCTTCATGCTTTCTGGACTCCTATGAATTAGTCATATAGGGGCTGCTGGAGGGATTGTGCAGGACCTCCTTTCTTCAACATCTTTTAACTTATTCACCAGGATCCATCCGTTATACCTGTATATCTTTATTTTTTTAATGCTGATCTACTATTGTATAGAAGCCTTCATTTTCTTTTGGAGAGTGGGAAGTTGAAAGGATATGAACGTTTGGCCTATTCCGGGGTTTATAGAAGAAAAAGGGAGGAGGCTGGTTCTTTCAGTTACGAGATGGCAAATTAAAAGAAGTAGAAATTCCAAGAGTTTTACCCATGTTTTTTTGGTTGATAACACGTCACTTAAACTTTAAATTCATTGGAAATTACAGTGGTGTTTACCTGTAAAAAGCAACGAAAAGTTACAACATGCTTAAATGATAGATATAAATGTAAGAATTCTAAAATCTAGAGGGTGGATTATCTTTATCCTTGTTTCTATTTTTCCTTATTTTTATTATTCCTCTTGACTTTTTATGAACAAAATTTGCACTTTGACAAATTTGATTTGTTTTCTCTCCATATTTTTCCACTTCTAAAGAAAACAAAGATTAACTATTCACTGAAATTTGTCCTCCTATTTTTCCTGTTTTCTCTTCTTTACTCTCCACTTAAAACTCCCAAAGAAGGGAAGCATAAATACAGGCCACAGTGTTACATAGAATTCATTCATGCACTTGGGTTTTTTTTTTTGGGATTCCAGTAATTTGGCATGTCTTAGTGATCACTGATTAGACATATCTGCTGTTTTCTAGTTGTTCTTTTGATCCGTCATCTGCAAAAATAAAACACGCATAGCTTAATGTTTAATTTCTGCACATTCTTTTTGGCCTATAAGAATTGACTACTGTAAGTAACCAGGATCTCAGCTCTAAGAATCTCCAGATTAAACACGAAGGCATATTTTCTATCACCCTCTGGCTAACCTCGTAATCATGTTAGGAGTATCAATTTTTCCATGATTGACGGCTGGGAAATCAAGTTGGGATAAGCTATGTTGGTCATTCAAATACCCAAAAAAAAAAAAAAAAAATTAATCGTGGCATTTTGCAAAGAAAATCCCATCACTTGTTTTTGTTCTTTTTTGTCAATTTCTTATTAAAAGAGTACTGAGTAGAGAATTAAAACTTCAAATGACAACATACATGTGCAAAATACATACCTAATACTTTTTGAGGGAAACTCCTTATACTCTTCAATGTACCATACAGAAATCCTATAGACTTTTCATCAGCATGAATTTATATATATATATATATATATGAAAGATCAAACCGTGGATTGTATTGTTAGATACAAACTTCTATATATGCAAACAAATCCCAGACTCCAAAATGTAGAGAAACAGTAGCAGTAAGAAGAAGCCTAAAGAGACAGGTCAAGTTACACCCAAAAGGCAAATCTGCAGAGTTTTCAGTTACTGTAGGAGGGGAAGTGTACGGAGAAATCAGAAATACTTGACGTAGTGATAATCTTCAGCACTCTCTCATAGACAAAAGCTGTGGCTGTGGGACTCGTAGGATTGGGAGTAAAGAAGGTTCCCACTTGGGGAATAACACCAGAATAAGCAAATTTGATACCTTTAAGTGAAGAAGTCTTAAATTCTGCAGCCTTTTTTAAAATGGTGATAGCAGTAGATGACAAGAAATTAAAAAGAAGTCCAGGTTTTTTTATTTCTCCCGAGGCTTCCTAAAAATCTCATTGACAGTTGAGCCACTGCTGAGAAGGGAAACTAAATGACCAAACAATTTTAGGAATCTTTGAATTACGCAATCAGCCTTTTTTGGCTACGCAAGCTGATTTGACAACTTACTGAACCAACCACAAAACTGTCCTAACTTTCCTCCAAAACACTCTGCTCAGAATCCCAAATAGGTAAGTCTGTGACTCATCTGTTCGCGTGAACTACTTGCTTTTTTTCACTCCATCACTTCCTTGTAGTCCACACACACACACACACACACACATACATAAATACCACACTCTCTCTTTCCTGCCAATTCACGGAAAGCTAAAAATCCCCGAGGTTTATATATTTATTTATTGGCGGTATCCACTACAAAATTTATGGTGTTTGCAAGATTATCAATGACAACTCCAGGAGCTTAAAGTTTTTAGTATAGTACTGACATTAACCAGAACTTGTTTGCCATTTTATGATTTTATCCAATGGTAGATACTAGCATGATAAAAAAAAATTCACCTTTTGTTTTATCTACAATACCCAAGATGTAGTGGTTCAGTTCTGATGATTTCTTATGACCTAATTGTGCTCTTCTTTAGATAGGTTAGATTAGGAGTAGAAGTAGATGTATTATAGGAATTACCAATTGACAAAAAATGAAAGAGATAGAGATCTTTTTTTTTTTTTTTTTTGTCGGAAACGATAAATCTAATCTATCCTACATTAAGGGGAAGGGGACGGGCCTAAAGAGGCTCAGGGATAAGTCGGAGGGGATTGAACCACCATCGGACTAGACGGGTGCACAGCACACTCGCCTGGATTTTTTTAAAACAAGCCACTGAAATGTGGCATTTTTTGTAGGAGGCAAGATTCGATGGTGGTGGCCATTGAGCCAAAGGCCCAGTGGTAAAAAGAGATAGAGATCACTTTGTGACTTACTAAGGTCCTATTTGATAAGTTTAAGATTACTTAAACTTAATAAATTCAAATTTTAATATGTTCAGATGCAATTGATAATAAAAAAATAAAACATCTGAATTAATTTAGGGGCACTGAACTTTCTAAACAAAATTTATTTCAAAAAATATGTGATAAACTATTCACTTATCACTTAATGTTATATACACTCAAATGTATCAAATTTATTACTTAACAATTCAGTAATTTAATGGATTCAGATTTCAAATTTTAGATTTTAGTTTTATCAAATGCATCGTAATTATGGTATCTGTGAGCAAAGAAACTTTTGAAAACTTGCAGAATTCTTATAAGGGTTATTATCACTTTATCTCCTTAAACTATATCACTGCTATCAATTTACCACATAATGTTATCTTTTAATCACTTCACCCCACAGGATAATTCAACTAAACATGTTAATAAATTTTTGATAAAAATACCCTTTTATTTTATAGAATTATTACATTGTTATTATTACTTTATTCCTTTAAATTATAGTGATGCTATCGTTTTACTCTCTAACATTATTTTCTACATATTTTATTATATCGTTAATCTAAAAAGTATGTTAAAAATGTTTAAATGCATTTACCTTTTTATATCTAATTAAAAATAAAAAAGTTGGAATAATTATCCTTCCTTTCTTTCACTCTAAGATTCCAGAAACATAAAAATAAAGGGTTTTCTCATTTTTTTTCACAATTTATTAGTACTTGAAAAAGTAAAAGAGATAGGATAGAAGGAAACAGAAAATTAGTTTTTGCAAATAAAGAAAATAAGGAAGAATCTAATATTATCGTATTAATTTAATATCCTCGGGATTAGGATTGGAGTTGGGTAATAAACACAAAAGTAAAATTATTTTAAAATTTAAAATAATAAAAATATTGAATTCTTTCTTGTTTGTATTAAAAAAATTGAGCTCTCTCTCTCTCCCTCCCCTATTTTTCTTTTTTTTCAATATTAATAAGATTGCCAAAAAAAGAGATTAATGTTTTGACTTTTTTTCTTGAAACTAAAAACAAGAAGAGCTATTCTAAATTTTTTATTGTTTTTATTATACAAAAAAGAGGGTTACTATCTTATAAAATTTTTTAACTTATTAAGTTGGTTTAATGGTGGGATAAATTGCCTAAAAAATAATTTTATGGGATAAATTGATAATAAGGTTATAGTTTATGAGGGTAAAGTGATAATAATTTTAAAGGTTAAATATGTTTTATCACTTGAATTAATAAATTCCATTAAGTTTGACTGTTAGTTTTGGGATTAAAATGACCAAAAAATTACATTAAAGAGGAAATTGATAGTGACTCCAAACGTTAAGGGGGTAAAGTGATAATAACTCTTCTTATAAAGAAGTTTTAGGATTCTTGTTTATCTTCATTTTTAAACCTTTTACCAGAATTTCATAAGAGGATATGAGTTAGCGCATTTTTTTTTTTTTACCCTGGTTGCGACAACAGGGCACATGATAAGGGATTTCCAGAGCATCCATGTTCAAGTTAATAATCACTGGCAATGAATCCACGGCAAGTCCACGTTCATAATCATGTTTAAAACGGAATCCTTAGCTCTCTCCATGGATATTGAGGCCCAACTGAATATAACAGGCCATTTTAGCTCCTAGGCCTATTACCCATGGTCCAAATTCAACAAATTGTCCTGCAACTATGCAAGTCAAGCTAACTTTCTTCCATCCTATCTTGTAAATATCTTCTTTTTTTTTTTTTTTTCTCAACTTGCCATATAAACAAAATTTTGCAAAATTTCTCAACTTCCCTAGTTCAAGAGTTTAAGAACTTCTACTTATGACCCCCCAAAAAAATTTAAATAAAGGGACTAGGGCTAAAAAACAAATCAAATTACTCAATATTCGTATTGCGTTTGGTTTGATAAGAACTCCTTAAAATTTGATTTGCTAATTAATCAAACTAAATTTGAATAATATTTTTTGTTTGATAAACTTTCAAGTTTAGGTTTAGGCTAGTTCAACTAACATAAAAGTAAAATTTATGTGCAACAAGTTTAAACTACTCGAACTAGATTCGGCTCAATAAAAGTTAGTTCATTTGAGTTCCATTTAAGAAATAAATAAATCAAACTTGAATAAAATTTCAAATTCATAAAAAATAATCAAACAACCTTGAACACCGGAAAGTGACTTGTTTAGACCCTAGAAGAAACGAAACTTTGATGCAAAGTAACATCTTCTCCCCGGATTGTGTTAAAATTTTGGTTAATTATGGATTACCTTCATGACTAAACAGCTCTCCAACATGTGAGGTTTGTACCAAAATAAAATAAAACCTTAAAATAGTTGTATTTCCTAGTATTATAATGTCCAGCTATGAACTTGGCGAAATTCAAAGAATATGATGATAATTATTGAGTCATATATATATGACGTAAAATTAATATAGTCACTACTCAAAATTTCCTCCTCCAATAGTGTTTTTATTCCAAATAATATTTTGCTTGCATCATAAACACATTTCCCAATCCACCTTTTTATATTTTCAAACTCCTTTTTATCTTACATATATTACATCACAAAAAATACAACTGTAATTATTTCAAATAATACTTTATACAAACAACATCAAGTAAAAGATAAGTTTTACAAAAGCACGATGTAGACGTTAGCAAGGCAAAAGCGATAAACAAAACATCAAGTAAAAGATAACTCGTTTATTGTAAAGCCTGTAGGAGTACTCCCTCCCTTAACTTGACATCCTCCTTCAACAGCCAATGGACATGAATATAATTCTCTGCACCGCCCACCCCCAACATCCACAAAGCTCATCACCAAGTAGCGGGAAGATACAAATCAACGACAGGAGCCAATCCGCACTACCACTAGCAATAACAAAGAATAAGAACCAGGCAGACAATATGCAGGCAGCACACAATACATCATCTCGGACTCGAGCACGGCCGGAAAAATAAACCACAACCAAAAAGTACCTGGTTGGAAAAACTCGTGCCTAACTAAATTATAACTGAAAAACTCATGCGCTGCTAAATTTTTCAAGTAATCATGAAAAAGAAAACAGGTGCTCAACTGAATTCACGAAGCCAATCTTTAAAACAAGGAAAAACCATTACAAAAGGCAGACGACCTCCACTCGGTGTCGATCGTTCCTCGAGCTTATTATAAGCCAGTCTGCTAATATAAGATTAGATTGCAAAATGACAAAGAGAAACTTAGAACCCCTAGCCTGCAATGTACTCTCCAAAACAAAGCAGAAAACAAGAGATACAAAAACTGAACTAATACTTGTAGTCCTTCACATGGAGGCTCTCAGAAGCACCCTCACCCAATGAGGCACCACCCTCGTACTTCCCCAGGGTAGCATCAGAGTTGGCTTTGCACCTTGAAAGGAATGCAGCCTGAGCCTTGGGAATATTTTCCTCCTTTCCAGCCCAAGCCTTTAGGGTGCTCTGCTGCAAAGCACGTCCAAATGAGAAGGTAAGGGACCATGGCTTCTTCGTCTTCAGTCTGTTCATGGCATTCAGGTTACGAGTAGCTTCCTCCTCACTCTGGCCACCGGACAGGAACACCACAGCAGGAACAGCAGCTGGCATGGTGCGCTGCAATGCCCTGACAGTGTATTCAGCAATCACCTCTGGCGCAACCTTAGGGGCTTCAGATCCAGGAGTCACCATATTGGGCTTCAAAAGGGTTCCCTCAAGAAGAACGTGGTGATCATTCAATGCCTTGTAAACTGCAGCGAGCACACGCTCAGTGACATCAGCGCACTTTTCAATGTCATGAGATCCATCCACAAGGATCTCTGGCTCAACAATAGGCACCAGGCCATTCTGCTGGCAGATGATAGCATAACGGGCCAAGCCATTGGCATTTTCATTGATGGCGAGCTGAGATGGTTCATTGGGGCCAATCTTGAGCACAGCGCGCCATTTGGCAAATCTAGCACCAGCTGTATAGTATTGCTGGCAACGCTGAGCAAGACCATCAAGACCCTGAGTGGTGGTCTCACCATTAGTGCCAGGAAGCTCAACAGTACCCTTGTCAACCTTAATTCCAGGGATGACTCCGCCCTCCTTCAACACATCCACAAAAGGCTTGCCTACAAATGGATGAAAATGAGATGAAGTCAATCATAAACTGGCATCACAACCAAAACCAATAAGTTAGGATGTATCTCTGAAAGGTACCCGCAGCACTCTTCTGGTAGAGTGTTTCCTCAAAGAGAATAACTCCACTGAGACATTCAAGGGCACCAGGAGTTGTGAACAGAAGCTCACGAAGAGCCCTCCTATTAGACTCTACATTTTCCACGTTGATACTGGATAGACGTTTGCCAATTGTGCCAGTTGACTCATCAGCGGCAAGGATACCCTTCCCAGGGGTGCCAATGTAGTTGGCAGTAGCAATAAGCTCATCTGAAACAACGAGATTTGTGAGGTTCAATGCGTATCACAGACCACGACAAAAGCAAATGTTAGATGAATGAAAAACACAGATATATATACAGATATCTAACCAAACTGCTGCTCTCTCAAATTTATCATAGAAACAGATAGCCACAGATAAACAAAGAGATAGCAGAAGAGTACGCCATGGTTCAGGAAAAAAAAAAAAAAGCAAAATAGTTACAAACTAAACATATAACATCCATCCGAGATTATATCATGCAGCATATTTGCAGATCTACAACGTCAACAAGTCCGACTGCTTTTCTGACTCGAAGAAATAGAAATTTCCATACAACCTAAGCTGCTTTACAGACTAATGATTGGACAATTAAATTAAAGCACGACAGGAGTCGATTATTATTAACAGTTATGACTCAAGTTACTATTAACAGTCCGTCTTATCAATAATTATAGACCAATTCGAATCTGTAAATACAAAAAAAAAAAAAAAGAGATCCGAGCACTAATATATCCAGAAATCATAAAATTGTTAGATATGAGGGCAACGGATAAGGATCCACTGAAGATCTGATAATCGGTGATTAGGTACAGTAATCGTTGTCAAAAGCAAGCAGTTTTACAGATCCATTGATATAAGCAAATGGGGCAATCCGGGATTAAATCATCCAATCATTTAAAAAGTATTCGTTTTAGTTAGTTAACTGACTATTAATCTATAACAAACAGATCCCAAACAAATTCAAGGCAAGTAACGGATCCAAACTAGATCCAACAACAACAACAAAAAGAACTCAAAAACGAATATATCGGTAAAATAAGAGAAAGAAATAAGAGGGTTAAAGATATCAAAAATTTTACCGGTGTATTTGCCCTTGTAGCAAGACATGTTTGCAAAATTATCTAAGGAAGGCGGAGGAAGAAATCGACAGCGAGAGAGTTGCTATAGCGGAGAGAGGAAAAGAAAGACGCAGACACTAGAGAAATGGGGAAAGTGGGCTTTGAGGACGGGCTTTAATATGGAGGGGGTTGGAAAGTAGGGTGCCTCTGGGAGCGGTCACCGAAATGGAAAATGACCGTCGATTTTACCGCTGATTTTCGATCCCCTTGCAAGTAACCGATACTTGTGGCGGTTTCTTCTGCCCTTGACCATTTTGTCCTCCGTTATTCTGGGCCTTTAATCCTTGGGCAGTACTTTACCACTTTAGTGTATCAGTCATTTTTTCTTTTTTTTAAAAAATTATTTTGAAGAACTAGTCATCATTTGGCTGAAATTATTTTCCTTATTATATGCATAATTGTAAGACGGGCAAATCTACCTCGGTCTAGCCAAAAGCTGTGGAAACCCAACGCCCATTGTAGTCGTATTTGTGTTGGGGCAAAAAAAAAAAAAGATTTTGATCAAATTTGATTCATTAATTAATTAAATCAGAGTTAAATAGTATTTATTGTTCATTATAAATTTAAACTTTTTTCCTAACTAATCAAATTTTGAATATAATCAACATGTAATGTGTGTTATATTTAAAATTGGCTTAATTGACATAAAACATTGAATTGATACAATTTTTTTTTTAAAAAAAAACTCTAATTACTAGAACTCAACTTGAGTTCAACTCAAATGGCTCGTGTAATCTTGACTTTGATGAATGAGCAAGTCAAAAATTAAAAGTAATTTCAAAGTTATGAAATAAGGAGACAAGTTTAAAATTAAAACATTGATTTTGATTAGGCCTGTTTATACTTTCATAGGAATTCTAATTGGTTGTTGCTAATTTTTGGGGGAACAAGGGAAATTGATTGCAATTTGATTTGTAAATTTTATTTCTTTTTGTTTTACATCTCATAGATGTTTGTAAAATTTATTTATCGTCGCGTATGATTTTCTCTTTTGGATTGTTTTAGTGAGTGTTCAATAGGCATTCGTTAATATATTTAAAATGTACTTAACTTATCATGTACGTACACAACTAACAATTAATACCTTCTTTTTACATTTATACAGTTTCTCTATTTAATCTTATATGTCTTCTCTTGTATTTATTTATTTTTATAATTAACTTACATTTTAAAGAATATATAACATGTGAAATATACTCTTAATATGAGCACTAGTTAGACTCACACTTGTCCAAAATATGAAGTATTTAAGATACTGACAAATTATGAAGACCTAAATTTTAGTTTGCTTTAATTTCACAGAATAGCAGCGTCTAGTTGCATTGTCCAAATTACTAATTATTACGATTAATGATGTCTAATTGCTTTGTCCAAATTACTAACTCTTACAAGCATCAATTGAAAAATGACAAATAAAAAAAAAACTTTAAAATGTCCATCATCCAAAAAATATATATATAAAAAAAAGAAAGAGGCAATCCAAAAAGGTACTAGGGCTCCACTGTCATAACCCGTAAAATGAAGAAAATGATGGGAAAATACATGTTTGATAAGCTGATAAGTCACGAGTTGTGAGTTATGATCCATCACGTTTTTTTTTTTATTTCTTCGATCTTTTGTTTATTCATTATTCAGTGATGTGAGGATGCGTGAGCGGTAATTAATTAATAAATAAAACCTGTAGGGATTAAAGAGGAAATTAGGAAAAACCGCGGGCAGAAGAATTGGTGGGTAGGAGGTCAAAACCAGGAAAAGAAGCGGCCCACCTCACGAGGTTGTTTCGCGAAAGCTCCAGCCCGCACAAAATCCTGTGGGATGGAGCAACTTTTTTTGGCTTGAAATTTGTTGGTTTCGGGGTGACCGCTGCTAAAACAGCGGTTTGGCTGCCCCCGGGTCAGGGTGGTAGATTTGAATCGTAGAGGAGGACCTCTACCCGTGCCACGGGTATTTCACGCCTCTCTTCTTTTTAATATATCCCGTTTTATAGTGCCTTTCTGGTGCCACCTGCCTCTCTGTCGGTCTCAAATTCAACAACCCGGGGGGCGGCATGCATCGGGGTGCGTTGTTTTATTTACTTGTTCCAGTCTAATCCGATATGGAGATGTTGTACTGATTCGTGTCCTTTTTTTTTTTTTTTTTGGATAAAACGTGATAAGTGATTTCATTCAACTAAATATTCGGACAAAGACAACAATACAACTGATGAAACAGTAGAAGGTATCAGTACAAGATTTCATTCACCATGTCTCCCGATTGACTTGAGCGTCCAAGTCACAACACCCGGGGGGGGGGGGGGAGAGAGGGATCATCATGTATTGCAAGTTAGTTCGATGGCGCCTGTTTGGTGTCCTATCGAACCGCGCTCTCCCGATTCTTGGCTAACCAATTGCTCTCCCGATTCTTCACTAACCAATTGCTTCGATTCGATTTGAAAGAACAAGCATTTCTCTGTCTCTTCGATTCGATTTGAAAGAACACGAACTTACAAAACTCCCTCGTCCCATTTCACTAACTTTGTCTTTGACGGCATCTTGGCGACGGTGTGTTGAGCCTCTGGCGCCCAAAACAAACGGGTATTTAATTGAGCAAAGCCCCGGCCAATTTGTGAATTTTATTCCGGCTCACAAACAACGTATTGTACTAAACTAACCCTACCACTAATATGTTTATATTCCTTCATGCCCCGCCACGCCAAAGTAACTGTCAGCATAGAGGAGCAGGCCATCAAACACGTCAACTCCCATGACATTCATTCTCTCTTTCATTCCTTTAAAAAAAAGAATGCAGTAGTCAACTCATTTGTTACCCAATAAAGAAAAATTTCAAACTTCAATTATTATGGTCCTGTTACGCACCGAAAATTTCCAAATAGTAGCTACGATTAAAATTTACGTGTACGTACAACTCATGATGCATGCATGACCTAATAACCCTCAGAGTCAGTCAGTCAGTCAGTAGACTTTATTATTATTATTTTTTTTCGAAATTCCATTTCGGGCCGGAAGTAGACTCTCTGACATTTTGCAGAAGGTGACCTATAGTTGATGACCATTACCATGCTCTGCTCTGGCCAAGCGTTTTTTAATCCCACGAACAACGTACGGTGGGGGAAATATATGACCCTTGAGATTTAAGAAATAATAAAAAGTTGTGGGACCGCCGGCTTGGGGAAAGAGTAAGTGGGGACAGAGCCCGCCGTGGGGGTTGGAATTTGGAACTGGGATGCTACAGCGTGCATACAAGAACTCGAGCTGTCGCCAAACTATCAGCTGTCTTCACAATTGATGCTCCAGGCGACGAGGGTTTTGGTCCTTTTCTTTTCCTTTTTAAGAAAAAGAAAAACAGAAAGCTATTATTGTAATTATGAAGCAATAAAGTCGTTTTAAGCATCGTCAGAACTTGGAAGGAAGGCACCGGTGAGTGAACCATCATCGTTTCAGGGGTCCTGATCTTGATCCAGATAGTTACTCAGCACAAAGGAAGGCGCGTCGCAGGGTTTGCAACCCACGCCTTCCCTGTGTAGCTAGGGAATCGTCCTCTGAATTCTCACACAAGTTATTCCATCTTTTTTACTCGTTAATATCCGAATGCACCATTACATATACATTCTTCACTGCCGAGAATACATTCTCTACCAAGTTGACACTAAAATTGATGCTACGCTACTGTGTGACTAAAACATTCTTCCTAATCTTCTTCTGCAGTCTGGAATATTCTTGCCTGCAAATTGCAGCTGATGCTTCATGGGACACGGGCAAAAGTATCCTGGCTTCGACGAAGCTGGAGTACAGGACATATTCGACGGGAACATCAGATTCAAGAAGTCCAGCTTTTTGAAATTTGTGTGCAAGTGGCAGAATCATGGATAGAAATTCTGAAAACGTAATTTCTCATTCAAAATTGAGCCCAAAGACTCGCAAACAGTCAAAGATTAACAACCATCTGATGCACGCGGTAGTTTTCTTGACCAAGAATACTAGTTAGTGTCTATCATCCAAAGATGTTGCCGAAGCTGAAAATAGACTTTTTGCTATGCCTTGCCTTGCTATTGTCCCAATTCTTCTACATGTACTAAAAGTAACTCTTCTCCGTCCAACAGGAAAACAAAAAATGACAGTTGTAGAACAGACTCTACTAAGTTTGTCGTGATGGTATTGCGTTCTTTTTGCTACCTGAATCACAGAAGATTAACTCAATTACTATAAAGCATCAGTAGTATTTCTATGTCCCTAGCCACAACGGGCGCCTCTTAATTACTTCAGCATCATTGAGATAACTTGCCTGCAAAAAGAGTTGCAAGCATAATGTATGCAAGTTTCCAGAACACGTACTACCCAGAAGCCAAAAGAATTAAAAGTAGTTGCTCTACCAAAGTCTCAAAAAAGATCTGCAATGCAGTTCAGAGGGAGGCAACCATGCCAGTGTCACTAGAACTTGCATCATCTGTTCTGTGTGTAGTAATGAATAGACTGCAAAACCCAATAGGAAGGGCTGCCGTGGTTAACCTAAACTACCAAGATCACGGATTTGATGCACTATCGATGGTACAATTATCTATTACTGGGCATAACTCCGCACAGAAAATGCATATTAAGGACACGAAAACAAGCAGGAGTGAGTGTTACACTTGCCAACCAAAGTAGAAAGGTAACAGAGGTTCATACATTTGAACATTCTAACAAAGTTCACTAGCACGTGTTGCTGTGATTCTTCTCAATTTCAAGAGGCACAAACTGCCAACATCTTTTTGCAATTGATTGCTTTTGTTAGAATTAGAATATAGTCATAGACGGCCAGAAAATTTAATTAGAGAGAGAGAGAGAGCTATTTTTAACATATCTAAAATTATGTATATAACATATATAGTTTTTTAAAATTTTTGCATATACGAAGAATAGTCCGCGGGACACAGGCGACTATTTCTGAATGTCTGTGAAGCATCTGACTTTTCCTAGCATTGACACTTGATAAACATGTCGTTTTGATAAAGAAATATAGTAGTATTATTTTGAAGGGTCTGACTTGTCCTAGTATTGACACTTAAATGGAGTATGGATCCAAGGATTCTACGTACAATTGCAAGTCAAGAGATGGATTAGTCCGGCTAAATTTGAATACCACCTTCGTAGAAAAAAAAAAAGTTACAATAATAGTTATAAAACAATATATATACATATATATATATATATATGTGATTACGTGTTTTAAATTTTATTCCAAAAGTATATAAGCCATTCAAAATTCGAATGTGAAAATCACAACCTCGCTCCCCATTAGGCAATTTAATTGCAGAGAAGTTCAAATTGGAGGAATAAGTCAATAGGATGTTGGCTATCTACCTACACATTACGCAGCCAAAAATAAACCTTCCGAGTCAAAACGGTGACGAGCGGCTGAAGCATTAAATTGAGATGGCCGGTAAGTCCTAAATGGATAGCGACGAAAGAGCTTTCACCAAAGTGATACGCAAGCTACTATATTGGTCTCAACTGTTTAACTCTCCAGAAAGTGATTGAATGGGAAAGGTTGGGATCGTTGAACGCAGTCATGGGAAGGTGAGCAGCCTGTTTTTGGGGGGGTTCCAAAATTGGCTGATCTGGGAGAGAGTTGGATGAAGTGTTTAAATTCTAATCTCTCGATTAGTTGCCAAGGAGCATATGAAAAGACAGGACCACAGGATAGGGTTAATCGGAGAAAAAAATTGACTTGGGTCTAACTTCATCAACCAGACACTTGATATTCGAGTCAGTTCGGAGAAGAAGCACTACTGTTCTTTTTTCTAAATGCAATCAAGGAGAGAAATGATCTGCATCACTAGAGTCACTTTAGTGTTACGGAAAGGATTTTTAGAGTCATTTCATTATCAGAAGAGAACTTTTACAGTCTTTCAAAAAAGAATTGGCCTTTTAGTTCCGCTCTGTTTTTATTATAAGCCCTCTGCAATTATCCTTCCAAAAAAGAAAAGAGAGAAAAGGTTTTTTTTTTTTTTTTTTTTTTTGGGCCCGCCCATTATAAAAAAAAAAAAAAAAAAATGGTGCAGCCAACATACTTTGGTGTCCAGAATGTTTTCTCAGCATTACTTTTGCTAACACTTGGCCAATGCATACTTTACCTGTTGCTCACACGACGCAAGGATAGCTCTCTAGTCACCGGTGGTTTACGCGTATATTCTGTCTCTTTTTTCGGCCTTTCTTGTTTTTATATATGTTGGCAAAACTCGCAACTTTAGATCATAGACACTACACAGCTCCCGGAAAAGTATTGCAGACCGGACAGCCAAAAAGTTTAGATCCGGCACACCCTTGCTGTCAAATAAAGTGGCTAAGTTTTTTTACGACTCCTTGGCAACCAAATTATACTCCTAAACTTCTGCAGACCAGGAGTACTTGCGGAAGAAAACTTCAATTCTGGATTAAGGGATCATAAATTTCTGCTTGATTTTAGATTAAATCTTACAAGTGCAAGGATGATTTGCTGACAGAGGCAAATAGGCAATAACGAAAGGAAGCAACTTTCTAACATGCAACGTCCAACCTTGGAGAGGGAGGGAAAGAGGGACCATAAACACTGCACTCCATTGAACAATCATCTTCGTAAAATCAAAGGAAATTGAGTAAAAGCTGTACAATTGAGAATCATTCCCGTAAATTATATGTTGGGGAATGATCCGTTTCATCACAGAGACAGAGCAGAAACTACAAGGTCCAATCCATGGGAAGGAGCCATGTCTATGGTAGTGTAACGGCAATATCTGCAAATCAATCTCATCTTCTTTGGTCTCCTAACTGCTATATTATATATCGTCGTATAATTCTTTTCGATGGTTAATTAATCTATAAAGCTAAAGTTTGCGTGGCAAAAAACACACGGTGAGAAAAAGGATCCCAATAGTATGGAGATAGAATGGCAACTGAGGAGGAGGAAAATCAGTTAGTCAGAGGTCTTACGGGCACAGATCAACAAAGAGAAGCCACCTTTCTCTTGTTCCTTCTGCTCCAACATTTTCTCCTCCAACCACAATCTGCTATCCAGCCCGCTTCTCGTCCTAAACATGAAGACAGCATATCCAGGTGACGGATTGAAAAACCAGTCGTGAACATCCCACATCATATCCACCAATAGTCCATCCACAAAAATTGTCTGATTTCCCCTAAAATTCCACTGCAACCTCTTCACGTGAATGACATTCTTCTTATCAATAGTCACAGATAATTCCGAATCCTTTGATCCCGTGTCTTCACGAACGCACTTGATCACTATGTCATGACATGTTCCCGCGTCGCAAAACTGAGCCTTGGTTGAATACAGGGCATTCCCTGAGAAATGTTCGCTCCGGGAAAGCAATGAAAATTTTGGCAATTGTACGCCGGACGTGCTTTTTCTCACGTCTAATTCTTCTTCCATGTCTCCAAGAATTAGACTTAATTCAGAATCGACCCAAACCGTAACATAATATCCATTGACCGGCTCAGGGCCAATGTCAAACGTAGCCTGAGACAGATCCCAGAGCACTTCGATTCTTGAATCGCAGCATTCGAAGGCTTTTGTGCCTTTGACCTTCTTGAATTGCCTGGAATTTCTGCTGAATTTGGAAAGAGAACGGGTATCCTCCCCAATACCAATTGAGAAGCCTTGGCCTACTGAGTCGCACCATGTGATTTTGATGAAGAAGTGCTTTTCAGCCGAGAGTTTGACTTTGTACAGACAAGTAACCGAATTTTGAACCGAAGGAATCAAGCCAGGGGAGAGGTAAGGCTGACCGGAAGGCCCTGAACAATACGAATTCGAAACCTTGATTGAATGCTCACTGTAACAGGTAGTAATACTTCTCATTTTGGACAAAAGAACCCTACCAAGATTTTAACCAATACTCCGACAGAAGCAGCTGGCCCTCCAAAATATTCCGCCAGAATTGTGATGTACTTGTCTGTTGTCTGGGGTCTATGGGAAAGAAGCGGAGGAGGGTTTTATGTGTATCCTTTGCTGCGGGAAGAAGGAAAAGGAAGATTGGGATTTGTAGATATGCCTTTCTTCTGCCAAACAGTTCTTCCTCACAGACTTCTTGTAACTGAAATTAACCAAAGCAGCGAAGCGAAATGAAGGGGCCAATCATGAAGAAGAGCAGTAAAACCCAGCTTAAGGCCAGGTCATCTAACATTTAATACGGTCTTTCCGGGTTAACAAAGCACTCTTCCTTTCCATTTCCTAATAGTTACTAGACTAGAAGTGCATATCTTGGCAGAAGAAATGGAAGGCCGCACTAATGCAGGTCAGAAATAGTTGATTCACTTCACAACGTTTTCAGCGACAGTTCCTATGTAACTGTGGCATTACAATGGAAATACATGAATTATGTGCACAAGCGAAAAGGATTGATGTATTTTTTTTATTTGTTTTGACTGGGTGGATCTGATTCTAAGGATTACTTAAAACAAAGGATCTTAGTATTGTTAATAAGGCATCCTTGAACCAACCAATCATATGCAATCCACGCTAGAAGGGGAAGAGCAAGTAAAGATTAGGTTGTTACGTCTATTTTCTTCTTATCATACATATATCTAAAGGCTAATGACAATAATTAAAATCCAATTGTCGGATCCTGACTGTTCCTATTTGGCCATTAGTTGTTTCTCTTTAATATTGGTTCAGATTACCGTTAATTTTTTATTTTTGTTGCTGTTGTTTTAAAAGTTTTTTCCTCAAGAAATTGAGATTCTACTTATCCGACGGTTATACCCTCGTCTTAAATCTACCGTCTGATAGTGAAATAATCATTTTTAACCGCTAAATGAACGGCTTTAAGGCGTTGAATACTTAAATTAGTATCGTAATTGAGAAATGAGTATGGAAGAAATAGCAACTTAAACTGACCATAGAAATTTCCGTCTTTTGACGCCTAAAATGCAGTGCTTGAAATTAAATGCAATGACATTTTTAACCCGATGAGGATCGATTGACTGACGCTTCGAAAATGCATGTTCTGCGAATCATGTTAACATCACGATGGAGAGAGTTGGGCCCAAATATTAATACTAACACTTGGGACGGCTATCAACTGCAACTAACGTTACAGGATCAAAACTACTCCAGCATTGAGGATCAAAACTAACGTTACAGGCCACCACCTAACCTTTAATGCCTCCCGTCAATTGTTAAATTAGATTGTGTATAGTGTATTTGTTTGATTCGACAGTGATTCGATCCCTTCATTAGTTCAATTAATCCCTTCTTAGAATAGGATAAAGCAGGAATAGAAATAGGTGCAGAGGAAATTATTGTCGATGTCGAAAAAAAATTGATGATGTTCATCGTTCATTCAGGTCCGTTTTCTGCCGGGCAAAAGATACTGGAGTGCGGGGCGCGACAAGAAGCACAACAAAGTGTTTAGAAGAAAGGAGAAAAGAAAAGAAAAAAAGCCAATTTGTCTCCATAAACTCTCTGGCTCTAAAAAAATTAGGGACAACTTTTTATCCTCTTTTTTTTTTTTTTTTTTTTTCAAAACATTAACAATGCACATCCATCCATTCCAACTCTAAATAGCCTTAATAGGACTTTGTCTTTTTTCCACAGTGCGTCAATTGGTATCTGTCTATATGGGAAATGTTGCTGCCAACATTGCCCTGATTGAAAATGGCATCAAGTCACATCGACTCCAAGGAATCAAACTTGTTGGGTCCCATCTCAAGCGTAGATGAAATGAAAGTTTGGTACTCACCAAGGGACGTGTGAAACACGCACAAATAAGTAGTCATCGGACATGGGTTTTGCATGGTACGCACCAAACTAATTCGCACGTCGGAACTTCTCTGATTTGAGTCCCACTTGAGTTACTTCATCCCATTTTCAGTATCTCGTACGAGCGCAATTGGGGCGTTTGGAAGGAAAAAATTATTTAGTGACGCACACATTTGTTGGGATTGTGATTTTTTCATCGAAAAATTTGTACGCTTTTTATAAATATATTATAAATTATTTTTTTAGTTGACATATATCTAATCATTATAATATATTTTTTATAAAAATTCATAAAAATAACAATTCAAAATGTGAAATATAACATTAACAATAGGACGGGACCGTCGCTTTTAGTGGAAATCAAAACTAAGGGATTCCCCAGTACCATAAATGCCTGATTTATCAAAAACCACCCACTCTTTCAGAAGGGATGAGTGACAACATGACAGTCGTGTCTGAGGATTGTAAGTGGATACAACTGACATGTGTTGTGTTTTCAGGGTGCAATTGGAGGAAAGTTGGTTAGCTTAGTTGGTAAGCAAGCGACTTTGATTTGTACATGCCTATTGCTGTCGTCTATAATGAGATGCAGTGAATCAACCACCAGTCAAGTTAAAACTTGAGAGGCCAAACCAACTCCAACAAAAACCAATGGTTCTGCTCAATGTGGTTAATCTTCTCCTCTTCCATGTAGCCAGTTTATTATCCACAGACCACAGAAAGAGCAAGGAGGAAAGTACAAATTTGAACACGTAATGCGGCATCTAAGAACACGAATTATGTCTCTCAAGGATGGAAATTTATCGGGGAAAATGCTTTTATCAGACGTTGCTTCCTATCCCACTTTCTTAAATTTCTTGGTGCTAATAACTTAACGGATGCAGCTAGCTGTGCAAAATGAGTTGAGATGAATCGAATCGGGATTCGACCTAATCGCATCGAATCTTAACATAATTTTACGGAACTCGAATTCGAGCACGTGAAGTTCAAAATTTCAAGTTCGAACTCGAGTTATACTCAAATTTGAGCTTAAAAAAATAATTTTATTTATTCTTAAAATAAATAAAATAATAATTTTTAATAAATATTAAAATATTAAGAACATGTATGTAATTTTATTATTAAAATAAAATACACACATATATATATATATATATATATATATATATATATATATATATATATATATATATATATATATATATATAATATAATCGAACTGGATCCGACTCGCGAACTAATGAGTTTAGTATTTTTGAATTCGAATTCAAGTTCGAGTTTGACTTGCGGGTGTGGCTTAATTCGTTTGCAGTCTTAGATACAGCTAATGAAGACAATAATTAAAAAAATACGGACAATAACTTAACCAAGAAAAATAAGGACAATAATTAAAAGCTCAAATCATGAAGATTGCTGTCAAAATCTAGCTTCACTTTTGGACGACAACTTGATTTTCACACTCCCTCTTACACAGATGTTATTTTTTTTCTAGCCAAAGGATGTCTGCGTTCTTCTAGTCTTGTCTAGTTCACTATCATTTTTCCTTCGAGGAAAGGCAAGTCATGTCCGGTTGGCAATAATATCTTAAAATCGATTAAGGTTTTCTAACAATCGAGCAATCACTACTATTTTTTAAGATGACTTGTGAATTATCTGGAAACAAACAAGTCATCAAGTTGTATATTAAGCATAAAAGTTTTCAACACACAGTTTAGTTGGTAGAGATATTAGTGAATTGAAAATGAAATTTTTTATTTAACTCTCAAACTTTTTCTTTTCCTATTTTCCTTACAAGTTTTAGAACCTCCTAATCAACTAAAAAAATATTAAATAAAAAAATGCCCCCAACCCAAACTATCCAACCACAACTATGATTTTCGTAAAAGCTAACGTTTTGGAAAAAAAAAAAAAAACTATGATTTTCGTACTCCTACCAAGATGAATCGTGCCCCTCTCAACTTTCTCTCTCAGACAATCCTTTTTGAAGCGTATTGCGTTTATATCTGGCTCTTTTTTTTTTGATAAAAAAGAATTTTCATCACTATGGTTGCTGGAATTCGTTCAACAGCAAATGAGTGGTAAAAGTTTTTTTTTGGGGGGGGGGGGGGGTGTAGGATTTTAGAGAGATTCAACAAAATCACATCTGATTTATTTCAATTCCAGATTGAGCTCGTCTCGTTTTCAATTGTTTATGGATTCGATTTTCTATTTTCCAACTGTTTGATAGCAAGTGATGACAACTGAATGGACTAGACAAGGCACAAAACTAGACATCGCTTCGATCAAATCTGAAATGGTACATATTTTGAGAAAGACCAAATTAATCATCTTGAAAACAAGCCAACAAAGAAAGAGTAAACTGCGTGCATGAGAACGAAGCAACCTATCGGGGACCAAAAACTAGAGATCAGCCAATAATCATGGCGAATAAATTGCACTCTACTAGTCTGGCTAATAGTTGGAGGGCAAATTCTGAGCAAAGGCTCAAGTGGACTGTTGTGTTGTATTGGATCAACGATGCAGAGCTACGCCTGCACTAATGGTGGATGTCCAATTGCTGAGACCTGAAGAAGAAGAATGTTTTGGAGCAATTTTGAGGAGCAGCCTCAAAAGGACCAGGAATACGATGATTTTAGTAATAATTGTTAATTGAATAATAATAATATTACTAACCAAAACATTTTAAAGTTACAAGAAGCGCCTTTTGATCAGAAAACCCACGAGCAAGAACGGATGCCTGGGGCGAACTTGTTTATTAGTACATTTTTTTGCAAGCCCATGGCTATTATGTTTAGGTAGAAGACGAGTACCTAATAATTCGTCATCATACAACTGGATGAAACTGGGAATCTTGCGATTTCTTACATCACATGACACGGAGCAGGTCCGAGTCAAGACTCAAAAAGGCTTACACTATTCTTCTCTCCGAGTCTGTCTAATTAATAATAATGTTCGTTTCTCCCAGTGAATCACTCTCTGGTCGGATTAGTGGACAGCCAGCACACTAATTGGTCTCGGCTGTAATTGTCGGGATTTATCCTTCGAATGCTAACCATTGAGTATCTAAAGAAATGACTCAACTCCTCGTCTGCAACTGTTGCTACTTATAGAAGTAAAAGTTGTCCAGCAGCTTTTCCAATTGCGCATAAACCCATAGGAAAATGTAAGAAGCATTATTATTGGTAATCAATCATATGTCAAGAGTAGAAGATGCAGCCCCCGGCTGCAAGCCCATGATGGAGTATTTTTATTTATATCACGTCACTGTTCCAATGCGGGACGGGGTATCACATAACCTCTCTCCCTCTACCTGTTCTCATTCATCACTGCACCTCTTTCAATAATAAAAAGTTCAGTTGAATTTTGTCATGAAACAACAGGAATCAAGTGTTGCAGAATAATGCATATTGGTAGTTTAATGGAAGGAGGCAAAATCATAGAATTTGATGACTTTCTATCTGTCATCTAGGATTTTGCTTTCTTGAATTGGCTCCCAAACCACCGAGACCAGAAAAAGAAACTGAAGGTTGGGGGTGGAGCAAACTACGGAGTCAAACCCACAAAAAGAACATAATTCAGTTTGATTATTGACTCCTGCAACAAGCATTGTGAAACTCACTCCATCATAATTCACCATTTTTTATTTTGGCTGGGGATGGGGATGGGGATGGGCAAGGGGGTGGGGAGGTTAAGCTTCGTGAACTTCTCATTACTAAGCAAGAAAGTGTACACCAATGAAGGTCATGCCCCTTGGTCCCTAGTCCAGTACATCAAAATAGGGTTGTAAACAAACCAAATCGAATCGAGTTTTAATCTAGTCGAATTGAATCTCGACTTAATTTTATCAAGTTCGAACTCGATTTCGATCTCAATGAGCTCTCAAATGTAAAGCTCAAACTTGAGGTTAAAAAAATGATATTTTAAAAAATGAATAAAATAGTACTTTTTCTTATTAGAAATATATATGTAATTTCACTATAAAAATAAAAATAAATAAATAAATATTATATATATATATAATCAAGTCAATTAACTAGTTAACGAATTGATTATTTTTAAATTCGATTTGATCAACTCGAACTCGATGTTGACTGAGCTCAATTCGCGGTTTGACATCAGCTCGACTCAACTCATATGAAACCCTACATCAAAAGGAAGAGAACTCAAATCAGTAAAGTAAAGTAACTAACAATATACAAGTGTAAACCTAATAGTACAAGAGTATCAGGACTTACAAAACAGGAAATGGAATTCCCAACTCAACGGTCAAATACAAAGCTGAGCATTTTGCTTGGCTTGTGTACACCTGCTTCCGCTCCAAAATAATGCCACGTAGATCTTTGACAATCCTCTGAATAACCAAACTAGCAGGATATGTCCAAGCCCTGCCTGAAAACCTTCCAAGTCCTGCTGTACCATACGTGATGAACTAGCAGATGGCTGCAAATTTAAAAAATGATTTTCAAATACTCAGGCAATTTGCTCAACCCACATTAGGGGAAACCACAGAATTCTAAATGCTAGCGCCTAGCAGTTTGCACTTAGTAGCGGGTAACCTGGGGTGCCATTTTATTCTTTTTATTATTTATTAATTATTTGGACATAAACACAAAATTAGGATGCCCTGGGCCCTGTCAGTTGGGTTCACACCTCAAGGGCCAAGCCCAAGCCCAAAACGGGGACCATTTTTGTCATGCTTACATGGAGGGTTGCGCCCAGGTTTTTGTCAAGCAAATCACAACAAGGCCCATTTGGTTTTTTTTTTTTTTTTTTTTAAATTTGTTTGCATATTTCTTCATTGGATTATGTTATACAATATAGAAGATTTGTAAACTAATATATTTTTTTTAATTTTCTCGAAAAGAAAAGCATCAATTAATCATTCAATTAGTTAATTCTAATAGTGCTTAAACAGATAGATTAGAGTGCGGTGTATTTGTGCGGGATTGCGTATGTGAGGTATTTTTTGCCCTGAAAATTTTATCATGGATGGTGACGTGGCTGTTTCAATCCAAAAAAGTTACCTGAAATGGGTTTTAGGACTAAAATGGTGTGCTTTACTTATCCAAGAGACTAATTTGCATCATTTTAAAAGCACAATATGTGAGGGACTAATTCTGCCGTTTTCTCTTTTAGTTAAACGCACACATTGCGTTTACTCTTCCTTTTTTGTCGTTTTTCTAAGGGTCGGAGTCTTTATTCAATTGAAAGAGGACAAAAAATGTTTCTCATATTACATGCCCACATGTGTTACATGGTTTGATCAAAATAAAAAGAATATCTATCCATATCTAAGTAGTAATATGAACAGTAAGAGAATTTATTAGAAAAAAAATCGAGTCCCTTGAAAGATTTAACCATATAAAAAGACATCAACTATCAAAAAAAAAAAAAAAAAACCCACAAAAGAGCTTGCCTATGGAACTAGTCTTGTTTGGAAAGAGATTTTACATCAAAAAATTTCTATGTTGTTCGTTAATACATTTTTCAATCACTTTTTTATCTCATATATATATATATATCAAAACGCTACAATACATTTTTTACCAAAAAAAACTCTAAAAAAATACAACTCAAACACAAAACTGCCAAATGGAAGCACATGGCATCCAAAAAAACAGTTGCTTACGTTGTAATGCACCATCCATCAGCTGACTATTAAGTGGCGTTGGACCAAAAAACGCAAAATGGAATTACAGATGCTGTCATTATTGTATGCTAGTAATTTTGCGAAGCAAACTGGCATTATTCCACAAACCGAATACACGAGATCCACTTTGATTGAATGATTGGAACATCAAATCCCGCAATAAAAATCGCATTTTTTGTCCGTTTTGGCTTCGTGATCTAATTTTGGTTTTCGAGGAGAAAATCATCAGCTCCCAGCGTCTCTCCGAGCCTCCCCCTCCTCCAAGGATAGCACTGTGGGACCCCCAAAAGCTGGAGAGATAAAAAGTCCACCCCCCAACAATGACCCAACGGATCTGCCGGTCCCACAAAGTATTTGTACCACCACTCCAATGAACTTAAAAGCTTTTTGAGCCCAAGTTGAAAAAGACCCAATCCAGCCAATGCCCAATGCCATCATCCCTTACGTCATCTCGCAGATAGTTCAACTGACCTAAAACTGGCAGCTCCCAAATCCTTGTATGGTCCGACCCCACCACCTATTATGCCCTCCTCTTTTACGTAGCCGCTCACCCCCCTCTGTTTACCCCTCCTCATCCTATACCACCCATACCCCACTAAACCCCCGCCAATTACCAAAATGGCCCCACACAACACCCCCACCCCAACTCCTACTCCCACGTCCATCTTCCCTTTCCCTACACCCTCGCTCACCTTAAAGTAGCCCATTTTGGATTCATCCGCCACCCGCACTAGCGTCTGTATGGGATAATCTAAGATGTAACAGAACCCAGAGGTGTTCCTGTACACCGCACCCCAACACGTGCAATTTCGTTCGCATGCATTCTCGCATTCCTGGAAATTCTCCATGATTTGGTACCCCATCAGTTCCTTGTAGGGCAGGTCCACCCCGCTGCTTCTCAGCGCTTTGTACTTGTTATCGTAGGCGCTGCAAAAGTCAACCAGATTGTGATTCCCCGGTGACACGCACCGCCCGGTTTGGGGCTCCGTCTCGTTGTTGTTTAGACAGCCGCATCCCTTTCCCGGTTGGCACAGCCCGTATGGCCCGCATGAGCAGGGCAATTCACACGGGTCGGATACCGCCTGGTAGTCCAGGATCCAACTCGACCCCGTCCAGAAATATCCCTTTAGATTCCCGTCTGTCTCCATCCGCACCCGCCTCACTCCGGACACGGGTTGCTGATAACTGCTGAATGATTGAACGTCGACCGGGGTTGTCCCGTTCTGGTACATGCCCAGGAACCCGTCAGACTCGACCACTGCATAAATGGGTTGACCTTGGACTATTTCCGCTTTTGCTTGCATCGCCCTGCGTTTCAAGTATATCTGCCCCGGATCCGACCCGGACTTGAACTTCGCGTACAGCCCCATGAAATCTTGTCCCAGCCGCATGGAGTATATCCCGTTGGAAGAAACGAGGGACATTTTACTGGTGAAATTCTGATTCTCGACGAGGGTATCCGTCGGAAAATCAAAACTCTGCCATAAGGCGGAGCCGTCGGACGTCTCAACTTGGAGATTTGAAGTGTTGGACAGCCAAACACGGTCTCCATCCGTATAGGTCGACCAAAACACCCCGGACCGAGGATCCGACACTACAAGGCTGCCGTTGAAGGTGAGCTGAGTAGGATCGGACCATCCTGGCAATCGAGTTATGTTGGCGTGCCATATGGTTTCGGAGGACAGAACGTGGACGACGGCGAGGGTGAGCTGAGTTTTGTTGAGACGGAGGAAGCCCAGCGAGTAGTTACCCGTGGAATCGGTGAGGATGGGCTGGAAAGTTGAGACAGCTGGATTTGGAGTGGCTTTAAAACCGCTGGTCAAATGATCTTGGCTGGTGGAGGCTCGAACCACTGACCAAGTATTGAGGATGGTACATGAAATCACATACAGGAGGGTGAGCAGCCGCAGCCGCAGCCGCAGCCGCAGCCGCTCAGTCATGTTCATGTTCGAACGAGTGACTGAGGTGACGATGAATCGTGTGTTCGATTAATGTGGAGCAGTAGTAGAGTAGTATTACTATTACATCAGACTAAGCGTGAAGAAGAAGAGAAGCCATGAAAGCACCAAAAGCTGTGCATGAACCCCGGAAGACCTCCTTGTCTGGATGGCGGGGGAAATACTAATACAACAAACAAATCGCTAGCAGTTCAGGCGCGTTTATATAAGACCTGGTGCTGCGCAGGGCGGTAGACCATAATGAAGAGTTAGCTTACCACCACTACTGCTGTGTAGGGTATTAAACAAATAGTAGTAAAAAAAGTCAAGAGATAATGATTAATTTACGTTGCATGATAACGTTAAAGGTCAATATTTTATTTGTGGGAGATACAAACGAGATTTGTGGTGATGCAGGTTAGCTTTCAGGTGGGCGCATTTCCTTTTTAGTGCTAGAACAACAGGAAGGCTGTGGTCTGGCGTAAAGCATTTTTCCTTTGAGACTCGATTCAAGCCCTGCCGGCTGCACTGTGCTCGCACGTAACCCATTGTTTTGCCATACAACATCTCATTCCAGGAAGAATGAGAATCTTTTTGGGCTACAACGCGGAGCTGTTTGGATTGATAGTTTTTGTAAAATGTATTCTCTTATAACATATTTTACAATCACATTTGTAATCCAAATTAGAGATGGCAAAATGAGTGATTTGGGAGAATTTGGATCAGATAAAATGTGTAATGGGTATAAATGAGTCAATCTATTTATATTTATTTAATTAAATGGATATAAATGGGTAAATAAAAAAATTAGTTCGGTAACCCAATTATCCATTTATAACCCATTTATTCTAATTTTTTACAAACTCATATAAATTCATTTTGTAAACTAAATTATCAATTTATACCATTTTACACCCATCATTAATTTTAAATATTTGCTTATTATGCCAATAAGTCTAATTATCAATTTTTTTTCCATCCGCATACTATGTCGCAAAATTACATATTATTTAATAATTGAATGATGAGAATCTAAAAATTTGGACTAAATAATATGAAAGTTAAAAAAAAAATTAATCCAAAACTTTGAACCCCTAGTATTTTTTCATTTATAAATTTAAAATTTCATTTGAAAAGGTAAGAAAGGAAGCTAAAATTTGTCATAAATTGATGATGCTAAAAAATGATCAAATTAATAAATTACAAGGAAATAAAGCGATAAGATAAAACCAACAAATACATATAATAAATAAAACAAAAATACTTAACATCAAAAATAGTTAAAAATCCTGATGAAGACTAGCAATCACTTCATTTAGCATACAAACAAAGACAAATTTTCAATAAATACGAATAACTAATAGAGCAGTGAAAGGTTACATGGCCAAAAATTGAGAACGTCCAATTCTTGAGTTGAAAAGAGTCGAGTATCATCCAAATAAGAGTCTATTTGTGACTTATTCCTCTTGTTTGCATGTTGTTGACTCTCAAATTCAGCAAAATCATCATTGTCATTGCCCAAATCACCACCAGAGCAGCCTGTTATTGATCCATCTAGCAAATCCCCATCAAAAGTATTCTCGTACTTCTCAAATAGTAAATAAAATTTATCCCGAACTTCCTTAGCACGTTCTTCATAATCAAAAGGATATAGCTTCTTAAAAGCATACACCACATAATCCATTTTAAAGCGCGGATCCAAAATGATGGTAAAATTCAAAACCAAGCTATAACATTTCCAATACTTCTCAAATTTCAGTTTCATTTGCTTGGCCATTTCACTTACTTCAATGTCTAAATTATTGACCTCTTCCGTGATAACTTTTTGAATTTTTCAAACACCGTGAAAATACAAATTTGCAGTTGGATAGTTAGTCCCCCAAAAAAAGGTGGTCAGGTCATAAAAAGGCCTCAACAGTGTTGTAATTTTCTGCACCTTAAGCCATTCTTCTTCAGTTGGGTAAAATCTGCAGAAGTTGCAATCAACCACATGCAACTGATGAAAGGCAAGCTTATATTCAAGTGCACTATCCAGCATCACAAATGTAGAGTTCCATCTGGTTGGGACATCTTGATGCACCCTCTTATTCATGGCAAAGAAACTTGAACAATACACTCTGCAAATTTCAACTTTCTTGATTCACTAACTCTGATATATTTCACACACTCTCGGATCTTTGAGAATGGTTTGGAAATAACTTTGACACCGTTTTGGATAATCAAATTTAGCACATGTGCACTGCATCTTACATGAAAAAATTCACCCTCACAAAATAGTGTATTTCTTAGCCTCAAATGCTGCTTCAACAGATTCACCATACCATCATTGTAAGATGCGTTATCCAATGTGATAGTAAAAACTTTTTTTTCAACAGCCCAATCTCTCAATAAATCTATAACTTTTTCAGCTAATATTGGATCACCATGTGGTGGTGGCATGTGGTGAAAATTTAGAACCCTCTTTTGTAAAATCCAATCTTCATCCACGAAATGAGTCGTCAATGCCAAATACCCATCTATTGCAATAGATGTCCACAAGTCTGCAGTAAGGCAAATTCGACTTGAAATTGAATTTAATTCTATTTTTAGTTTTTCTTTTTCTTTTTTGTACATCTTTTCAATATCAGCATTTGTCGTGTTTCTCGAAATGGGTAAAGCATCTGAATTTAAGTATACACACAAGTCCTGAATTCCTTCTTGCTCCACCAGTCTATAAGGATGGTTATGCTTCACAATAGCAATTCCCATCTTTTCCCGATAAATTCCTTGGTCAAGTGGAGACCGTTCTTCAAAATCAGATTGTCCACGCTTAGTACAATTTGAAAGATGACGCCATAAGTTGCTTGTTCCGATTGTTCCACCGCATGCATAATCACACTTGCACCATTTACATTGTGCTCTTTGTGAACCATATGGTTCAACACACAATATTTCAAATTCCTTCCAAATCAATGATGTGAACTGTCTCGAACGCTTAGAAGAACCTTGGATCAACTCATCTATATTGGTAGGCTCATGGCTTGTATAAAAACATTGTTCCTAAATGTGCTCCAAATCAATGACGTGAGCTGTCTCGAACGCTTAGAAGAACCTTAGATCAACTCATCTATATTGGTAGGCTCATGGCTTGTATAAGAACATTGTTCCTAAATGTGCTCTGACAACTCATCTGTTGGATCATGATGGGATGGCATTTCTGTTATCTATACTACCGACTTTGTACACCTCATCTGATATTTTCCTGTCTAAGACTCTCAGCCTTCCAGCTTTATACACCTCATCTGATATTTCTGCAACATTGATCTCAAGAATTGGAAGTATTAAGTGTAGCTGTGGAAAACTTTTTATCATATGGCCCCGCCAACATGATGAGCAAAAATAACAGAGCTAGGACTTATATATTATATCACGTATGCATTGCAGACACGGATGAAAATTACATTGGAAACATTTGAAGACTGTATAACCATCCAAACATTTGCCGCAGGATCACGAGGGTGAATTTCAACTTGAAAGGAATCCCCGAATTTGACATTTGGATATTGGTCAAGCAGGCAAATGCACCTAGGATGAAAAAATTGATCACAATCACGGTAGTGGTAGAACCAATACAGTGATTGTTTTTGCTAGACAAGCACATTTAACAATTATTGCCTTCTTTTTTTTACCAAGTATGTCAATTTGGTCCAGCCATAAATCTAGAAAGCTTTCTACTAAATAAAATCTCATGCAATCTGCAAACAAAGGTAAGCGAAACAATCATTTAACCAGTCCAAGATGTCAAAAAACTTAAGAATGGTAACATACTACGGTGCAATATTTAATTAGATTCAGCAATCTGCAAAACCGAACTTAATTAGATAACCCTGAAATTAATTATACCATTATTAGCCTTCCAAAGTTACCAGATGCCACATACCAGATTATCGGGTGAACTTAGCCTAATTCAGAGAGAAGGCACAAAAGAATAATATAGCATACCAAAAGAACCTTGGATCAACTCAGCTCAGACTTTTTCATTAGAGCGAAAATGCAGTCCAAGTGGGCATATCAGACTCTTAACATTCTCTGAGAAAATCTTCAAGACACCGCTGGTTTATTCATAGATCAGCTCAGGAATCGGACATGAAAGGGACAAAAACCTTCTATTAAGCAAGGACGGGGATAAGAGATGGGGGAAACAAACACTGGAGGAAGAAAGAGGGGGGGAGGGAAGCAGTGGGCTTGCTGGTGGGGAGGAGAAGAAGATTGACGGTGAAAATGGAAAATACAAGAAGTTTGGGAATGTAAGTTAAATGGGTTAGATGGGTTACCCAATTATATCCATTTATTAAATGGTTATAAATGGGTAATGAACGGGTATGGGTAAAATTAATTAAATGATTTTATTTGACACCCCTAATCCAAACAGAACCTTATATGATATGATATGATATATATATATATACCCTCCCGTTCCTCCTTGCACTCCTCTCATTTCCATTTGCATCCTTGACCACTGAGCCGACTCCATTAGTTATATACATCTTTATGTTATATATATTATATTATGTATTAACTTTTTTATACATTGATTGTGTCATGATTATTTAGGTTAACAACTTTAAATGTATGCCGCATGTACATGATGTGAAATTTAAATTTTTATGTCATATGCTATGATCTAAATCTGTTAATGTAAAAAAAATAATATATTAACAATGTATAAAAATGTTATCCTCGTGTTATTTTATTTTATGCTTTTTCGATAAGGTAGTTTGGTGTGGTCGCGAGGCTCCCTTTCTTTTCGTTTATTTCGTTTTAGGAAAAGAAAAAAAAAACCGTAGGAGGCGGGCATTATGAAGCATTTAGGCGGTTGGGATTCTAGAAAGAAAGCAAGTGGCAGCAGCGGTTAGGTTGGGCTACTAACTAGCGCAACCATTCAATTTCCGTCGAAATTTTTATTAAGTCGTTCTGTTGTGTGTGTTGGCTGAAGGATGGAAGGAAGGATGGCGTCCAGTCCGCACCGGCACCGCATTGCATCCCATTCTCTGCATGCATTAATTTTTTCACCTGCAAAGTCAAAAGGGCTGCTCTATCTATCCACTATTAACACCCCATTCAGGTCAAACTTACTTCTGCATGTTTTAGATTACTTTTTGTTTCTCTATCCAGTCAAGGTAAAAATGAATTGGACGGACACACTTTTCTGCTCTTTTGGTAAAATTCAATTGTAATCCTGTCGACATTTAACACAGATGATGAAAAAAATAAATATTCGTGATTTTTGCGGATGAATAGCCTTTTCTTTCCCGTATTTCGAACGCTAAACTTTCCTTTTATGTAATTGTATAAACTAAAAAAGGGAAAAAAAAAAAAAAAAGTCTCTGTGTTATTCTAGTAGGTACTTATTTCCTTGTTGGGCTAAATGAGGAATGCTAATAGCCGCCACATGGGGATGGACCAATGGGGGTTGATGTTGACCTTAGAACGTTGTATTGAAGTGGCGTTTGACATTGTCCAAAGTCCAACCAAACAGACCCTACCTGCAGCCCTGCAACAGCCATCTTTCTCTCAAGTATTCAATCAATCTTGATGCCGTTCATGTATTAAAAATGTAGTCTCAACTCCGCTGCTCAAACTGCACCTTCCCATCCTTTTTATTTCGTTTCGCCCCCTCTATTCTAATCCAACAAATCTGCGTCGAATAATTGAAAATTGTTGTTTGGCATGTGTTCACATGCTCTGTGGGGAGGCAATAAAACAGGTGGTTCGATGATAATTGACCGGATTTTGTTTTCAGAAAGTTGACATTGGGCTCAACTTGTTTAATTTACCACGCTCTTAATTAATATTTAATAATAAGTACATGCGCTGCAAGTACTATTATACAGCATCAATTTGGATGTCTTTTTTTTTTTTTTTGGGGTTATAATCACCACAAACTGTTGAACGATTAAAATCACAAAGTCGCACAAGTCACGAAATCTGCTGGCTGTATCTTTAACGTGTTTTTTTTTTTTCTTTTGAAAAGAAAAAAAAAGGAGATAGCTAGGCAGTTGAAGATTCTGGTTGCCCAACTTGTAATTCAACAGCCAACCGTTTTAGAGATTTTTTTTTTTATAAAAAAAAAAAGGCATTTTAATTTGTTAGCATTATTGTTCCCGAAACTATAAAACGCTACTGGTATTAGTAAGCTTATTAGGTCATGACACTCGCAAGAGCGTGGGTCAAACTATGTAAAACTCTTTGCTTTTCAAGAAAAGAAAAAAAGCTGTGTTGAAGAAGCTTCCATTATTATTATTCTTATTTTTTTTTTTTTAAAGAGTCGTCGAATCGGATGAGTTGAATGAAATCAACTAGATATTCTATCGTAAGAAATCAAGAATTTTTTAACCTGTCACTTTCCTTCTAGACGCATCATCGAACCTGTGCATAAAATTTTTTGGATAATCCAAACTAATTCCTCCAGCGCATTAGCAAGAAAAAATGCACAACGGTGACTAGTTAAGCTGGAAAAGATATTGCATCCGTGGTTTGTTTGTTTGCTTCTTTTTTTTTCCAATGTGCTTATAAGGCGGTCTTGCGGAAGTTTTTTCAAGGGTATTACAGTGAAATATCCAATAGCTACAGGATGAATGTAAATTCGCAGGATTTTGTTTAACTGAGAGACTCCATCGAAATCAACGCTTTTCAAAGAAACACATTTATACTAAGAAAAAGGCCTTGTCCAAATGGTGCCAGAGCGTCTAATGGGCCTTCGATTCTCTAACTGGATAAACTTGTCAGCTAGTTGGGTTGATTCGATTCTTCATAAAAGTGTAAAACGGACATGGGCAGATTCCTTGCTTAATACGGAAAAGGTTTCAACAGATTGTGTTGAGAGTGGGATTTGAACCCACGCCCTTTCGGACCAGAACCTTAATCTGGCGCCTTAGACCAACTCGGCCATCTCAACGTTTGAGATTCCTTTCATAGATACCGTAAAGCGTACCTTCGTCTATGACTATAGTTGACTTTGAAGTTTTAACTAGATTGAGTCCTTAGTTGTTTTTTTTTTTCCTTTTGGAAACAAGTCCTTAGTTGATTCTAATATCTACGTTACAAGATACGTGCAAGGCCAAAAACGCATGTTTTCTGCCAAAAGTAGCCGGTGACAGCATTGATTGCACTCGACACCCACCACTGTTAATGAGGTTTTTTTTTTTTTGGGGATGAATTATTTGCTAAAGCACCCAAAAATGGATGGGCCATCCGGTTTCGCGAATTCAACAATCGGATGGTCCTTGTCTTACAACTTACATCACTAAACACTGTGATTATATATGCATGAGTTGAAATTCCTAATCCCCACAATTGACTCTCTCACTAAGGAAACCCGTGAAGCTTTAGATTGTGTGGAAAATCTAGATTATACTGTGGCATGATTTATGTTAAAAAAAAGTAGCATCTCTCGAGGTTAGGCTGCCGACAATTTCTGGCTGACCAGACGATTCTTTCGTATCCATTCGCGTTGTCCACAGACGCACTAGTAAATCACACTCATCACAAAACATTTTCAATACTGAAAGGATCATCTACAACAAAAGTGATGAGAAATGAGGTGCTTCTTCAGGATTAGGACGAATGGATGATTAATTGATGAGGAGGCATCAGTTGACGTGCTTAATTAATTACACGGCAGAAAATCTCCAGGTGATGGATGGACTTGATTTCGATTGCGAAACAGGACACATGCATGCGTGTTGTATTTTTCATGATTGATGGGTATATTGCCTAATAAACGCCGAGCACTGGTGCTGTGATAAGGCTGGGGGCGCAGCCGCAAGTCGCAGCAGCTCGATCAATAAATAATGCACGTCGGTCTACTCGGTAGTTTCTCGATTGGTGGCGTGAACCTCTTCCATCTAGCCCACTTCAAGCTTGTCTTTTTCCTTGCGATGATCATGATCTAATCCCTACGAAATACGACTGCTACTAAACAAGAACTTTTTTTCTGTTTAAGCTTTTTGGAAAGTTGTCGTAGAAAAGTTCAGAAGACCAGTACACGTTAGTGGTGCTGATTTTACTTGTTCACGACTCTCGTCAATTTGGGTCATGTGTTTTGTGTGGAGAGCCTCGGAATTCTGCTTTATTGGCTGAGGACTACTACGTACGCTGTTGATGAGATCGATCAGGCATGATAATTAATTTGCTCCTTCAAAGCCTTACCAGAGCATCAAATTCCATTTCTGATGTTTGGACTGGAGAAATCAATCAACATCAAAGAGCAGGTTTGTTGGTTAAATTTTGTTTACGTTAAATTCTACAATGTGCATGACGAGCTGTTTGCTGCTAATCTGGAAGCTGTTTGCTTTTCTTCTTCTACTTGATTCACTCACTAAAGCCTTGGGATGCTGGACAAAGTGTACGTATACACGTACTTAAGCAACCATATATGTGTAATTTGCAATGGCTGCACTAACTAACTCCTCCTTTCAGGCATGCAACTACAGTATAATTTAGATGTTAGTTGGCCGCCAAGCATGGCTGTGGCTGGTGCTGTGGCCTATTATTGTACGTAACGTTGTTGAGTAGGAGGAGCCGACTTCCAAACGCTCGCAAAACAAATGGAAAGGCATCCAACAGTAGCATGCGTTGTGCCTCATGGCACCACTGAACTGATACGTGAGAATTTGCAAGTCCCAAGTCAAAAGCTTGTTTACTTCTGGAAACTCGTCTTAGAGTTAGAGGCGTGGTAATGTGGTTCTTTTCCTTTTCTAAGAGAGGATTGAGTGTGACACGCGTGTAGGAAATAGGAATTGCCAACTGATCCCAACATATGATATGTAGTAATCAATCAATCCTACTAAATTATGTGGACAGAGGGTTGCCGTGGACAACAGCTGTCAGCTACGGCTAGTCTAAGGCTTTGACTACTTCACCATTTCTATTTTTATATTACTCGGACCCTCTCTTCCCAAAAAAAAAAAAAAAAAAGTATTTTTCATGTCTTCTTCTGAACTTGCCGCATAACGATGAATCCTTGATAACGACCACGTTGAATCACTCCCTTCTGAGTTATCATCATCGGTCACAAGACAAAAGAAGACAATATATATTGACAACAATATTTATAATCAGTAACCTATGAATAGAATTTTATCAATTCTTTTTTCCGGGACAGCAAGGCATTGTTGTTGTTGTGATTTTAGTACTACTATTACTTCCTCCGTTTCACTTTGATAGTTTTGATTTTTTTTTCACATAATTTAAAAAAAAATAGTTAATTTTATTAGAACAATCAATTTAGGTAACTATTTCTCTAAAATACCCTCACATTAATTAGAGTACAACTTTATGAGAATTTGAATTGATGGTAAAAAAAGAATTAACTCTCATTAAATGGAGTAGATTTACAGTAACAACAATTTATATTGAATAAGGGTATTTTAGGAAAATTAAAATACAGCTACATTCTTTAATTGAAAAGTGAACTACAATTTGGAACAGACGAAAAAAGAAAACAGGACTATCAAAGTGGGACGGAGGGCGTATTACTTATCAGTATGCTACTGGATACCCAAAAATTGAAATTCATTTTATTATAGCCTTTTGCTGCCTTAAAAAATTTGGCTCATCTTTATGTTAAATAGGAAAAAAAAAACCCCCCTGTTCTATCCAATTCTTCCCCAGCTGCTGCTGCTGCTGCTATTTATGCCACAACCCAACTGCCCCATTGATACTCCTTCCTCCACAACTCGCAACGCCGCACTGTTCTGTAAAATCTTCTCTATATCCATCTGCACTGCCGCTCAAGAATAAGGCCAAGAAAAACCAATCAGATTCTGACAAGAACGATGAGAAGAGGATACTATACATACATCACCTCCCTCCTCTTCTTTTTACTCATCTCCCGATCAATTTCCGCTCGTCTTCTACCAACCAATCAAGGTGGTAAAACACTGATAATATTTCTCCCTCCACTTTTTTATAACTTCATGAATCATTAATGCTTGCATATTATCATGCACACACTAGTGCTAATTAGTATTTAAGTTACTACTCGTCACAAAATCCATGGTAATTAACAGTCCATGGAATCTACATGCAGCTTCATCTTCATTCTCGACGACGAAAGCGGACGAGGACATGGCCAGTGTAAGAACTACCACTACTACAATTCGATTTTATTTACCCAGTAATTGTTATTAATATACCTAGTTTCTCTCGCTATGTGTTATTGTGACCACTAAATTGATTACCCTGTTCTGTGTCTGAATCAATCGTTGATTGAGATGTATGTTTGGTTTTATATCTCTACAGCTGATGGGTCTGGAGGAATGCAATGGAAAGGATGAAGCTTGTGTACAGAGAAGGATGATCGCTGAGGCTCACTTGGATTACATCTACACCCAACACCATAAACCCAAGGGTTCACCATAAAAAATTTACTTGTATAAAACCAACACATGATAACCAATTATTACTATTAGATTACAAGTACGTCAAACTGTCGAGACACCAAACAAATATACTTACTTGTAGTGTCTACTAGTTAAGCTAGCTGTAGATTCGAATGAAAGCTATTACATAGTGAGTGATTTGTCCTCCTCCTCCTCCCCGTCTCTGCTGCTGTGATGTGGGGAAGGAGCTGAATACGTAATAGAGATGCAATATCTACTGTTGTACAATACTTGCAATGAAACCCCAGATAAAAATATCAACCCGTATTTATTGATGCATACGTATTTAATTGTGATATAGAGACAATGGATCACCACAGTATTATGTTGCTGTTTGTATAACTAATTACGAGTTCGAGCCACGTACAAAAGGAGCAAAGCACCACATTTTTGGGGCTGACGGAAACGACCGTAGAAAAATGGGCTAAGTAGTTTTTTTTTTGGTGCAAGTTGCTAAGTTGACCAAAAGCATGTTTTCTTTTCTTCACTTTTTCAAAGATTTCTCAAGAAATTCGTTTTGCTCTGTAGTAGTTTTGTCTTTTTCCTTACCTTTTCTTTTAATTTCTGTAGAAGAAGCTAATGCCCTGAAAATCCACATATGACACCGTTAATCTGGCACAAGTGGAGGAGGGTTGACGAGCCAATTGCAGCCTGTAGGTTTGGCCTATAGATGATGAACTACTCCTCCTGCAACTCGAGAGCAAAATGTCATGTATAACTGCATCCGCTTCCGCAATGCGTTTGGAAACTCGAATTGCTCGATGACTTTTAGACTTGTCTAATAATCTTAAGGGCACGGTAAGGAAAAGTCCTTACGGTACGATATATAATAAAGCATGCTTCAATCCTCTCTTTGAAAAAGCTGATAATCTTTTCCAAGCTTTTCTCCCTTCGACAGCTACGTGTCTCTGCTAATTATCCACTAAAAAAGAAGCAAGCCCAACCAACAGCTGACTCTCATGACTGCATGCTATAAGACCCATCAACGGGAACCCTGTATGAGAATTGAATGCGCATTCAACAAGTTTGGGGTTGGAGTAAAGAAAGTTCAAATTGCTCATACCTTCCCATGTTGAGATATTCAATCATATAGCTGTATATATTGTTATCATATATGTTTCTGTCATGACGTGATTGTAGCAGTAGTTTTAGCTTTCCATTACATGATTTTATGAATGATTGTAACTTCCATTTTTTGTCAAATTCTTGTAACTATATCAGCAGACTATGGCAATCAATAATACATGCTTGAAGTTTTTCCCAATTTGAACCCTTTTCTTCATGGCATCAGAGCAGGTTGAGCCTTAACAATTATTGACAATAAAATATGTCAACTTCAGAGAATTCAGCGAAAAGGGGAGAGGTTACAATCTATGATGACTCCACACCATTCACAGGAGAAAATTTTGCAGCATGGAAAAGCACCATGGAAACAGCCCTATATGCCAAAGGCAATGGTGGTTTCATTGACGGCAGTCTAGAAGTGCCAGATCTAAAGTCACCAGACTTTCAATGGTGGAAGAAGAATGATGCAATGGTTAGGGCATGGCTGAGGAATTCCTTGGCCAAGGACATACAAGAGAGTGTTGTCTACACTGGCACGTCACGAGAAATTTGGACTGAGATTTGTGAAAGGTATGGATAAAGTAATGCACCTCGACTTTATAAAATAAAAAAAGAATTTTCCAACATGTTCCAAGGAGATGGGCAGCCTTTAACTCAATATTATACCAAGTTCAAAACATTATGGCAAGAACTGCAAATCTGTGATCCATTGCCTTATTGCAAATGCGAGGCAGCCAAGGATCACTTATTACGCCGAGAAAAAGAAAAAGCCCTTCAATTTCTACTGGGATTGAATGGAAATTTCGATCGATTGAGATCTAATGTGCTATCCATGGAACCTACACCTTCACTCAGTAAATTGTTTTCCTTGGTTTTACAAAAAGAGCAATCCTTTGTACGAGTAAATGAACAAACATCACACAGCTTGGAAGAAACGGCTTTCGCAGCAAAAACTAATCGTAGGGGCAACAAAAATACCAAGAGTCAAGCCCCAAGAAGTCAATCAAGTAAAAGGTGTGAACATTGCAAGAAAAAGGGACATCTCAAGGAAAAATACTTTGAGATAATAGGGTATCCAGCAAATTGGAAAAATAATCAACAAAGCAGAGGTGGCAATCATGGTGGAGGCAAGAACAATTCAGGGCAGATGCACATCTATGACAACATAGCAACAACTGACCACCAATTTATCAACCCAAGTGAGAAGTCACAGTCACAACAACCTCTTAGATTGACAATGGACCAGTACAACAAACTCATGCAAATCCTTGGACCACCAAATCATGATAATGAGGCCTTGGCCAACTTTGCAGGTAAATGCAATTCATTCCATAACTCATGGATTTTGGATACTGGTGCCTCTAACCATATGGTTGGAGACAAAAGTATACTTGACAATGTTAAATGCATCTCTTCATATCCAAATGTGAGAGTTGCAAATGGCTCTAGTCTCCCTGTAACTCACGTTGGCAATGCCTACCTAACACTAAATATCAATTTGAAAAATGTTATTTGTGTGTCTGGTTTCAAGTTCAATCTCCTCTCTATTGTCAAAGCTACAAATGAATTAAACTGCTCAGCAACCTTTCTTCCTGATTCTTGTTTTTTTCAGGACCTGTGTACGAGGATACTGATTGGAGTGGGTAGGCTCCGAGATGGGGTTTATCAATTAGAAGGAGGCCACGGGCTCGCAAGTCTTAGTGTTACTAAATCTGATGCTACCTTTGTGGCATATGCGCTTGGGTCATCCTTCCTTTAGCCGATTAAAATTAATTTCTAGTATTCCTTTTCCTAGCAATTTTAATCACATTTGAGATGCATGCTATAGGGCCAAACAGACAAGATTGTCTTTTCCAAACAGTAATAAGAAAAGTGTTAAACCTTTTGCTTTGATTCATATTGATCTTTGGGGAGCATATTCTGTCTCATCACTTAGTGGTACTCATTATTTCTTAACTGTTGTTGATGATTTTTCACTATGTACTTGGGTCTTTCTTTTGAAAAATAAATTCCAGGCCTATGATTTTCTAACCATGTTCTGCCAATCTACACAAACTTAATTTGGTTACCCAGTACAGGTTGTGAAAAGTGATAATGGGAGTGAATTTGTCTCGGGAACCATGAGAGATTTTTTTGCTAGTCAAGGGATTGACTATCAAACCTCTTGTGTTGATACTCCACAACAAAATGGGCGAGTGGAGCGAAAACATCGCCACATTCTTGAGGTTGTACGAGCATTGCGTTTTCAAGCCCATTTACATTTGAAATTTTGGGAAGAATGTGTTTTGACAACAGTTCACCTTATCAATTTGATGCCCACTCCTACTCTTAAAGGCAAGAGCCCATATGAGATACTTTTCAAAAGAAAACCCAATTACAATCACTTGAAGGAGTTTGGATGACTTTGTTATGCTCATAATCATGACAAACACCGAGATAAATTCTCTACTAAAGCCCATCGGTGCATTTTTCTTGGTTATCCCCATGGACAAAAGGGCTATAAAGTCTATGATTTGGAAAGAGAAAAGTATTTGTATCACGGGATGTGATATTTTATGAGACAGAATTTCCTTTTCAATCAAATAACGAGTCTAAACCTTTAATGTGAAGTGTGCAACCCCATATAGATTAGCATGATTACTCACAATCTGACCCAATTCCACATCTTCTAAACTCCACTTTGATGGACACCACACCATCTCCTATTGAACATACATTTTCCCAACAAACCCAACATGAAAAAGATAATTCTACATTACAACCACATACTGGCAGCCCTAGTGGCAATATAATTCCTTCCTTGCAGTGTCCACATCAAGTAAGGCATGTGTCCACAAAGCTTTCTGGTTTTGATTATAAGTTGTTACCCTCCTTGGAACCATCTCGGGAGTCCCCTCCATCAGCAAACTCAGGTACAATTTATCCTATCTCTCATAACTTGGCCTCCATCACTTCATTAGACGAACCAAAGTTTTTTTCCCAAGCAGTTAGGGATCATCGTTGGAGACTTGCTATGCAGCAAGAAATTAAGGCACTGGAGGAGAATCAAACTTGGACCTTAGAGCATCTACCACCTGGTAAGCATGCCATTGATTTCAAGTAGGTGTACAAAATCAAGTACAAGTTTGATGGCACAATTGAGCGGTTTAAGGCACATTTGGTTGCTGAAGGTTTTACACAGGTTGAAGGACTCGATTACCATAATACTTTTGCTCCAGTTGCAAAGCTTACAACTCTATGTTGTCTATTAGTTGTGGCTGCAGTACGACTTTGAAAATTACATCAGCTGGACATTAATAATGCCTTCCTGCATAGATCTACGTGAAGAGGTATACATGAAAATACCACAAGACTTTGCAAAACCAGGTGACAATCAGGTTTGTCGACTTCGGAAATCCCTTTATGGCCTTAAACAAGCCTCTAGAAATTGGTTTCAAACATTTTCTTGTTGCTTGCAGAATATTGGTTTTAGTCAATCTGCTACAGATAATTCACTTTTTACATTCACCAGTGGAGCACACTTTACTGCTTTGTTAGTTTATGTAGATGATGTTATTGTGGCTGGAAATGATTCAACCACCGTTAATCGTGTGAAGCATCATCTTGATTCAACTTTTCGCATCAAAGATCTTGGGCAACTCAAATATTTTTTTGGTATTAAGGTGGCTCGTAATAAAGAAGGAATTGTACTTAGCCAGCGAAAATACTCTTTAGACCTCCTTGAAGAGACTTGTCATCTCGACGCACGTCCTGCTGACTTTCCTATGGAACAACGACAGAACTTGGCAGTGGGAATTGGTGTAGTAGTTAAAGATGCTGGTCAATATCGTCGTATCATTGGAAGGCTACTTTATTTGACGATAACTCGACCTGACATTAGCTATCCAGTACAAGTTCTCAGTCAATTTATGCAAGATCCACGTGTTCCTCACTTGGATGCAGCTTATCAAGTCCTTCGCTACCTCAAAAGGGCACCAGGCCAAGGTATATTTTTGTCATCTGCTAGTTTGCTACAACTCACTGCTTATTGTGACTCAGATTAGGCCAGCTGCCCAACATCTCGACGATCAACTAGTGATTATATCATTTTCCTCGGCAATAGCCCGATTTCTTGGAAGTCCAAAAAGCAAATTACAGTTTCCCACTCATCCGCTGAAGCAGAGTATAGGGCAATGGCCAATGCTACTAGTGAACTTGTTTGGCTGCGTTCTTTGTTTGCAGAATTGAAAGTTTCGTTAGCATCACCCATGTCTCTCTTTTGTGACAACCAAACTGCTCTATACATTGCTGCAAATCCAGTTTTTCATGAACGTATAGAGCACATTGAAATTGATTGCCATTTCATTCGTGATTGCATACCAAGCAACGAGTTGCAGACTGCTCACGTTCGCTCATGTGATCAAATTGGCGACTTGTTCACCAAAGCACTTGGGAAAGCTCAATTCCACCATTTGTTGAACAAGTTGGGCATTCGCAATCTCCATGCTCCAACTTGAGGGGGAGTGTTGAGATATTCAGTCATATAACTGTATATATTGTTACCACATATGTTTTTGTCATGACGTGATTGTAGGAGTAGTTTTAGCTTTCCATTATATGATTTTAGGAATGATTGTATCTTTCCTTTTTGTCAAATTCTTGTAACTATATCAACAGACTATGGCAATCAGTAATACATGCTTGAAGTTTTTCCCAATCTCATCATGTCTAGACTGTCATAGTCATATGCAGATTGGAACTCCCATTTGTTGCTAGTGATATGCAGATGATTTGCTTGCATGACTTCCAAAGGGCCTGACTAGTATTCGTTTAAAGATCAACAGATTTCTAGAGACCAAACATATCAGGCACGTCAGTTAAGCATATGCATAAACACAAGGCTACAGACACATGTACACCAAAGTGCATCAAGTAGGTAATTCATCACTTGATGAAAGTGAATCTCGTTACTTTGTCGAAGCCTGTGATCGAATGAAAAGATTGACAACTTTGATAATTGTGCCGAACACATCCATACGTGTACTAAACAAATGGGAGTCAAGTAATCTAATCGTCCTAATTTTACTTGTGCAGAGTAGCATTACCATTTATCTATCGCGTAAGTCGGTCAAAACTAATCTTGCGTTATTAGCAGCTCCGAAAAACGCGTAGTCTCTGCTTGACCCAAAACTTTATCACATTCTCCAGGTCCACGCAACTCGGTGCCTTGGAAGTGAAGGGCGTGGAACCGTCTGCAGACTGGCTTGCCATTTCTGAACTGAGCTTGGTGCCGCTGCCATGCCTAGTTAATTCTTCAAATGAATCTATAATGGGTCAATTTTGTTCCACACTACCGTTTGACTGAGCAGAGTTGTCTTCTCGCCTATAGGCTATATTTCTCAACAACACAGGTGCGTCTGCACGCTAATCCCAGAGAAACAGGACTATGTTCTGGTGTACAACCGTTAATCTTTCTAGTACGTTACCCGATCGTATTGAAGGTACGTAGATGGTAGTCTAAAATCTAAACTCGGGAAACCCAAAGAATATGGTCGGCTCAGGGTAATTCCTGCCAGTGTTACTCACACACACAATTTATACTTTTACCCGAACATCCATTCTACACACTGACATACTTGACCCGTGTGGTGCGATTCTACACTTTGGTGGGATCTATAAATCCCCTGCCTAAAATTTAATCACAGCCAGACACACTCCAAACATTTCTCTGATGGTATATTTTGGACTTCGAATCGTCCATATATTTGATGTCGATTGTTCTGGGCCGATGTCCATGACAATCAACATCAATTCAGACAAGTTAGTGCATATACGTTCACTTACTCATCATAGTTCAACAACACTGAAATCACCAGGGATCGATCCTCACGCTTGTCACAGCAAGCAGCTTGTGGAACTGCGATACTTGCGAATTGGCTCTTTCTTAACAGGAGAGCACGAAGAAAAGCTCAGATGAGATGAAGTATTCATTTCTGGTTTCTGTTATAAAACCGGAAGCTTATTCCATCGAAAACCAATGAAAGCGAAGAAAATAAGTAGCCAATGCACAAAACAAAATTCACATAACAGAAAGAACACACGTATCCATGCCTTGCATATGCCAGAAAATAATATACTGGGTCAGAGCATTCTGTGTGTATACAAATCACAGGTCCATGGCTGCGATGTCTCCAAGAAAATGCACAATTGTCTTTCTAGTATCAAAAGAAAAGCATAAAATCTGGTACTGACAATTGGAGGTAACGATATATGACACCTAGTAGTAGGATTGACCATCATCGGAAATTTTTCACAAAGTATATCAAGGGAATCTTCAACTAGCTAGTACGAGACTTGAACCTCAAGACCTAAAATGGAAAAGCAAACATGGCCATCCAGATCCTAGCTCCAATGTAAATCCTGAATAAGTGCCATGTCTAGTAATCTTGCGAAATAATAAAAATACAAACAGAAGGTCCACTGCCCAACAAACTAAGAAGTGATAATAGGGCCTTATATCTTCCATCTTGTGAGGTATCCACAAGTAGAAGTTCACAGTATGAAGAAAATCAGAATACACAACTGAGTAGGCTTTGAATAATGTTTGCAAAAACTTGATACATTACTTTAGGGTCATTAAAGGCATCATCGAAATAAATAGATGAGAAGGCGATTGGGACAATAAAGTCCAACATAATCCATCACATTAACATAAAGAGGATGTAAGCCTCGTGCAGAATGTGAAGTTTGACTTTGGAATGGACATGCAGCTGATGAATTCATAAATGCTGCTGCTGGCAGATTCCAGAACCAAGCTCAAGTTTGCAAGAAAATATGGTGAAAAGAAAGCATAAAGGACAACTCAATCAAATGGAAAAAGAAACTGACAACAAACATCTTCCTTTTTTTTTTATTCCTTTTCCTTGAGAACCAAAAATTTAAATAAGAAAACCAAGGAGGTAGCTTTTGAACAAGCTCAACACTTACAGGAATACAAGGGTTCAGCCTTGAATATACTTTTGCATGAGGCGAACAAGGAACATACTCCACTTGCTGGTTTTCATGCACCAGGATCATTACATCACCAAAGTTTACCTCAAAAACCTACTGGACCTTTGCCTGAAAAAGAAAGGCCAAAATTTTAATACTGCATCACAGAAAAGCCACAAACCAACAACGCAGCAAGTGAAAGATGATCCGCAGAGCACAGGAAAATAAAATTATTAAACAAACAAATGACAGAAATATAGAGCAACAATCACAAACAGGGATAAGTATCCAGTAATTAACTTGACAGTTTGGGTTTTAATGGTCTAATAGTGTGTGTGTTTCGTGAGTACATTATCTGCATCCAATATTAGCAATCAAAGGGAGTTATTCATTGAGATGTGAGAATGATCAATTTCCTTAACATCGTTCTGCCTGTGCAATTTTGTGATGCACATTGAAAAAAGCTCCCCTCCCCGTGACTTTTATTTTGCCTCCCCCCCCGGGCCCCGGTGGTCATATGTTCTCCAAGCAGATATATGGAGGTAAAATCTTCTAATATCTAGAATGTACTCATCAGCACGGCCTATCACAGTGGGGGGGCCAAAAGGGAGCCCTGGCACTGCCAACTGGAAATTAAGAAGCCCAAAGAAATTTTGGAAGAGATCCTACTCATACTTTTGGCCCCTCCAGAAACAGATAGTATTAGCTTGTGCTTTAAAGAAAAACCTAGAACCATACATAAAAAAAATACAATACATTGCATATGGCCCTTTCCTAAGGTAAAGCATAAGCCAGAAATTCACCCCAAGTTCATATATTTCTGAAACATGCAAATGCAAGGTAATCAGGTCCATGACACAAAAAGATCATAAGGACAACTTGGATTGTAAAATGAAACATGAGAGATAAAAGGCCAAAATTCAAGCCACGACATAGTAAACTCAATCCCAATCAACAAAAGACACTGAAATATGATTATTTAAATGTCAAAAAGAAGGCCAAAGCCCCAACTGATAAAAAGAAAGAGATGTTATCTTTTCACAAATCCAACTAAAAAAGAGGAAAGATCTTGACTATTTAAGGTATATCAGAGTGATTAATGAGCTCTCACAAATAGGAATACATTGTAAAACGAATTGGGAAACAGGAGAGAACATGGCATGTCTGACTAATTAACCTTTATTGTAATCCCGCACCCCAAAAAAATCGTTGTCATCCTGCCCTAACTTAAAAAGAACTTTAACATCTCTGGTTTTCCGCATATTTTTTCCATTTCATTCTAAATCCTCGGAGATAATCCAATCTAGAAGTATAGTCAAATGATCAACAAATACCACAACATATACCTCTACAGAATAGAAGGATCTTTCTTAAATAAACTTACTACTTGATGTTCGTGGCACAATCCAAATCAAGAGAACTTTTTGCTAAGCAGTTTGCATGGACTATAGTGTCCTGAGATGCTCCCTCATTTGTAATTCCAGTGACATTGGCATAGCTAGCTCCTTTGAACATCCATTGGTCTCTTTCCTCACTGTAAAAATCTTCAAAGAGCTCACCGCACAACACACATAAACATTGGCTTTCATCAGCAGGAACCATCTGCTCATTACATTCTGATCTCTTGCTGGGACCTTCCAAAACCCCTGCTGATTCATTATTAGACACAATACCAGCATTACCTGCTATCCACTCAACTGATTTCAAATACCATTCTCTTGATTCCTTATTCAAATTGTTCTTATCTTTGTCTCGCAAAGCATGCCACTCCAAGTGTCTGTTGAGTTGCTCCTCAATTTTGAGCCGAAGACCACATATGCTACACTTAAACAAAAGATCCTCGAGAAGTTCACTGATCACAGCTGGATGGAATTCCCTAAGCACATCTGGCTTAAATTGAAAACCAATAAGATTTTTCATTTCAGCTGCACTGGACTCGGGCAACACGTCCTTGGCTTTTGACGTAAGCTCAGAAATAGGCAGCTCCTGTTTGGTAGATGAGGAACAAAGTGGTAAGGAAATTGGAGATGAACTTGTGCTTGCAATTTCAAGACTCTGGTTCTGAGATTGACCAGGTGCATCTGGCATAAGAGAAGTTACTGACTCGGTCTTTGATGCAGATATCAATCCCTTCTCAACAAGTGAACTCAAAAGACTAGAAACTGGAGCAGAGACAGCATTAGCTGCATTCAAGGGCTGTGCCAAGGCACTACCGACGATAGAGGAAGGAAGTGTCTCAGGAGGCACTGGTAGTTGGCCACCATTTCTCTGAATTGAGGATTTTGGCGTGTTTTCATTCGATGACTGACTCAAAACAGAAGCAGGTGAAATCCTGGGCCCCACCATTGTAGAGTGGGTTGAAGGATGACTAGTTAGAGTAGGCTGCTTGCTTGCCTCAGTTGCCGCAACTCCAGCATCCTGAGAACTTAGAGAAGGTACGCTTCCACTAACAAGATTACCACCAAGTATTCCGCTTTTCATAACAGCTGCCAACAAACTACTAGTGCTTGATTGTGTAGCCACCGCATTGGTATCTTTGGAAAATGGATTTTTTGACACTGAGGAGAGATCTAAACCTGAAATTTCGGGCAACGATGATGTCGATGTTTGACGAATAGATTCAGACAATAGAGAATGAGGAGATGCTACAGAAGACAAAGCACAAATACTTGGTGGCTGCTGTCTCTCCAAATTAGCAAGATGGGCATTCCGGGATGGCAATGGCTGAGAATTGGCCCCAAGATTAAGGTGTCCTGGATATTGAGAAGCTCTACACTCTGCCGGAGGCAAGGCTGGTTTTTGGTCACGCTCAGCTAAATTGTGAGCTACTTGATTGGCTCCACGTACTAAAAAGGAAGGTGAAGAAGGACGCTGATGCATGGGGGACTGTGCAGAGGGTGATGCAGCTCCCAGAGTCTGTCGTGGTTGTCCTATGGATCCCATGGGCCCCAATGTTGCACTTGAGAAACTATAGCCTGGTGTTCCGCCACCACCAGGCCCTATTTTCGAATGGAAAAGAGGCCTACCTACAGCACTAGCAGCAGTTGCCAACCCACTGAGAGATGTTGGATAGCTTCCAGAATTATTCATGATTCTGGAAGAAGGCAAATGACTAGTCCCTTCTGACAGGACCGGGTCCTGGGACCATGATGTTGCTATTCGATGTCCAATAGCAGCTTGGCCTTTCTGTTCAGTGGATAGAGAATCAGCTGAAGCTTCACTCTGCGAGAACAAGCAAAACATTTTCAACAATAATCAGTCTCCCATAATGCTCAAAAACATTTAGAACTGAAAGTTGATGTCTTCCTCAATTCTCCTATTGCCAGGACTCCTTATTTCAAAAATAACAAAGAACTTTTTTTATAAAATTTGCCTGCCATGCCTATAAGTTATGGACATCTGGAACATGTTGTCCATCAGTTCCATAGATTTCATTTTGTCATACTGTTGTAAGAGCATTCTTGACTACAACATCATTCAGTGTTTGAATGCATAACAATCTTTCCAAGAAGTGATAATCTCAGAAGTCCCCAATCCAACATCAGACTTAATTATTGCTGCCGTTTACTGGAAGCACTAATCTTGAGTTTCATTATTTACACAAGAAGGAATAGCTTTAGGTGTAACAAACCACAATAAAATCAGTATCTTTAGGATGGAAAAAAATATTTAATATGCAAATGTTAGTAAATCACCAATTTAATATGCTACATAAGACAAGAAGACCGTCATACAGACCGCCATACAGAAAAGGCAGGGATCCAGGAAAAACTTCAGCATAAAACAGATCTCTGTGGATGTCTCTCTGTGCTAAAGTAATTAGCATGGAACATGGACTAGTACAATGACTATCCATCTTATCCAAATTATATTCAGTTTCAACTTCGAGGTGGAATTGAACGTAAGGTATGTTGATTGACTACTGAATTTCTGTTACAAGTAGCTTATTTATTGCATTATTGTCAAATACCAAAAATGACAAAAATAACAAGCCAATACCAAAGATTAGGTGACAAAATGAAATATCAGATTCCATTACTGAAAAGCTTGGATAACTGCTTAGTACTCACAGTTCTTTCAGAATCATCAGGCGTCCAACGATCTCTTCCAGAGCTATTGATTGCACTTTGATCAGTGGCTCTTGAGTTAATATCATCCCACATGTACTCCTCTTCCTCAGAGTTCTTCCAGCTCTTAGTCATCCCACTGGTGCTTTTACTAGGAAAGATGGGTCTGGGTTGCATATTTGCAGAACTTACAGACCTCAGAGCTGGATACCTTGGAAACCCATGCTTAACATCAAAACCATTCCCTTGGTCAGCCGGCATGACACCTCCAGATTCAAACCATGTCTTATCAAATACCTGCTCTTTGAACTTTTCACCTGCTCCTCCAATTGCAATGCCCGATCGCTTCAACATCAAAGAATCATATTCAGAGTCATCAAATGGGGCATCACTCAGTTGTTCTCTTTGAGGATGCTGAATATTCTGCACATTCAGATGAACATAATATCATATATCAAAAATCTGTAAAGCACAAAACTCAAAAATAATGAGTCTGATATGCACCTTAAGAGTAGGATCAACCCATGGTCTTCCAGAGCCAACACTTGGAGTTCTTTCAAGTCTTTCCTCAGATGAGTTTAACAGGTTTCCACCAATATCACTGGCAGAACCTTTGGCCTTCACCACAAGGCACCATCAAAATAAAATCTCAATAAGGATTCAAAAAATTATGTTCCCAAACGAGGACACTGAGTAGGATGAGAATTTTCTTTTTTCAAATAAACAAGCTAATTGCCAACACATCTACATAATGCAAAAAAGCAAAACATTTGCATAGGTCCAGTCAAAAAAAAAAATTTAAAAAGGCCTCCACATGCAGCATTCAGATATACACCAAGAGTAACAATCGAAGCGGTATAGCATTGGCCTAGTTAAGCAAAAAATAACAAAAAACTGTGAGGATATTAGGTTTATATGATGCACAAAGCATTGAATGATTTACACTGCAATGATATTACAATGCACATGATCCTACCAGCTTGCCACCAATACCAACTAGGAACCACAAAAGTCAACCAATTGTCCCCAAAAAAATTGTAACTTGGAAACTAAAAGGCATGTTTATCCACTTTTACTTGATTAATCACTTTCTCCTCTAAAGCAAAGTTTATGAAAATCAAAATATCATTCCAGTGTGACCTTTTTATAATATATATTGGGGGGTGGGTGGTAAAGGGAAGGTTCTGCTTTCATATATTTTACTTTTTCAAGTGATTTTAGAATTTTTTAAAATTTTCCTCTCATGAGTTTTGGTGTCAGACACTTCCTTGCCTGACACATCAAGGGATGGCCTAGACGCAAACTGCTTGATATGCACGGTTAGGGAAATAACACAAGTCAAAATCTGGGTTTTCAGAAAAAGCATTTATTGCCCACTTCCATCTGTGGAAAGATCGTTCAATCACAACAAACATTGAGCGATGATGAACGGATAAAAGAGATTGCCCCATTTTCACAACAATCACAAAAATATTAAAAAGAGAGATACTCTGAACAGGCCAACATCTGTTGGATGATTTGACTTATAATCATCAATTGTACATACACCCAAAGAGTGTCAAGCACATAGTCTAGACTGAAAAGTCCAACTCAAAAGTAGTCCCTTACCCTAGTAGACAGATCAAGACGGTGTCTAGCCTCCAAATACTTGGGGTTCACATGGATGCTATGTGCAGGGCGAGCAGCAGGAGCATCAGGCCTAGATGATGTTCCTAAAGAAGAACCATTAGTAGCAGGTACAAATCCAAGATCCTTCTCAATCATCTGAAGTGTTGGAGAAGGAAATACTCCTTTCCAAGTGCCAAAAAGATGCCTCATGCCAGGATGTATTGCAGGATCAACCTGTCTATATGCCTTGCAGAAAACCTATAAATGCACCATGAAAGTATTACTAGTACCCAAGAAAAAAGATGACATATACATAAAACAGTTTGAAGAATATGATAATTTGACAGAGGCTACTTTCCTAAACCATATATGAAACCAGAATTGCAAAAAATTACTCTAAATTCTCACACTGATCAGCTATGTCATATTATTGAAATGCAAAAGAATGTTTTACACTTGTGGAGACATGTAAATCTCATGTTAAAACAAATTGCTTAGGTATGTGAAATGTCCAGAAGACAGTGACATGGTGACAAGATTTTAGACGTATTAGAATCTGACCTCAGGTAACCTGGAAGCAAAGTATTTGATGTAATCCCTTCCAATATTCTTCACAATACTGTCTAAAAGATAAAGAGATGGGAGCTTTTGCTCACGAGGAACCTGTAAATAATTCCAATCATCAGTAAACTAACTCATAGGGAACTTCCCTAAACATGCATACAAGATAGCACATTTAGCAACAGGTAAATATCTTGTGACCACAAACAAGAAACCTGGATATATTATGAAAGTAAGCCAATTGATATCATAGTTCAAAATCACTGGGAATAGTCACTATTCGTTGAACTGATTTGGATTACCAATATCCCAGAAGAGAAACGGCTAGAACAAAATTAGCATAGAGTAAGGGAATTAGAAAAAGACAATCAGGTACATGTTCTTTTTGCTAGGGTTACACTCCAATCCATTACATTGAGATCTGCACCAAACTCCTGAATCTTATTTTACCCTATCCTTGTATGATACAAATTGGAGTCGATAAGCAAAAGTTGCCGTCAAAAAACTGATCAACTGTGGATTTGAAAATCAAGATATTCCAGATAGCCTAGGATGACGTCTGACAACAACACTTGAATACCTCGAAGAACTTGAAAAATTCTCAGCTGAAAAAATGCAAGTGAAAACACCCAACATTGACATAAAATTGACAGGTCTTCCAAAAATAGGAGCTTATTTTTGCGACAACCAACTCAAAATATGATGCTGGCAGATATAATTTGTTAAGGTAAAAGGATGATATCATCAAATATTCTTGTCTTCCTCACTTTCAGGGTAAGGGATATGACATCACACTTCTGCAGAAAAGATAAGACGAATCCAGCTCAAGATAAATCCATTCGCACCACCATCGAAAGCTGGAAATCACAAGCAAAATCAACTGCCTAAACTTTGAATACCGCAAGAAGAAGAAAAAAGAAATTACAAACCTTCACATCTATAGCAAAAATGAAAATGAAATAGAAACCAGAGAGTCGGTTTAGATCAACTCCGTTAGATCAATGAAAACCATCCACAAATCAAATCGTCAAAGATAACCTTGAAAGTTGCAGTACTGAAAACCATAGATATGTGGAATTGCACAATTGGACGCTCACATAGAAGTAACGTGGTTAGCACAGTAGGTATTGATCATCAAGGTCATGGATGTTACATAGCGACCATTGTGGAGATTGGTCCTGAATAATTATTACATCCGAAGGTCACTATGAAATAAGTTTTTACTCATTATTCAACAATATGCCCCAGAATAATCAATTCCAACCATATCCATAAGATGCAAGTTCTGAGCTGATGATTTACCATTGAAAATTCCTTTTTGTATATACGCAATGAATGGCTCGAATGCTATTAAAAAACACAGAATGCCACAAAACAGTTCCCTTGCAACTGCGACAATTCCATTATGCACCACTCCTTGTTACAATTTTTGTCCTTTTGAATTCACCAAAAGCACGGAAAACAAAGACTGCTATAATAACCTACACTATTTGTTTAATAATAGAATCTTCATTCCTTTATCCGAATTCCCTATACAATTCAAGCAACTGTAAATACATGGTACTAATCATGTTATGCTAATTATAAATTTGGGATCACCTCGAGGATATTGGCGCAGACAGTAGCCGCTATGGCCTTGGCAGCATGGAGATTTTCCCCAGCAATAATAGTCAAGTTGGTAATAATCGGCTTGGAATTGAAAGTCAGTTCAGATAAGGCCGTCTTGTACTGATTCACAAGCTCCAGAATCTGTTGTTGCTGCTGCAAGTGCTGTTGTGGATAAGGTCCCCGCACCGAGTCACTGCTCTCGGAATCAGCGCCGCCCCTATCGCTCACCCGAAATCTGGAACCAGCAGCAACGGAGGTCGAATTTGCAGACGGCAGCGCGGGGCGCTGCTGCTGAATGAAGGAGCTGTTGGAGCGGCCATTGGAGGTGCGATCCAGCGGGATTGGGTCCTGGGTAAGCCTACGCTTCTTCAACCCTAGGTCTCGAGATCTATCAAACGGTCTACCTGAACTCTCCATATCCATTACAATTCAAAAAACAAATACAGACAAATACAAAAGCAATAAAGCTAACTATCTCGTCATTTACATAGTTCAAATACAAAGCTAAAGTCACCCCCCAAAGAAATTGAGAGTACAACAAAATTCCTACTACAGATTTTTAAAAAAAAATAATTATGAGCCCTAAGCAAATAAATCTTCGGGATGCAGATGGAAAGGAGAAAGTGAAAATTGACGATTCGGTCACTCGGAGTCCTTGGCTTTGGCTTGTTCGAGCCTGAAAAAGGTGCAAGTAGGTGCAGGAGGAAAGGGGGCTGAGGTGCGAGGAGAGGGAGAGAGAGAGAGAGAGAGAGAGGGAGAGAAATAGGTTTCTTGATTGATTGACTTGGGGGCGGGGATTAAAATTTTGGGGAGGGGTCCGCGGCTGGGGACTGGGCTCTGGCCCTTTTTAATAGGGAGTGGGGAGCAGGGGTAGCAAGAGCTAAGAAGCGGTGCAGCTGGTCTAAACTCTAAAATGAGGAGTGTATACACATCCCTGGGGTCGGAAGGGAAAGTTACGTCGCGGGATGGAAGCAGGAAGACGAGACGTTCGCGGGGAAGGATCATGGATCAGGCCGTAGAGGCTTCTTTGATTGGGTTGCTAACTCTGACAATACAACAGGCTTGTCTTGGACTGGATCGCCTTTTATGGCTCATCAACACGAGCTTAAATTGGCCTTATTTGCGTTGTTATTTTTTTCAAAAAAAAATTTCATTTTCGTGAACATATTTTTTAATTATTTCTTTATCTCATATACATTCAAATTATAAAAATATTTTTTTTATAAAAATTTCAGAAAATAACCAGAGCAATGCCAAACCATCAACCTAAATCATATGCTTTCTATTCTTTTCTACCCCTCAAAAGGCTCCCAACCCCAAAAAAAAATAACAATTTGTCTTTTCTATCACTTTTCCTTTCTTTTCTGTTAAATCACAACTCCCAAACTAACTACAAAGGTTATAATGAATTATGGGCAACTAGAAGACTGTATAAGAAGAAATGCATAATAATATACTCAAGAATGCCTGTACTAAATGTTAGTTGGATTGGTGTAAATTTTTCGAGGTTCCTTCTGTTTTGAAATCTAGAGATTTGTCCATCATCTCAGTGTGTAGAAATCATTCAGTTGTTTTTTGCTCTTTTGCAGTTCTTCGTGTCCCATAATTATCATCATTTTTTTTAATAGAAAATTTAGACCTTTTGCTATAAATTTGTCAAGATTTTAGAATTAGATGAATAATTTGTTTTTAGTTAATTAAATTTCATATTTATTGCTCATGGACCCTCTTCTCATTAGTTGTTCAACTTGACAAATTTCCTTGTATGACATTTTTGTTTGTTACCGATGTGTGATTATTTGATTCCACTTTGGCTAATGCCTCTAATGTTTGTGCTTGATATTTGAAGAGGTGATTTTCGGATAGTTGAACTGAGTCAATTTGAAAGGGTGACTTCCGACCGAAAATACCGAGTCAAAGGAATCTACCTGTCAAGTTTACAATGTACGAGGCTATTTCCCTCGGTCTACTCCGACGATCAAATAAATTCAAGTATTCAATTACAACTAAAAATAGTTTAAGAATCTCAAATGTGTATTTGTGAGTGTGTACCTTTCCAATTGATGGAAGGGTATTTATAGCTGACAAGATGGTGGGAAGAATAATGAATTCCACTTCCCATGGACCTAACACTGACTGGGATAGTGTCAGTCTTAATAAACAAGACATAACAATGATCATATCACTCTGTCATGTCAACGCCATATCAATCCATCATGCAGGAGTCAGTTTTCCAATGAGATCTCAGGTACTAAAGAGCAGAGATAGGTGGTCGAGTCGATGTGAGGCCACCATTGAAAGACTGCCCTCAACTGCATATGTGAGGTAATGAGCCGAGGTGGCGAAAGCCCTGAGAAGGTCTCCTCGACCCATCACTGAGCAGATGAGGGTTGAGATAACTGCCCTCAATACCAATTTAGCTTGGATTGTTGTTTCACGGTTTCAATAAGTAAGAAGTTTGAGGAGAGAAATAAAACTAGACAAGAAAAATGAGCCCGTATTGGCAAGTACAATTGAACACTACTTTTCTCCTGAAAAATTATCACCTCTCACATCATATATCTACTTAGAAATTTAGAATAGAAGCACACACATAATAAATACCTAAGAATATGCAAAATTGTTGACTAACAATAATAGTAAAATGTATTGTTAAAAAAAAACTATAGTAAAATGTATAACTAATTTAGTATTAGGGTTTGTTTGGTTGGAAGTAAAATATTTTTATTGGAAAAATATTTTCCGTGGAAGTAATTTTCCATGAAAATCATTTCTCTTTCATCATTTTCAGGTGTTTGGTTAGCTTATTGAAAATATTTTCTTACTTCATTTTCTGGTGTTTGTTTAACTTTTGAAATATTTTCACTTTTATTTATATCTTTACTTTCTACACATTATAACTACATACTTCTTCCCATGCAAAATAAGAAAATTTATCTCATTGTTTAACTTTAAAAAATCTTGGAGAAATGTATATATGAATAAAAAATATCTCATTAAGTAATAAACAAATTGCTGGCCATTTAGTGTCAAATATCAATCACATGCAATGGTTATTATGACATATATCTTGCACTCTCACCGCTGAAAGTTTCTCTAGAAAAGAATGTCTCTATTATACATAATTAATTACTAGCATAGGATGAGCAGAATAAGGTTTTTTTTTTTTATTTTGAATATACTAGAGAGAGGGTTGGGTTGGGTGGTACGGGGGAGGGAGTGTAAGGAAGAGATCTTGGGTCCGAGTCCTTTTGTTTACACTAAAAAAAAAATATTACAATATGTTTTCAGTAAGTTTAGAACATATTACAGGCGGGATGCATGCATTTCGGAAAATAACTTCAGTAAGTTTGGAAGGGAAATTGTTTTCAATAAGATGAGTGAAAATATTTTACATAGGGAAATGTTTTCAGTAATTTTTGTGCAACTAAACACGGAAAATTAGAAAAATATTTTTATGGAAAACATTTTCACCCGAAACAAATGAATCCTTATTGTCGTATCATTTCCATAGTACAGAAGCATTTGTGCTTAGTATGACGTAGTTAAAATTATTTTCATCACCCAACAATTCCATCGTACATCCCAATTATAACAACTTAAAAAATGACTGGGCAACGTCACGCAAAGCGTGAGGCTGCAATTAACTAGTTTGTCTTAAAGTCAAGGGCTGAAGTGAAAAAAAAAAAGAAGATAGAGTATTACATGCTCGTGAAATCTCATGAAGGAATTTGAAATATTTTACAAGAATCTGCTCATAAAATGGTTATGATTATATTACATAAAATTACAATTCAAACACGACATTATTCTGCTTATGATTATATTATGTGTACCACACGAAATGCTCTTTATGAAATGCATGTCTGCCGTACAAATGAACAGTTCGTGTCTCATGCTCCATGAACGCAGTAATTTGCTCATCAACTGATTTTAAATTTGTCTTGTTTGAGAACCCGGTCATTCTCAAGCGTGTAACGGGCGAAACATCAAACATGGCACTGACTACCCTGCCGGGAGTTCAAGTGCACGTGCGATTGAAGGTCTACCGGTCAAACAGAGATTCTAGTCCTTCGTTGTAACAGGTGCTCGCAACCGCTGGGAAATGCAGTCTCTCAAGCTTCAACCAAATTTTAGAAGCATCCAATTAGTATATGGTAGTGTGTGACTGCGTGTGTTGCCTACTCAGGTCACTGCAAAATCTCCCAATCCCATTGGCCAATGGCCCCCCACACGCGATGTCATCATCTTCTTCGACAGTTCGACCCAACAGTAGAGTAAAATCTCCAGCTGTCCAAAACAAGCAAAACCGCACTCCCAAGTCCCACCAATCAAAATTCCCACCTGCATCAAAATATCTTCTCCAGTTCGACCCCACATCCGCCGTCCATAACCAGCACCTGCTATAAATATAAACCAGATGTATATATACAACAACAAAAAAATAAAAATAAAATGACCCACAAAAAATCAGTCCCAGAAAGAAAGCACGGTAGGAGCAGCAGAAGCATCATGTTGGCATTTATTATGGTGGGTTATTCCCTGGCCACTCATTGCCTTCCCTGCTACGTTATAAGATTAACGTCTTCCTGCCTTTTGGCTGAAGTCAGAACTTCTATTTTACCACCGTGTCTTGGAACAGGGGATGGGACGGCTGAGGGCACTCTCCACCGCCTTAAGGTACTGCTGTTACTGTCACTTTACTGATATTTTTTGCACCTCCATGCCATGTCGGCCAGTACCTATATATACTCAGCCTACATTCCTCTGTCCTCTTTCACCGAAAACCCCCACCAAAATCTTCCCAGCTCGTTCCGAAACAACTTCAGCAAAAACTCAAATCCTTTTTTTTTTTTTTCCTTTTTGGTAGCTCAGTGTATAATGAACCCACACGATCGAGATGAGAATTCAGTCTTTCCTTCATCAAATTCACCTTCCTCTTCCCCCCCTGAGAACCAGTCTTCTGAAGTTGTCCCGCTCTCGATGGTCTCTCCTTTCGTAGACTTGGAATCTCGCCAGCATCTTCAAGAAATCGTACCAGGTATCTTAAGCGGAGGAACTATTACGACCGAGGCTGCCCGGAGTTTTCCTGGGATGCCTCAGCCTATGGAGTGTCTGCAGGGGACTCCAGTACCGCCATTTCTCTCCAAGACCTTTGATCTTGTGGATGACCCCGCTCTGGACTCCATAATCTCGTGGGGAGCCAGTGGACAGAGCTTCGTTGTGTGGGACCCCGTGGAGTTTGCCAGGAGAATATTGCCCAGGAACTTCAAGCACAATAATTTTTCCAGCTTTGTTCGCCAACTAAATACTTATGTATGTATTTTTGCTTCTTAATATGCACGCCCGAGCTCTGTCTCTCTCGTACAAAATTCCTCTTTTTTTTTTCTTTTTTTTTGTTCTCGTTGGTGACTATTTTAGATGTAATTTTATTGCTTTGTAATTTTTTTTGACAACCCTTGTAGCTGTTGTAAATTCTGTTTGTAGATGTTACTGTTGAGGATTTTTGTAACAGTTGTGTGAGAATCTTGTTGAGATTCGAGGCGGTTTGTACAGAAACTCATATAGGAAATGAAATTTAATTTAAATTACTTCTCTTTCATTTTACGCGTAGCAGTGCAATTTTGCTTGTACTTTTTTTTTCTTTTTTGAGGTCTTCATATGCCTCGAAGTTCTTGAAATTGTAACTTACCTAATTAAGGAGATTTAGGAGATTTTGACCTCAATTGTATGATGTCTGGTGCACCATTCATGCTCCTCGCATCAACTTGTAGACACTGCTGTAATGATGCACCTTACCTCCTTGAAATAAGATGATTGGCAGGTTCATCTATTTCGCAGGTCAGAACTTAACATTCCTCTGTAACATGCTCAGTTAAACCACCTGACTTGTGGAAGTATACGTATTTTATGATATAGGATTAATCTTTTCTACACTAACAATGTATATATTATTAGCGTTGGATGAATGATAACTATGCAAAATTTGAATTTGAAATTTAATTTTTGCACATGTGTCATGATTCAACGGTGATAGTGTATGCACTGTCAGTGTATATAAGATTTACTCTATGATATATGATGATCTCCTGATCTTACAGATGCACTGATGATTAGTATGTAGTGCAGCAGTTTGTGAAGCAGTGAGATTGTACGGTTTGCTTTTGGCTTGTGTAGCAATTCCATATGTTATAAGATGAAATGTTATTCCCGTTTGGAGATCCTTGTATCGATGTGCCTTTTTAATTTGAAGCCATTTTTGTCAATTTTGATAGGGGTTTCGCAAGATTGATGCTGACAAATGGGAGTTTGCAAGTGAGAGTTTCTTAAGAGGGAAAAGGCATCTGCTGAAGAACATTCAGAGGCGCAAATCCCCTCACTCCCATCAACTTGGTGGCTCCTCTGGATCAACTGGTGAAGCAGGCAAAATTGTATTGGAAGGGGAGGTAGAAAAATTAAGGAAAGAAAGGAGCTTAATGATGCAAGAAGTCTTTGAATTGCAGGAACAGCAGCTTGGAACAATCCAGCATGTGGAGGCAGTTAATGAAAAACTCCAGGCAGCAGAGCGTAGGCAGAAGTTGATGGTCTCATTTATGGCTAAGCTATTTCAAAATCCAGATATCTTGGATCGCCTGAAGCAAATAAAGGAGCAAAAACAAATTACTTCTTCAAGAACAATGAGAAAGTTTCTGAAACATCAGCCACATGAACCAGGTAAAGCTGAATCATTTCTGGAAGGGCAGATTGTGAAGTATAGAACAAATTTTCGTGATCTGGCCACACCATCTGCTGCCCCTGAATTCGATCCAGGTGCAGTAGAACAACTTCCCGAATTTACTTTGCAAGGTAAGGGAGAAAATATTGGGTTGCAGTCTGATAGTATGCCATTTCAAATAGGTAATATTGCAGCAGATGAAATGGCTCTGACGTCTGAATTTCTGACCATCTCAGAACCAAGTGGAGGGGGATTTTCAAGTCAGGGAACCGAAGATACACTGCTCAAGGGGAAAACTGTAGTTCCACCAGAGGTGATTCCTGAGTATTTTGTTACTTCTCCTGATGACTTGGCAAAGGAGAAGAACTTTCCTGAATACTCATCACCGGACATCGAAAGTATGCTCAAAGAACAGGAACCATGGAGCATGGATTTTGAAGCTGGTGCTGGTGTTTCTTCTTCCAGCAATGAGATATGGGGTAATGCTGTGAACTATGAGATTCCAGAGCTAATGGTTAGCAGTGGATTGCCAGATATCTGGAATTTAGGTTCTCTACCAGCAGCCGGAAGTTCAGGTGCTGAGAAGTGGCCAGATGATGAATCTCCTTTCTCAAAGCTTGACGATCAAGTCGGCCAGCATAAAGATGAAAGTTCTAACTTCTAAGAAACTAGATCCATAGGTTTCTTTAACGGCCTCTTGGGCCGACTTATAGTTGATTCTCGGAAATTCAATATTGGACAATTTATTACATATTTGTTTGATTGACTATCATGGAGAAATTTTTTTTTTTCTTAACTGCTCCATCAAAAATTTTTTTTTTTTTTTTTTAACTTTTAACAGCTGATTTTGTAGAATTCATTTCCGCATTCGATTGACTGTGCACGTCTAGATAGTATGATGATATGCTCAACCATCCTTTCCTGCTAATAGATACTTGCAAGTTTGTGATTTTGCAGGTTCATAGCAGTACGACACAGGTCGCAGTGTAGCAGCCACTTTTTGAGGGTTTGTTGGAATGTCTTCTGCTGCTTTGTCAAGCAAGCACTGGGAGGTAAGATATCTTCACGAGAAGCAATTTGTTCTCCTAATTTGGTTCAATGTTGTTTTATCTTGTGTTGAGGATGTGCTCGATCACGCTGACAGTTGAATGCGGATGCTATTTCTTCCGTTAGTGTTTGTCCGTGGATTATACACTCGCTCAGTTTTACTTCGAGGCGGCCATGTACAAATTTGCTTTTTGCCCTGAGTTCTGTGGCAAATACACCAAGATGCCCATTCATTCTGCAGTTACACTTCCGTCTCGGAGAAGAACTGTGTAAAGTGTTTATTAAAATCCTAACATCCCTCTTCATTTGTCTATTTTCTTGAATTTTTTGTTTTTGGAATGTGGCTTTGCTGGGGGCATACGATGCCTGAAAGTGCAGCTGCGAGAGGGAAAGAAAAGCAAATCCTTTTTGTATGTGGAGCAGCTTTGCTTCATTGGAGTTGATTCGGGCAACCGTTTTTGTTCTTCTTCTTTGGCTGTGTCCGCCTGTGCGTGGAAGACATATTAATTACCTTCTGAATGAAGTAGAATTATTGCGAAGTAAAAGACATCTAGGAATTAACATCAGAACCTCATTCTAGTTTTAAGTTCCCATTCCCAGAATCCATACGTCGGCAATAGCCAGTCTACCTACGGTGAATCCATAAGCCTTCCAAAATGAGAACCGAACAAGATACTTAGCTGCATCCAATAAACTCTTCTAAAACGACAACGTTCAATTCAGCAACTCAAATATGACACCGTATCTAGTTACAGAGATACAGCCAGTGTAAATACAGTGACTTCACAAGCCTGGCAATGAGAAAGAACAAGATATCTACATGCATCTGGTATCGTCCTTCTCAGCAACTCAAACTGCGACTCCATTTTTTCACATATGTCATGCAAGGTTCAGCTGCCCCTTGGCATCTTGCAATTTCCGTGTTCTGCAATTTATAGTGAACCAAATGTGAATAAAAATATACCATCTCATTCTTCAATGTTTTTAATAGGAATTCAGAACCGTTGCCACAAATCAGGAAGGGCAAAAGATAAACAACAAAGAACCAACCACCAACAAGATTACAACAAAACTGGCTCCAGATGCAGTACTAGCCTCAGTCTCGCACGTGAAGGCAGCTACTTTGTGCATACAACACCAGAAAATACACAGCAAAACCAAGTTCTATATCAATATAAAGGGAAACTTTTACTGACCAGTGCGTCAACATTGAAAAACTTTAGAGAGCCTCTTCAAAGAGAGAGACCAGCAAACAGCAATCCCAATTCCTCCTCCTGCGATGTGGTTCTCTGCAAAGAGAAAGATACCCAGAACAGGGTCATTGTATTTTGCGCAAATGGAAATCGTGCACATGATGTGGGGACTAAAAGCAAAATCAGACGGCCCACAGGTCAAAATTAGTGGTTTATCAGAAAAGATAAGAATCGAAGGTTAAAATTGCCATCAGCTTGAATAAAATAAAATTGACATCCTAAAATAGGCGGTAACACCCGTATTTGCTGGACAAATATTAAACGGGGGTCCTCCTTTTCCAAACCAAAACACTATTCAACACATAGTTAGTATGGAACAAACAAGGTTACCAGCAGTCGTGATAACCAACAATTGAAAAGTGCAAATATTAGGGGAAAAAAAAAAAGAAAGGAAAAGAAAATCATAAGGGGCTTAGAAGGTGAGGGAGTCTTGAGTTCACCTGCATAGATAACAGGTGAAGGATTTATTCAAGACACGCAAGCGATGAGTGGCGTAAGTGCTGTTTGGCGGAAGTTTGTTCATCCTCGAAATCTCTTCATCAACGGCTGCTTTCTTTTCTCCCAAACCCTTGCGGTTCCAGGCTGCTTTTCTACCAACCACCTGGTTGCCACTCTCTTTTGGCGGCTGATCGACCCCGCCATTCGTGCCCTTCAATAATCCCTCAGAAGGATCCATTTTTGCAGCAGCGCTTCATAAGCGGGAGACAAAACGAGATAATTTCGTCCTGAAAAAAGCTAGTTCACCAAAAAGATTTCTTTGTGTTATGTCAGATTTTTCATTACTTAAAACAAAATCAATAAATACATAAATAAAATTAGAGGAGAAGGAGAAGGAGAAAATCTAAATACTCATTATTGATTTTGCTTGTTATTGGTCGACTCGAGGAGAGTGCAGACGAGGGAACCGGGGACCGAGCATGGACAATTGGAGGGATAGACGGCCCAGGTAGCCTGGGCTTCCATCGAACCTGAGCCCAAATTGTCGCAGCACGCAATAGGGCGAACGAGAGTATAAATAAACAGTTACATATATTTACCATGTTACGCATTTCTTGAATTTCTTTTTTCGGATTTGGATTTCATTTTAATATAGTTATTATTAGAGTGCGTTTGATAAAATTGAGATCTGAAATTTGTATATATTAAATTACTAAATTGTTGCTAAAATTAGAATCAGTCGAGGAACATTTTGAGACAATATATTAACAATCTCCGAAGCTTCTAAAATTATGTATCTTCTATCTAACATAGACCTTTGTTCAGCCAGGTGCAGAATTTCCTGTTCACCGGTAGATTCGCGCGGGAAGAGCTCACCGTTTGGAAGAGCAAGCGAACCCCAGATCCCACTGGAGGGTCATCAAGCCTTAAAAAACACTTTGGTACCTTTCGATTGGACAATGACATTACGTTCATTAAACTCGGTGGGAAAAGTTCATTGCGGATGTTAGAAACTGCTACTTATTACAGCATCTTTTCTTGTTTGGTCTCATGAATTGCATTTGGCTATATAAATGTTACTTCCACATTTTTGCCAAAAAAAAAAAAAAAAAAGGAAAGAAAAGAATTGTTGCTTCTGTTAGCACGTGTTGCTAAGCTGTCATAGGAGACATCAATCGTTATCAGCAGAAATACATGCCTGATGATAGACTCCAGCCTAATCGCAAACTAAAGATCCACCAGCAGGTTGTATGCCAAAAGAACCCCATGCCTTTTATGCCTTCCAGCCGTGATGTTACCCCAATCAGTTGACTACCTTATGAGCAACTAATACAATGTATATTACATGTCGCACTCAAATTTCGAGTGCTTTTTGCAACTATAAACCAGATTTTCAATTACAGAGAACTTGATTACAAAAAAAAAAAAAAAAAAGGATGAACAGAATTTCCACACTAACACTGATATAAATGCTCAGGTAAACAACTATTTCAATGAGAATAAAATATAAGTGCAGATACTCGTCTCCTTTTAAAGCAACGGCATTTACTGATTTGGGTAAAACTCAAAATGTGTTGAACAGGCAATCGGAATCGATATGTACATGAACAAGCCTGCAAAAAATGTATACTACACAATTAGCACAAGGAATCCCCCAAAAAATGAGAACTATTTTGCCTATGCATGTATAGACACATTTTTTTGAACAGCAGATTATTTGAAATAATTTTTTGAAATGTGATGTATGTAAAATTAAGAAAAAAGTTATTAAAAAGATAGACTCCCAATCTCATATTTTGGTTTCTCGCCTTCTATTGTTAGTTTTGCAGGTACAAAGGAAAGATAAGTAGCCGGGCCTCTAAAACCACAGACAACTATTTATTATCATTATTATAGGAATGCCATCCTCAAGTGGAAGGATAATATTTTGTGGTAAATTTTGTTTCACAACAAAGAATAGATACACAAGTGCGTTGATTAGATTAAAAAAGCGGAAGCAAATGGTAATAAATAAACAATAAAGTTTAGATGCCAATAAGCTCCAACTAAAATCCTTCCACATAAACATACCTGATATAGTCTACAAGCAATCCTCCAGACATGACCAAAAAAGGGAAAAAATTGCCAGATATGTGCACATTTGGACACCGTGAAAATTCATGTGAGCAAGGGCACGTCTCCATGACCAGACTGAGGAATGGGGGAGGGTTTAGTCAAAGGATTCAGGGATTCCATAATACTGGAAAAGGAAGGGCGTTTCCATGGCTCACTGCAAATCACCAAAGCCATATTAGTGAAGGATGAATATATATGTCAAGATGAGGCTTCAACCACAAAATATGAAATGACACAACTAACTTGGCCCAACAGGCTTCAATAATTGCAGCTACATGAGGATTCAAATCACGCGGTATTTCAAGCCTTTTTCCCTTGAAACCCACAGCTGCAACCACCTGGAAAACAATCACACCTACAGTTCATGGCTTAGCTCAAAAAAGATACAAGAAAAACTTGGTAAATGAAGAAATACAACTGTTCTAAGAGGCTAAGCCGCCGGTGACCATGGAGTAAATCACCTGACCGTAAAAGAGGTGACTTTGAAGGCGAAGGAAGATTATGTTATACAAACTCAGAATTAATTCACACCAGCTAGCCAATACTCTAGTCATTTTTCCTACTCAGAAACACCAAAGATTCAGTGTGGAAACTGAACCAGAACCCTTAACTATACAGTATCTCACCAGCTATTTTACAGAAGGAAACAAAGAAAGCTAACAGCTTAACCTCTATTCGCAAATCAGCTTGAAACTTAACACGGATCTAGAATTCCATTTGCTCCTCTTCCATTGCTAGAGCTGATGTCGAGCATAAAAACTAAGAAAAACGTTTTGTCGGTTAAGAGTGTAGTCTAACCTCTATGGACCTATTCCATATGGCTGTAACACCAAAATGCACCATGCAACCTATGCTCTAAGTTTGAGGAAATAAACACATTAAGGACCAAAAGTGGACCACAGATCATCAATCCCTAGCTAATGAATACGTGCATAACTGATGCATCATGATTTCATAGCAATTATCGCGTGTCACCAAAAGGATGATTTCGGATTGCTCTGAGCAAGATGAAACCACTGAAAGAAATGAAAACCAAACCTGTGCCGGATTTAAATTACACCAGGGTTGTTGTATAGTTGCAAGCTCCCACAAAATAACACCAAAGCTGTATACATCAGATTTTTCATTTGATGGTTCATCGCGAAGTACTTCTGGTGCCATCCACTCAGGCTACAAGAAAAGGCAACCAAGCAAATTTCATAATCCCATACAAAGGCCAATAACACGATGGTCTGATAAAGTGAACTAGATCAATGAATGTGATAGATTGAACTACTCACAGTTCCAGCAGCTGACTTTGACGAGAGAAATGTATTGGCCTTTAAACGGGAAAGACCAAAATCACATACCTGGAGAACAATTATAAGGTAAATCCTCTCAATTGAACAAATGGAGAGCATCGAGATTTTCAAACAGAATTTATGTGAAAATGGTGAACTAGATAAACAAACATGCTATAGAAGTCAACAACGAAAGAAAATAGCCTACAGAGAAAAATCATCTAAGCAGCAAGTAAATAACAAGGTAACAGCATATACAAACATAGCAAAGATGCAACATTTACATAGTATATCAATCAACATTCTGAAGGCCTGATATCCAAATTACTAAGATAATTACAGCATCAACTTCAAGGGTAATGAGTGTCCAGGCAATGATCCCATCAGCAACAATTTGCCAGAGGTCATTGTTTTCAACAATTTCATTTTTTGAGACCAAATTTTGTTGCAGAGCAGTATAAAAAACTATGACAGCTTTTAGTACCCAATAAATATCAGGATCCTCATTGCACTCTGCAAGCCTGTGCCCCTTCAAGGGGGAACCACTCCAAGCAATTGTTTATAGAAAGTTGTAAAATGTTAATTTCAAAAGAAATATAGGTCTAAAAATTCTCATTTACTCCAATTAAGGAACATACTTCAGAATTTATCACCCGGTAGCCATTGGCCTTTCTGATATGATCTCAATTTAAAATTTTTTAGAGGAGCAAGACGGCATAGTTTCAGCATCAACCCCAAGAATGTAGCTAAGTATAACAAGGAAACTGCATAATAATATCTAACTAGCAAAACGTGAAATGCTAAACCGCATGTATTTAACTAGTAGATATGTAAGCATGAATAACTTGCACTGCTAGATATAGTTGCGTTAAGTTTAACAACATATTCATCACTTTAAATCTCAAAAAGCCATGTCAGTTATTCTGCCAAAAAAAACCTACAATAGAGAGATAAATTCCAATAATCAGACAACAGTGAGTAGAAGATATGGATATACAAATAGCCTCTAGCAAACCAAAGTTTTGCTTACTGTGACTCAAAATGTTGAAAGCTCTAAAAGACGAAATATTTCAGATCAACAATCATGCTGATTTGACAACTTTACGCAATCAATGTCTGAGCTTACCTTGACTGTGTATTTCTTGTCAACCAAAAGATTGGGAGACTTCAGATCCCGATGAACAATAGGAGGATTACGTTTATGAAGATAGTTCATCCCCTTTGCCTGAAAAAATTTGTCATGCCCTTAAAACAGAAACATGATCCAAAATTTAGTAACACATACAGAGACACAGTACAAACCACATCATATGCCATACACAACCGACGCCTCTCATCCAACATTTCTCTTGCGCCTGGCTTATGCAAAAGTCTATATAAACTACCCCTGAAATTCAAAGCGGTAACAGGTAACAATCAGAAAATACAATTTTAGGTTCTAGAATATATTAGAGCACAACTGAATAATCTTAAATACAGTGCTACCAAATGCGTTTGAAGCTAATAAAAGGCAATTTGATACCTTGATAGATATTCCGTGACTATAGACAAGTTTGGCGGTTTTGTCACAGCACCCATAAAAAGCACAATGTTTGGGTGGCGCAACCGTTTCATAATTTGAACCTAACCCCGATAGAGGAGGAAAAAAAATTGAAGTGACAACAGAATACTGTGAGAGGGGACAAAACAAACATGCGCATACAAATGAATGTAAAGAATACCAGATTATGTATTCCAGGTTAGTTACAACATGAAGAAAAATATACATACATAGCACGTATGCATGCATGTGTGTTTACTTAGCTATATTTTTGTGGGGAACGAAGAAAGGCAGACAAATCCAGTATATTCCTTACCTCCCGTAAAAATTCATTGAACCGTTCTGCATGGAAATCTTGCTCCATAAGAATTTTTACAGCAACATCCTAAAATACGAAACCATTGGCAATTACAACAAAATATGAACAAAACCATTTAGACAACAATTTTGCCAAATAATACACATACAGAGATCATTGAGTCCTTATTGATGCAAGGACCAAATAAGGAACTGAAGGAACCTTAAAAAGAATAGTATCAAGAGAAATCATATTAAATCTACCCATAATAAATGTGCCAAATGGCAATAATTTCCCCATATAAACCTTTTAAGGGATTTTAGCATTCATCAATGAAAAAGTTTGGACCATGAGATAGGACATATATCTTACAGATCCATTCCAATCAGCACGATGAACTGTACCAAAAGAACCTGAAAATTGGAGCCAGTTACTCTGATGAGTATAAACATATATGAATTGATTTTAAACTGGGAATACCACCCTAAAACGAAAACCTGAACCCAAACACTTAGATCAGCATAGAGAAAATACCAGCTCCAATTCTCTCTTTTAAAACAAGATCACTCCAAGGGATGTTCAAGTCTTCCACGTCAAGGTTAAGTTCCCCACTGGTTGCCATAGGAACCAGTTGACCTCTGTCAACAAACCTCGGATCTTTAATAGCATCCATCCTAGGTCCTGGTAGAGCTCTAGGCGGTCTATGCCCAAATGAAGGAATGTGCTGTGCAGATAAAGCCATATTGGTTGAGCCCATGATATTATAAGCGTTAGGGAATTTGGAAACCTGTGATTCTTTAAGCCGACCCTTTATCCACGGATTTTGAATTTCATCTTGATTGCTCGAACTAGGTGTACCACTGTTTCTGTCCATATAATTTCTATCAGACTGTTTATGATATGTGGAGTCTCCATCATCTTCAACAGTAGCTCCTGCAATACTCTCAATATAGATCAACACATAAAAATTCTAAGCCTTCATACTAACTGATATCTAACCAACAACCAGATAAGCAACACTAAAACTGTTGCCTCCAACCAAGAGAAAATATTGGATACTGTAACTTTGTTGTCTACTTTCAGGAAACATTTGGAACATAGTACTTACAATAAAACAAAGCCAAACTTTAAGAACCAAGGCATTTTTGGTAATGAACAATTAATATCTTCAAAGAGTATGAAATATCTTTAAAGAACTAAAAGCTAAAGCAAGCACCTTAGACATTCATCAAAGAGTATGAAATATTTTTGAGATTTCCTTGCAATCCAAATAATACTTGTGAACACTAAAATATTTTGGCCAAAGAAGAAAGATTACATGAATTAATATCGGCAGCACCAACATAAGAAGAAATACCATCTTTCAGCAAGAAAGCTGAGTTATATGAAAACAAGATACACACACACACACACAAACGCTCAGACCAGAAAAAGGTACTATGAATGGAAAAGAGATATCCATTTAAAAATACTAAATCTCATACAGCTAAGCAATGCAAACTACTAAGGCAATGCAAACTGAAGCAGAAAAGGAAAATACTCCCCTTTAGGTACTTTTTATTACTTGAACAGAAATAATGCCAATACAATCTCCTAGAGAAGAGAGAGGAAAAAGGTGAGTTGAGGAATTTTCAGGATAAAGAAATGATCACCTGTTGAAGAATCATCAAATACGAGATTAAGTGACTGACAATCAGAGAAATACTGTTTGGCCAGTGACCTGAAATCAATTGTAGCATCAACTTGTCTAAATCGAGGTAAGCGCAATGGCGAAGAAATTGAGATGGAAGATGGACCATTCAACAATGAATCAGGCTCACATAAACATCCAGGATTCCCAATCAAATCAACAAGATACTCCCTGTAGCAATACCAATACAGGTCACTATCAATCACTATCAAAAAAGACTTGCTTTTATCACACAGACAGATGCATCCACACAAATGAGCAGCATTAGACTGAGTATATTTTGATAATGCAAGTTGCATGTATAATGTAATTTCTAGCGAAGGATAGGTGGATTTGGTTGTTGGTTTCTCCGAAACCAAGCTGCTTGAGAAAATCTCAATTTCTGAAATGATTCTATATATAAGTAAAAACCCCATTAACTTCAACTTCAACTTGACGGTTGATAATCCCCATTAACTCTTCTCCAGAAACATAAATAAAACAATGCTGTTGGAAGATGCCAATGACCTCTTTAGGCAGCCTAAATATCCTTAAAAGTTAAACACAAATCCTGTGTGAAAGCTCTGATATCTCCAAAAGGTCTGACCCTTATCCTCCAAGTAACAAGAAAAGTTGTCAGCAGAAAATTGATTTGGAAAGACCACACTCAGTACAATAAAAACCTTTTCCACCTTTCTTCTTCTATAATAGGAAAGGCAAAGGGAGAAAAGTAAATTCAGTCCAATAAAACGTACACATACTACCAACTTGTTGACCATCTACTGATGAGGACAACAAAAACAACAACAACCAAAAAAAAAACAAAATTTCTGGAGATGTTTGTTCAAAAAAGTAAATGTTCTTTGTATTGGTGAACCACCCTAGTGCAAGTCACATATGCATGAAGGAACACATTGGAGATGATGTTTCTCTTCATTAGTCAGAGATATTGCATTCTGTGAAAACTGAACCAAATTAAAGTATCACCAATGTCACTATATATCTCCAATAGTCTACCTTTCAAGCCCGAATCTAACAAGACACGAAGAAGCTTCGTCCCTAAAACAATATTTGCATCCTTTAGCAATTCGACAAGGTAGATCAATACTGTCAGCCAGCACCTGCAAAAATCATTTTTATACACATTAAAAAGCCACTTTTGTGGGAATTAAAATTCTGTATTGAACACAAATGAATCTTCCTGTCACATACACTTCCAATACTTTCAAAATGAATTACAATTCACTAACTTGAAGCGAAAAGAAGCTAAGGTAAATAAAAAGGGCCTTAATTAAAAAACAAACTTAAAAAAATTGACACGCCTGAACCCCTTTTTTTTTTGGCATAACCAAAAGTCAACACCCTAATTTCCAAAATATTGTTTATACAAGGACCTTATTGATCTTGTATTATTAGTGTCAGTTCCTCAGCAAAAAATAAAGCCAGAAATCTTAGTATAGGAAGTAAGGTAATATTACTTAAACTGTTTAGACTTTTGAATTCAATCTTTAAAAGCAGAAAACCCAGAGAGAGATGTATAACAGTCATTTTCAACCAAATCTATATCGTCCGTCAGATAAGAAAGGGATAAATAGAGGGCTAAAAGAGGAAAAAAGATGTTAGAGAACTGAAAGTGAGCATACAAGCACGCAAAGTATTACGTTTTCAATAACAATAAACGTAGGGAAAGGGAAAGTCATGATGAGAACAAATCAATCATTTAGAAAAGAGATTACATAGGTAAGCCAATACATGCAATCGATGCTAAATTTCCTCCAATTCAAGGCGGAGGGATTACCCCTTACCTGTTACGCATGATAAATCAGATATCTACACGCAGAAATTTCACCTTTTTTTCTTCATCAACATAATGTACCTATGATTTATTTGAAACTCATCTACTTTGAAATTGCCATCTAGGTCATTTCAAACAAGCCTCAATGCCTAGCTTATGCAAATCATATCATATTCAATTGCCTTACAGGACAGCACATAAAAGTGGAACATCCATTTGTTGTTTGCTTTCTTCATGACTATTTCATATCTATTTCAGAGATACTAGCACGCAAATTTTTTTTATTTTACTTTCTCTTAACACTTCAAGCTCTGAACCAAACCATCTTTCAAGAAGGTTTCCTGTTCCAATTCCTTGTTGACATGCTAATTCCAGGAAACAACAGCTTAAAAAAGAAGAATAAAAGGATATAACCGGAAAGAGAAAGGGAAAAGGCATGCCTAATGTATAATAAATATATCATGGCAGCCTTAGTGACAAAAAGATAGTCAAGAAATCATCAAGTATGCCTCCAATTTAACACACTTGAAACTCTAGATCTAAGAATATACCTTGAATAACAGAGCCCGGTGCCTACAGAGGCCGACAAAGAGGCTACCAATTGGAAGTACAACAGACCCTAAACAATCCTTTAGGTCAACACTGCAGTCCTTCCATCTGGGAGCCAAGTCTTCTTCATCAGTGGAAGCTAGACCCCTTGTGAAGGAACGAGAAGAAAATGACAACAGTATTAGATCTCCAAACAGAGAATGCAGAGGAATTTCTAAAGAGGGACATCTGAAACTCACCCCATGTGATTGCAAACTAGCTTTGCAAGCTGGTCAACAACATCCTCAGTGGTGATGCAACTACATGTTATGCTATGAACCCGATTCTGCAATTCCTTCAAGCTGGGATCACTATGCCTGTCAATTATAATCACCTCAACTGACGGTACAATGTTAGGATCAACAGACTTCAATGATTCAATTGATGGAATACGACCACTTTCTTGCAGGTCGCAGCATACATTCCATACATATGGATCCATTCCGTGAATTAAGTAAAACCCATCAGGGACTTTGTCAAAATAAGATAAGCAGCCATTTACCTGATACACAGCATTAAGAAAGCAGAAACCTCAGACAGGAAATATAAGATGTGCAGGGTTGGAAAAGTTGTAGATGGGAAAGGGCAAAAGGAACAAGGGAAGGATTTGGAAATCACTTGAGCAGTATCAGTAGAATATTGATAACTCCATGACAAAACTATTTCAATAAGTTCAGTAAAATGTCATCAACTATTTTTCTTCCTTGGACTATTTACAACATGCTCACCTCATCATGGACCAACTTTAAGCAATTATTCTATTACCAACTATCTGCTGTTTCACAATGCCTGTTAATCTGATCCTCAAAAACCCAGGAACAGTTCTTGGCTAAATTTTTATTGAAACATCCACTGTATCAAAATCCCGAATTGCAAGCAATAGCTTTGGTTAAAATACTGCTATATTAAACCAATTGATAGCACAAAAACCTACCATCATTAACTCCACCAGAAAAGCAAAGATTCAAACAGATAGCATAGAGTAAGAGGATAAATCTGAGATAAAAATACCCAAAATCGATGCGACATGGCTCCTGATGGCACAGGCGAAGCTGAAGCCCTCGAAGCGGATTCATCAGGCACGGGATCCAAGAAATTAGGATCGTCAGCGCACGTGGCTTCGGATGAAAGTCGAAGTGCCAAGGCGAGCTGCAACTGGTAACTCTCCTCTGTCTGCTGCGCCCAGCTCTTGGAAGACGATGACCCAGGGCCGACTCCGCCAGGGGTATCCGCCACCTTGAGCCTCAATTCGGCAACACCACCACCGTCATTCGTCCAATGCCCAAACCCCGACTCATGATTCGAGAGCGATGGTCCACCGTAAAACTCCCCCGAAATCGAGCTCCCCCCGAAGCTACTCCCACTCGACTGCCTCTGCAGCCCCACCGACCCAGGAAACCCTCCCGTCGTCCCCATCCGACTCTGCATCTTATGATCGACTAAATCCCAATCGAATACGCCTCTGTCCACTTTCCCTTTATTATTACTCTTATCCACGGAGTGAGACTCGTAATAAGCCACTCCTCCTACTCCTGCTCCTCCACCTGTCACGGCGGAGTGCTTCGATGGCTGTTGGTGGAGGTGGTCCTCGGGTGGAAATTGACTCAACAAGGTGTAGTTCGATCGCCTACCTGGCATTTCCATCGAAAGTAAATGCGCCAAAAATTAAATTCACAAAACCCTGGAAACCCTAAAAGCAGCCATTGCTATGACTGATGCATAGTTAGCTCTGTGTAGGAATAGGAACTTTTGGTATATCTTTCGCTATCTTGTCGGAGAGAGAAAGGAGGTTTCGGTTGGCTTAACCTTAATACCATGGCAATTTGGTACTTAAATTAATACGAATGGTGTTTTAGACTTTTAGTCCCTTCCTAGTCTTAATTAATACCTACTATAATTTTCTCATGTCGTTGTAGTTTTGAGCTGAGACTATTAGTCCTTCGGGGACATCCGATAAATAAATTTTTTCATTATTTACTTTTGAAATGATAAATTTATTTTTCTTATTAAATTAATTTTATAAAATTTAATCCCAACCTATATTTCAATTCACTTTTTACACTAAATATAATATGCGATCCCACGAGATCAAATTTTTAAGAATAAAAATATTAGATTTCATTTGTAGTTAAATAAAATATCAAATTCATATTCATTTTTGTTCCTCAAAAAATATAAAATGATACGAATCATATCCATTTTTTATCTAAAAAATGGTATTTAATTCAATCCATATTCATTTTTTATCATTAAAATGATTGGATTTGACCATTTTGTACATAAAACAATAATGATTGGTGCATGTGGATCATATGTTGATTCAAACTAAAAAGTAATCAGAAATTTAAATTGGAACCAAATTTTGTTGACTTATACTTGTAAGAAACGTAAAATAAATATTATAAAATTTATTTGTCAAAATGCGAGGCATGTTTTTAACTATTTTCTCTATATTTTTATAGAGGTTTTGAACCTGTAGAAATTTAAAAGAGACTGTGAAGATGAATCTATCGCTCATGCCTAGTTGGAGCATTTTGAACAATTTAAAATTTTTCGATGGGAATCCGCAAAAGATAAATTTGCCTCTTTGCATTTTTAGTGATACTACGACCAGCCAGCCATTATACTCATCAATGATATTATGATAATTGACTAACGTAATGCTAGCTAGTATCTAAATATTTTAGCACTTTGGCAGGTCTATAATGATAGACTGTGTTATGAACTCCTATTGCGATGCTTAATAAATTCAGCTTTGTCAAAACAAATTTTTTAGAAAAAATTTATTTGAATAATTGTTTTTTATGGAGCATTTTGTTGAGACTTTTTACTGTAATCGGGTTGTTGGAAAAAAAAATATATATATATATATATATATACTTACGTATGTATGTATGCACTATATATATATATATATATGACATGAAAACGATGGTCAAACAAAGTACAAAAAGTTTGTTACCAATATGGTAAATTGATGCCTTCCCTGGGTTAGCTCATCTGGTAGCGAGCGTCTCTTCGAGTCACGCTTACCAAGTTTTGAGTTTTGTCCGATGCTACCGTGTTTGAGGGGATAGGTCCTTTTCTCTCGGGCTATTGGAGTATTAGTCGGGTCGAAAGTCCGAATATCTCCTGTGTCTGAAAATACCATGTTTAAAGGGATAGGACCTTCCCTCTCGGGTTATAAGAGGATTAGTCGGATTGAAAGCCCGAATATTCCTGTGTTTGAAAAAAAAATGGTAAATTGATTATTTACGCCGCTACAGTGGTCCCTCACTGTTTAACGAAATTGAGAAGGGGAAAAGAGATGGATTCTTGCCTGGGCTTTGGTCAGACGATTGGCTTTTATCAAGGAAGTCAGGATTGTTTAGCAGTTGCAAGTCAAAGCATGGACAGTCATAATAATGCGCGTGAGCCATGGAGTGTTTTCGGTTTCGCTTTATCCGATTGTGGCCAATTAATTGTGCCCGTAAAAAAAAAAAAAAAGGCGTGACGGTTTGAATTTTTGCCCCCCGCGGGGGGGGGGGGGGGGGGGGCCGCGGAAATCAGCAGGGGTTCCGTGAGATCGATTCAAAGCCAAATTAAAAAGGGGCAGGTGACGAAATCATGAAACGTTAAGCGGCTGGCTTTTTCCACGCGCTATTTTGGCATCCCGTGCTTTTGACGCTTAAGATTAGCGGATGCGTCCCTAACAATTCTAACTTCAACAAACAAATCGGATCTGGATGCGTTCAATTTTGACGATCTTAATCGACATTTTTCTTTTTCAAAGGAGATTCTAAGCCTCTGTGATAAATGTGAAAGAGGTGAATTTAATAGTCAAAGTATGAACCTCCGTTGCACAATTAACATCTCTTCTTTAAGACGATGGGTGTTCATAAAGTGCTTATTAAAATATATTTTAAATATTATGAGTGTGTTTGGATACCCAATTATCTCAAATAATATTTCGCTTGCATCATAGATACATTTTCCAACACACCTTTTTATATTTTCAACCACCTTTTTATCTCACATACATCACATCACAAAAAGTGCTACAGTAATTATTCCAAATAATATTTCAAATAATACACTATCCAAACAAACTCATATTTTTTGAAAATAAAAAAAAAGTAATTAAATACAATGAAGGATGAACAAAATTAAATAGAATTGCAACAAGTTGTAATTGAAAGGGAGTGCGTAGAAAATCATGCGAAGGCCTCATGGACCACTTCAAATAATTATTGATGCTGCAACTTGATTGCTATGTTTACTAGATTAGAAACCCGTTTACAAGCTATGGCGTAGCATTTCCGGAAGTTTTCCCTTTTGTTTTCTATATTTCCCTTTTGACAAGTTTCAAGGCTGGAGAAGATCCATTCATCACGAGTTTTTCATTACTCCAAAATTTGTTTTCTATTTTTACCTATGTTTTTTTCTCTGGTTTCGATTCTCGATTTGGATTTTTTCCCGTGTCAATTATGGGTTCGGTCCAGTGTAGTTTTGGATTCAAAATGGGACCATAGCTCTACATGCTCCATCCATCCTATAAAAATAGAGTTCATTATTCTGGGGAAGAGCACGTGACTAACTTGAGACAGTTATATAAAGCATGTAATACTAATATATTGTGAAATTTCTCGACCAATCATTTGTTTTGAGGCTAAAACTGATGATATTTTTCTTCGAAGTGTGAAAGTGAAATGGATCCTGGCTCGTATCGATATACAACCTCAATAATTAGTTTTATATCCACCACTTGAAACCTGTTTGAATTGAATGGAAAGTTTAGAAGCCTGGGTGGATGTGTGTGCGTGAATGTATGTATATAAAATGATTAGTTGAAATTTGTCGTGGATCCCAAAATCTTTTGCAATAAGTCTAACAATATTTGGATAGAGTATTATTTGACATGTTATTTAGAATAAATACTGTAACATTTTTTATGATACGATATATGTGAAATAAAATATGAATAAAAAAAATATGTGTATAATTCAAGCAAAATATTATTTAGAAAAGATTAGCTATCCAAACACGAAGATAGGTCAAATTCGACGAATTATTATACTAGCACTTTTTTTTTTTTGAAAATTATATAGTTTCTATTCGCATTATCTTCTTATTTGAAATTTTTTTGCAGGTGTAGCACACCCAAATAGAGAAGAAGATTCCACGTAGTCTCGAAACAAGAAATGTATGTGCAGAAAAAAAAATTTTAACGCACATTCACAGAATTGGAAGAAAGGGCACCTTAACGGGCCTTGTACATGCCACCCGTCACACTATGGGAGCTGGCCATTAGGGGTGGGGGAAAAAACCCGCCGATCCAAAAACCCGATGAAACCGATCCGATCCGATCCGAAAATAAGATACCCGATCCGATTTTTCTTAGCGGGGCAGATGAGGGTCGGGTACCCGAAAAATCGGGTACGGATACGGATCAGAAAAATAAAAACCCGCGGGTACCCGACCCGCAGGGTATATTTTATAAATATTTAAAAAGTAGGGATCATTTTATAATTTTGTAATTTTTAATTCTAAGCGCAAGTGAAGTGGCTCGCAACCTCATATTCTAATCCTATATGATCTACTCTTCTCATTTTTTTTTTGAAGAAAGCGAATATTCTCAGTGAAACATGAACAAAATGAAAAAAAAAATTTGTGAAACTCTGTTATAAAAATTGTTCATCCCTTTCAAGTGAAACTCTGTTATAAAAATTGTTCATCCTTTTCATCTTTTTTATTTTTATTCTACCTCCATCGATCTTTCCTGCAAATCTTGCATCAATTCAATCAAAGATTTTTGTTTGGAGTTTCAATTTTCTGTTAGCTAGATATTTAAAATATTTGTGTCATTCATTTGCAATTATATCTCTTTAATTTGTCTCTTTTATTTAGTGTAAGAAATTTATTTTTCTTTTTCATCACCTTAATACCATAAGGTCTATTCCAAAGATGTAAAGAAGTTGGGGAAGATTTTTAACATTATTTTTGGTTATATTTTTTTCAAAAATAATTAGTTCTATTCAATTCTTTTCCGAACTTGATTTCACAATTGACTTATTTGAGATGCGGTCTTGTACCATATTATTCTTGGGGAAGTTACCAAATACTTATTATCCTTGTGTTTGTTCTGTTGTAGAAGTATGAAATGTGTGAAAATGGTGATGTACTCAAAATTATTATGAAACTTCGTTTTGTCTATTAGATATTCTAATATGTACTAAATTTATGAGATCGATTTGATTATTGGATGAAATGTGTGAGAATGGTGATGTATGGACTTTAATTACAATATCTCTACCAATATTAATTGGAAAAGCATGTTTTTTTTATTGAAAAACATGTTGATATTAAGCAGAAAATAATTTTTTTTATTGAAAAATAGTTTTTTTTAGGGGTGGGTACCCTATAACCCGCCCTTTTTTTTCGGGTACCCGAAAATATTAGGAGCGGGTTAGGGTCGCAAAATGGCTGATCCGATATATTAGGATCGGGTCAGTCAAATCATGTTAGGGGCGGGTACCCGACCCGTGCCCACCCCTACTGGCCATACCCGAAGTCGTTACCTTAACCGCAAGGAGGGGGATGTCGAAGGCAGGGCTAGTGACTGAAGTGAAGTCGTAACAAGGTAGCCGTACTAGAAGCTGCGGTTGGATCACCTCCTTTTCATGAAGAACTAATGCTTGTTGGGTATTTTGGTTTGACACCGCTTTACACCCAAAAAGAAGGGAGCTACGTCTGAGTTAAACTTGGAGATGGAAGTCTTATTTCCTTTCTCGGCGGTGAAGTAAGACCAAACCCATGAGTTTATTATCCTAGGTCGGAACAAGTTGATAGAATCCCCTTTTTTACATCCCCACGTCCTCCCGTGTGGCGACATGGGGGCGAAAAAAGGAAAGAGAGGGAAAAAGGAAAGTATTTTTAGTTTTCACTTTAATAATGTACATTTCATTTCCTGGAAGAAGTTTGAAATAGAATTACCCGAATAGTTATTAGATAAATGTACATGATGATTTTCTAAAGTTAAAAAGAGGCATTAATGAAGTCACACTTGACTTCGTTAATGTCAAAACACCCCACTCGCCTCTTAGCGCGCGAATTTTAAATGCTAAGCAACAGAAGGGAAAAAATGGAGGGAACTCCAAATGCGGGAAAGCGGCAAATTGCCAAACGCGCAGAGCCCTCACTTCTTTTTCTTAACCTGTTTCCGTCTCACAAACAAATAGATAAACGAACAGAGGGATCGAGAATTGCCGAACCAAATTGCACCCAGCAAAGCAAACAAGCCTAGATCTCTCAAAGTCATCATTTCAGGCCTCGATACTGTTCACCACAACCATTCCAGCCTCCGCTCAAACGGGTTAGTCATGCATCTGTATACGTATAGTCTACGGACCTCTGAATCTGTTGTTATTTTGGTTTGAATCGATTAGATTTAAGTATTCAAGCTTTCATTTCATCCGTCATATCAGTTCTGAACTTAGATCGGAATCGAGAAGTCGTTCGCATGTTTGTGTATGTTTTAGAAGTTTGTGTTTGGGATCGAATTCGGTTGGGGATTGAAAGTCGTAATTGCAAATTTTTTGTTGGGGCACTTCTATCCGAGTTCTACTGCCATAAGATCTGTGACCGCCTTTTTTCTTTTGCAGTTTTTATCTGGGCCTCCGTAGGCATATCTGGGCACCTCAGTTCATCTTGAAGCTGCAGAAACTTCCTGGTTTCTTCCCAGATTCCCAACAAAAAGGCGAAAGAGCTGCTTGGTAAGTGTCTTTAACTCTCCCTATTTACATACTTCGCTCATTTTTCTCCTCCTTTCGCTACTCCTGTCTTGTGAGTTAAATTATATTCAAGTCTAAAACGTGAGGACCGCCTATCCCTGTTTTGAGTAGTATATGTCCGGTCATGGTAGCAGTCATTGAATTTTGGTCGGTGGAGGGGATCTCTGAGAAACTTTTCCTCTTTTGCTCTCTCTATCCTCAGTTTACCCTCAATACGCATACTAACTTTTTGGCCTCTTTTTACTCCACTTTCCGTCTGGTTTGTTTCTTGCATTTGCTAAGGTTTCACGGGGCTTAGCTGGATAGATTACCCGACAGTTTGTTCCAGAGCTGATTAACTCCTTTTTTGTTCCTTCAACTGAATCAGTCTCTGATCTTACTTTCGTCCAACGATTTTGTTTTGATTTTGCTTCCACTTAATTGCAACTAACTATTCATCGCTTGTTGTGGAAATAAAAGGGCAAGTGTCTGAATCCGTTCCATACCTGTCAAGACTTGAGAATTTAGGGTTGTTAAACGGCTGCATATCTAATTATTTTCATTGGGAGAAAACATGTCAAAGTGCGCAACAATCTCTATTTTTAGAACTGACAACAACAATTAGAAATTTGATAGTCCTGTCAGTTTCCGAAGCGTTATCTGGCGATATACTTCTGCCAGCTTGGCGCTGGGGTTTGCTAATCAGACCCGACCAAACTAAGCTCATCTTTTCATCTGTATTCCTCATTGCTGCTGAAAATTCAATCTAATACTCCCAGCAAAACTATCCATAAAAAGCTTCCAAATCATGTAGCGTTTCTGGAGATCTATTGGTCTTACCACCCTTTTAAAATGCCATCCCATATCCAACAAAATTTGAGACAATTTTCCAAAAAGGAATAAACGACAATTATAAAGAAACGAGGTAGTAATTTAAAGAAACATGACCTAATTTCGCTGACCGGCCTCTTTTCCATTAAGTTAATTGACTCTATACAACAAAAGTTTAACGATCACATTATGCTAAAACATGCCGAATCCCTTGTGATTGCCTTTATACAAAACTTGCTGACTATTGTTTACTTCTGTCAAAATCCAAGCCCTCTAGTTTGGTGCCATGTCACCAAATATTATAGAATGCAGCAATGGTGAGGGATCAATGCCTTAACTTTCATCTGTCCTTCCTCTTTTCTTAGTCAACTTGCTGGCTGGGAAGTGTAGTCTAGCAACAAGTGGTCGAGGCGCTCGTGTCTTCCTGTCAAATCCCCTTAAGCACACGAACCCTAGCAAACACAGAGGTTACATTAAGCAACTGGAAAAGGAAGCGATATAACCGTTGCCAATAGGGATAGCATGCTAGAAACGCATTATACTTTCTAAGATGGACTATTTCTAAAGGAAATAGGTTGTGAAATTATGTATTTTGGTCTTCTAACACATTCATTGTCGTATGGTTCCATACTTTGTGGATTGTTTCCTTGATTGAGGGCATCATATTGATCCTGTTAATACACATTGGTCAATGAATGAGAATCACAGCTAGCAAGACCAGAATTTTCTTTACAAAATATGACATTTATCATGTCTGGTACTTTCTGGCCCAACCATAGATAGTTTTCTCTTGTCCGCCTTCTAGCAGCAAGGTTGGTTTTGCACGCCAAGCACTTCTTTCCTACGAGTCTAAACTACATTTTTGTTGAGCAGGTCTAAGAATTAAACTTTCCTTATTAAATAAGTACCTTAATGATGTATAAATAAGGACTAGTAGAATTTGAAGTCCAAAATCTGTCTGTCAATAGGAGTCGATACATATGAGAACTGTGTTTAAGAGGATAAAGTTACCTTTTAAGAAATGAAGCAAAGTGTTTAAATAAGATGCTATTATGTTGTTGAACCTCGCTTGAACTGCTCATTTCAGGATATGATAGCTAGTAGCAAGCCTCTAATTTCGGAAGAAACAAAGTTGTACTAAATTTTGCAAGTAATTTCCTTGTGCATGCTACGTAATGCTACAAAATTAGTTACCAAAATTCAAATGAAGCTGCTGAATTAACTGCAAAAAGTGTTTGATTTCTTTTTTTTTTTTTGTTACCTCTCCAGAAGCAGTATTGAATTTCCTCCTGTGACAGTCCTAATAAACAAGAAAACAAAAAATGTCATGTACTCCAGGAACTACCTTGGATGAAGTAGGAACTAGTTATTAACTAAAACGATGAATGAACTCTACTATTACTTACCTTTAAATATGGTAGGTATGGATGTTCCAAAGTAAACTGTTCGTCTACGCAAATTCCACAACCAATTTCTTGGCACATCAATTGGGTTAAGGCTAGATTCGTGGTCCGCAAACACCTGCAGTTAGTGAGTTCCTTTTGAGGCTTTTGTTCATAGAATCTATAAGATTTCACTGTTGCTGGACTTGTGTACCTCATTAACTTGGAAGTATGTGCCATTAAGCGGAAAGCTTCCCCTCATAGCTGTTCGACATGGTATCTGTGCACAGGGGTCATCATAAATTAGGAATTACACTGTTATGAAGTAAGAGGCACAAAAAGGATGCGTCCTCACCAGTAGTGTGCCTCGAACAGTTTGGGAGTTTGCTTCACGTATGCTGTTGCACGAAAAGCATGTTTCCCGATCACATAGTTTGCCAGATTCTTGGAAGCTGCATGATCTTTCTGGTGGCTGAATAGAGTCTATAGTTTCACCTGATATTGAGAGGTTTTCCCATTTACACTTAAAAAACTATTGATGAGTAGACACACACACGGGTATAAGATTCATATATTCATTCCATAATATACATCAAAAAGTCATTGATCAGCATGTTTCAAGCCCTCTGCTAAGGGTTTCTGTTGTTTCACTTTCATCATGTTAGCTTACCTGGTGTCCATATGGCGAGAAGGTATGATGATGGATCATCTGGTTCTCGTTGGTCAAACTGGATTTTAATACAGTAAGATGGTTAGAAAGTTCAGTTGCACATGGTAGGCAGGAACTATATGTCAAATGAGAAGCAGATGTAACACTAACCCCTTTCAGCAGTGGATGCGCATCAGGAAGCTCGTAGCTGTTAAATTGGTAGATAGTTAGGCATCTAGCAGCTATTCATTATACTGTCATCTTTTAAGACAAGAAGTTGTGCTTTGTACATGTTTTGCAAGTCTATACATGTCTTTACTCTTTAGTTAATGAATTGCAGGTATATGTTTGTAGCTAAGCTTGAATGAACTTACACGTAATGCTCTGTCCTTAATCGGCTTATGTTCTTAAGTTTAGTCGTGGGGATTGAAGCAGCTTCTGGAGTTAAAACCACTAATGCCTTTGACATTTCACTCTCTGAAGTTAAAACAACATTCTTTTGAATGTAGTTCAACAGATTCTGATTCAACTCCTCAATATTGAGTTTAATGGTAGGAATCTCATCAGCATCTTCATCTTCATGGAATGCGTCCTCAATGTCAAGCTCTGGTATTTGTGTATGTTCTAGCTGTGGGCTTGCTGGCTGTTCGATGATAGGCTCTGGTGTTGCAGGCTCTTCAATGATGATAGGCTCTGGTGTTGCAGGCTCTTCAATGATAGGACCGCAGGTTCCAACTTGAGAACCAGATTCCAATTGTTGACTAGTTTGAGGTAGAGGCAGTTGCAGGTGATTTATGTTTTCTTCTGGATTTGTATTGGGATCTCTGTATTGTGCTGCAGTAATGATGCTTTTATCCTCTGGTGCTGGGAGGGCAAGCCTAGCACTGCATGTAACATATTTTATACGTATAATGAAACTACCATTTTTATGTGGGAATCTCTGGTTGTCTAAATCAATGTCTGCTGTTTTTCATTATTGCCTTTGAGCTTGTTTGTAGTTAAGATGGGTAAGTTAAAGAAAAACTTAAACCTAATAAAGACTAAAGCCAGAAGCTATCTCTGAGACACAAAGGCCAAATAACTTAAGAATTAAAGAGCAACCTCTGGGTAGATACTTGTTAACCAAAGGTACCTTACGAGTAAAATCTTCCAATAAGCTACTTTCTCAACTCACCTGCTTCAGATTTGAAAAAAAAAAAAAAAGGACCCTTCTGATTTTGCTATAGATAGCATTGTAAGTGATTCCTCTTTAGTTTTTACTACCAGTAACTTGAATAGAAGTTTCCATGTACATGAATGAAGGCAGAATAAAGGCCTTTGCCAAGAGGTTGAAAAGTGGAAAGGCATTTTATTAATTTTTGATGCCTTAACTACAACCTGGGAAATAAAGAGGTTGTAGTTGGTTAAATTGGATATACCTTGCAAAGGCACTTGCAAAATGCCTGCATTCTCCTCGCATGGGGCACGAATTGCAATTTGGTTTGCTTTTTGTGCAAAAAACCTGGGAAATAAAGGAGAAGTCTTCAGCTTTAATTTAAAAATGAGTTAGGGGAAAGAACGTCCTAATTGAATGGCATACCTTTCCAAATGTTATCATTTGATAATGCAGCTCATACCTACAATTTGTAAGCATCTTAAGTCAGCAAATCATAGGGACTCATTGCTATTTGATATAACTATGGAAGAAACAAAGTTTACAAGGTTCGTTGATCAAGCTTGCAGAGCCTTGGCCATAAAAACTTTTGGATTGACTCCAGCACAGGGTACCTGTACAACAGCAACAGTAACACTAATATCTGAGATGAAACAAGAATAGTTTATTAAGACTCCAAAACTCACAGTTCTAGAAGGTGCAACTGAAGTGACTCAGGAAGTGGCTGAAGTGGTACCCAGCCCAGTCTTACAGCAATACGTCCAACATTTGTATCCACCTAATTGAAGTAAATCCAACATGAGTTCTTCGAAGTAAATCCTTTCTGACCATTCTAAATATTTTGGTTCAAGTATTAATCTTACTGGGAAAGCAAGATGGTGAAGTGTCAAAAGCCTCACACATTCTACACTTTTTAGACCCAAACCCTTTACACTTAATAGGTAGTCTCTGCACAATAAATATGATACAAGGTTGTTAGGCTTACTGTCATTGCAAAACTTTTTATGCACTGGCATCAGAAGCCATTTGATACACTTACTTGACCCTATCTGGTGGGACATCCCGCAGCCATTCCAGATCAATGCTTCCATGATCTGTGACAAGCCTGTTTAGGAAGTCCTGCATGATTCGATATCATTAGCTGACAGTGATGATTAGTGGCTGAGAGACTAAAATCCATAATTATGCTAGAATTAGAACATATACTTGGATTCTCTTAGCTAACATATTGTTCATTCCCCTTTCTTTGATGGTCTCAGCGATGTCCTCAACTTCTGCACATCTCACCGCTTCCCAGTCCACTGAGTCCATTGTATTGGCTGTCCTCTCTCTCTTTTCACCATTAGAGAGTGCCTGTATTCTTAAACTATCCCAATCAATGGCATCCTTTTTCTCTTTTCCATTTCTTCCCCTTTTGGCATTGGATATACTAGGGCTCACCTCATCAATTTTCTCCACAATTGTATTGCAGTCATTCAGATTCAAATGAACAGCCTTCTGATTTCTAGTTATTTGGGTTTTTCCTGAGACATCCAAAATACATTCTGAAGAACTTAGAGGATTTGAAACTTGCCCAACTCTGCAGTTATTCTCTTGCTTTTGAACTTCTGACACAAGTTCAGTCTCTTGATCTTCAATTGGCCTTTGATGGTTGTTAGGAGAGTTGGAGTCAGAATTTTCAATTGAAAACTTCTGTAATTCTTCGAAACTAATAGCAATTGTATTCTGACATGGAACTCCTGCTGAAGATTCTGCTGACCCAATTTGTTCGGTTACAAAAAGCTCATTTTCTTTGTAGGCATCACAGAATCTGTTATCTTCTGACAGATCAAAGTTCCTGAGCTCTCCAAATCCTGAATTCACGCCTATGTGCAGGCTCAAATTAGTATGCAGATGGATATCTTTTAAACAATTTATGATAATTGATTTCTTACTGCAAGAGTTACAGGCCATACCTTCTGATTTGGTTGGCATGCCGAGACTTGATGACCTCTTTCTGCTTCCTTCATTATAAACTCCATGCAACATTGTTGTTCCTGCCATCTGTAACAGTTTTACAAAAGAGCCACAAGTACCATCAGCTGGTTCAGCTTCGGAGGAACTTTGTGAGTATGACTCAGCCTTGTTTATAGTCTCCACAGAGCTGTGAGAGGAAATTACAGAATTCTGAGAAGAAATTACATCAAGTTCTCTGCTATCTCCATTAAAGCTTGCCAGTCTTTGATCATCCTGAGATTTTAAGCTGCTAATGTCTGGTTCATTATACAGTTTTGGACTACATTCTGAAGAATCTGAAGAGATGGATCTTAAAATTTTTGTTGCTTTGGTGGTGCCTTCAGATGTATCTCCAGAGGAATCCCTGGTAATGGTTACTTCTTCATTGCACTCCTTGTCACATAGAGTGACGGAATCCTGGAGGCAAGCAAGTTGACTTGAAACCTTTTTGTGCCATTTAATTGTATCATCTGGATCTATTATTACTTGTCCCTCAGTTGTCTGTTGTTCACATGGTTGTGTATGATAGTGATTGCTCTTCGATTTGAGGGGGAATCTAGCAGCCATTGAGATGAAGGCAGAACTGCAGCAATGAACACAAACTAAAGTTGTTTTTGCAGGCACTCAAGCTACTACGATCTTTTGTGAGGAGGGTGGAAATTTAGAAATCAACTCACCTAGAAAGGTGATCAGACACATTCTGTGTAAGGAAGACTCCAACTACAGAGTCTACTACCGATCCCTTCCATGGGGTGAAGCGTCTGTCTCCTGTGGAAGAAAAAAATAACACACTCCTATTACATATTTGAGATGGCAAACACATTTTTTCTGCCTGAATCATGTAACCGTGTAGGAAGAGGATACTTTTTTGGAGTATCCGACACCAACTTTTGCTATGTGAGATGCATTGCACTTCAACCTTTCATGGAAGGTTCACATACACTGTTCCATCTGCCTAGAGTTTCCTTCAGTCAGTTATTTCTCCAACATATTTACAGTCATGCCATTCCATTAAACTATTAGAAATTTTTAGGCAGTCGATTTGGTATTTTCTGAAATGCTTGACTTTCTTGTGTCCATCATTTACGGTTAAAAGATTTCTTAATTTCTTTTGCCAAAATGATATTCTTGAAAAGCAGAAATAGAATGAAAATGTTTCATACCAAGAAAGCAATTTACTAATTGATTTCTCTTTTTGGTTGGCGAGCACTGATTTTTGTTCTTCTATATACAGGTATAATGTAAATTGTAATAGACTTCTTTGCTGTGTTCTGTCATGTAAATTTGAGCTATATGACATGCAATCGCCAGAATCTTTTGGCTTCTTGCTCCAGAGCACGTGCTACAAGGTTCGAGTTCCATATTTAAGGAGGATGTACCAACAAGTCCTGAGTTACATGCTATCTTCTTTTAAGATACTATCTTCTTTTAAGACAGCACTGAGATTTTCTTAGTCCCATGTAGATCAACTTCTTAATAACGTCTATGCACATTAAGAGATGTATACTACTGCAGAATTAAATTATGAGCCTACATACCCTGGACTAGATGCATCCTGGCAATAAATGAGTCTGCTCTTCCACGGAATACTGCCCGTTCACCTGCCCACCATTGTGCCTTCTGCTGATCTGTTCCATCAATGCCGTCATTGTTTATGTCTTCCAGCAAAAGCTTCCACACTCTATTTGTCTCCTCATCAAGGTCAACTTTAGGCCGTGGCCGGCGCTTCCTAATTTGAGAAGACAAACCATCATAAGGTACAACAGATCCATTACTTTGATAAAGAACAATAGAATTCTGCCATGGACAGTCCACTTGGTATGTGACTAGTGCGTTCTGTTCTTGGTTGAACAATCCATTGTGTTCCTTTTGTATATCAAGGTAGTTAAACTGCTCAATGATGGCATCAATTGTTGAAGATTTATTTTTCCACAATTTAGTTGAAGACCCTGCATCATATGCACCAAGTAAGAAAATTTTCTGATAATTTCATTGTTACTGGTAATTAGATATAAAAGAGTAATATATACATACCCATTGACATTTTTGCAAATTTCTGATGATCATAGGTATTTGAAAAGGAAGAATTTGAAGCAACAGAGTTTCTCTTTGACCGCTTCTTTGTTGTCATTCTTGGCCGATTGTGAGCAACCAGAGCATCCATGCATGTGTGCGGTCCTTTTAAAACTCCAGAACTCAGCATTCCTCTGCTGGAAGTAGGAAACTGCCCCCAAATTTCATGCAGAGAAGCAAAATCTCGAACCCGAATGGGGCCTTTAGATCTTTTCTTCGTCAATCTTTCTGCACTTCTCAAGATTGGAAGGCAAACGAAAGGGTTCTGTTCATGTCGGGTACCATCAGCTGCTGCTGCTGCCGTTGGGATACTATTAGCATCAGAATGAGCAGCAGACATCATGAAATCAGTTCCTGATGTGAAATTGTATATCTGATAATCATTGGAAGGGCGTAGACTATCCCGACCATCATTGTCATAGGTACTGGATTTTTGCAGAATGCTTGAAGTTGCTGATTTATGCGAATTTTCTGTCCTCTTTTTCTTGAAAATTGTTGGAAACTGCATGCTTGGAGTTCCTTGACAGTTGTAGCCATATGGTGGAAAGAGCTCTTGGCATGCCTGCAATAAATTGTAATGGGCCCTGGTAGCATTTATCCTGCGAGATTCTGACTCGTCACTTCTAAAAGATCGCTGGCTCTTTGATTTCCTTGATTGTGTTTCTTGGGTCAAGCATGCACTGCTGCTGCAGCTGGAAGTACTCCCTGTCACACATCTAGCGTCAGATGACAATGTCCCAAAATTGCTTGCCTCTTTGTCATGAGTTACATCTGAGAAAACTATTTGACATTTCCCTCTCGTACATCCATTTTGATTGCTTGTGCAATAAGTTGTATCTCCAGAGGGTTGACTTTCGTTGACAAAAAGGTAGCCTTGGAATGCACGATCTATGGTTTGTGTGAGGTCATAAGCAACGCCTACTTCAGTCTTTTCAACTGTCACTTCCATTCCCTGTCCAAGCTTCATGGTTGATCTTGATTGATCCTCTGGAATGGAAGCCTGTGAATGTGACTTTGCATCAGCATCTAAAGGGGGCTGTGCCACTTCCATTTCCTGTCCAAGCTTCATGGTTGATCTTGATTGATCCTCTGGAATCGAAGCCTGTGAATGTGACTTAGCATCAACGTCTAAAGGGGGCTGTGTGGACCTTTCATCTGGACCTCGGCCTTCAGAGTTGAAATTTAGTGACTTCTTGCAGGAGCTTCGTGTTACTCGGACTGGCATTGTGTCATTTCTGGTAGTACACCCCACTTCCAAGGGAGTGGTGGATTGTTCAACCCCTTTTCTTCTGACATACTTCCTCTTACTTTTTGGCACATTCTCCGAACTAGAAGGCTTTGCTTCTAAATCTGTTCCATCGGTTTTGCCTTCCAAAGGAGTATCCACAGGCTTGCCGACTGCACTTCTCCTAACATATTTCCTCTTGGGTGTTGCTTCTAGATCTGTTCCATTGGTTTTGCCTTCCAAAGGACTATCCACTGGTTTGCCGACTGTACTTTTCCTAACATATTTCCTCTTGGGTTTTGCAATTTCCTGATGGCCAGTAGGCTTTGGTGTTCCCCGATTGCGATTGCGCTTCGTATTAGGTTGACCTTCAACAACCACTTTAGGTCTGTGCTTTCTCCTCCTTGGCTTCTGCAGTGGTGTCTTGGTCAGATCAGTCTGCTGTTCACTGCCTACTTCAGGCTTGAAATTCTCCCCTATTACAGTGGAGATGGTAGCCCAAGATTGATTCTCAACCAGCACTGACTGATTGTTTTGGAGCTCATGCAATTCAGGTGTCATCATAACTTCATTCTGCATTCTTGTTTCTTTTGCTGCTGCTGCAGAGTTGGACACTTTCCGTCCATCTGTTCTCCTCGTCGGATCAGGTGTGACAGGCTCAAATTGGGATGAGACAAGTGTAGTTGATGCATCAGCAATTGTTCTTGGTGGAGAATTCAGATCAAAGCAGAGCCTGGAAGAAATTACATTTTCACCTGCAAAGGAAAATTCATTAACAGGATTGAGGTAAGCATTGCCAGGATTATTCTTGGAGTTTATTTATGTTCCATCATGATAGGCAGAATCCTGCTTTCTTGATGCGAAGCATGTAAACAGACAGAATAAAGAACAATGTTTGGTGCGTGTACATATAGAAACTGAGGTTGGCGGGATGCAACAAGGGCTTTGCAATGATAAGCGTGCATAAGATAAACTCTAGCACAAAGCTATGTAAGGTATGTGGCTTTCTTCGCCAAGTCTAGTTTCACCACTCTGGCTATTTAGTTATATTACTCATTTGTAGGAAATATTTACGGGATTTATATTTTCTTAATACAGATATGAGCTGGGAGACATTAACAACGTAGCTTTTTTAGTATTTGTGTGAACAAATAGTCAATTCTGTAGCAAGTTACCTCCTCAAAGCATACATTGACCCACCATTCTCTTATTGGTTTGAAATCCCTTGGCAACTTTCTGCCATGATTGACAGGGTAACTTTTTTATGATAGAAGTAATAGGTAGCAATAAATAAGGCAACTAGACTCACAATGGGGTGTCTTAGGATTATTCTGAGAACTCGAATCCAGGCCTTGGTTTTCCAGTGAAGAACTCGTGGATATTTCTGGCAGCTGGGTAAACTGAATGCAACATGACATGTTTTCAGCATTCAAACCAGTAATTTTACTCGCTTCCTCAGCAGCTTTGGCAGTGCCCGCAGCATCTGCGAGTGCCATCAATTCTTGAAAAGAAACGTTGCCCCACTTGTCTGTCTCCAAGGACAACTCCTGAAAAAATTTGAGTGGGACTTCATGAAGCCGTGATTCCGCTGCCGATGTTGCATCCAAACCATCGGAGTTTCTGGCTGCTGCCACATAATTGTTTTCTCCACAACATGTGGCTACACTATGGACTTTGATTTCTTGCTGAAATTTGATCGATTTTCCTGCCTTTCTACATCCATCTGATGCATTTCCCTCACATGGCAGGGATTGTTGGGACCAATTTGCTTGCAATGGTTGTCGTTCTTGCGTCTCTGTGTAGATTGGCTGAGCTTCCAAACCAGGCTTCGCAGGGGTGGAAGGAATCCAAGAATTCTCAATTTGAGGGCCTTTGACAATCACAGTAGAGTTCTCTACCGTTGCTTCCATTCTGCAAGAGCAAAGCCCGGTAATTTCTTAATTTGTCAACACTTTGTTGTCAGTAAATTCTATTTCACTCACTTTGTTTGCAGAAAATGCTAAATAAATAACTTGCGCGTAGGTTTGCAGAAGTTAGGTGGTCTTTCACCACGCTTAAAATGTCTTCCTGCTAAAATATTTCAAACCCCATAGGAAAAATGTAAAACAAAAGGTAAAAAAAGTTTCTGAGAAGCAGAAATTAACATGCAGACCATGTTTTTACAGATACTTCCATATCTTACACAACAGCATCCTTTAAATTGTGAAACTCTGGAATTAACCCAAAAATGTGATCTTTTTTTTTTTTCTCTCAATGTGGAGAAATTTGAACATGTAATTAATGTAATTCTGATAAAAAATTTTAAAATCAATTGACCATAGCAGATCAGAGTGAGAATTAGCTCAGATGAGTGAAATGTTTTAACCAAAGCAGCAAAAGCAATTTACTTGGAAGAATGCCACTTTGAAATGCCATTTTCACCTCAGCATACGGTAAAAGTCACATAACTGAAGAAAGTGGAAGAAATACAATCAACTCTTGGAAGTAGACTAACCAGAGACCTTAGTCGTCGCCGGAGATCTCACACAGGGTAGCGGACGGCGGAAGGAAACGGTGAAGCATATAGAGAGAGTGCTTGTTTTTTAGAGACGAAAAATTCCAAACACATGAGCCAGAGAGCTTTTATAAATAGACTGGACTGAGCCCAGCTGAATTGCTTACTTCTTTTGCCGGTAAAACACGTATAATTCATTAAAAACTTGAGATTTCCATTATGTTATTAATAAATTATCCCATAAATGACAAGTCGGATGCTCTAACTAATTCCCTCTTCAATTTGCATAAAAGAAGTCATTAACTGCACATAGGAGGCTATAATGGTAAATTGACTTCCTCCAACAGTGGAACCGGCGGGTGAAGCGGCTTCACCTGGCCTAAACACGTGATTAAACTAATAAAACAGAGTTTCCCCACCTAAGCTTTGAAGATTATAAACAAATTTAAAAAAAAAAAAACAGAAAAGAAAAAAAGAAAACGCCAGCGTTCGAGAGGGGGCGTTATCGACGCCGTTTATGTATTTTACATTAGGTTGATATCACCCGCCCTATTCTCGCGGTGCTGTTAAGTGACGCTGTTAGTGGTCCCTTTGTTAGTGGCGTACTCCTGCACGTTTTCCCACACACAGTTTGGGATGCACACTGATTTTTTACTGCGTTCGGTGCTGTGAATTGATGAGCCACGTCAGACGGTGCTGGGCTTTGATTACGTACGCGTAACCGGTATTGGGGTACGGGGGTTTATCAGTAGTCTTTAGTTGATCGTTTGGGATGACTTGATGGATTGGAGCGAGTTAGCTGTTTCATGGGACTTCTATTCAAAAATCGGTTAGTCATCGAATATGGAGGGAAACAGGATCTTTGCGCTCAACTACGGCTATGGTGGTATTCTGTGGGTCCTATGTCGCTCGATTCATATTTTATGATTCGTCGTGTTAAATTATTCAATTAGTATTATCATCGTTGTTGTTACTGTTATGGCAACTATTTCATTTTGACGGGAACAAACATATGAATTGCATGTGATTAATGCAACTAAACAAATAGTAAAAAATAAAATAAAATCAAATTTAGAGTTCATTTGAATTGTTACTTTTTAGAGTTTTTATATAAAAAATATATATTATAGAAATTATTTGATATATGTGAGATAAAAATGTGATCGAAAAATGAGTTTATAAAAAATATAAAAAATTTTTACATAAAACTTGCATTTCAAACAACCCTTTTTTTCTTTTTTTTAGTATCAATAGAAAGATTCAAATTCAAAACTTTTTACTTACACTCATTTTCTACCATCTAACATATCTTTTCGTTTATATTTCAAACAAGACCTTGATTTATTTTTTTTTTAATCTTTGCATTTTCTCGATATATCTTCTCCGATTTCTTTGTTGGATAAATAAATCATAAACACTTGTTGTACAAATTCATTCCTATGAGCAATTAGGAAGATTTTTTTTGTATAGAGTGGAAGATTATTATAATGAAAAGCTTTGAAAAAAAATTGAGGACTGCAAAAATTAGAGAAATTGGATAATATTTAAAAATGGCAGTCTAAAGATCTCGTGCGGCATTTTGGAGAATCTTCATGATTAAGGTTTTGTTTGCCAATTTGGGAAATTGGTCAAAAAAATTTGAAAAAGTAGAAGAAAAAGAGAAAAATGGATTTATTTTTTATAATTGTTTGGTTTTGAGGACACATGCAATTTGTGTGACCTTGAGTTTCCTGTCAAGTTACTACTATCAAATGTTTTACATTGATCATATATTTAGATTATAGAATAAATCATATATGGTCATACGAGTAAGGGGCAAGACTGCTTGTAGCAGTGAGCAACTGTCCTTTAAACAATGTAATACCTTATTAACAAATTCTAATTCATTGTTAACTATTTGTACAAATATAAAGTAGGAATTTTGAGTTTTGATGTAAACATTTTTTTATCACTTTTATTTTTGCCTTCATAGGATTTAAATTTTATCTTGACTACAACTTATTTTCATTGTAAATACTAGAGCATATCTTTCCAATATAACTACTCATATATATACAACAAAATTACTCTCTTACGAAAAAAAAATCTTAAATGAGCAAAGTCATGTTCATTAAAAAAAAAAATTCCATGTAAAATAAGTTTATATGAGAAACAATTTATTTTTAAATTACACACATATTAGGTGTGCCTTTTACCACTAGTCATTATACTATTCAAGAGCATTTGTATAGATAATTATTCCCATCTTTTATCCATAACTATATACAAAAAGCATATTGGATACTTTGAAAATAAGCAAGCAAAATGGTAATTTTCCCCTTTTGGCTAAATTATCATTCATGACAACCATAAGTGCATGTCTTTCTAAATATGGTTTCTTTTTTATGCAAGTGTTAATGTGAGTACAAAAAAGTCAAACTTAATCAAGTAGTTTGTGAGTTTACTAGGTCAAAACTTGAGTTCAAACTCGCATTAATTGCATTTGAGTAGTTAAAATTACTTGAAAGTCAAGTTTGAATTTAATATATGAAGTTCTAAAGTTCATTGAATTTAATTGAACTTAATCAAGTTTCACATATATATGTATTTTTAATTTTTTATTTATGAGTATAAAATGTTTATTTTGTCCTTTGTGTAAAATTATATAAAAATATAAATTTGTATTTCTTAAACTTGATTAAGTGCGAAACAAGTTCAATTGGGTGTAATAAGCACGAACTCGAGTTTGAATTCGAGTAATGTAAAATAAAATCAAACTTGAGCTTGAGTTGAATTTTTAAAAGCTTGATAAGTTCAAGTTCACGCTCAAGTTCAAATTTTTTAATTTGAGTTTGATTCGACTAAATTACACTTTTAAGTGTTAATGTAGTAGGTTATATCTTACACGTCTTAATTGGTAACATCATGCTTATGTCAACCACTTTATATATGAAAGAAATCCTTACAGGATCTGTGTTAGGGCCAAGGTATAATGTTATCTTCGAAATTGATTATTATCATTTTTTAGTGTGTAAATATACTAATAAATGCTAAATTGTGATGAGAATACCTAGCGCTCTTTGGATTTCTCAATTTTTGAAAAAAAAAATTTTCTTATACAATGCTACAGTAATATATATAAACAAAAATAAATTTAAAAACATTATATCCATATAATATATAAAAAATAACTCTAAATATACCAAAAAAAAAAACATCACTATCTATCACTCTCTACCACTACGATCACCACCTTATCGCCACCACTCCATACCTATGACTCTCTCTCTCTCTCTCCCCGTCCATCTTTCCTCCTTTTGTCCTTCTCCTTTCTCTCATTCTCCTTTCTTATTTTTTCTTTCTCTTTTCCCGCCTCTCAATTTCTTTTTCCTTCACTAACTGTAACCTTCCTAGTAATGATCAAATTTGATTGTAACTAGAAGTCGCGATCAAAATAGTCGTGGTTAAAGTGGTGACTAAAGTCACAGTCACTACCTGCAAGCAAGAAAGGGGTTAGGGAGGAGAAGGGAGAGGAAAAAGAGAGAAGGGAGGAGGAGGAGGGGGAGGAAATAGAGGGAAAGAGGAGAGGAACAAAAAGAAGAGAAAGGAAGGAAAAGGAAGGGGGTAGTGGTGGGTCGTGTAAAATTATAAAAAAAATTCCAAAAAAATTATAAATTATAAATATACTCAAAAATATATTTTAAAAATATTTCTAAGAACAATTCAAAAAACATTTACACTAAAAGTTTTTCATATACACAGTTGTAGCAAAATTTTTAATAAATATTTTCAAAAACAACTAATCCAAACAGAGCCTAAATTTTTGCTTCTTGCCAACAGTAAAACTTCCTTAATGCTGGAAGTTTTGAACAGAGCCATTATTAGTAATTAGTAGTAGTATTATTTTTGGTGTTGTGATCTTTATTGTTATTAGAGCATCTAATTTTCATTCTTGAGACTCTAGAAAGGCACCACTAAAGGATTATCGATTTTCATACTTATGCGGAACATGAAATCCTGGATCTTGAATCTAACAATATATGCTTAACAATGTTGTTCATGAAACCTTTTAAATTCTTTAAGTATGACTAAAATTAGTGTAGCTCTCTATTATTATTTCAGTATTTTATTTATTTCTTTGTTTTCTAGTAATTTCCATGTTGTTGCTCAAACCGCGACGGTTGATTCAAGGCCCCAGAGCCGAACGCTGGGTTGGGCGCGAGTTATTGTCAATTTCAGGGTTTTTTTCGTTGTTTCCTTTCCTTGAATATTTTATTAGTTCCGTGCCCATAAATATGCTGTAGCTCATGGTACTATAATACTAGATAATTATGAGACTATTATCAATTTGTCAACTTTATTTCTTGGATGAGTTCAAATTTTTCTCTTTTTCCTTTGAAGCCTCTAACGGAAGAAGATCAGATGTGCTTTGCTTTTAAGTTGCTTTTGTATCATATATTGCTATTACTTGAAAATTAATATTTTAAAGATGCATATTAAGAAAAAAAAAAAAAAGCATTAGTTTTGAGAACAAAACCATCATGATATTGCATTAGTTTTGAGAACAAAGCCGTGACATTGTTCTAGAGAGAAATGCATATAAATATTAGACAACTCAGAAAATGAGATGAACAGAAAAGTGGTTGTTTAGAATTATTACAAGAACCAGGGTTATTTGGTTAACCTGGCTCAGTAAAGCAAAAATATCAGGCATGTCTAGCACTAATCAAATCCAGAAATGCGATGAATAAAAAGAAAGGATATCAAAAAGATAGGCAATGATACTTAGCTGGTCTTTTCGGACAATCGGCTACACTGGAATATGATTCTAAAATTTATACATTTTTTTTAAAAAAATATCTTTTTTTATAATGATTTAAAAACATTATCGTTACATGGAGGGATATGAATTTAATGTCTTCAACCCTCATATTTAATAATTTGTCGATAAACAACAAAAATATTGAGTGTTGACCTTGATTTTTTTTTTTTTAATTTCTTATTGGTGTAACAACTGTCATTCCACTGTCGCGGCTGCCACCAACCTTATCCAAAAGCCAATGAACAAAAAGTATCAAATTGTTTGTATACCAATAATTGCGGGACACTTTACACTTACACGTGTAATATTTATGTGATTATATAGGTACGAGCTTTATAATTTAATATTAAAGTTATTAACGGTAAATATAAAAATAGTAAGTCAAACATTATACTCTTTTGGACCTACTCCAACATTGTTGGAGACAATTATTATTGGAAAGCCCACGTTTACTTAATAAGCAAAAAATCTTGACATTTACAATAAAAAAAAAAGGTTAATTAAACAATTATACATGTACCTCTGACTTAACATTCATTAAAATTCTAATATTATGAGAGGACTGAATTGATTGGTAAGAGATGAGAGATTATAAGTAATATATCTTGAGTTTAAATTCTCTCACTAATAAAAAATTTCAATATTTGTCTAATATCTATATCTATATGTATTACAGAATGGGTTTTTAGTTGAGATTCTCTCAATGATTTTCAAACTTTTCATTTTTTTTCTAAATGTTTGTATTTATTTTAATACATAAAAAGTAGTGGGTTATAACTAATCATATTACTAATCAAATTTAAAATTTAAAACATTCCCATTATCTACTTCATAAATGGTTTACAGTTTGTTATTTATACTTTAAATACTTTTTATTGTTTAATTAAAGACAAATGCTCATTCGTAAGCTATTTTAATACAATGTTACATTTTTATAATTAAGAAATATTTGTCACCATACTAACCCTATAACCACCCCTACAAATGGGCTTTGCAAATTACAATCACGATTCAAAAAAAATCACAATGTGCAACTAAATGTAAAGTTGAGGGGGTAAAGTGCAGATAAATGTAAAGTTAAGGGGTTTACTATATTTAATTCTAAAAAAAATCCCAATACCGTAACAAGTAGTGGGTTATAGATTTTTGTATTTATTTTAATACATAAAAAGTAATGGATTGTAACCAACCCTATCACCAGTTAAATTTAAAATTTAAAACTTTCTCATAATTTACTTCATAAACCGTTTATAGTTTGTTATTTATACTTTAAATCCTTTTTCCCCTTTAATTAAAGGAAAATGTTCATTCACATGCTATTTTAATACAATTTTAATTCGCAAGCATACAACATGATCAAGAAACAGCAGAACCAATTAGGATTAGATTTTGACTCAAAAAAAAATTAGGGTTAGATGGCATTGGCACGTTGCCGAAACTTGCGATGCCAATTAGGACTATTTAGTGTTTTTTCTTTTTCTGTAAGGAGTTAGGACACTGTAAAGATTATTTAGACAAACTTTGTCTCATCGGTGATTTGAGTATCAAGTTATTGAATATACTCTAAATCCTATAATATCAGTCTGCTACAAAAAAAATAATATTTTATTAGCATGTAGTATTTACGTACGAAATTTCAGAGGTAAATCAAATGTTTTTACTTATACTCTATATAATTTGAATAGTTTTTTAGCGAATATAACCATACTATGCAGAACCATCACTTTATACAATTGGAACTAGCAAATTATATATCAATTACAATTTAGATTTTGCTCGATACCTGTGCAGTTGGTGAGTTCCATCAGTAACACTACATCAAACTTTTAATGTTGTTTCATACTCTTATCAACATGTATTTCAAAAAATTGTAGGTTTGAAAATGATACATATGCTCGAAAGTTAGTTACGTGATTGAGGTCAAGCAATTTTATATCATCACAAGCATTATTGATAGAAAATTCAAAGAGAATATAGATATCTGAACATACAATCATACGTACGGTAAACTTACTCTATTTAATTTAATTATGACACAAATTTTTTTAAATTTATAATCATAATCTATACCTTCTTTCATTCTTACTAGGTTAAATATTTTTGAATACTTACTTACATTCAGAGCATTAATATAGAAAACATGTTTTATGAGCTATGCAAAAATTGTGGATAACTATGTGAAGGTCGTTTTTAAAAAACAGTGTGTATACATTGTAATGACGTGGTCGACACTGTTGTTAGGTAATTAATTTCATATACCTTTAATTTCAACAATTTTTTTTGTGTTATATATAACATTTTATTTGTCAAACAGATACAATGTTAACATACAAATCAAAGATTCCAGTGGTAACATGCATCTTAATCTACAGGACAGACATGCACGATTCATATTTGGTTGTAATGCTTCTTATCTCAGATAATTACAAAGGAATGTAGAATTTCTTGATATATGTTTATTTTTTATAATGCTATTTATAAACTATGTAAAAAAAAATACACTAATTTTGAATTTCGCACGTACTTAATTCTCAGGAAAATGGTGGTAGGTTGTTCAACCAACGAATCAATTGATGCAAAGATCGTGCATTTTCATTTGTAGTACACATTCCACAAAATTCAACAGAATTAATTAAATCACTAATTTTGGCTTTCATATTAAAAGTTGATTGATGTGAAGAGTGTTCGCACCTTCATGCAAGATTATCAAATCGAATGCATAATATTTGTAAGTATTTTATTTTAACAACATTTAATTATATTCATTTTTATTCATATATCATTCATTTTCTAATATAAATTTTTATTATTTTTTCAGAATCTATCTTCCGGAAAAAGATAATTTTTGAATAATATATACATTCTATCATATTTCAAACTATTGTTAGACAGATATTATATTTTATTTGTGTTGCTATAATTTTTTAATATTTTTTAATTTACTCTTTTATTTTTATTTTTTCAATAATGTCAGTACCGTGTGTAGTACGGGTATTTACGCTAGTGTATCCTGTATCCTGCTTAATCCGTTAAAACACACCACTACTATCACTCGTTTAACGTAACGTAAGTAGCTGATCCTATATAAAGGGAAAAAAAAAAAAAAGGAAACGATTAGCTGACAGTGTAAGTTAATAGTGTCGGTCACCTGTCCCCACCTGGTTCCTCGTGACTCGAGAAGCACCCACCCTTTATCTTTTCTTTGACTCTCAATCCAAGGGTGAGTGAAACCGCGAATCTTTTCAGTTTTTTCACCACTCCAAAAGTTTACTATTTTATAGCTTTTGGCAGGTATCTGTATCTAGCTTTTGGGGGTCGTCAGTTATGGATGGATGGATGGACGATAATGAAGCAACGCATGGCCCCGCGATTTCTATGTGCTATGATGCGGCCTATGATCCCTTTTCCTGCCACGTGTCTTCCACATATGTGTCAGTTACAAACAATCTATTGTCATTCTCATTCAAGGCAAAATTTATTGAAGTCTTTTGTTTTCTTACGGTGAATTCATTTGACTGCGGATAAGGACCGGGGATAATCACAGGAAGTGGCCCTAAGGTTTGGTATGTTTTACATTTTACCTCCTAATATTTTATTTTTCTCACTTTATCCCCTCCATCACTCCTACTTAGCAAATGGATTGTTCAAACATTGCAATTGACGAAAACACCTCCCATTTTAATCACTAAATTTCTAACGAAAATGCCACTTTTCATGTTCTATAAAGAAGAGATTCCCAATGGTTTTCTTGTGTGCTTTGATCATTCGTCACATTAAAAGAATTTCTCTTCTTCATCCGAAACATTTTGCAACTACAACAAGAAACAAAAAAAAAAGGTTTCACGTTTTTTCAAGTTCATTTTCTTGGTTTTCGTTTAGATGTTATTCATCACATCATATTGAATAACCAATCCAAAGAAACCTGTGAATGTAATAAAATGGCATCCTTAAGAAGGTCTTGACATTGAAAATTTTCGGAAGGAGATTTCTTGGATATTTAAATTAAAACTTTTGATTTTTACAATGGATTAATTATTTTTCGATTGGTACTTTTTAGTAAAATAATTTGAAATATAATTTTTTTTTAAGAATCATCATTCATGCGATTACTTCAAGTGGATAAATTTGAAACGTTGCGCAAAAGAAAAAAAATATATACTATATCGGACTTGAACTTGTGAACATTTATATATATTCATTATTTTTTTAGAATAGTATTGTCCTTTTGATGTCAACAGTTTGCACCATTACTAAATGTTTATTTTAACTACCAGTTAAGGAAATAAAGTGTGAGAAATAAAATATTAGGATATAAACTATAAAATACACCATATCTCTCACTAAAGATAATAATTTAAAATTTAAATATTTAACTATATTTAATTTAAAAGTCAATAACACTTCTTTTACTATTAACGGCGAATTTCACTCGTAGGAATGATACCAAAAAAGAACCGTAAAATCTCTCAAAATTTCAAGCATGAATTTTTTTTTTTTTTGTAACAAGTTTATTTACAAACACGTTTATCCAATATCATTACAATTTACAATTCTTAAAAAATCCAATCAAAGTTCGAGATGGTGCTTCACAGGTTCTATTTTACACCAATTTACTTTTAAGATGCAAACAAGTTGGAATGCGACCTAAATAAATTTAGGTAGATTGTAAATTAATTGAAATAGGATATAAAAAATTTTAAAATAACCATTTTATATTGAAATGGTCTGAATTAAATGGTGAGGTCCCGAATCCATCAAAATACAGCCAGGTTCTCAGCAATGATGCAAGTGCACGTACTTCGTAGAACTTCCTTTTATGAATTACGTATATATTACCATCCTTCTGCCTTCTGACATCAAATACTCCATCATTCCTACTTTGATAGTCCTGTTTTTTTTTTTCACACAATTTAAGAAAAAAATAGTTAATTTTGTTGGAAAAATAAATTTTGATTGCTATTTTCCTAAAATACTCTCACATTAAATATGGTACAACTTTATGAGAATTTGAATTGATGGTAAAAAAAAGAATCAACTCTCATTAAATGGGATAGATTTATAGTAACAACTACTTACATTGAATAAGGGTATTTTAGAAAAATTAAAATACAACTACTTTCTTCAATTAGAAAGCGGACTATAATTTAAAACAGAAAAAAAAAATACAGGACTATCAAAATGGGACGGAGGGAGTAATTGTCTAAATGGCAAGTCCTCTCTCGCTTTTCTTGGTTTTAGTTGCGGTCATTCATCTTTGCGACATCAAAGCAATAACCTGCGAATGATTAGGCCCCCAACCAGTCCCGTGACGTGGACTCTTCTGACAATCATGCGACGCGACGCGACGGTTTGCGGCGCAGTAAATTTAAATTCAAATCTTGCACTTTACAGTTAAAAAATATAAATGATATACAAATGAGTACTTTTTAATCCCGATCGACATTTTTTTCATTCCTCTATATAGCTCATTCGAATCTCTCTCTCTCTCTCTCTCTCTCTTTTTTGGTAAAGGATGACAGTATAAGTGTAGCTGTTTGTGTAGAAAATTGAAAAGAACCAGAATAGCCCCAAAACAAAAGAGAGAAATTGTAAATAATGGAGAACTCAAACGCATTACAGGTTTATGTTGTAAAGCTTAGGAATAAAATATCATGTAATTGATGATTTAATGAGTATATTCTTTTTTTTTTTTTGTTAATCGTTAACTCCCACTCTTACTTTTGTTCTAGCACCTACATTAGGAGAGAGTCCAAAAGTCAATAAAAATTAAATAGAGAGCCAGAGGATCCTAACCCTAAATCAAAGGGATGCGCTGTTACGCTCTTTTTGAATTTTATTGCAAATGCCGAAGTTTAAATTCATAAAAAGTGAAAAGCAATAAAAATTTGAAAAGCATGACGTGGCAGACCATTTTGGCTTTCACCAGAACTACAGCCAACACTTGATTGGCTCAAACAAATATTGGTCCAGTTCGAAATTGACCCAGATTTGGTCCGCAATAGCATTGAAGACCAAAAAATCGTTAGTTTTTCAAATACCCAGATTTGGATGGGAGTGTTTTTTAAAAATTATTTTTTTCAAATACAATAAAATTTTTTAAAAGTATTTTAAAAGATAGTCTAAAAATTAGTTTAAATTTTAAAAAAATATTTCAAAATATATTTTAGAAACTCTTTTACTTTTAAATATTCCAAAATATATTCTAAAAATTCTGCTACAATTAAATTTTCAAAAATACTCAAAAAAATAGCTAATCGAAATGGAGCCCGAAAAATTTCCTAACAAAGTAACAAAGAAGAGTTATGGAAACTGGTAAGTGGTAACAGTTTTAACTGATGGACCCACGACTTTCGTGCACAATCGTAGGTAGAACTGTAGAAGACAGAAAAAGTAAAAAAAGTATGGCTGACTATTACAGTACTTGTTTGCAGCCATACTTTGGCTTCTTTGGTCTTTGCAATTGGTCTACAACGTATTATGCACTTCAACCAACTTTCCTAACGACCGAGAAACCTTTCGTCCCAACACCAACCGTCACTTTGTTTGATAAGGCAAAAAAAAAAAAAAGGAAAACGTTCTCACTTCCAGTACAACTGAAAATCCTTAAATGCTACCACGTTCTTGTTCTGATCTTCGAAGTTCTAACACCGTACGAAGCCGTAGCCTTCTATTTTTCTTCCTGTTTTTTGGGGTACATGGGAGGGGCTGGAAGCTCATCAGCTATTTACCAGTGTAGGGATTGCAACATCGGAGGGGGTCTGAAAATTGGCATGTTTTGGAGCTTAAAGTTCGTCGGTAAATCGGTCATGCTAAACAACGATTTGTGTCAATATCGATGGTACAGATGAGTTAAAGAAAGAGTGTAGAGGGGACAGATGAAGGGTGTTGAGTGGTGCTGTGATGATTTTAGGTCTTGGAAGTCGACTGCTCACCCGTTTCAGGTACGTGTTAGATGACTCTACACTTTTTTTTTTTTTTTTGTCCGTCCTTACTCGCAAGTGCTTGCTTCCTTGGTGTTATTACTACTTTGCAATTCATCGAAGTGGTCAAAATTTTTGGGAGCCGTTTTTATTTGACAACTGTAGGTTCATACAAAGATAATAGAGAATTGTCACAATTTTGAAATGAAAAGGACAAGTTAACTAGGAATTTTGCCTGAAATGAACAATTATTTATCGAATAGAAAAAAAAAGGTTAACCAGGTTAACTGTTTGTTATTTTACGGTGTTCAATCGAAGCAAAGCTTTTCCGAAAAAACTTGCTATCATGAAATTGACTTCAGGATGCTCCCAAAAAAGAGAGTTGAAATCATGATTTAAATTCATGTTGCAGTGCAAGTTCTTCAAACGACATCATCAAAGCTGCAGATCACACACTGGGATGTTAGCCGGTGCTCTTGTAGTGAGGGTAGAGGTCTCAGCCAGACCTTTGGCGATGGCATTTATAGCAATGTGACCTGCAAATTGCTCTTTTAGTGCCAACGCTGTAAGCCATGTCACAAACATGTATGCTCTTGATCTTTTTGCTATTACCACTCTCGACTCTTGAGCGAATTGAATGTCAGGTTTCTCGAGGGTTTAGACGTTCTGTATTAAATATCTGCTGTTTAAATGGATGGAGGGTGTTTTAGACATAGTAATGAATGTTTCCTTGGTGTATTACTTTGCAATTCATCGAAGAGGTTAATCGGATAAGACTACTTACTCTGCAATTCACGATCATTGTCCGCTCAACTTGGAATTTTGGGAAACTGAAAAACAGAGCGGCATGCCAACGGGATTCTTGCTTGTAGTTGATTTGGGCCATGTCAGTACCTGTCCAAATCAGGCTCGAAAAAGAGGAAGGCCTTTTGGTGTTTTTTGTTTGGGTCTGTCTAACGAGTGTTTAAATGGACGCTCGCCGCAAAAGTTTTAGTTGAGAGAGTGTTTAAATGTAAGGAGGGGACAACATGCATGAATATATACATTACATTTGAGTGGTGTGGACACCTTGGTCTGCCCGGACTCTTTTAGCCCATTCACTCTTTATCGACAGCAAATACCTCGTCTTGGACATTCACAAACGAGGTGATCGATAATCTTACTTTGAAGAGATGTTCTATCTCGTTCATCTCCTTGCCCAAGACAATGGATACATCAGCTATTTGCGCGACTTGTGACTGATGGAGTAATTTGACTATCAACCACCCTACTATTGGTCAGACCTACATCTGATACCGCTGTCCTATGCTGCCTCATGATGTCAGGCAGGGAGTAGATCTCATCGTTCCATCTCTAGGCACAACTACTATAAATACTCATATAATACTCCTAAATGAGGTACGCAATCTAACCCGCACATTCAACCCTTGAATTCTAGCTAATTTAAGCATCAGAGTGAAATCGGGGAAGAAGATCCCGCCTACTTAAAATGGGAAATTAAGTATAAATTTAAGTGTATTAACTAGTGTCTATTAAATACTTGATAATGAAAAAATTTTCATTTTTCATTTATATGACTAGGAGGACAGTGATGTAATTCGAGGTTTAAAATCTAGTGTACTAATTTGGAGCCCAACAATTGTCGGGGGTTTTTTTTAAAAAAATTTGGGCACCCATTAAAACACTCCAACCACACCTAAATTATTTTGTAAACATATTCTTGAAAGGTCTGCAGGTTTCACATAAGCTGCGACAAGTTCTACAAGACCTGCATTTGAATCAGTTCGGAAAGAAACCAGGTCCAAAACAATGCGTCGCAAAAAGAAAAAAATAAATAAAATAAAAATGAAAGCATCTAAGCCTACACGAACGCGTAATTCTGCATATCCACTGTGTTGTTTCAAACTATACAGTAGCATCTTCAATTTTTTATGACGATTTGTCGAGGATCATTATTCATTACGTACACTGTGCTAAGCATGCATGGAGCCAAATGTGGCAAAATAGCGTAAACAGCACAGCATTGACACGGGGACTACACATGCAGGTAGTGGCCGGCAGATGGCAAAACTTGGTTTCTTCATCCCACCTCGCCCCTGTGCTATATCCAGGACATAATTAAGTATTCCATACGGATCCATGCATGGTTTTGTCTAGAATTCGCTGATGTTTATCCAGTGATAGTGTTTATGCGGTTCTATGATCATGTAACGTTGTCTGATGAATGCTTCTGGTCAATCAAAATCGCATTTTCATGGACACAACCAAAGATTTCCGTTTCTTGATCTTCGTCGTTCATAATCATTGAACACAAGAAATGATGATAAATGCATCAGAGACTGTCAGGGATATCTAGGGGCCGCCGGGGCACATTATGATTGCACCGTTTCAAGTCTTTCGCTTATTAATTTCCTCCTGTTCCTTTTTACCGATGGAATGCAACAAAGTTAGATTCAACTGTTTGCAGATGGAACGCAACAAGTTGGAAATTTTCGAATTAGAGTGTTTGGACTTTACCATGCTTGTCCTATTCTTTGTTCGCTACCAGTGCAATGCTATTTTTACTTCACACAGCCGTATTCAAAATTGTGCCCTGCGCAGAAAAAAGAAATTCACTTGACATCTTGGTAGTCAATGAAATGCATCTGAATCTAAATATGCTTTTTCACCCCCAAAAGAATAAAGAATCTAAATATATTTACACAAAGAAATTCTTGGACACGTAATGCGTAGAACATAAGATATCTTCATCTGTAACTAATTCATCCTACGTACTACTTGGCCCCCAAGAATATATATATATATATATATATATATATATATTTTTTTTTTTCAAAAAAAAAATTTTTAAGCGGAAGAGGGTTGAAATATAAGAAGTGCAGAAGGTAAAACTCGTTCAGGTAAATCATTCATAGCCTGATGACATCCATATTTGGCCCGTAAAGCATTCTTTTCCGGCTCATACCTTCAACTATTTAAGCATCCACTGTCAGCAAAACAAGAGGTTTATGTATGATGAATAATAACGCAGACTCAGAAAGATAGGAAATGGGCCCAATTATAGATCCTCGTGAGATGAGAAAGAATTTGAAACATTTTTTTTTTCAGTTAAAATATAAATTAAATTGCAGCTAATAGAGCAGTACTATTTCTTTCCATGGTCATATGAGCCATCCAATTCCCGTACGGGAAACTTTCGCAAAGGCTATTGTCTATGCCACGCACCTGCACAAGTTTTTGCAGTTCTTTGGGATAATTGCAGAAACCTCCAGTGAGGTTTCTGATAATTTCACTGAGCTCTCCTAAGGTTTGAAAAATTACACTTATCGTCTTTGATTTGATTAGTTTTAGTAATAAAACTTTAAAATAATATTGACTTGGACAATTTTTTAAATAAATACCCAAAAATGCCCCTGTGGAATGAGTTTTAATTTATTTTTCTATACAATTATAAGATTATTTAGTATAATTATAAGGAAAAGGTACCAAAATTTTCATGTCCATATCTACTATTTGATAAACAACAATAGTAATAATTTTATTACTATGATATGATATTTTTATGGTATTTTATTATGGATTTATATTTAGAAGATAGAAAAGAAAATATTGAAATAATTTATTTAGAGTTTATAAATTTTTGAAATAGTGAGATTATCATAATTTAGTAATACTTTTGGGTCATTTCTTTTTTATTTATTATTAATTTTAATACCAAAAAATAGAAAACAAAAATCAACAAAAATATTGGATTACATATAAAATTAATTCGTCAAAAAAATCACTAATTCAGCATTTGGTTATAATAGAAATCTAGAGGCAATAACGATAATTCTACAGTTTTATTGGTGAAAAATTAAAAAAAAGGAATAAGAAGGAAAAATAATGAAAAATAATTTTAAAACTCATTCTAGAATTTCATTAAAATATTTAAGGGTAAAATTATTATTTTAAATGATAAGGGAGGTATGTATAATTTTTGAAATCTCAAAGGAGTTCAGTGAAATTGTCAAAAACCTCAGGGGAGGTTTCTGAAATTATCCCCAATTCTTTTGTCGCATCGACCCTTTTGCAATTGCGTCTTCCTTTGCCTTTGCCAGACTTCTTTTCGCTGATTGACAACGACAAGGGCGGGTAAATATGTTGATTTCAGCAGACGTGGGGCAGGCTGGCCCGGGCCACACTGCCAGAACGCTGCGACATCACACAAACTTTCCCCATAATCACTTGTATAGGGCTTCACAGTAACAAGTAGACAGTCACCAAGAATGGGTACACGCACTTAGCGTTGACATTGGAAAATGGATTTTACCAAAAACCTCAACCACTCCTTAAACTTCGTCCAACGCAAAAGAAGAAGGAAAGGAGTGCCTGAGGTTTTTTGGAGGAGTGTGAATTTCTTTTCCTTAGGAATCTAAATATGGCGGGGATATATTTTTATATAATGAACTCACAGTGCCACTATATGTTATACGAACTAAGAAGTTAACTAGGAACAAAGTCCTTTCGTTCGCATGAACACCAACCCACATGTATCTCTACTTCTGCGATAGGATAGCTTGAAACTTCCAACTTGATTGCTATCATTTACAGCAGCAAAATGTCAAGACAAACTAAGACATCATTTGAGACCACACAACCAATTTTGTAAAGCTCTAATTCTGTTTCATTAAGCAAAAAGCTCTAATTAAGTGATAGCACAAATTCATGTACAACAACAGGATACTCTTCCCAGACACAGAATTCTGCACCAGAACTTGCAATGCCCGATTAAGTCAATACATGCTTCCAGCTTATTGGTAATTTTAGCTAATAAACGTACGGTAATATCCTCCAGGGGACAAGATTACAGTACTCGTTCCAGATTTCTTTGTACTTCTGTGCACACCGGGCTTCATCTCTTCTCTCTCTCCATACAAGCAAAATAAGAAGATACACAGGGTAGAAGTATGGAATTGGGGAACTACAAAAGCATCCATTGATCTGGGAGTTAGTTTCTGACAGCACATGAACGTGATAAAATAAGAAAAGATAGCTACGTTACCTTATACCACAAGGCAAACTGAATGATAGTGCAACCAATAGATCCCCCAGGTAATTACTGTGCCTTGCAATGCCCCTTCAACAAGATGTTATTAACAAGTAAATATAATTTAGACATCAAAACTCTATCCAGAGAAAAAATGCAGGGAATCTAAAATGTATGCAATGTCTGCTTTCTGAAGGTAATCTGGAATCACCCAGACTCAGTAAGATGGTGTGCTGCTATAATAATAGCCACGCTGCAGAAACACGGGCTGCCATGGCGTTTCTCAGTACTCAAGATATCTCGAGTACTCAGCGTTACTCGAGATATCTAGATAGGGTTGTTCACTCGAGATAACTAAATTTTAGATTATGAAAGTAAAGAAGCTCTGCTCGGGCTGAAACACCAAAATGTGCCATGGCGTTGATTGAGGTTCTACCAAGTAAGAAAATGATAATAGATTATAGTGTGTTCACATATATTAATTTGCTCACAGTAGTTGAATAAGCAAACAAGTCAATTGATGCCTACCAGTAACCTGAAGCTAGCAACTTTCCTCCAATAACTTTTGGAGGCCTACCCCAAATTGGTGCTTTGGGGTCCTTTTTAAAAACATGCTTCTGCTTGTTGGCTCCTCTAAACACAACATAACTTCCAAGAAAAACAGGGAACCAAGTCAAAGGGCAATACAGATTAAAAATAAAAAACTTAGTAAAAACTTCAATAATTCGAAGTTTGTTTACCCAATGAAAAAGACAAGGCAATTTGCAACAATTGCAGCTGTTGTTAGCTCCACTTTGTTATGCAAGAGCCACCAACCCTGTAAAAGAAATTGAAAAGAACTAATTTATCCTACAGCTTGAAAGTTAAAATCAAAGGTACAAAGGCTAACAAATATATCAGAAAGAACATGACGTATGGTAGATGCAACATGAGATCTTAGACTTAGCAATATCAGGAACCTGCAGATGACAGAAGTACGCTAAATTTCTAGATATCAATTTCCCCTCTTCACAGCCAAGAGAATAGATGGATTATATCCTACCACTTCATTGCCTCGAATTATTACTTGAAACTTATCTGAGAATTCAAAAAGTAAGCTCCTATCTTTTGGCCACTTTGACTCAATAACTGAATTGGAATTCTAGAATGCAACTACATACTAGAGCAAGATGTTAATTCTGACACTTACCCAAAAAAAAGGATGTTAATTCTGACTATAACCAATAATGGGCTCCCTGATATATCAGCTACTAATTCCAGTTCAAGAACCAACAATCGGAGACCAATACAAATTGTTCAGAAGTGATGAAATTATGTCCTTGTCCAATGAATCAAATAAAGGTCAGAAGGAGGCAGGTTCTTAAAAGGAGGCAGAAGAAATTTCAGCACATTTAGGGCCATTTAGAATGTTTAGCAATATAGGCACATTCAATAGCGAATTAGCACCAAAAGAACAGGTAGGCAACAGCAGTTTAGGACGATCTTTAAATTAAGTTAATTTGTTATTGCAGATATGATGCTGACTAACATTAGATATTAGTTTTACAAGAACTCAAAGTTCCATTCGGCATCTGTAAACAAGTCCAACAAATTGTGTTAAAGTCTCCTAGGACTTTGCTTGCAAGTGTATGTGACCAAATACTGTATGTATATTGACAGGCTCTCCCTCTCACTCACAAGCACACCCCCCGCCCACCCACCTATACCCATATACAGCAGGACAAACTAAAAAAAAAAAATTGATGAAAGGAAGCAAGAAGAGAATCCTGATTTGTAAGCAAGGGCAGAATCCTTTTTAAATTACAGGCAACAAGCTAGATTACATGCCTGGATACTGAAAGTATATGGAATCCAGACTAGATCTCCAAAAACTAGCATGAATCCCAATCTTTCTGCAATTATGTCCCATCTGCAATGAACAGCCATACCCAAAAGCGTATCGCTTAAACAATTTATAAAGTTGAATGATAAGGCAAAACACTAAATGTGCACTTCATATACAGATATCAAAGCAATAAAATTAAAAAAAAAAACATACAGTTTTCATCCAAAGAGTGGTCAAACTAGTGAAATAATCATAAACTAGGCATATATGAACCAGTATTAAGAAGCTTAAGATTATAGCACTAGTAATACCACAAGAACTAAGCCTAAAACACTTTAACATGTAATTCCTTTCTTTTTCCCTTAAAAAAGGGTTATGTGGGATCAAATCCAAAACTCTAGGGATGATGTCAAAATATTGACCAATAACCAAGAAGGAGCTGCGGCCAACTTTAAGATATTTCACAATATGAAAAAGCTGTACTATTTTGTCAAGAAGAGCTCTCACTCTCTCTACTGTTCCTTCACCTAATCTGCCTGAGATATAAACTAAATTCATAAGTCATGACAGACTTATCTAACATGTGGGCATTCAAAATTTGTCAAAAGGAGGACTACAGACCAGAAATGAAGTTGGAGCATGGAAACTTTTCATGTAGGTAACTAACGAGATTAGAACAAAATATTGGGAATTAGTACAGAACCACAAAAGAATTAAAACAAGGATAGCTTCATCAGTCATTATGCCAAACTATGGGAACTATTGGATACCTGGATCTATGCCCCCCACCATAGTGTCTGATACAGGTACCAGACATTTAAGCATGCCATCTTAATTGTACCCATCATAACAATACAGACTGGTGACAATACAGCAAGGTGGGCGTAGATTTATTAGGCAGTACCCACTTCACACCATTTGCATTATCCCATTTGACCAAGCATATGGTATCAGCAATATACACTAATACATCCATAATACATGATTTTTGTAAAAACAGTCCATACCATCTGTCATTGTTTAAGTGTTGGAATTTCTACATGCTTTAGTGAAAGGTTATCTCTTGAAATAGGATGGAAAAGTTGGGAAAACCAAAATGAAAAGGATGATAATTAGCTACTTACGTGGATGTCATGAACTCTTCATAGAAAAAGTAATCAATAATATATAGCTGCAAAGACATGAAGTATTACATAAATTGTGAGATACCATCCATCTTTCTACCCCTTAGGACAAGAAATAATATTCCAGTAACTTACCGTACAAAATATCTGATATAGGATCATTGACTGTGTTAAATTTGAATCCTTGAGAGCTTTTAAGAGAATGGATAGATTGATGAGGAGCCAACCCATCATTCCAGCTCTAACAAAGAAAAATCTGCAAAAGAAAGTTGTAGTTATCACAACAAAGCTCACATTGGTAGTTATCAAATCATGGCATCAAAATTTGAGTGCATTAAACCGTGTAACATGCAAAAGATGGAAAAAATATATATTTTAAGCAGAGTATCATAGAACGTCATTTCTTTTTTTACATAATCAAATTATTTAGCAAATGATGTAACTCCTAAAGGCAACACTTTAAACACTGAAAAATAATGAAGAAGTCAAACTTGGACATACAACGTAAAATAGACAGAGCATATCTCAGAAGCGAGGAGAAATAGAGCATAAGTCAAATATACGTACAATCAAAGGTGTCAAAGCAATGTGTGAAGATTTGAGCATTTACTTGATCAAAACATGTGAAGTAACACATGAAACACTTAAAACATATCTTGAACCATAAACACCAGCATAAGACATGTAATCCCTTATAGTGACAAACAATAAAGCATAGTAAATTATTGTGTCACATCCCGAAGGTCTATCACAGTGATAAAGATTTCAAGAAGTTTCACGTACAGAGTACATACTTGAGGTCAATGCCGAAGAATTGAGGATTCAGTTGGATCCCAAACCACCTTTTGGATGACATTTGGATACAAATATAACAAGGTAGATGATTAATCAGAAGGCATTTGTGCGCAGTTGAAATACAACATGAATAAAATGGAGTTTAAAAAGTTATCACAAAACTACAAGAATGCTAATTTTACGATAATGTTTCAGCATCTGTATGAATAAATATTGCAAATCACGATATTTACATAGAAAACAGCATATAACAAAGTATTATGCATCATTGGTAGCAATAATTGGGTGAAGTAGTAAAAAGAAAAACCTGGAGCTGTAAGCCAAAAGAAATTAAATTCAGTCAGGTGGACAATAAAAATGTAAGCTATTATTGACGAATTCTCTGCTTTTGCAAAAATGTATGCTCTTTGAAGGGTTCTACAAAAATTAGTATAGTCAAGATTTCCCTGTGGACTTATTGCCGAGGCTGAGTAACATGAGATGGTCAGAAGGAAGAACTGGCAGAGTCATTTAACGACATGAAGATTCTTAACCAAACATCTTTAGTCACCTAGGCAGATGCTATTAAGATGGTGCAATTAATGCAAATTTAGTAAATTATAATAAATTGAGTAAGACCAACCCCATCTATTCCTTATCATTTGCCCATCTATTCCTTATCATTTGCTTACATGTCTCTTAGTCTAGGTCAATATAACAACATTTTGTTGGAAAAATTTAGAGCAGTGTAATCCATGGATGTTAAGCAAATTATTGCTAAATTTCATCTTGACCTAGATTAAAATACTAGAACGCCTTGTTTTCTTCTCAGGCACGATAGCAGCACATCTAATCACTAAAGGAAGCTAATTTAATAAATAGGAGCCTGCAGAGATCAAACGTTATATTGTCCCAGTAAAAATCCACAATCTGACCACAACAGTTTGAGTTACCAGTCATGAATCAAGTTTCCGGTAACGTGAGGCTTCAGAGAAGAGTTCTGATCACTTGACTTACAACCGACCACATACAATAAGAGTGTGACCTGGCATTTACAAGCAAAATAAGGTTAAGAGAACAAGATTAAAAGTTCAGAGAAGTGGTCAGATTTACAGCAGATACATATTTTGTCTGAATATATCTTCGTGTGATTAATTCCAATGCCCGAGCTAAGTATATGAAGTTAATTGTGAATTCTTGAACCTGAATCCTCAAACATTCATCGTTGGTATCATATCAGGTTTGAAATTGTTAATATTTTGAAATCCTACTCAAATTAATAAAGATCAATCATGCAACAAAAATTTCCAATAAGCGAAAACTGAAACTTACAAGAACGCTGAACACAAAAGTTGTTGATAAAAGCTCAAGCCCTCGGTCTGCAATTATCTGCAAGACTCGTCAATGAGTTGGAGAGTGTGTAGCTTAACTTGATTTTGTAAATCAAAACGAGAAAATTACTTACAGTAGGCGATACAATATCCAACTGGGTCCCGATTCCAAGAAGGGCAATCAAAACGAGCAGCAATAGCAATCCTGAGCCCACCAACCAAACGTTATGCTACAATGCCCATTTTTTTCCCCCGGGTGTTGGGGGGGGGGGGGGCGGGTGAGGGGGAGGAAAGAGTCTTGGGATTCAATAAATATCAGAGAGAGATGGAGAGGTGACCGTTGCAACGGTAATGGAGGCGAGTCCCATCAGTCAAAGTGACCCCAGGAACAATCTTTCCGGGCAGGATAGATCCAGCAACTGCCAAGTACGTGAAGAACGAGAGCAGCAAACCAACCTATACACAATAAAAAAGCAAGAATATTAAATCAATGCAGGTTATGCCTAGCAAGCTGTTTATGCCAGTGATGTATCCTTGGAATCACAGTAAACTTGTGCATGAGAGAAGCAGAGATAAGATTACAGACGGAGATGGAGGAGGGAATGAGGGAGTTGACAAGGGGATTGATATCCATCTTATGGGCTTCGGCTGGGGAACGTTGGTTGGTTGATGCGGTTCAGTTCGATTCAGTTCACTTATAAAACTGCGTTTGATTCTCCACTGCTCAGTCAAGTGCCCCTTCTTTTTTTTCTTTCTCAATGTTCTTCTATTTTTTTTTTTTTTTATTTATTGGGGATGGTTGGAAATCATTTGCGTTGTCTTGGCGGATTCTTGCGGGATGCGGAGCTGCGGAAGGGAAGGGGAAGCATGCCCAGCGGCAGCGAGGCTGCACTTTTTCGAGTATGTTTTTGAATTTTGACTACCTTTTGATATAAGAACTCCTACTGGCACAAAAACATGTCCACTTCACTGAAAGTCCAAATGTTCTCCCTCTAGGCTAGTTTTTAGCTTAGATTCCTAAGAATGAATTATGTAGGAAAAAGGGGTGACTAGTTTTTTTTTTTTTTTTTTTTGGATATATCTTGTAACTCATATCACATCTTCATATAAATCACTACACACATTTTTTTTGGATTAACTGTTTTTAGAAGTGTTTTTGAAATATTTTACTGTAACAGTGTATATGAAAAATTTTTACTATAGTCTTTTTTGAAATATTTGATATATTATATGAATGAGATGTTTTTTGAGTTGTTTTTATTTATGTATTACTGTAATATTATATTTAAAAAACTTATTTTTGAAAAATAGGTCAATCCAAACAAAGTCTATAGAATGTAGAGTTGAATGTTGAGGCCAAGCCCAAAACATCCTTATCAACTTATAATGTTCCTTTAAACCAAAAAAGAGAAAAAAAAAATTCATTCATTCATTTAGGATCTTCGGAGAAAATTTAAATGCTTATGAGCCAACACAAAGTATTTGTACTTTGTCCAATTGTTAATAATAAAATAAAATAAGTTTTTAACCTTTAGAGAAGACTCTATGCTTCACAAGGGGTAACCCAAAAAAAAAAAAGTTTGAATTGCAATTAATCTTCCATCCCAATTTTCTGCTCCACCGTCTATCATATTATCATCTGAACAGCAACCTTTTTTTAATTTTAATTTGAAAGAGTCTCCAAATCTCATTTGTCACCATTCAATAATGTTCCCGAGAACATGCAAAGCGGAATCGTCATTCGAAAAGCCCATTTTAATGGGCTTGTCCTATTGGACCAACCCATTTTGGCGCGATGTGGATTCGCAAAACGCAATAGAAGACAGTCCGCCTCTTGATTTACTAGGTCCATGACTGTGTTAGGGGTGAATAATTTTTACGTTTTTTATAATTATAATTTTTACATATTTTTTTATTTTACATACATCAAATTATTATAATATATTTTTTTAAATTAAAATTTTAAAAAAATAGCAATCCAAGTGCAAATTGCTGGTCTATTTTTAGTATTGATGAATAGAACGAATAAAAGGAGACAACTGGAATTAACAGGATTAACAAAATAAATAGCAGCAGCTAGCTAAAAAGGCAAAAAGAAGGAAAAAACAAAAAGTGAAATCCGGGCACTGACTAATTCCTCCAGATGGAAAAGCAGTAAAGCACCATAGACATTTTGAATTACCGTAGTCCGCGCAGCATGATATCACGTCTAATCCCGTTCCTCCGCCTCTATATATAATCCCCACCACCAACGAATCAACCCTAGGAAATTCCTTTTTGCCTCACTTTCACAAAAACCCTAGCTTCCACTCCTCCCTTAAACCCTAAAGCCTTCTCTCTTCGTCTCGTTTTATCCGTCTCTCGCTTAGCAAATTCGCAATGGAGTTTTGGGGTAACTCTCTTTTTCCCTTCCTCCTTCCATTTCAACTCATATTTCTTATCTATTTTTGGTTTCTGTTTTCCCTCTTTTCTGGTGTAATTTTGTTTTCGTTTAACTGCCGCTGACTGCTCACTTATCTACGGCCGATGAAGTAGTTTCTCAGTTGTATTTGCGGTGTTAGGTGGTGGTTTTGATCGTAGAGGCGTACATGTATATACGCGCTTGTACGTTATGTAAAGATGAACCGACACATCTTTATCTGTTATTCTTTGGCTGAATTGTCTGAAAATAGACATTCGTTTCTTACATATAAAATGGAACATCTTTATCTTTTAATTGCTTATGAAAGGTGGTTGTACTAAAATTATAGTTTAGTCTTGTATTATTTATGTAAAGTTTGTTATTATGGGCCTAAACTTTCGAGAGGGGAGAGACAATTCAAATGTCCACAATTAGCTCTACGCTATAACAGAAATACTGTTTTATTTATGTTACTGACGGTCTTTTATGCTTCCCTCCGTTTCTGAATTGTGTTGAACTCGTACAAGGCGTTGTTGGTATCAATGCACAGTCGAGTTTGACTTGCTGGTGGTTTAATTTGAGTGTGACACACAAGCTTTTCTGCTGGAAAGATAATGCTGCAGTTAAGACCTTTATATGTGGTTGTGTATTCTAGAATATACACTTGGATGTGTTTTATGGGAAAAAAGGAGCACGATTTGATTTTTTTAGAGCGTTACATGGGCTTTGATTTAATGCCCTGTGAATGACAATTTATGGTTTGGTCCTGTCTTGCAGACAGATTGATTTTCTTTTGTAGTTTTGCATAAGTAATTATTGTTTTTTACAGCAACATAACATGGCCAATCTAACTTGACGTGCTTTTTATCCAGCTGCTGAGGTTAAAGGTGGAGAGCCTTTCAAGGTTGAGCCTGGTGAGGGTATGGTTCTGCATCTTTCACAGGTATAGATCACTAATAACTTCTTGAGATTAATCATTTGTTTTTGATAATTGAACCTCAATGGATGGATATATTTATGCAGGCTTCTATTGGTGAGGTTAAAAAGGAGAAAGGGAATGAAACCATCTGCCTGTTTGTGAATGTGGATGGACAGAGGCTTGTTCTTGGAACACTTTTCTCTGAGAAACTCCCTCAGCAACAATTTGACTTGGTATTTGACAGAAATTTTGAGTTATCACATAACTGGAAAAGCGGAAGTGTCTACTTCTATGGCTATAGGGCTAACAACCCTTTTGATGAATATCCTTTGCACCTGCTATTTGGGCTATCTTAGTTTTCCTACAAGATGATATGATCACAATTTTTTCCATTTGACTCTGTTGGACTATAAATTCCATATTCTTTTTCCTTGACTCGATTATTTTCGCCACGGAGGATGATGGGGGTGATTTTGGTTAGTATAGTCTTTCCCTGTTTGTATAAAGATTTTATTTTTGTCCATTTTTTGGGTGCTCAATACCTGTACATCTGTATCTTATGTTCAGATTCTGATTCTGAAGAGGAGATTCCACTTACAATTGCAAACAATGGTGTGTAGAAAGTGGTGTTTCTGTTTTATGATCATGAGATACTGAATTTTATAAAATCAGATACATTCCAGTCTGTCATCTCAATTTTCAGGTAAACCTGAGATCAAGGTTAAGGAAGACAAACCTGCTGACAATAAAAAGGCTAAAGCTGAGAAGGATTCTAAGCAAAAGGTGAAGATTGTGGAACCAAATCAGGATCTCCTTAAGCGTGATGGAAATGAAGATTCCAGTGATGAAGATGATGATTCTAGTGATGAAGATGATGATGCCTCTTTGGATGAGGTATTAAATCTGAAGGTTATCTGTTTATTCTGATGTCATCTGTGGTAGTTTTTGTCTCTATTTGATAGGGCTTTACATTGTAGATCAGTTGACCTTTTTTGGGACATGAGATATTTTATGATTGAGATTGGTGAACAGTTGGTATGTCTTTGTTTTTTTAAATTCTTTAATTGATTATTCCATGATCCCATTTGGCACACGATATATATCTAGGTCACTTGTCATGGGAAGGAAAGTATGGAAAATGATTGCTTGGCTTGGCTTAGTTGCTCCTAACTGGAGCCATTTTAGATTCTTTACATTGATGCATAAAGGGGAAGGCTCATTACTTGTCTTTTTGGCAACATCTTATGTGGGTTGCCTCCTCATGAAATCACCCATGTTATTGTATAGGAAATATGCAGTATTAGTTTTTCAATTAATGTAAGTTTCCATTTTGGCTATAGGAGCTGTAGCATTTTTGGGTTGACCGTTACTAGCTTATTGTTCTATGTGATTCAATCTCTAGAATCCGTTGGTAGTTGCTCTGATTTTTTGCACTGCCTTGATTTTATTTATTTATTTTTATGATTTGGCCTCTTAGAATTTGTTGGTCTTTGTTTCTCTTGCTTAGAATATGTATTGCTATTGGTCCATCCAATTTATGTAATTTTTGTTCCCTATTCAGGATGAGGATGAGAGTGACACTGATGGAGATGATGAGTCAGATGAAAGCGATGAAGAGACACCAAAGAAGGTAGTAGTCCTTGATATGTAATATTTGATTATTTTGGGTTAAGGAGCATGGGTATACCAATTTGATTATTTTGGGTTTAGGAGTATGGGTATACCAATTAAATATTTTGTTGGGTTTTATCTTTGCTTTTGAAGGTTGAAATCAGCAAGAAGAGAGCTATTGAATCAGCCGTCAAAACGCCTGGTCCTGATAAGAAAGCTAAATTGACAACTCCTCAAAAAACAGGTTATTTTCTTGCTCTTAGTGCAGTTACGGTTTTAGTTTGTTATTGCACTTGTGCATGTATTACAGAGTGGTCTCTTTTTATGTTCGGGATACCTTTTCTCAAGTACTGTTCCATTACCGGTGTAGATGGCAAGAAGGGTAGTGGGCATGTGGCTACACCTCATCCTGCAAAACAGGCTGGGAAGAACAAAAATCAGCAAACTCCAAAATCTGGAGGTGGGTCGCATACTTGCAAGACATGCAGCAGGTAAACCTTTTTGCTTTGTGACTTGCATTTGGGTAGGCGCTGCTGTTTCTGGTATTAAGAAATTGCACACTTGTAATGCCTAACAGGGGATTTGGCTCTGAAAATGCTCTGGAATCCCACACAAAGGCAAAACACAGTGCTGGAAAGTGAAGTAGGATTTTCAAAATGATGGCCTAAAAGACCTGATGGAATGGAAGAGACTTTTAAACTATTTGTAGGCTGATTCAGCTGATGTAAAGTTGAGAGCTGTTAGCTAGGTTCTGCTTTATTACGTGTTATTCTCTGCGGCCTTTGTTTTGGGTTGGGTTTTTTTTTTGTTTCCCCGCGCGCGGCGTGGGGGGGGGGTGTTGTTTGGTGGTACCAGTGGCAGATCAAAATGGATTATGGAACTTACACATTTTTTACCCCTCGCGATCGTTTTTGGTTTGCTTAATTGAAGTTCCAAATGCCTTGTTATTTTGGGCAAAGTTTTATGCATCACTTTTCAATAGTTATATGCTTTCCACTAGCTCTAGTTGCGTGGGTCTCTCTCTGTCTCCCAGAATTTAGAGAATGCGTCCATTGGCAAATACTGCAAGTACTGACTGCATGTTGGATGGCTGGAATTGCCTAAAAGAAGTCCTTGGGTTATTATATCTGCATTTGCAACGTAGAGACTAGAGAGCCATTTGTCCATGTTTTTTATATCAAAGAAGGATGTCTTAAGGTCACTCGGCACAGAAATTGTGCTCGTCTCAAGTGGTGTTTGATAGTTGTGTTTGTCTCTGTCTTTGAGTAAGGAAATTTTGCTCGTTGATAAGTTGTCTTGTCTGTACCTTTGAGGGGCGTATTTGTGCTCGTCTTAGTGGTGTATGTTCGGAGATGGCCAAATCTTCATTCTCGGATGCCCCCAGTCACTGGTCAAGGTTATTGTGCTTGTCCTAGTGGTGCTTAATTTAGGCACGGCGGCTTGATTCAGTAAAAGTTTGGTGAATTTTTCGGAAAGTTTTAAATCTAGTTTGGATAAAAAATAAAATAAAAAGATGGTAGGTTATGGGGCAACTGCCATTAGCTATCATTTCATTCTTTTGACAAATTCAAATAAGTGAAGCCTTCCCTAAGGATTCAAATCCCGGAAGCTTCATTGCTTTAACTAGTATTTTGACTCGTGTATAACACGGGATTATATTTCAAATCAAAATAATATTATATATATTTATATATTATGGTATAAAATAATATATATATATATATACTAAAAATTTTAAAGAAGTGTATGCTTAACATGCTGAAAAAATTTTAATTTATAATGATTTACATGATAGAGGAATTGTTAACGCATTTAAGGAGAAAGTTAGGTTGGGTGGTAAGGTGAGAAGAGTTTTTTTTTTTTAAAAATCAATTTATCAGTATTCGATAAAAAATATTATGTTATACTCATATATCAAAATTTATAATATAAAAAAATAATTATAATCAATTTATTTTCTTCTATTTTTAGAAAAAAAATCTTTCTCCTATCTTGTACCGCTAAAATTGTTGACTGCATTTAGATTAGAGTTTTTCATAAACTTTAACGTATATTTTTAAAAAATCTCTGTAATATATGTTTTTGGAGTTCACCATCATTTCCCTCTTCTCTTATCTGTCAGTTAGTCATTATATGCCTCCTACGACTTTTGTATTTTCTCTCATGATACTATTCTCTCTATTATTATTATTATTATTTTTTTTTATCATCTCTGTCATATGCCTGCAATTCTCTTTCTTCTCTTCCTTCTCCGTTCATCCTTGTAACTAACATTTCTTCTTCAATCTTTCTCGCCACTTTTTAACTCCTCACCATTTTCTTCTCGCTCTCCTCCCCCCGTACCTAACCTATTTATATCCCTGCGACCCAATAAATTTAACTTTACCTATCATATTGAAAATGACAAATTATTCAATTGGCTCTTGAACTCTTTGTCTAAATAAAAATAAGTCCATCATCTATTTTTTATTGACTTTAAGCCCTTAAACTTGTAAAATTGGGCACCCGTTACCCTTTTAGCCAGTTTCTCCGATTTTGTAACCCGAAGGTCAATTCACACGAATGTCAGTGTGCTTTTTCAAAGGGCATTTTTGTCTGCATTTTTTAAGCAAAAAGGGGCAACTCCTCCTTCTTCCCTCCATCTAACTTAACCCAACCGCTAATGGAGCCGACGTTCTTGTCCAGCAGCATGCGAGACAACACATTCGAATTGGTACTTTCCCTCGTCTCTAAAAGGGTATTCTTCTTCTCTGCAATGATATTCAAGAAGTGCTGCTTGAGATTTTCTAGCCCTTTCAAAGCACGATTATATTTGGTGCCAGGCAGATTGATAGGCAATGAGAACAAGGCTTGCAATGTGAGATGGAAAAATTCAGATATTCTTTCAACTTGGTGAGCATCTTTAGCACCAAGTAGCAATTTGCAGGCCAATGAAAGTGTATATTTCTGGGTAAGAGGATAAACCTTTACCATTTGGGAAGCATCCCAGTAAGTTTTCATATGTTCCCTGGCCAAGGAATCCATGATGGAGATGTACTGTCTCAAAGATTCGGGCTTCAGGATTTCACTGTAAAGAAAATTGCGACCTTTTGAAATTACTTCTTTGACTGATAGACCAGGTGAATCCAACCAATTGAATAACTTTAGAGCTGCAGAAGGAACCCAAGAAGCAAGACAATCGTTTGCAGTGTAGAGCATAAACTTGTTCCCTGCTGGACCACAAACTACAGCCACTTTTTCTTCGAACAGTGAAGTTGTGAATACTTCTTCTGAGTATTTTTCCATTCTTGTACGAAAAAATTTTTCCGAGCCACTTGAGAAAAATTGGAGTGTCTCTCCAGTGATTGGGAACCCGAGTTTACCTAGTGGAAGTTTGTATCTGTTACAATAACTAAGAAAAAAATGCACAAATATCGCAGCCCTGAGCTTCCTATTTTTTCCTTCCCTTCACAAAAATTTTACCTTCTTCCCTTTTTTTTGTTTCTTTGCAGACTTCTCTCTCTTCCCTCTACAATTCATTTGTTGAATAAGTTAGCGGTTAGGTTAGGTTAGATGGAGGGAAGAAGGAGAAGTTGCCCTTTTTTGCTTAGAAAATGTGGATAAAAATGCCCTTTGAAAAAGCACACTAACATTCGTGTGAATTGACCTTCCGGTTGTAAAATCGGAGAAACTGGCTAAAATGGTCATGAGTGCCCAATTTTACAAGTTTGAGGGTTTAAAGTCAACAAAAAATAGATGATGGGCTTATTTTTATTTAAACAAAGAGTTCAAGGGCCAATTGGATAATTTGCCCTATTGAAAATATAAAATTGAAAAGTAATTATAATCGTTGCAATTATTAGTATTTAAAAATGGAGATGAAAAACTGATAATATATATAATATCCTCAAGTACTACAATCAATATATATATATATATATATTTTAACATAGCAAGTACATATTTACATATGAAGACAGCAATAAAAATACATAAAATAATTAATGATACCAAAAGTTATCCTTAGTGTTTGGGTTTTGCACTCTTATTCAAATCTAATCAAGGTCAAATTTGGACCAGATATATACAAATTAAGTAGTATTTTAGAGTCGAATGTTCTATATTTTTCTCTTAAACTATAATGTTACTTTTTAAAAATTTTTGATAGAATTGATGTTGTTATTATCATTATTTTTTTATCATAAATAAATATTTAAAAAAAAATTCCACGTTAAAAAGCCAGTAGTACTTTGTTTTTTATTAAGTGATTTTATAATTTAGATTTCATGAATGGTATCATTCTTGATTTTTCAAATCCACGACATTATTTTCTTTTTTGTTTTATATTTAATTTTGCTCTTTTACTTAGTATCACTAAGTTAAAAATAAAATATTATCATTTACTTTTTTACTTTTACTAAGTTGGCAATGTTTTTTCTTTATTTGCCCTCTCATTAATAAACTTCAAACCAAATTCCTATATAAGTGGAGCAACTTCTTACTTATTTAAATTAGAAAGGCATGGAAGCCACTTCTTACTTAGGAAAATGTTATTTGCACTCCATTTTTTATTATTTGCAATTCCACCATTTGTTTTATCATATAGTCTAATTAATGAAAACTATATGCTCAAAATGATTATTGAAGTGTGCATAACAAAAATGAAGTGTAAATAATTTTACTTATTTAAATTAATAAGAAAGCATGAAAGGATGTTATATTTGTTCTCTCTTGTTACGGTTTTATAGAAGTTTTAATTGGAGTAGAATCATAAATAAAAGGTAATTGGAAACGTGATCGGTTGAAAACAACCAACAATTTGAAATGGAATGATTTTAAAAAGTAACTAACAATTTCAAATATAAAGATTAGATGTGGAAGTTAAGAGAAATATATTTTATAAATTAAATTAAATGTGAAATGCTAGAAAAATGGAATTGGTAGTGGGAAGATTTGTGGACGCTTGTTATTAAAAATCCCTTCTCAAATTTATATAGATATAGATTTGAAATTTATGTAGATTAATTTCTATAATCATTTGTCAGTAAATATATGTTTAGTTTCTTGATGGTCGATAAAAGCAGGAGTTAAAGGTGGCGAGGGACATCCAAATGCGTGTATTTTGCTCCCCCTTTTTTTGTGGTAGAGAAGAAATAACTAATTAAAACTATATAAATTTATCTGGATCTCACAACTCCCAATATCTCCTAATTAACATATGTATAAAAGAGCGAATGCCATGGCTCAAAAGGGATGGTTGTTTTGCTGATGTGGCCAATTATTATTGGCTAGAGTGTGTTCGTCCATGTGTGTGTGTGTGCTTGTTTTTTTTTAAATGCAGAGGCTGCAAATTGGGCCGTGCGTTTGTAAGCCTGAGTGTTTTGCTGTATGGAACCCACCAAAAGAGCAATAATTAATAGCTGTCCTTTTTCTTCAAACATTTGGGTCATTTCTCTTCCCACCGTACCTATTTGCAGCTAGAGCTGTTAAGCCAATCAAGTAGCTCGAAAGCTCGTTAGAGCTCGGCTCGTTAAGGCTCGAGCTTGGCTCGTTAATTTTGGTTAACGAGTCGAGCTCGAGCTCGAAACATGCTCGTTTAGTTAACGAGCCGAGTAAGCTCGGCTCGTTTGATACTCGAGTAGCTCGTTAGAGCTCGTTAATGAAGAGCATATTTGTCATTTTAGAAATCAAAATTATATAAATTAAAAATTATAGGTTTTTATTAATGTTAATTTGCACGAGCTCGAGCTCGTGAAACTCGACTCGTTTGTGATAAACGAGTCGAGCTCGAGCTCGAGCTCGAGCCACATGTACATTTAACGAGCCGAGTTCGAACACATTTTAAAGCTCGTTTTCTTAACGAGCTCGAGTCGAGCTCGACTCGAATTAAACTCGAGTCGAGCTCGGCAGCCAAATACTCGGCTCGACTCGACTCGATTAACAGCTCTATTTGCAGCCTTTTGGTGACACCGATTGGACTAATAAATTGTGATAAAAATTGGAGTAGTTACTGAGCTCAATGTGACGGGTCATGTCTTACTCATTTGCCCTGGTTGCCATGTTCATTTATCTTCTTTTTGGGATAGCTGTGCCTTGGTAAACCATCGCTGCCGTCTGTATTCTTTGTCATTCAATTTTTGTTTCCTTTTCCAAGCCACACGATTTCTCTTTTGGCCGATGAGCTCGAGACCAGGAAAGGTTCCATCTTTCTCTTTCCTCTTTTCATTTCTTCCTCTCTTCTTCCCCTCTTTGCTTTTCTTCCACTGGAACAAGCCAACAACAGTCCAACTGTCGAATGCCCACCTGTTTGAGTTCAATTTTTTTTTCCCAGATATCATGTCTATCTGTTGGATTTATATTACAGCAAGAGAAATGGGACAAAGAAAAACGTAAGCCATGAAAAGAAGAAGTAGAAAGGGGAAAAATGGATCTTCATCAGAACATGTATGCTTTTGTTTTACATTTTTTTCGTGAAATTTAAGCTGGTTCTGTGAGTCTTTTTTTGTTTAATTTTTTCCCTGATCAGAGGAAGAAGATGAGAAGAAGAATAAGCAGATGAAGAGAAGAGAATGGATTTTCAGCCTAATCGGGTCTGTAAGTTTATTTTTTATTTTAATTTAACCCATCAATTAGCCATCAATTATTTTTTATGAAAGGAAGAATTAGCCATCCGACTCCCTTTCTCTGACCCATGCTCTCTTTCTTCTCGTCTTCTTCCTCATCATCGCGAAGAAAGCTGCACTTTTTCTCTCCAATTTCTTTCTGATAGACAACAACAAAATTGAAAAGTTGGCTGGAATTTTTTTGCTTCAAATTCTCTTATTGCTTCATTTTCTCCGAACTATGTTTATTAGTCTTTTAGTTCTTTTTCTCCTATTATTTCTGACATCTCGTGCCACTTGCCAGTGTTGTCCCCGCTGATTAGTGCTGCTCTCGTAAGTCCCTCTTCTCCCTCTGATTCTAAGCAGTTCCTTTCACGTAAGTCTCTCTGTTCGCCTCTACTGAGTTCTTGAACTGCACTCGGAAGAATTTTTAACCCATCTCGTGGTGGTAGCATTTGATGGTTAGAGTTGCAGATTATTCGCCTTTTTCACTTGACACTGGCAAACTTATATTAGGTCAAGAAACTATAGTAAATATTATGCACAAGTCCCAGAATTCGCCAACATTAGACTAGTGCATGGACGTTTATGAAGTTCAAGTTTTGATCACTGATTCGAATTTTGTTTGTTTCTTTTTAATGAGAGTTATGAAATTGAAATTATTGATGGGATTCTTTGTATTATTGATGGGATTCTATAAGAATGCATTTCTCTTTTTTGGTGAAATGTTGTTTTGTGTTTTCTACTTATTATATGCACTTTTTTTCTGTGGAAAGTTATGGAAAGAAATTAGACAAAAATATAGAAAATTTCAGACATATTTGAACTGAAAATGTTCCCAAAACCTATTTAAATGAAAAAAGACCATCATCAGCAGTCGTTAACGTTATTTTAAATGTATAGGCCTTGAAATTGCAAAGATTGTAGCTTCGTCCTCTCTGTTTTAATTTTGCCAGATTTCTTTTGTCTCTGTTTGGACCAACTAGGACACAGAAAATGTGCTGTTATCCCTATAATCCAAAGAACTGGATTAAATCAGTTAACTTTCTTTTATTTTTGCTATGGTGACACTTCCCCAGGAATTTCTTACAAATTAGCCTTGTAATTGGGAGTTTATGTGTAAGGGCTTGTATTGGAAGTTTCATGTCTATTGCCTGTTACTCTGTGACATTGTAATTGGCTCTGAATTAGCATATAATGAAAATTTTGTTCCAGACTGATCATACTTGTGCTGTTGCATTTACTGCCCTCTTTTGGAAATGTAGCCTCCATTTCATTGCTATTGCATAAGTATCATGATTGCTGTCTTTTCTGACACCTCGTGTCCTTTCCTTAGATATTTGGCCCTTTGGTATTTTTTATCTCCTATTATTTACCAGATTAGTTGTCTAATTTTTTCCCTTTTATGATGTTGTGATGTTGCAGGTACATAATCTAGAAATTTCCTCCACCATCTTCATGCGGTTTTGTAAGTTTTGTTTATCCCTTTTGAAGGTAGATTCTATAAGGTTATTTTCTCAAAAAAGTGTATTCTTTAACATTGTTTCCCATGCTTCTTGAACCTTCTCAATTTAAGGAAGAAAATAGAAAAAGCAGATCAATGTTCCTGAAATAAAGTACTTGCTTTTCATCTTTTTTCAGTTGTCTAATTCTGTCTGAATATTTATCATGTGGGGTTCTTGAATCTTTTTTTATTTTATCATTCTTAGTCCCATTTATTGTGGTTTTGTCTACCAGTATAATCTGGTGTTTGTATCAGTGATGCTGGAGTCCTTGATTGGATTTCAAGAAATTGTAGGTTCATGGTGTACTGCCTTGTATACTAGATCATATGGTATATAATCTTGTTTTCAAGTTAAATTGGTCCTAATGACGGGTCAATGTGATTTTCATGCTAAAAAAGTCTTGTGTCGTTGATGGCTCGACTGAATTTTGGGAGTTTAGTAAGCTGTTGTAAGTAGTATTTTGTAGTGATAACGGTATTATTCACTATGGCATTTTAAGAATTGTACCTAACCACGTGGATATTTTCTCCTCCTGGTGGTTTGGTGCTTTTTATTTTTTAAATACTTGATTGAATTATTTGATGATTTGACTTGTTGCTTATGGTTATACGTTGGTTTGTTTTGACAGCCTTGTGTGTGGAAACTCCCATGGTATTATCAGAAAGTATGACTTGATGTGGTGCAGACAATGCTTCCGCAGCAACACTAAGGAGATTGGATTAATTAAGGTAATGGATTCAAAGTTTTAAGAAAGGAATGATCATATTATTACCTTCTTAAAAAAAAAAAAACTAATAGAGCTACTATGATGTGGTTGTTGTTTTCATTGTCATGTTAATATTCATATTCATGTTAGGATATGATTTTGCATTTAAATTTTCTTGTACCTGTGGTTCTAGATACGAGTATATGCCAATTTAAGAATTTTATAGTTGGTTGTTGGCACTCTATGATACTGAGTTATGGGTCTTGTTTTTCCATTTTTGTGCCGTCTTGAATAAATTACTAAATCATTCTGATTTTTCTTGCATTTGTCATTGCAATATCAGTGAACGAAAAGGCCGGTGCCTCCTTGCTAGCGAATTTTGTTGAGCAAGCTGCCATTAGAGATAAATGGATCCCAAGTTGTTATTTTCTTTGTATTTTGAACAATTTTGGCTGTTCTAATTTACCATTGAACTTGAATTGGTATGTGAATCAACAAATTCTACCATATGCTGTTCTTTAATATAGGGTATCACATATTTTCTTGAGGTTGTCCTTGGTGTGACTATTTTGTGAATGCAATTATGGTGAATTTTTTATTTTTATTATAACAAATTGATGAATTGTAGGCAATGTTTTTAATTAGTTGGTTAATTCTCTTGAACTGAATATTTTGGATCGTATATGTTTTATGTCGATGGCATGACAGATTGGTTCTCGTTCATTGTGACCAAATCTAGATTTGTATTGGAACAGATTGCTTTTTTTTTTATTTATTTAAATCAGATGAGGGGATCTTTTGCAAGCATTTCTTTTCATTTTGCTATTGCAATAATTACTGAAAAATGCAGAGCCAAGGTATATTCGTGCAAAAACATGAATATTCTGGAGTATTTTCAAAATGAGACTCATTTTAGCTAATGAATACTTATTAGTGGGTTTACAATTTTGTCAAGTTATTAGAGCTTTATTATGCCAGCAATACACTAGATCATTTACCTACACTACCTGCAAAAGGTTTTTTTATTAGATTTTAGGCAAGAATAATGAGTTTTCTATTAAGTTATGGTAAGGTTGAGTATGAGAAAATTTAGTCTTTGGGAAAAATGCCATATTCACATTTTTACATGGAAAATGCAATTTTTTGTTTTGTTATGTATGTACATTTATGGCCCGTATCTGTTCACATGAAATAATTGCTTAGAATAATCATTTATGCAAATTGATGTGGTCTGATGCCAAGTTTAGGATGGGTAGGGAGCTGTAATGCAAGTGTTTATTCCTTGAGCGGGACGGCTTCAATTAATGATCTGTTTTTATTTACTTGATGATAATGTAAAAAGTGAGTTACATAATGCTATAGGGGTTGAGTAAAGGGGAAAGGAGTTATATTACAATGAGGTGGATGCTTGGTAAAGGTAGTTATTTGGATATGAAAATGATAATAATGCATAATGTTTTCGTCCAAAAAGGTGATAGTAGTAATTATTTTTTTGTTAAATTTGGATCGTGATGAAATGTAGTACTTAGTTTGCATTAATTATGGTTGATTCCATCCAAATTTGGGCTTGTTTGTATGTAATTTGCAGGTTGATGGTGCTAAAATTTCTTGTAGATTTGAACAAGATACTTAAATGAGCTTACATTTCTTCAAATTGTGAATGGTTTATGGATGGTAGTACACAATTCTTACAATGAGGTGGATGCTTGGTAAAGGTAGTTATTTGGATATGAAAATGATAATAATGCATAATGTTTTCGTCCAAAAAGGTGATAGTAGTAATTATTTTTTTGTTAAATTTGGTTCGTGATGAAATGTAGTACTTAGTTTGCATTAATTATGGTTGATTCCATCCAAATTTGAGCTTGTTTGTATGTAATTTGCAGGTTGATGGTGCTAAAATTTCTTGTAGATTTGAACAAGATACTTAAATGAGCTTACATTTCTTCAAATTGTGAATGGTTTATGGATGGTAGTACACAATTCTTAAATTTTTTATTACTTTCCATCTACTTGCACATAATTTTGCAGTCACACAATTGATGCTTTTCTCATTCTGGTGATGTTTTATTGTAGTATTTTTATTTTATTTTACTAAGCAGGATGGGAATTAGAAATTTTAGGATGACGTGAGAAAATGTATTTAGCAGATGAATTTGCCAACATTTAATGTCACATACTGTGGTTAACTTGTTGCTTTTCTAATGCATGACTGCTAATGTTTGAAATGCATTAGCCTGTCTCAATCCTTTTTTTTTTTTTTTTTTTTTGGTGGGGGGGATCAAGCATAAACAATCGGTGCTTGCTAATTGTAAGTTTAGGATTTTGGCCTTGTTTTGGTGGTTTTCTCTTGGCTAATTATAATCAGCCAATAATTATTTTTTAGAAGTACTGGCTAATTATTTTTTCGATTCTTGACTGATAGCAGTCGGAAATTTGGAGTCAATTTTATCTTTCAGCATGATTTTTACTTTTCCAGGTCTGTTGTTTTGTTTCTCAGAAATCTGGTATTTATAAAGTTCACGTTATGTTCTGAAAATTTTTTCCCTTGAGAATTTTTCTCAGTTTGCTACAGTCAAGAAAAGAAAATATTAACTAGATTTGGCCATGTGGTATGGGTACTGTATAACTCCACTTTCTCTTTATATTTTTGTGCTAAGCAGGATGGGAATTAGAAATTTTAGGATGACGTGAGAAAATGTATTTAGCAGATGAATTTGCCAACATTTAATGTCACATACTGTGGTTAACTTGTTGCTTTTCTAATGCATGACTGCTAATGTTTGAAATGCATTAGCCTGTCTCAATCCTTTTTTTTTTTTTTTTTTTTTGGTGGGGGGGATCAAGCATAAACAATCGGTGCTTGCTAATTGTAAGTTTAGGATTTTGGCCTTGTTTTGGTGGTTTTCTCTTGGCTAATTATAATCAGCCAATAATTATTTTTTAGAAGTACTGGCTAATTATTTTTTCGATTCTTGACTGATAGCAGTCGGAAATTTGGAGTCAATTTTATCTTTCAGCATGATTTTTACTTTTCCAGGTCTGTTGTTTTGTTTCTCAGAAATCTGGTATTTATAAAGTTCACGTTATGTTCTGAAGATTTTTTCCCTTGAGAATTTTTCTCAGTTTGCTACAGTCAAGAAAAGAAAATATTAACTAGATTTGGCCATGTGGTATGGGTACTGTATAACTCCACTTTCTCTTTATATTTTTGTGCTTCACTCTCTCATGATCTCCTAGAAATTCCGCACTCAAAGTTACTGGTTTGGTGATGTCTATAAACTATATATAGTACTGTATTTTTTCCTTCTTCGGAACCCTTTTTTTTGGTTTCTACATATCCATTTTTCCTGGTTACAAGATGAGGAATTGAGATATACAATCAACGGATGGTTTTTATCCTTTTTTTTTGTTTTCTTTGGAGTGGTGCACGATTCACCTCACAGGGTCATAAACATATCTATACTTATTATCCCTTTTTTTCTAATGAGCTTCCTTTCGATTGATCAGCATCAAAGGGAATACCCACAACAATACATCAAGATATTACCTGAAATACACTAATAAGCAAACACTATTTGGTTGGAAGATAGAAAAATCAATTCCAAGTGCAGTACATAAGTCCCGATTGGCCTTTATGTGAGCTACTCTATTTCATTCTGCTATGACTACTTTGATAGCTGCAAGTAGGGTTGTTGGTGAGCCGAGCTACTCGCGAGTAGCTCGCGAGTAGCTCGGTCAACAACTCGACTCGAACTCGGGTTGACCGAGTTCGAGTCGAGTTTCGAGTTACTCGACTCCAAATCGAGTCGAGTATCGAGCCCCTATTTCCGAGCTCGTGGCTCGTCGAGTAGCTCGACGAGCCAGAGTTAATTAAATAAAATAATTATAATTTAAATAATATATATTTATTATAATTATAAAATGACTATTATGGGTATAAGTTATATGAAATTTACAATATTACCTTCTTTATAATAAAATCTTATAATGGCAAAAAAGTAATAACATAATTGTAAAAAACACTAAAAAGAAAAAATGTCTAAAATCCTTCTCTGTGCCGACTGTGCGACTTTCTTCTCTGTTCGAAGCCTAGCAAAAAAAATTCACTTTACCAATCTACACCCTCACTCCGTTCGTCGCCGACGCCGTTGCTCGCCGCATCTGTGAGACTCCATCGCCATCGCCATCGCCTTAACAAGTCCCAAGTCCCAAGTCCCAAATCGAAGCTGCTCTCTGCCTCTCCGGCCTCCGCTAGTCCGCCGCGCTGTACGTCTCCTGTCGGCTGTGTCCTGCCGTGCTGGTTCATCGCTGCCGAGTGTCGAAGACGAAGCACCAAGATCTCACTAGTTCATCGCTGGTTCATCACTGCTCATCTCTGGCTCACTTAGGTAAGTGCTCCTCTGTTTTTGGCTCTGTGTCTCTGGCATTAAAATGGGCCAAGATCGACTAGGAAACTTGTTATCCTGAATTGATAAGGGGACGGAATCTGAGCTTCCAATTGCAAACTCTAACTGTTGTAGTAGTTTAGATTAGGTGTGATATAACATAAGCTTTGTATTTTATACACAAGAAGCTCTCTCCAGTTGTGCAGCCTTTAAAAGTTAAGGCCTTGGGGAAAAATTCCACCTTTTACCCGTTAGAAAGATTGGCCTCATGCTTTTGAATATACATGCCGCATACGTTGATTGAGCTGAATGTCTTGGTTTCTGATCATTTTTGGGCTAGTTATTGCTTTAATTTGAGTGAGAATCCGGCAAAATTTTAATGCCCATTTACTGTTCGACAAAATGCTTGATTGAAAGTTTTAGTTGAAGGGTGATTGGTCTGCATTTTTGCACATGAAAAATACTGGCCAAGTCGGCTAGTTCACTTCCTCGCATAGTCGCATCTAAGAATTTTTGGTGTGTTGATGTCTTACATTTTTCTGCTCCTTATGCTTCCGGTCGAGTGAATTCGAATTGATGTTATGAGAGGGAGTGTTGTGAGTCTCATTGTTTGTTGGAATGGTTAGAAATTGAAGCCAGATTTCTGGTTGCTGAATGGTAATTGATATTTGCTCGTTGGAGAAGATGATCACTTGTCCAAAATTGCAATTTCAGTCCCTCCGTTTTCTTTTTGTTTAGTGATTTGGTCCTGTCTTTTCCTGAGGTTCATATTTGCCTCCAACACCATCATAAGTCCCTTAATTAGGTCCCTGCTTTGTTGCATTTTCGTCAAATCGAGTCAAAAAGCTTGATAAGACTCGACTTGATAAGGCTCGATTAAAGATCGAGCCTTATCGAGTCGAGTCTCGAGCCTGAGGAAATTCTTCGAGTCGATCTTCGAGTATCGATTTTCTTGGCTCGATCGAGCTCGAGTCGAGCTCGAGCCTATGTGTGTATGAGTCGAGTCGAGCTCGAGTATAGTGATACTCGAGCTCGACTCGGCTCGATTACATCCCTAGGCTGCAAGCGCATAATAAAGCACTCCATCATCAGGAATGATGATATTGGATTGGTAAATCTGACTAAACTCAAGCTTTTCTTTTCTTTCATGGTGACTTCTCAGATTAAGAAACTCAATTGCAGAACTATGTTAACAAAATGGCACTTCTCACATGTGCAGAAACATCTCATCAGAGGTTGTTTTCATTAGGTAGAAATTGAAATGTTGATATTTTGGATAGTTAATTTTAGTGTAAATTTTTGTTTGTTTAAATGGTGTTATTTTCATTGACCTTGCTATATTGTGTATGGAAGTGGTAATTAGGTTTATGGATCTAGCAAATTCAATGTTTACTTTGTTTTGATCTCTAATTTGTGGGGAATTTTATTAGATTGATATACTAATCATGAAGGAAAAAAACTGCCATAGTCGTTGCAATCTTTTAGCTCGTAGTGGTCCTTAAGGTATTACTTTCTTGTGCAATTTTTTGTGGTTATTGAATTTTAAGGTATTGGCTTAACCTCTATGATTCTCTATTCCATTATATAGGCGAATCAGCTCAGGGTACAACTATTACATAGCGATAAAGGATTGAATAATAAATCTTGTATTCCTGTATATTTTCCACTATTTGGACATTTGGATCATCAGGTGCTTAACGATAATCTTTTAGTGATAGTTTTGAGCTCATAGCCAAACAAAATAGAGCTTCTTAGTGATAGTTGGTAATCATCTTTCCGTTTTGTTCATTACCAAGCATTGTAAGGGAAAGGATTTTCATTTTTGTGTTCTACTTGCCAATGTATATTGTTGCTTCATGAATAATGTCTGTTAAAGATGTAATCACAAAATTTCTCATGACTCAGTAGTGTCCTAACTTGTGCTGAGGCTACCCTTGCCAACTATGAGTTTTACATGGTTTTGCAGCCTATATTTTCCTTCATTTATTGCATTGCCTAGAGGACAATATAAGCTCTTCCCCTCCGATGGACTGCTGCTTAAGCTTATAGATTACCTCTTAAGTAATTTTACAAGTTGGATTGTTTAGGAAATTTTCTTTTCCATGGTGTTGTCTGGTTGTAGATGATTTATGTTATTCTTACTTGCATTTGAGACTGGTAAGATTGAAGTCTCAAAACTTGAGTACTCTCTTAAATTATCTCACCTACTTATGTGCCTATAATTTGCTAAAGAAAATGACCTTTTGTTTATTTAGCTCAACCTAAGCTTTTGCCTTTCTTGGATTTCTTCTGGAGTTGGAAGCAAAAATGGCCACCTGTGAAGAACAACTGGTGAGACAAAACGTAAGTTTTGTTGTGTCATTCTGATTTAATTTTTTCCTTTAAATTGCTCTTTTGAGACCTGGTATGCTTTTCTCTTTGGTCATTTTCAATGGCCTTTGCTCTTTTCAAACTCATTCAAATTTTCTTTTTAATCATTTTTTGGCGTCTTTCACGCAAGTATTTTGTTGATCTGCTCAAAAAAAACATTCCCTATGGTAACTAAAAGATACACTTGTTTAAAATATATTTCTTCATCTTCAAAATGTATTTCTTTTTGCTTCAGTTCTTCTGTTTCTTTTTCCTTCATTGGGTTTCCAACACTTGTAGAACTAATGAATTTCTTCTCTAGGAATCAGGAACTTCTCTGCCAAGTTGGTCATTGGCCAAAATTTTGAGTTACAAAAGATCTTGGGATGCTACTCTTTTGAATGCTTTGTGTTCAATTTTTTTGTTTTTTAGCAAAGAAAATTGTCTTTGTTAAAACCTTTTGAATATTTGTTTTATGAGCCTTAAGTGGATATTAAACCAAGTATTTTCAGCAATCTTTTTTTGATTAATTGTTTCTGATTCACTGGATCTTATAAATGGTTTTCCTGTTTGTAGGTGGTTAAAGTTTTGCCCAACACAAGGATTCTCAAATATTAGATTCTAAGCACCTGCTTGAAATAGTAAGTTATTGTTTTAACACCTTAAATGTTCTATTCATTTGCCGAAAAAAGAATTAACTTACTGCATAACTGTAGTTTTGCCTCTTTAATCATAGACTATGATGTTTGGTAGCTTAGAAATTCTTGTTAGAAAATTCAGTTTTAGTTGATTTAAATATGTATTTACAAAACATGATGTTCTCTTAGATTTGTAACATCTCTCACCTAATAGTTTCTCTCACCTAATTTGGCATATCTTGATTGTATTATTGATAAAGATGTGCTGAGAAATGAGCTTCAGTTATATATCCAAACAGTGGTTTTTTCTATTCCTCGTGAGATTTGCTTCGGTTGTACATTTTCTTCTCTCAAGTTAAATTGAAAAGTTATTCTGTTTACTGATTTTATTACATGGACGCTTGTCTTGGGAGATTGGTATTGATCATCATTTAAGCTGTGAGGAATGAATGAAAAAAAAAAGCATACCTAGCAAAAAACCCTTCACCATTTTTCAAGTTCTTTGGGGCATTGTGATTTCTTTCACTGGCTGGTCCTCATTGAATTATCAAAACAAATCTAATCTTTCTATGTTGGCAAACCGCAATCCTTTCCTCTTTTGAATACCTCTAATTACTCCTCAGAACCCAAACAGACCATGGCTAGGGAAAAATATGAAGTTATGATTCTATAGAGACTCGTCCTAAGGATGGCTTTTGAAAACTTATCACTGGTAGGGTTTCAAAAGGCAATCTTGGAGTTGCTGTAGTTGTAAGGAATTAATATGGATTTTGGACCATCGGATCAGTAAACGATCAGGAATAGCTTCCAATCTTCATAGATCATTATTGCTACAAACTGGAATTAGAAGTTTATGCTATTAAAATTTTTAATCTTTTAAACCAATATGATACTGCTATTTACAATGTGCTATGGTTATATCTGATTGTAGGTGTCTTATCGTATTTTGGCAGCAAGTCTTGATCAAAGCATGTAAGCAGTGAAGCAAATCAGATGGTAGATTGTTTAGCTAATGTATAGGATGCTAACAACAAGATATCTTTTATTATGATGTTATGTCCCACCATCTTTTAGTTGCAAGATGACTGTTTGGTAGGGGTGGGCACGGGTCGGGTACCCGCCCCTAACATGATTTGGCTGACCCGACCCTAATATATCGGATCAGCCATTTTGCGACCCTAACCCGCTCCTAATATTTTCGGGTACCCGAATAGCGGGTACCCGAAAAAAAGGGGCGGGTCATAGGGTACTCGACCCTAAAAAAAACTATTTTTCAATAAAAAAAATTTATTTTCTACTTAATATCAACATGTTTTTCAATAAAAAAAAACATGCTTTTCCAATTAATATTGGTTGAGATATTGTAATTAAAGTCCATACATCACCATTCTCACACATTTCATCCAATAATCAAATCGATCTCATAAATTTAGTACATATTAGAATATCTAATAGACAAAACGAAGTTTCATAATAATTTTGAGTACATCACCATTTTCACACATTTCATACTTCTACAACACAACAAACACAAGGATAATAAGTATTTGGTAACTTCCCCAACAAACACAAGGATAATAAGTATTTGGTAACTTCCCCAAGGATAATATGGTACAAGACCGCATCTCAAATAAGTCAATTGTGAAATCAAGTTCGAAAAAGAATTGAATAGAACTAATTATTTTTGAAAAAAATATAACCAAAAATAATGTTAAAAATCTTCCCCAACTTCTTTACATCTTTGGAATAGACCTTATGGTATTAAGGTGATGAAAAAGAAAAATAAATTTCTTACACTAAATAAAAGAGACAAATTAAAGAGATATAATTGCAAATGAATGACACAAATATTTTAATTATCTAGCTAACAGAAAATTGAAACTCCAAACAAAAATCTTTGATTGAATTGATGCAAGATTTGCAGGAAAGATCGATGGAGGTAGAATAAAAATAAAAAAGATGAAAGGGATGAACAATTTTTATAACAGAGTTTCACAAATTTTTTTTTTCATTTTGTTCATGTTTCACCGAGAATATTCGCTTTCTTCAAAAAAAATGAAAAGAGTAGATCATATAGGATTAGAATATGAGGTTGCGAGCCACTTCACTTGCACTTAGAATTAAAAATTACAAAATTATAAAATGATCCCTACTTTTTTAATATTTATAAAATATACCCTGCGGGTCGGGTACCCGCGGGTTTTTATTTTTCTGATCCGTATCCGTACCCGATTTTTTGGGTACCCGACCCTCATTGGCCCCGCTAAGAAAAATTGGATCAGGTATCCTATTTTTCGGATCGGATCGGATCGAGTTCATCGGGTTTTCGGATCGGCGGGTTTTTTTGCCCACCCCTACTGTTTGGGGATTTTATTTTCATTTTGTATGATTGTATATTATTTTAAAGTTCCTTTTATGAAAAAAAACTTCTAAAACTATGAAAAGCTAAGACTGTAGCTTATTTTTACTATTTAATAAAATTACAAAAACATAACTGCAAAGATAGTGATGCATTTTTATGTAACTTTTCATATTTAATATCTAAATTTGAATGATTGGGCATTTATGGGCAATATTGAAAATCACACCGCACATCGTGCGGTGTTATCCTCCTAGTATATGTATCAAAAGGAGTGAGCCTAATCCAACAAGACGTTGGTCACAATTAACAAAGTGATGGCCGAATTTCACTTCTAAATTTGTCCAAAAATTAGCACATTTTTCTCTCTCTCTATAAGTGTGTTAGGTCAGTACTTGCAAATTCTAGCATAATGATCGACAATCTTTCACCAAGGCATTAGTGTATAGTGGAGCCTCGTGCTTAGACTTCATGATGTGTACAACAATGTTTAAAGCTGGATTCAACAATGACGTGGCAAGAGAATCTTGAACATAAGTATCTTAGATGAAGAAAAAGAAAGGAGCACAAAAGAAAGAAAAGTAAATAAGAAAGAAGGAAAAACTGTGGAAGTGAACTATTTGGCTAATTGCCCTTCAACTTTGTGATTCTGTTGGACTATTGAATGTACTTGGAATGTCACTGGACATTATCTCAATCTTTAATTGTTTTTCCTATCGGAGTGGAGGACGGGGTGAGAAGAGGCTAATAGTATAAGTTGGAGATTTGAATTTGTATATAGGTGGATTTTGTATTTAACGTTAAAACTTTGCCAACTTTCTTTTGAGAGATGTACGTATTAAATAGTTTAAAACAGCTTTAGTATGTTTCCATGTTTCTTCTATGTTTTTTAAGTGTATTTGTATGTTTATTAAAAGTTAAGCCAAAAGTGACTTTTTCAAAGTTGACGAGCATTAAGAAAAATGAAGAAGTTAACTCCTCAATTTGCATTTTATTTGTTTATGATTCATGAAATGGGGTTGGGTGCTACGTTTGGATCATTTTAAATTTATTTGAAGTGTTAAACTTTGTTAAAAAGTGATTTAAATTATATTTCGAAAAATAAGGAAGTTGTGCAAAAAATGACTAAAGTGCATAAATCTGCACTTTAGTACAAACCTCAGGGATCCGGGAGGGGATCTGCCAGGTTATCTCACGGATCCAGATCGTGGATCCTAAAGGTTTGTCTTTGAAAAACCTGTTCGAAATTGTTCTTCATTTTTTCATTTTCATTCCTCAAGAACCCGCACCAACACACAACACACTTTAATAAATTTTTATTTTTAACCATTTTTCTTCTTTTAAATCAAAATACAAACACCTCAAACATCCCTTGAAATAACTTTCACTGATTAAAATCAGCCACAAATTTTTCAACTTTTGGATCGAATCTCTTAAACATAGGGTTTTTAATTTTGAAATTCAATAATTTGGGAGTCATTTTGAGTGAAATTTTTGAGGGTTTAAACATTATTTGCATCAACAATCGTCACTTGAGATAAATTTTTTTAAATGTAATTTGGTAATTTGAATGTTACCATTTGAACATTTCTTGAATTTTTTAGAAATTTTCAAATAGTAAAATTGTGATGTTATTTGTTGATATTTATGAGTTCCATGATGCTTATTTAGCATCTCTAAACATGTTTATATAATCAAAAGTGGGAATGCACTGATCTATGCAATATTTCAATTATATATATATATATATATATATATATTCCTATATTATGCTCAAAATGGTAATTGATTTTGAAATGCTGTTAAACATAATTAGATGATTCAAATAGTTGAAATATTACTTGTTTATGATGCTTAGATGTATACATTTATTATACGATGACGTTTTATGATGCTTACTTGTTTATGACCTCTGTCATTACTTTTACATTAATAGAACATTTATAGTTTGTTTTAGGTACTAATGGTTTCAAGTGAACCTCATAAAAATTTGTAGAATTGCGGACAATAGATTGTAAACTTCATATTATCGCCATTTCAATCACTATAATAGAGGAGTATTACTTTTTTTATTTTGATTTTTTTCTTACACATTGAGAATAATTTTTTAAATTTGCCCAAAAATTTTTTAAATTTTTTCAATTTCATCTGAAGGGTAAAAGTTCCAAACTATTAGTAACTCAAATTTTTGAATTTTTTGAAGTGAATATATGTGACTATAGAAATTCATTTCTTATTTAATTTGGAATATGTTAATATGTGATTATAATTTATGTTTTAAAGAATGTATATCTCTTAAAATGAAGAAAATTGTGCCTAAATTTTGTTTGTTTGATGAAATTTTTTCTCTTTATTTGATTTTGTAAGTTAAGTGATTAAATATGATAATAAATATAATACTCTTCCTAAGATTAGTCTTTAGTGAAAATGTTTATTTATTATCTTTACTTTAGAGAAAAATTAAAAAAGAGAAGAAGAATAAGAGTTTTTCTATTTTAATGGTTCTTGTAGTTAGTAACAAAAAATTTTTATCTAAAAATATTGACTTTCGCATAAAAATAATACTTGAATTAATAGTATATGAAATAATTCAAGAATATGAAGTGTTGTGTAATCGAAAATATTTATTTAAAAATGTTGACTCTCGCGTCAAAGGACAATTTTATTACTTGAGTAAGTATTTGATATGTATATGAATAAATCTTTAGATTGAAAAAAAAAATGATCATGGGATTAGCAGGTTACTTAAGATTTCGCTGTAGACTAAATATATAAAAAAATCATATTAATCAAAATAATGCACAGTTTAAATATATAATAATCAGATTAATTAGATCCCGAAAATATCGGTCAGTATAGTCCGATCAAGAGAATATCGGACTGTTTTAACGTTAAACATTAAAAAAATTAGATTAATAGAAATTATTGGATATAGGACCTACATTGTTGGAATTATTGGCTATCCTTGCCGTTTTTTTTTTTTGGCAATTTCGGGCAATAGCACATCATAGGTATCATATATCCGCCCTTCGTTTGGCTACGATGTACGAGTCTAGGCTACAATTAATTCTCTCCGTGATGATTCTGTATTTTTCCTTCCTATCCTCACATTCCAGGGCTTTATCCAGCACGCGCAGAAAACACCTTTCTCCTTCCATTGTAACTTTGACTACCACATCAAAATCAGCCTTAACCGGAACATCGATATAGAATAGGAAATCTCTCGGTCGACGAGATCGCTCCTGAAGAAGCCATGGTGGAGCGACTCTTCAACGTTCACCAATCAAAAACTGAAAAAAATTCTGGCCTAGTGGCCGGAATCTCGCCGAAAAATGTTTTCAAGAGTTTCTATGGTCGAATTTTACTACAAACATGATCCTTGCAGCCTCAGGGGCTTGTTTAAATATCAAACAAGTTCATTAAGCACCAAAAATTATGAGAAAACAAGATCTAAAATTTCAACCCATGAAACTCATATAATGGCTTGAAAAATTACATTTAAAACGTTAAACCAACCAAGAGAGGAGGTTAGAATTATTCACATTCTCATGTAAATCAATCAAGCTTTTGATCATTCACGAATCTCTTTGTATGTCAAAGGATTCTGCCCTTGTGTGATTAGTGGTTAAAAAAAAAAAGCTTGCTCTCCATTATTCTAAACAACTCTTCTCCTAAAGACTATGAAAAAAATAATAATTTGCCATCAATTTGTAGTTTCTAATTAAATCTAACTAGAAAAGATTGTGGGAAAATAGTCAACACAATATTTTGCTGAAAAAGTTTGCTTTATTGGCTCGGTATCTCTCGAAATCGAGGCCATAAAAATTATGGATACCCAAGGGTAAAAAAACAACTTAGCTGTATATATGACAAAGTATAGATTATGGGGGCGTTATAGCAAAATTACAATTAGGATATGATGATCATTAAAATGAGTCACGTAATTAATTGACACAAAGCAACGACGTGGCTGGCAATTCTTTAAGGGACAGAAGATTTGAAGCGACATGAATTATTTCCAATGCGTTTCTACGCATCAAAGCCTCATCGAGGCAGGAAAAGGGGGGAAAAAGTGCATGACTGAGGGTCTGTTTGGTTGGAAGTAAAATGTTTTCCTTGGGAAAATATTTTCCGTGGAAGTAATTTTCCATGAAAATCATTTCCCTTTCATCATTTTCAGGTGTTTGGTTAGCTTATTGAAAATATTTTCTTACTTCATTTTTCTGGTGTTTGTTTAACTTTTGAAATATTTTCACTTTTATCTCTATCTTTACTTTCTACACATTATAACTACATACTTCTTCCCATGCAAAATAAGAAAATTTATCTCATTGTTTAACTTTAAAAAATCTTGGAGAAATGTATATATGAATAACAAATATCTCCTTAAGCAATAAACAAATTGCTGGTCATTTAGTGTCAAATATCAATCACATGCAATGCTTATTGTGACATATATCTTGCACTCTCACTGCTGAAAGTTTCTCTAGAAAAGAATGTCCTTATTATACATAATTAATTACTAGCATAGGATGAGCAGGATGAGGTTTTTTTTTATTTTGAATATACTAGGGGGAGGGTTGGGTTGGGTGGTACGGGGGAGGGAGTGTAAGGAAGAGGTCTTGGGTTCGAGTCTTCCTGTTTACACTAAAAAAAAAAAAAAAAGAACATACTACAAGATGATTTCAGTAAGTTTGGAACATACTACAGGCAAGATGTATGCATTTCGGAAAACAACTTCAGTAAGTTTGGAAGGGAAGTTGTTTTCCATAAGATGAGTGAAAATATTTTAAATCGGAAAATGTTTTCAGTAACTTTTGTGCAACCAAACACGGAAAATTAGGAAAATATTTTCCTGGAAAATATTTTCACTCGAAACAAACAGACCCTGAAAGATGTGCCTTGCATGGATGAAAAATTGCTCCAGGTGAAGGGCTTTATTATACAATATACAACGAAGTATTTACTGAATTGGACAATTAGAATATCAGGGAAAGAAAGTACAGGATACCCGCCTTAAAATCAGTAAGTTATTTGGGATTATTTGAGATATTTTTACTGTAGCACTTTTTGTGATGTGATGTATATGAGATAAAAAGATATTGGGAAGATAAAAAGGTGTATTGGAAATTGTAAAAATGATGTAAGCAAATAAAATTGGGAAAATATGAAGCAATCCAAACAAACCAAGTACTGTCATTGTCCACGGTCAAGTCTAAGAATCGCAAGTGCTTTTTTCTCAGATGAATCTCCATTCTGGAAGCTTAATGCAATTTTCTGAGCAGATTTCAGTGCCAAAGTAATTGCTATATAAATCAACGTTGTGCATGTTTGAGACCCCAAATGTTTTGTCTCTGATGCAATTTTGAGGCATATACTTGTAATTGCTATACAAGCTTTAATTGACGACACAAAATAAATCTGAAACCTTAACAAGATGACAGCACGAATTTGATTCAATTTGCATACAATCTAATGTGGTAGGTGATCCTGAATTTTTGTAGCCCAATGGATCTTGAATTTTTGAGGCGTTTCTAAACTCAATATTCACCTACTCAGTAACGTTTGACCAAACTTTAATAGTGTAGTAAAATCTTATCAAATTTTAAGGGACTTAGAGCAATTAATCCCCCACTTAAATGAGTTAGAAAGATATAATAGTAGTTTTGTAATTGGCAAAAACTTTTTCTATTAGAAAAGTAAAATTTTATCCTTTTTAGCTTTTTTGAGCGAAAAGTTGATTGCTCCATTGTTCCCAAAAGCTTTGTATAATCATACATTAAGCTAAAATTTTGTCAAGTGTTATTGACAAAATGTGAAGTGATGATGGAAGGGTTTAATGGGAACAGAATTTCCACCTTAGAAGGTTTAATCGTGACTTAAATCTTAATTTTTAACGGCTGGATTGACATTTTGATCTGTTTTAAAGGGCCATATTAAAATTTACCCTAACCGATAGGATTTAGCCAAGAGGTGAAATTACACAGAAGCCACCAGACTTGGAGCATATTACCAGTCAACTACAATCCAACTTTCACTCACCAGCCTCACACCCTTTTTTTTTTTTTATTTGTCGATACGATAGACTTATATAGGAGGGATCTGGAGAGTGAACCACCTACCGGCCCAGACAAATGCGCACTCCTCTAAAAGAGTGGCTTGCCACATTTTGTGGCCAATGGTGGGAGACAAGGTTTGATCCCCGGTGACCTCAGTGGTTACCAGCCTCACACTCCACTGCATCTCTTAACGCGAATGACTAAATACTGCTCACATTGTGCACACCATCAATACTACAGGTACTAGTATTATGGCAAGAAACTTGATACCCTCTTCTTCAACACAATCTTGAATTTGAATTTTGTGGATGAAGAAAAGAATGTCGGGAGAATCAACCCAGAAAGAGAGTTGACAACGCTCAACTCCAAATTAGTCGAAACAAATGCGATCACCGAATAATATAATTTATAGCAAGATGTATATGACAAATCGGCATTCTACTGTACCAAACTCAGATTCACACTTTCATATTTGTAGTTTGTATCTTACATGGTCATCTATCTAAATCATAAAGATGGTCGCTAATGAACAAAAACAAAATAAAAATACAACAGAAGCAGCTTGCACGCCGTTTCTAAAAAACAAGATGTAAAATAGCAAGTTCCAAAATTAACCAAATGCTCTTAGCATTAAGGAAGGAGGGCGTCTCAGCAGTGACACAGTTCAAAGGGCCACACCAATTGCTAATAATAGTTAACCAGATGAACCCGCATATAACATACACTACTGATATTTCAAACAAAACAAATAGAACAAATGTAAGCGGTTGACAAATATCTTATATCCATACATATAGCAATACACGTCTACACAAACAGCTATTTGGACGACAGGAAAGGTGTTTACACAGAAGAATCACATTCGCGCAAGCAAATCACCTTATACTTCACCGTTTCAGCTATTTGGTTGACTAAAACGGAGTCGTACGGAAGAATCACACGACCGCGAGTAAATCACCTAATAACCTTCAATTCACATCCTTGAGCTGAAAGCAAGCCCGCTTACTACCATCACCGAGGATATTTGTATAGACCACTGACTTGAATCAAGAACATTCCTAAAAAATGCTTAATGATACAGCAAGGATCGTGTTTTGGTTTGTTTCAAAAAAAAAAAAAAAAAAAACAACAATCTCACGGTGTGGATTGATATTCCTTCACTTGAAATGCTTCTAGTCTGCATAACTTGCTTCCTAGACAGGAAAAACGACCTGCAAGCAAAAATCTCAGTAAGCCAGATTCAGATAAGCCGGGGGCTTCGCAAGAAAGGATACCTGTACCTGCAAAATTTGTCTAGCGCTTAGCATGCAAAAACAGTACTTGCTATTCTAGCAGGTAGGGGCCATAAACAAGTTTTTTGCACCTGATGTCATTAACACAATAAATCTGACAAACTGTCCCAAAACATAAAAGGTTTAGATATCCTTCGCAAAAACAGTTGTTTGAAAGGAAAATCAGATCACGTCATGTCATAGCCAGCAACCCAATGCAAACATACCACTTTGGTGTAAACTAATATTGGGCGACCAGAAAAGGAAGAGATGTACCACTTTCTTATTCAATCAAAGCATTATTAAGGTTGTGTGGACAGGCATAAAGCACTGCAACCACTGAGTGAAAGAATGAGAACTAAGAAACAAATAGTGCAGCCATTCTGACACAGTTTAAGTAGGATGAACTGTGGAGTAATACATGTAAAGCTACAGCTAGTCACCTGCCCAAGATACAAAAGGTTATGTCCTATATAAGATTGGTCCTAAAATTTGCTTAAGCAGGATAAAGATTAGACAGAGGAAAGTGATCTTTAAAAGATCACAATCAGTAAACACATGCTGCTGCTCCCTGCCCCCTTCTTCTCTCCCCCTTCCCCCCCCCCCCCCAACCCCCCACCAAAAAAAAAAAATCTTTTTCTGTAATGATACTGAAAAATGGGGAAACTTCAAGGGTAATGGCACACCCGCTCATGTTCTAAAGTGGATTTCCTTTATAACTGGTACAAACATGAACTGCTCATGTTCTAAGGTGGACTTCCCTTATAACCGGGACAAACATGTCTTTGTCTTGAATATATAATTGGAGGGAGGAAGAAATTTTGCTTTCAGAGAAAATCATAGCGCAGCGAACCTGCCTGCACGGTGAAAAATGAGCAGTAAGCCACTTTCGAAGACTGGGTTATCTTTGCAATTACTTCCAGATTGTTGCCGCAAAAATTTCAGTTAGGAATGCACACAATTAAGATTGCACCTATGAATAACCAAAAATGCTTTTTTACAAGATACTATTACCCTTGATAATGGCAAAACAGTATAATATATTGTTGCTTTCAAGAAACATAAGCATTCAAAAGTTTTTCAGATGATGGGGAAAGTGCATCATCAAGACCAACTTAACAAAAAGGCTGTTCTCTCAAGAAGCCCCTAAGCTGAGTACGTGTGAAAATAAAAGGCCAGAAAGTCTCAAGACATGCTGCATGAGAAATTATTAACTTACATCAGTAACCATGATTTCCATCTTCCTCTTGATGCTTCTGATATTCATCATTGGATGAATGTTCCGTCTTCCCACCACCACCACTGCCATTATTGGTGACAAAACTGCTGCTACCTTTTGCAGAGTCTGCCTGCTCCTTTTCTCTGTTCCATTGCTCAATCATTGCCCTTCTCTCTGCACTGCCTTCTCTAGTTGGGCTCCTATTTCTCCTCTCCCCAGGACTGCTGTTATAACTTTTAGTGAAACCCCCGTCCTGTTCCCTTTCCTTGTTCCATTGTTCAATCATTGCCCTTCTCTCAATGCTTCCCTCCCTAATAGGACTCCGATTTCTCCTTCCCCCGGGGCTTCTGCTTCGTCCACCCCTTCGTCCAGGACTCCTACTTCTAGGCCTCCTGCTCCTTTCATGGGCGAGATGATCACCTCTTCTAGGAAAACCACGACCACCCCGCGGACGCTCCCCATAGTTGAACTGACGCTGAGGACTAGCACTTCTACTTCGACTGCGGCTGCGCCTCCTCTTACTCCTCCCAAATAACTGGCGTCTCAATTCTCTTCGACACAAAGAAGCAAAAGGATCAAATGGATCAATGGTGAGAATACTGGGTAATAAGGCAGAAGCCACGTTTTAAAATGAACCAAATGACAAACTCACCTGCTTATCTTCTTCAGATGCATAAAATTGCAGTAGCCACCTCGATTGCAAACATTTTCCTCATACTGCCTACAAGTAGCCTCACGGAAATCCGTCACTGGGGAGAAGTCCACGATTATTGGACGGCCTAAAATTTCAAAACACCTATTAGCTGTTAAATAAGAAGACAACCACCTAGCACTTTTGGTTAAAGAACTCAAAACACTGTTCCAGAAGACTACTTCTTTGGCGGTAATAGCAAGCATAATTTTTTGCAATTCTGCAAAAAAATGCTAATCCTAGAAATAAAGTTTGAAATCAAGATGTACAATGCATATAATTCCACCCAAAAAGCAGAACTACTGGCAAGGAATCAAATACTAAAAACGTGGTATACATAGCTTAAGATACTAACTTTAATCTGTGATGCATCTTTCATTCTCTAACAATATCGACCACTTGAATCATTTCTGACATGGCAACTTAATTATGGTATTCTGAACATATAAATTTGAAACCGAGTAAACCATTTAGAGAAAAAATTGAAATCCAATAAACTTATGCACTTAAGCTAGAAGTCATACATCAAAACTTTATGGAGCACAAAATTTGCAAAAGATGCCAAGAGCTACTAGGTACTCAAAAGCCAGATGTAGGCAGTATCTTTCCCAGCAAGGAGGAGAAGCACCATCCATAGCTTCTCCAATATCTTTTCTAGGAGCAAGGAGATATTATATCCCTTTATGTGCGGAACTGTTTTGGCATTTACTAATTCTTGCGGTTCCACTTGAATTCAAAGCTAAAATTTGATTCTGTCAGCAACCAAGTAGAACCGAGATTGAACACTACACCTCTTCTGAGTAAGAAATGCCAAAAACATTCCTCGGTGATTTGACTCTGAGTTTTTAGCTCCAAATTCATTTGGAGGGTGTTACGCACCTAAAGGTATTCCTAAGAGAGATCCTAAGCAGCTTCCCCTCAACCAATCCTAAATTTCCGAATAAAGAAGTAAGTTTCTTCCATTCAAAAACCTCCACATATCCAGGTAAAACTGCCGAGCAGATGTACAGTATATTGTAAAACAAAACAAATCAAATCTCCATTCATAATGATCAAAGAAGGAAGAAATCCTCAAAAACAGTCACCTCCGGCTTGGCCACCACAAAAGCAACAACTATTCTGTCAAAACAATAATGATAAAAAGAAAATGACTAAGAAAGGAAGACTCGCCTGCGTAGAATCGCCCACTAAGGTTCTGAAGCGCGGCGGCCGCATGATCTTCCTCTCTAAACTGCACATATACATTGCCCACCTAAAGCAAAATCACCGAATTCGTTAACCCAGAATACAAAAAATTCCATCCACCAGCAGTTCATAAAGAACTAGGAATCTGAAGTTAAGGGTTATATCACAAAAACCCTAACATTTAAAAAAACAAAAAAAAAAAAACACACACACACACAAGAGAGAGAGATTTGATAGTCCTACACTCTAATTAAGCACGAAACAATGATTTTTTGTTGGAGGGGAAGGGGGGGTTTACCATGTGGTCCGCCAAATTATCGCAGATATTGAGGTTTTGAATCTCCCCGTACTTGCTGAGCTCTTCGAATAAATCTTCGTAGAAATCTTCGAAATGGTGTTGGATTTTTTTAGGGTCGAGGGGCTGGCCTTGAGGGTCAACACCAGGGGTGATCATATCGGGCCTCTGGTACATGTTGGAGAGCAAGAGAGTAGGACTAATGCTGGGCTTGGTGTGGAGTCGGGAGCAACGGTCGCCGTGGCGGCAGGCTCCGATCTTGAAGTAAAAGGGGCAGTTTACCCTGTCTTTTTCTGTTCCAAATATCGAGGCTAAGTGCTCCGCCATTGCCACTTACTAATAGTACGAGGAAGCAAAAGGGTTTATGTTTCTCGAGTCGGGATTTCCCAATTTTCTTTCGGTCTTGATGGCTTTATGATTCTCCTTGGTAGCTGTTGCTTCTGCCTTCAGGACCGTGCTGTAATTTTCTGTTTGGGCAGCGTGAGGTGAAAAGCAAAGTTAGGTCTTAAAGCTAGAGTTATAAGGAAATAAAAGCTCGCCATATCCAACTGGCTGGTTTGCCCGAGAGGTTAAGGGGGAAGACTTAAGATCTTCTGCACATAAGTGCGCATGGGTTCGAACCCCATAGCCAGCATTGTTTCTTTTTACTCTTTAAGTTCTTTTTATACTTCTACATTTTTTAGTTTTGGAAGAGAAAAGGACTTGTGTGGTTAACGGACCTATCGCCTACCTAATTAAAAGCAACTAGTATCAACCAGGTTGTTCTCCTTTTTCTGGCCTTTTAGAGTATGTTGACATAGATTTGGGTCTTTTAGAGTATGTTGACATAGATAGATTTGGGAGAGCCAGCACCCATCTATTCGATTAATCTACTTTATGAACTTGAAAAGATTCACCGCTGACAAATTGCTGAAATTAGTCATGAGCTGTTGAAAATACAAAATATCAGAATAGGGTTGATATTTAGAAACACTTAAAAGCAAGATATATTTATTTTTTTCAAGTTGACTCTGATGGAATAAATCTGTGCCATGGCATGATGCAAAATTGTATTTTTCTTTTGGATCAGAATTTATGTATTACTTTCTATCATCTGAAGTACCATTTTTGAAGTTCAACAAGGCCATACTAACAGTGATCTTGTCTGGCACAATATACTTGTATCTAGTTACCAGCTTGAAATTCGGACAGGATCCAGAGTCTTTTTACATTTGAATACATATTAAAAAATCAGCCAAATTTCCTTGAACAAAAATGGTAGTGGTGCCCCCTTTTCTCCAAGTTCGGCAGGTGGAAAAGGCCGTTTTTCAAGCGATATCTTTCTCATTGCTGTTTTCTAGTTTTGCTTGGTACTCCTACTTTCGTTTTTTTTTTTTTTTTGATTCAAGGTCAAATTTCAACCCTTTTACGGTAAATGAGAAAAAAAAATATTAGATTTTGAGGGCCAAATCAAGAAGTTTTTGGAAAGTTTCGAGAGGAGCTCCAACCTTTATAAAAAAATCTGTACATGGCAGCTTATCAAAAGCCTCCTCACTCATGGTTTGATCAGTGTAGGTGACACTTGTACTTCGGTGGCTACTAAAGAAGTTGAGGGGCAAAAATGGCAAGAACTACACATCAATGCATGAATGTGAGCAAAAGAAGCGTGTTCTGAGGGGATTTATTTTTTCTGTGAACGTGGGTGATGCGGATGAAAAATATGTGATACCCAGTTGATAGTTTGTCTTCCTTTGAAAACCGAACTAGACCGGCCAAATCAACCAGTGGAATTGCGAATCAATCGTGATATTGGTCTGGTCACTAGTAAATCCGAAAATTCAATTAAATAAGTCAAATCCGATCAAAAACTAATCCAACTAGTACAAAGCCCGACTTTTGAACCAGTTCATGGTCAGTTTCTTTTTTAAAAAAAAAATTTTAAGTCATCCAAGTTTCCTAATGATTAAAAGGATTTAAAAGAAGGGAAAAAAAATCTTTGAACCAAATTGAATCGATTTGAATTATGAATAAAAAATTCATCCGATTCACTTAACGATTCAAGTTCTAAAACCTTGCCAAACTATACAGCCTATGACTCTGCCGTGCTCCACAATGGGTTTCGAAGAAGCATTGAACCTTGTCAAGGCTGAGAAGCGTTTGTTGCTCTAGAAAGATACGATTGAGTTGCATAGGCTTGTAGCTTGCAAATTTCATGATCAAGAGAGAGAAATAATAACGAGCTGTACATATTCAAGAATGCATGTAAAAAGTACCGAGTTATATTCAATTGGGTAAACTCGTTAAAGATGCCTTAGAGCAAGAAATTGTGGAAATTCTCTCTCTCTCTCTCTCTCTAATATATATATATATATATATATATATATATATATATATATATATATATATTAAGGGGAAGGTGCAAAAGAATCCCTTTTCTACAAAAAGTAAGCCCTTGCTAACAAAAAATAAAAAAGAAATATAAAGGGGAAAAAAAAAAAACAACTGCTGGCAGCATATTAATGTGCTTTATAATTTTTTTGTTTGCCTCCACAACATAGAGGCCAGCTTCTCCAGTTAGTTTGTTTTGTATTCTACATTCCAGTCTTTGAAGTCGCAACTAGAACTGAAGAGGCAAAAAACAGTAACAACTAATCGCGGGGTTGAATAAATTTGCATACACAAATTTGTTCTTTTTACAGTTTGTGGATTGCGTGCGCTACTACAAATTCTGAAGGGAGAAATTTTGATTTGCCGCAATATGCCACAAAAACATCCATGCAAAAAGTATTGTTCAATGGACGCCTCGTGAGTCGTGACTTTGATTAGCTTTTTCGCTCTCGAGGGCAATTTTGGCTCTCACTTCTGTTCTGTTCCCCGCCCCCGAGTCCTACCAAACCAACTCAGGACCCGGGGCGCTGGGAATCAAGAGAGCTAGCCGGCGGAAGCTTCTGTAAATTACCTCATTCTCAATTAGAGGGTCTTCCACCAACAACTCAGATTTACTTGCCCTAGTCCCTCTTACTAAGGAATCAGAATGAGTTGACTGCTTGTTTCTGCTCAAATTCAAGCATTAGGATCCTACACTCCCACGAAAGTTGTGGCAACCATGTTACCCAAAAATTCCAAAATTCACGGCATAAACTATCCAATACAACTACATAGTTCTAGGGGGGAAAAAAATCCTACTCAAAACTCTAAACGTTATACGACAATATAAACTTGAAAAGGTCCACTTAATTTTTCCCCTTGAATTGTAAAAACTTCCAAGGGAAAGCCTACATTCACATTTTGTAGGAAAAATGTCCTCGCAGCAAAATCAGTGCCAACAATTAATTCACACAGATATATCAGTTCATAGAAACTCCTCAAAAATATCTTGGAAAGATTCAGGAAAATATGGCCAAAATCATTATTACAAGTTCACATGATCAGGATTTTCTAATAAAAGGAAAAGCAGCAAAAGGAAGATTAGATGCTTATCCTCTACAAACTAGCTCTTTGTCACTCACATTAAAACAAAAAGTTTAGCTATGATTATTAATGAACAGGCATCATCGATTTAAGGATGTTCCTATTTGTAGACTTATTCAACCAAGTTTGCTACGATCCCCGCAAAAACTTCAAGATTAAAGCAAATCTAGTAGGGCTCAACTGGTGCACGGAAGCTTGCTCCAGCATAAATAGCATCTGCACCAAGTTCCTCTTCAATTCTCAAGAGCTGCAGCAATAGCGGGATTTCATTCAGTGTAGCTCCCAATCTTTTGCTTAAATTTGACATCAAACTTATATAACCACTAGAAATAAACTTGCATTTATGAAGTGTTATTTCTTCATAACAAAGAGAGCTAATTTGAGAATCAAAAAATAGAAGAAAACATGCATGCAAAGCAATGATAATTACCTGGTTATATTTGGCCAGACGCTCTGATCTGCATGGAGCTCCAGTCTTGATTTGACCCTGAAAAGATCAGAGAATACAAATAGTTAATGCGAACTATAAAAGCATGATGAATGAAACGATATTTTCTACACTCAAATAGAAGATTACCGTTGCCAAACCAACAGAGAGATCAGCAATGAAGGTATCCTCTGTCTCACCACTGCAATCCCAAGAGCACGGTGATTACAAAACCTTTCAAAATTTGGCATAATAGAGCAGAAGAAAGGTAACTCAACAGGTTTCATTTTCTTTACCTGCGATGACTGGCCATCACACCCCAACCAGCCTTCTTGGACATTCTCACAGCTTCAATACTCTCAGTCACAGATCCAATTTGGTTAACCTGTCATTTAAGCAAGCTAAGCAGTTAGTTATGTTCCTGACCAGTACCAATGAATCACAATTTCAGTTATCTTAATAATTCAAGCAATTACCTTAAGAAGAAGAGCATTGCAAGTTTTCTCGTTGATTGCCTTTGCAACTCTCTGTAATCAAGTTAGAAATGCTAAAGTAAAGATATGCTAGACGCAGACAGGTAGATTAAGCAGCAAAGACCACTCTTATAGGTATCAGATCAGCTGTCTTAGAAAAATATGATTTAGCTAACCTTGGGATTTGTGACCAAAAGATCATCTCCAACAATTTGTACTTTTTCACCTATTTCACAGGTTAACTTAGCGTAATGCTCCCAGTCATCTTGGTCAAAGGGATCTTCAATTGAAACGATAGGGTACTCAGCTACAAACATCTTGTAAAGATCTTTGAGCTGATCACCTGAGATCTTTTGTGAGCCATCATTATTCTGCAAAGAAAGACCAGAAATAAAAAAAATAAATGAAAGATATCAACACCTAGCAATTACATTCTAACGTAAAATAACGATACCAAACAGGATTAATTTCATTCAAAATAAGGTTGATTGCTGAAGAGCCAAATTTTGGTACCAAGCAGGTTCGCAAAACTTAACTGGCAAAAGCAAAGGTGATAACGCAAGTTATATTTTCTTGTACTATCAAAAAGGTTTTGGAATAACACAATGATCTAGTTGCCATCATTTCACTGAAATTTCTGCTCACTATCACCAAACATACTACTAAAGCAGCAAACATACTAAATAAAGAAGAAGAATGACCAAAAAGATATATGTCATGATTGACATTATCCCACCTTTAGAAGACTAGAATTTATGAATCTAGATGTAATTTTATCCTTTGGCTTAGCAATGAATTCAAATGTTTGACATAACAATCTGGGGGAAAAAGATGAAAAAGCAATACCTCTTCTTTAAAGTTTAGATCATAAGTCTTGTCTTTACCATAAAACTCAGAAGCAGCCACATCCATCCCAATCACAACCTGTAGCAATTTCAAACTATTCAAACTGATTTCTGTACCTAATAAATTATGAGAATTGGAACGTATAAACATCCATTCCAGTACTTACTTTACCAGTGTAACCAGCTTTAGCAATAGCTGTTTTAAGCAATTCAAGACCTTCCTTGTTCTCCTGAAATTTCAAAGTCACGAAGTTGTAAAATATATGACAACCAAACTGAACAATGAGCAGGAAGCATATTAGCAAAAATCCATGGACTAACCTGGATATTAGGAGCAAAGCCACCCTCATCACCAACATTTGTTGCATCTTGGCCATACTTCTTCTTAATGACAGACTGGAGAAAGAGATCAGCAATAAACAAGCATATGTCAAAGCAACAGAAACACATCGAATGCGCTCACAGATATGAGAGAGGATAAAGCATCTTAATTACAATAATTCCAAAGCTGCAGTATACAAATGCCCACATCTTTTCCTTGTGGTTACTCACTGCCATAGTATTATTTCTTCAATACCATTTACAAAGGGCAGTAGTTAACTATTAAGGACCAAAGATACTTGGCTAACAGGTCAAGGGGCACCGATCATATATTCTCAAAACCTGAATTGACGACACAATCACCAAATTTAAAAAAAGTTTCACTATAATAACAACAGAAGCTGTTGAAGTCATAAAATGGACGAATTCCGAAAAATGAGATTTAAGCATGAAACCAAATTGTTGCTAGCACTACCACATGTTAGAATATGGCTAGATATTAGAAAATCCAACATGATTGAAGAAACTTTGTCAAGAAAAAGAATAGTTTACTGAAGGAAACATAAATGCACCTTCAAGTTGTGATAGACTTCAACTCCCATCTTCATAGCCTCCTTAAAAGAAGAAGCCCCAACAGGAAGAATCATAAATTCCTGAAACAACAAACTTGTAAGAAAACGCAAAGCTAAATAGCATCCCTGGCACTGGACTATCATTGTGAGACAAAAGATAAACCTGCATAGCGAGTTTATTGCCAGCATGTGATCCACCGTTGATAACATTGAACGCAGGAACTGGCAAGACTAACTTCTTGTTACCAGCCAAGTTAGCAATGTGCTGCATATGGGATTGACAAAACGAGATGCAGCTGTGTCAGGCTTAGTTTGTCTCAGCAAAGATACAGAGAAAGTGTAAGAACAATTACATGAGTGCTTGATACATCAGAATCACAATAAACATATGAGCTAAAGAAAATGTTGATGTTAGTTCAATAAAATCAGTGTTCACAGTCAGCACAGGATTGCACCAAGCAAAAGGAATAAAGGAGAACTATATCTAAAATACCTTATAAAGAGGGAGATTTTTCACTGCAGCACCAGCCTTGCATACAGCAAGAGACACTGCCAGGATGGCATTGGCACCAAGCTGAAATCCAAATCAGTTTATGTCAGAATAATTACTAGAAAAGCTCATAAGAACAGAAGCAGGCAATAAAATACCTTTTGCTTGCACCAACCCCACTCATTTTGGGTACCATCGAGTTGCTGAACCATGAAATTGTCAATACCAGTCTGATCAGTTGGATCCTGTGCAAGCAAAAGGAACTTATTCATCATCAAAAACAGAAACGCTATTCATACCTGATATCACATAATAAGACTTTCATAAATCACTCCTTGGAAAAAGGTCTAGGTAACAACATGAAAACACTTGCAAAGAATAGAGGAACCCTGAGCAGCAGTTTATATGAAAAGCAAACCTTGCCGACGAGTGCTGGGCCAATAATTGAGTTGACATTGTTAACGGCCTGGAAAATAATAAAGCGTCCATATATCAGTATTTCAATTCACTAGTACACTAGGCAGAGCAGTTACAGTTAAGAGTTAGGTCACCTTTGAGACGCCCTTTCCAAGATAGTCTGACCCTCCATCTCTCAATTCAAGAGCTTCATATATTCCTGAAGGCAGAAAAAAGTCACGTAAACAAACATCAGCCACTCAGCCTATTTTTTTTATTCTGTTGATCTTCCATCATTAGCTGTTTTACTATGGTAATATGTTAATCACAATATAGGAACATCTTCTGGATTTACCACTAACACACGTTTTTGCTTCCATGTGAGTTGATGAAGCGAATGAAGGGACCTTACCAAATGCTCAGACTCAATTACATATTTCAATAGCTTTGATTCCTGAACTTAATTATAATCCTTTTTCGACATACAAAAAACTAATCAAAACTAATCGCTAGCATGCAAAACGAACATCCGAACGAAAATTTTGTCCACTTTCTAGCCCTAAATATAATATTCAGACAAAGAAGCAAATACAAATTATCCAGGTACAAATTTACACTACGAACGTATAAATTTTTTTTTTTATGTATAATACTCAAGCATAGAAGATATCCAGAATCCAAAGATATTAAAAAAAGGGAAAAAAAATTACACTACTGGGATCCCACAGAGACAAGCATGTAGTCTCAACAGCGATGTGAGAGACAGATCTTCTTACCAGTGGAAGCTCCGCTAGGAACAGCAGCTCTCGCCCACACACCGTTTGACACGTGCACATCCACCTATATTGTTCCACATAACAACTATTATCATTGTCCATCACCAACCCGAATCAACCAACTTTAGTTCGAAAATATCGGTTAGGCTTTTTGAATAATAGAAGATAAAGCTTAGCTAAATTTCATTTGATCTTTATCGCCACAAAGCAACACGCAATGGACCAAAAAAATAAAAGAAAACTCGTAATTAATTTTCCCCGAAGAAACAATCATACATCAAAGGAAGGAGAAAGACAAAGAAAAGTCAGTCTAGCCGAGCATCGGCAGAATCAAACTCATCCAACGAGACGCCGGAATCCAAAAAACAGATCGGAAAATGGAAAGTAGTACATGACATACAGTTAACAAACAGAAGGTGAAAAAACGAACGAACCTCGACAGTTGGATTGCCACGGCTGTCGAAGATCTGACGAGCCTTGACGGAGACGATTGTTGCCATGTCTTGGTAAGCTAAAGTAAGTGATGATTGGAAGAGGTTTTAGATCTGTGATGACGGAAAGAGAGGTCTGGGAGAAGCGGTTGAGCAGGGACAGTGGCTTGGGGAGTGGAAATTTGCTTGAGGAGGACCTTGGGCTGGTATTTGTAGAGGGGATTTTGAGTTCTAGAGGGTTATTTACAACCGTTGGATTTACATTTCATGTGATTAATAGTAGGTTAATTGCGGCACAAGTCGAGAACTCCCAAAAATTAAAACGGTGTGCCCCGCCCACCTTCCTCCCCTCGTGAACACCGAAAGTAGCGCACAGCTGTTAATCGAACCGAGTCGAGCCGAGTATTTGACTGTCGAGCTCTACTCGAGTTTAATTCAAGCCGAACTCGACTCAAGCTCATTAGAAAAATGAGGTTTAAAATATGTTCAAACTCAACTCGTTAAATATACATGTGACTCGAGCTCGAGCTCAAACTCGACTCGTTTATCACAAACGAGTCGAGTTTCACGAGTTCGAACTCGAGGTCGTGCAAATTTAGGGGTGGTAATTTTTGACACGACTTGAAAACACGACAAGAACCTAACACGAAATTAATGGGTTTGGGTTGAGATTTCGGGAATTCGGGTCAAAATCGGGTTGGACCCGATGAACTCGAAAAGAAAACATGTCGATTTCGAGTCAACCCGTGGTGACCTGATATGACCCGATATGACCCGTTTACGAGTTAAAAAATAATTTAATAAACATAAAAATATTTCTATCTAACTAAACTAAGTTATTCTTTTTTTCAAAGGCATCAATTACTTAATCCTAAATGAATTTATTTGATTTGTGTAAAGTTGAAATTATTATATTTGAACAAATAATATATTATATTATTTTTTACTTTTATACTGTTTTAATTTATTTTATATTTTGTTTGGCATAAAACACTTTTATGATATTTAATTTATTTTAGATTTGGTTTGGAATTATTTATTTAAATTTTTATTACTTGATTATGTAATTAGTTTTGTGAGAAATTGATTTTATTATAAATTACAGTGATAAATTAATAAATTAAAATTAAGTTTTTGGTCATTTCGGGTTGACCCGCTAATCCGTCAACCTGAAATTTTCGGGTTCGGGTCAGCATACCTGACCCGTCACGGGTTGGCGGGTCGGGTTCGGGTCAACAAAATTTCTGACTGGTTAACCCAAACCGACCCGCCAACCTAATTTGGACTCGAATTGCCACCCCTATGCAAATTAACCTTAATAAAAACCTATAATTTTTAAATTTTATAATATTAATTTCTAAAATGACAAATATACCCTTTATTAACGAGATCTAACGAGCTACTCGAGTATCAAACGAGTCGAGTAGCTCGACTCGACTCGTTAACTAAACGAGCATGTTTCGAACTTGAGCTCGACTCGTTAACCAAAATTAACGAGCCGAGCTCGAGCTTTAACGAGTTTTCGAGCTACTCGATTGACTTAACAGCTCTAAACACACCCCACCGAACCACGCCATCGAGGTTGTATTTTATTGTTCTTGTTTTTTTTCCTTTCCTTTTTTATAATTTTGGTCTTTTTAATACCCGCAACGGGAAATTTTGTTCATATATGAGATGTTTTAGTTGCCGAGCTTGTTTGCAGCCTACATGGATAAAAATCCCGTTTCTTTTGCATGTAGTTAATTAATAAGGAAGACCAATACATTAATTAGTTTGGACCAACATGTTCTTTTATAGCTCAAAATTATATATAAACTAAGGGCTTAAAATCATTTGCACCATCACGTGAAAAGTATTAGTAAGGGGCCTTGTCTCGTGTTGAACCACCATTAAAAAAGACTCTGGATTTTCCGTTGTAAAATAAGTGAGGTTTAATTGAGAGAACCATTAAATGTGGGGGAACAATAAATAATAATCCGGATGGTATGGGTACTCTCATTTTTATTATTCACACTCCCATTATTATTTCAATCAAATAATTTTTATTTATTAGATTATATAATAAAATAAATAATGAGAGTGTAAATAAAAAAAAAAGGAGAACAGATAACGTTTCCTTGTTAGTAAATCAAACAAAAAGAGACTAATCTACTTTTACATGCAATACTTTTTGGATTTTTTATTATATTATTTAACATTTCATTTGCCATCCATTATTTATCTTATGGCCATCATTGAATTCTAATGCCGAATTATTAGGAATGTCATTCGGATCATTTTGACTTGAGCTCTAACAAGTTCTTCAACTCATACAATTAGTACCGCTTTTCGGGTTTCAGGTTATCAATTTCGAATTGATAAATGTGAAATTCATATTTAGGTCACAAAATATTCAGAGTGTAAGTCTAATTCGGAGTTAGTCCAAATTCACTTACTGATCCTTAATTTCTTAATATGATTACTATAACTATTAAGTTCTAAAATTAATTTAACATCTACATGATCACAACATTAAAACTATACACAAATTCGTAACAGTTCGTTAAAAATATATAAATCAAGAATTTTTCAACAATAATATATCGAATTAGTTTAAAATATATGAAAATAGGTAATAAAACGCAACACAGCAGTCAATATATCTTCAAAGTTCATCAATTTGCGCGTACTAATATCTATTCTAATACAATCTTTTGACGGAAAATTGCTGGTTCGGCTATGTTTCGCAGTAGTATTTCTTTGCAGTTCTTCCAGTGTCAAAGTCCGACCGCGGGGCGGCTATGATTTGAATGGCACTTGGACTATGGAAACAAATGCTTGGGGGAAAAGAAATCTGGTAGGTGCAAAATTAGGATTTGAGGATATGACGAGGAATATTCTCGTAGTTCCAATTTTTCATTCAGAAGAAAAACGAATATTTGACGGACTTTTATTTCGTCTGGATTAGCTATTTTTAAGGGTGTTTTTAAAAATTTTTATATTTTTAGATTATATTTTAAAATATTTTTAAAAAATATTTTAAAATATTTAAGAGTAGAAGAGTTTTTAAAATATTTTTTAAAAATTTAAACTAATTTTTAGATTATTTTTTAGAATATCTTTTAAAAATTTTTATTATATTTAAAAAATTAATTTTTGAAAAACACTCCCAGTCCGACAAATTAACTTTTTGAGTGTTGACCCCTGACATCGCCGTTGGTTTCCACAATTCAGCAAATTATTTGTAATCGCCCGCTGTACACGCTAACCAAAGTCAGGCGTACGTGAAGGTGGTAAAAGCGGCGTGCAGTGCTACCCTATCACCATGATTTTGATTCCCTTCGCGCATGGTTTTACATGTCATTCATCAATGAGTTATGTTTGACACCATAATTTATCTTCTCTTCTATGAATTTATATAAGCATTTCATAAGTCAACTTTCCATATCGGAGTCATAATTGTTATGAACTCTATTATGAATAAATTTCAAAGCCTAGGATGGCATCCGAGGATGGTCATTTCGCCTGGAATGTCCGAGGCCTTATACTCTGATACCCCTTGAGGCTCCACCTCGGCACAGTACTCATCAAGGTGATCGTAACCTAAGTATCACCTCGGCTATAATATTGAGGTCGTTAACCGAGGTGACAGCTGACTAACAGACACCTACAAAAGATAGGAAATGACACCTGACATGCCTGACGTCTGATGGACAGCTGCTCTGACACATGCCGTCTGAACCTGGCGAGTGTCCAATCAAACCTTTTCATAAAGACCAGTCAAATCCACCAGATGCACTGACCATCTCCAATCTCTAGGGACCCGTGCGGCCAATCCCTCTTCCCAACAAATTCCCTATAAATACCCAGCGTATCCACCAGGATAGGGGATGATTAATTTCTGGTAAAACCACACAGACTTTTCCTACTACTTTCTTACTACTATACAACCGAACTAACTTAAATTTCGAAGCTACACCGGGGGAATCAGCCCCTCCGGCAATCTAAGCAGGTGATTTCGCCCTAGAGGCTGTCCCGGATAAAGACACTTCACCAGTTCGGAGGGCTCACTCCAGCAGGACAGAAATCACCTCCTCAGCATCCATTTCCTTTGATTTTTTTTTTTCCTTTTGGTTTAGTGTGGCTGCTTTTTCCTTTTTCTTTCAACGAAGAAATCAGAAGTAAATTACTAATCCTGAATATTAGGTATTTACATCAAAAGCTGGTAATTCTTGAAACCACCCAAGAAACTAATAAGCTAACTCTTAACCCCCAAGAAACGATGTGGAATTTGGCGTGGCTGCTTTTTCCTTCGCCCCGTTCTTTCATGTTTTCCCCTTTGTACTAGTGGCTGGCTGCCCATTAGGCGCGGTAGGTGCATGGAGGTTAGCTGAGAATGGTCAGCTTTTGCGACTATAATAAAAGTTCTAATTTACAGTAGTAATTAATCAGGATGAATAAAAAAAAAAAGGGCGTTGAAGCTTAAACGATACAAAAGACTCACTAGATTGGAATCAATACGGCAGAGGTAAATCGATCGATCTACTGTGCTAATTAGCAGTAAGTGATCAAAACATACCAAAATGCTCGTGATTTGGTGGCCGTACTCAACTTTCACGCCTACCAAAATGCTCTGCTTTATTGAGACAACAAAACTAAGAAAAAAATAATACGTTAATCACACTTTCACTTCCCCTCAATTTTACGAATTCGTTGTTGGTTTCATTGACACAAATTTGTCATCCTAGATAAAAATAATAATCTCATTTGATGAGATGGATTAGTATCCACCATCTAGCGGAGCCAATAAGGGGGGATCGGATTGATATCAAAAGGTTCATTTTTTGGAATCACAAACCCCTATCCGTGCTTAAGGAACTCGGCTGCTACCCATAATCACACCCCATTTACACCGACTTCTGTGGTCGCTGAAATTTGGAATCATAGGGGTGGATGAGACTTCATGCGCCAAAATGACTACTTATATTGTTTGTTTGGCAGGAGAAGTGGTGGCTTCACCAACGATTCGGTGTTAAAAGAGAAATTGAAAACAGTAAGCGGAAGACTGATGAATGAGGTATCAACCTTTCCGTTTTCTTCACCAAACCAAGGAAAAAATTTTGAACACTGAGCTTACTTTGCTGGACTGCCAACTCCGAGATATCCAGTTTGAAGTATTAACCGCATCAGACACAAGCCACTGCTGTGCTCTTCCCAGCGTGAGTTTTACAATTGTCAGCAAATCTGACGCTTCAGACAGTACGTGCAAGTTGCAGAGTAGAAAAATCTTCAGTACCAACATAAGTTTTGCTGTCCCTTAGGGGGACATCCGATAAAATTGGAACATGAGTTTGCTATACCAGCATGAAAGCGAGACTCACTAGTGGAAAGGAAAACCCACTCCTTATCGAAATAAAAGATAGCTAGCATCATAGGCTAAACAGAGTCAAACTTTAAATCAAGCTGCCAAGAAAGAAGCAAGAATCAAGCTGCCAAGAAAGAAGCAGCTTGCTTCTCAAATCTTGCCATTGTAACCTTGCTCAACTAGAAAGAGAAGAAGACACACCCCAAGAAGAAAAACACTTTCGCCATTGTGACCTTGCTCAGCTACTCTTTTAGTTTTAATCGTTATCAGAGGTTACTATATGTATAACGTCCAGTAATTCATGGTCCCAAAACCGCGACTCAGCAATTTTGCCCCATAACTTCCTCCTCTTTATCATCCAGGTCCAGCCCATATCTCCAGTCTCTACTCTCCTCCACGCTGTATTCAGGTTACCTCTTATCCATCCAGAACACACTTGTCTCAAACTTCCCAACTTCACAGTCTCTACCACGCTATGACTATATCCGTCGCCCAAACTTCTCAACTTTACATAGTCATAGCTCTTTTCTACGAGAAATCAAATCAATTATTGTATTTTGCCCAATTACTGACTTCATTCAGACAATCACAAATTCAAAAGAAAAAAAAAAGGACTTTGAACAATAATGTAGAAACTAGTAACTTACAGATTGACCAAGAACAGAAACGCATTAATTCGCACAAAAGCCCCTTTTTTTCAGAGAGAAATTAGTATCCTCAACAGCTAAAATTCTATCCCTAGCCTTTTATTCGCAACAAAAAAGCAGCATTTCTCATCGTTTCAACATCCCTCGAACAAAGAAAACTACATGAGATAAAAGATAAGAATTTAAAGAACCTTGAGCATATCCTCAGCGCTGCTAACATTGAAAGCTCCGCCTTCCTCCAAATTCAATACCTTGACAACCCCGTCTTCCACTAACATCGCATACCTTCTAGACCTAACTCCCAGCCCCATTGGCTTATCAGTCAAGTCCAGCTCGACCCCCATAGCTTTCGTGAAGACTCCATTTCCATCGCTCAACAACAACACATCGTCACCGGTGATGTTCAGATTCTCCTTCCACGCCTTCATCACGAAGGCATCGTTGACCGCAATGCAAGCGATGGTATCCACGCCTTTGGACTTGAATTCAGAGGCCTTCTCCACGAATCCCGGGACGTGCTTCTGGGAGCAAGTTGGAGTGAAGGCCCCGGGGACGGCGAAGAGGATGGCTTTCTTGTTGGCGGTAAGGTCGGAGATGGACACGGTCTGGACGTCGTTGGAGGCATCCAAGTAGGATAAGCTGGCGTCTGGGAGCTTGTCCCCGACGGAGATGGTGGCGGAGATTTTTGTCTGGGTGGAGGAGAATCTGAGGAAGGGCTTGGGAAGGTGGAGGGGGTGATGGAGTTTGAGGGGGAGCCGGGAGACGGCGAAGGAGGAGGAGAAAGAGGAAAGGGGTTTGGAGGAGAGGAGAGGGGTGAGAGGTTTTGGGGTCGAGGAGAGGAGTTTTGTCAGGGTGAATGTGGTGGTTGCGGCTGCCATTGCTGCGGTTACCGTGTAGCGTAGGCTCCGGAGGGTAGTAAGACTAGAGAGAGTTTGATGGATGATGATGAATTGATGATGGATTACAAGTGCTAAGGTATTATAATCCTACTGGTGGTGTATGTGTCTGGACGGGATTTGGGCGGAGGAAATTAGGATTGGGCTGTGCACGCAGACGCAGCGCACGCTAGCTGGCTCAAAGGCAGCAGTACTTGCTTGGATCCTGGAAGGAACCATCACGTGATGGTTGGAGAAGTTTTCACGTGATTTGAGGGACAGGAAACTTTTTTTTTTTTTAAGGGATAATTTCAGAAACCTCCCCTAACTTTTTGCATAATATCACCCAGCCCCCTTTGAGTTTTTAAAATCTCATGTACCTCCTCCTTTAGATTGACATTTTTGTAACATTTTAGCCCCTTTAGAGAAAATGCAAGAAAGATAAAACTTTTGTTCCAATACTACCCTTATGTTATCCTACCTATGATGCTCACAACAATAGTAAAAAATAAAATATGGTTAAAAAGTAAAAATATGAAAATATGAGCAGTTATAAATGCAACAACGAGTAATTTTATAGATATACAACAACTATTATCTAATATAATGCGCGGTGTTTAACAAACAAAAAGGATATTTCTAAATATATTTGGTCATTGGATCTTTTTTTGATTATTTTTTAAATTTTGACTTGTTTATAGAGTTTTTTCCCTATAAGTAAGATTAATATTACAAACTATATATATGAAGAGATTATTTTAATTTTCAACACAATTTAAACTACATTGTGTATTAAAACATAGTTCTTAAAAAACTTTTTTGACTTCCTTTATATCTGTCCATGAAACTTTTCAAGGCATTAATTACTTATGAAAATTCTCGTAAATAGGTGGTTTTGACTAGATTAAATTTATCCACGTCTTCTGTTGTCCCATCATAACCTCCGTATAGAGAAATATGGACCATTATTAGATAACAATTTGTTTTCTTTAAACAACATTTTTGGTCTAAAAATTTTATTTTGCTTTGGCTTTTTGTTAAATGGCTATTAAGAGCAAGCGTAATATTATCAATTTGTGACATTTAATAGAAATATTTAGTCTTGTCAAACTAATATGGGAGGTAAGTGAGATTTTAAAATTTTCAGGAGAGTTGAGTGATATTATGAGAAACCTCAAGAGAAACCTCAGATGTTTTACAAACCAAAAAGGAAAAACAACAAAACAATAACAAAAATTTACGAGGACGAGGAGAAAAATGTTTTCAACAAGTCGATGAAATTGTAGCTGAGTCATTTATATCCCAAACCGAATCCAAATAGCTCAAGTGAATATGTCAACAAAAATTTAATCCCATTCTTAAATGATTATGCTCCTATTCAACTCCTTATCTTGTCAAAAAAAAAAAAAAAGGATAACTACTTATGCCATCGTATATGAAATTAACTTCTTCTTTGTTTGACCTGTATAAAAAAGAAAAAAAAAACTTGTTTCTCTTGCAGTTCATTAAAACTCATTAGATATAGTAATATTAATATCTGCAAGACTTAGAAATTACTCCTTACTAATCTGCGGGTTTTGACTTCTCAAGTTCGCTGAAGCGCTCAAATTGTTCCGAATGAAAAGCAATCGCATTTGCAGCCAAAATTTGTCTTGGAGTTATTACGGAGGCCCAACGTTACTACCATTGCCTGCCTAGGAAGAACTCAACGGTGCAGAGCAACATCAAGTAGTATGATGTAAGTGGGCAAAGCGAAGGATACAGCTGAGTTTAATAAATGACGAAAGGGAAAAGAGAAAGAAACAGCATCTGAAGTCGGTTCCAACTAAGGTTAACCGTAGCCTGTAGGCTAAGCATTGAACAAACGGATACGTAACCAAGCAACGCATTCTTCAGCAATTTGATGACATCGGAAACATACAATAAATATCATCACCTCACTATCAACAGAGGAATGGCGTATTGCTGGATTCATCACAGCTTATGACCCCATTTCCGCGCTAGAAGAACAGAAGAATGAACAGCTAAAGTATGTACAACTTAAGAAAGTGTTACAAGAGATGGGCTATCGATGCGCTTCCACCCTACACTTTGGCAACAGCATGGAGGTCCTCGTTCAAGCTCCAATCATGAACTCCTTTGACACTCATCTCAGAGCAAATTATACGGACCTCCTCAAACTTCCCTTCCTCTCTGAGGCCTGAGAGTAGTTCGTTGCAAATAGCGATAGGTGGGTAGAGATCATTTTCAAGCATTTCCCTATACCAAATATATGCCCCTAAAAAATCCTTCTGCTTGCAGTGTCCGTCAATAAACATGTTATATGTCTCCGCATTAGGAATCAATCTGCAAGCTCTCATGTCCTCGAAAAGATCCTTTGCCTTCTCAAATTTGCACTGCTTAAAGCACCCCAATATCAGGCCATTGTATGTCATCCGATCATGACTAATTCCTCTTTCTACCATCTCATTCTGCAAAGAGAATGCTTTGTCGACCTCTCCATGCTCTACATAACAACGAATGAGCTCATTATATACAACTCGATCAGGAATCAGGTTCATGTGGGACATTTCTCGTACAATTTTCTCTATCTGTAGCAGTCCAGTTTCTTCTGTTTTGCATTTAGCAATTAGAGGATGAAATGTTCTTAAGGTAGGGGTTATGCTCGATGCTTTCATCTTCTCATATAACTGCATGCTCTTACTGATATCACCTGCATTGCAGTACCCTGACATTAAGGAATTATATGTAATGACATCAGGGTTTAGACCCTTGCTTACGATTTGCAAAGCCAATTCTTCAGCTTCCATCACCCGACCTTTTTTGCATAGCCCATTAATCAATATATTGTATGTCACAATCGTTGGGTCTACTTGACATTTTATCATCTCATCAGACAACCTAAATGCATCATCAATCTTTCCTCTTGCGCAATTACCATCTATAAGTACATTATATATTTGCGCATTTGGCAAAACCCCTCTACCGATCATATCCCTTAGGATTATTTCAGCTTCGACAAGCCTACCATCCTTGCACAAGCAATTTATCAAAGAACCATAAGTAACAACGTTAGGATTGACGTTATGGCTTTCCATTTCCTCAAGAATCTGGAAACACCTTTCGAATTGACGACTTCGTCCATAGCCCTGAATTAGGATGTTATATGTCTGTAAATTGGGGGAAATTCCCTTCTCGGTCATCTTCTTAACCCAGTAGTGTGCATCATCCATCTTGGACAATTCACAGAACTTATTGATCACGGTGTTGAATGTGATGCAATCTGGCTTCACCCCAACATTTTCCATTTCTCCAATAATGGAAAGAGCTTTTTCCACACTGCCTTCCCTGCAATGCCCATTCACAATGGTATTAAAGATCACCTTTGTCCGAACAAGCCCATCGCCTATCAACTTCTTCAATAGTTCCTCAGCCTTGTCCATTTTCCCTTCCTTGCACAACCCATTTAACAAAATGCTGCAAGTATACTCATTCAAAGGTACCCCTTTTCGAACAGCTTCCTCATACAAAGCCAGCGAAGCATCCACATTTCCACACCTTGAGTGCCCATCGAAAAGTATACTATAGGTAAGTCCGTCAAAAACAAACCCATGAACCTCCATTTCCTCCAATACCTTTGTAGCGTCCTTCATCCTCCCTGCCTTACAAAGGCCACCAAGCAAAGTATTGAAGGTGACTATATTAGGCTTCACACAATCATTTTTCATCTTTTCCCTTAGACTAAACGCCTCCTCCAAATTCCCCGATTTACAGTAGCCATCAATGAGTGAATTGTAAGTCACCCTGTCAGGCATCACTCTTTTATGCACCATTTCATCAAACAGCTTCCGTGCATCCTCCACCCTCCTCTCTTTACACAGACCTCCTATCAGAACATTGTACACAAAACCATTGGGCTTCATTCCACATTTTTGCATGGACTGCATTTTCTCCAATGCCCCTTTCAAATCCCCTAACTTCACGGCAGATTGTATGGCCTTACCGTAGCTAAACTTGTCAATCCGAACGCCCCGAACTACCGCGTGAGAAAACACCTCGAGGGCCTTATTATACTCACTTGAAGTAACCAGTGATTCAAGATATAGGTTAAAAGCAGAGAGGGAAGGAAAACTACCATCTTCTTTGACCAGATTATAGACTTCCGTGGCCTCAATGGGGCGCTTTGATTCAGCGTACATTGACAAGAGCATGTTGAAAAACATGGGCTTTACCGGTGGAGGTGAGGAGGAGGAGGAGGAGGAGGAGGAGAAGAGCGTGTAAAGTTGAGAGACGGAATGGGAATCAATGAGGGTCTTAAGGTGCCTCTTTGCAGTTTCGGTGCGGTTCTGTTGGAGTAATATCCGAAGATTTCGGAGCTGCTCTTGGAGATCTTCGTCGGCAGGGACGGCTCCGTCATTGGTGATGGAGGAGGTGGCGTTTGTTTCATCCGGAATGGCTGAGAGTGAAGAGTGAGAACAGAGGAATTTGCAATTCGGAGGGGGATTGTGGCGGAGAAATTTGGAGGGAAGGAGAAGACAGATCCGTTTCCCCATTTTCCCACCGTCCTACGTTTGAAAAGACTCGCCGTCTTCTCGGTTCTGAGATTCGTTCTATTCTAGTCGTTGAATGAGGCCTTTAGCCTTCCATAGTCCATACGCCTCGGCCGCTTAGATTTGATTAGAATTGGGCTTTTCTGTCATGGTCCTGGAGGACTTGTTCTTATGGACCTCAACTAAAAGCCCAAGTCGAGCATCAAACCAAAACAATTGGATATGTGACATTGTGATTTACAGGGCCAGGCCACAGACCAAGTCCTTAGTGTCACTTTTTCAATAACAATTCAGCGTCACTTTTATATTTATGTCAAGTGTCCTGTTTATTTAATTTATCGTGTGCTAGTCATTTAAATTTCTTCTACCATCATATGATAAGTAGGATTGATACTGAATTTGACACCGAGCAGCGGCATAGAGGATCCCAACTGAATCTTCAATCCTATCCATCAGCTTAGTGCGTGCATCCTGCGAGAGGCAATATATTGATGTTCTCGGATTAAAAAATTCTTTTACCAGGCGGCATAGCATCATTTCCATAGAATTGACAGTAATCTGTCTTTGAATGGTTATTAGTGGAGTGCTATATTTCACCTACACTTCAATGAATTGTCAGTTTATGAATCATTGCACAGTAGGAGCATTTATGAAGATGCAGGAAAGGAAAGGGCTGTTGGCGTTGATCAACCATTACGGGTCCCTGAATGCAGAGCAACTTGTGTGCACGCTTCACAATACAAATTTCAAGCCATTGTTTATTTATTTTTAGTGAAGAATGGTGTGCTCGGAAACAGAATAATAAGTGGGTGGTCGTTGTCTAATTCTAACTTTTGACAAAAGTTGTATAATTAATTACTCGTTTCCATGATGGCAGCATCAGACTGCTTCAGTTGGAGGTGGTTGTTCTGCAGTAGTGTTTTGCAAAGATGGTAGCACATCTTTGAAGCGAGAGAAGGAATATGAAGTACTACAAGATCGTTGCAACGCCTAAAAGGTGCTCTGAGTACAATAGTTTTGATGAGTAAAGCAACTGGGTTCAAATTCCCCTCTTCTTGAGTCTCATCCCTCCCCCCCTGCCCCCCTACCTTGTTTTGTGATGGTGGTTGGTGGGGAGGGGTTCTCTTCAGTTGTTCAGTTTGATGTTAAATTGGGCATCACAGATCGAATGATAAGACAGGAGAAGAAAAACACTTCACAGTAGTCTGTTTAACAATTTCACTATGTAAATGATGCTGCGCCAAGGATTTTTTCCATCTCTCTAGAATTTATTGCTAATAAAATAAACCTCAGATAGAGGAGGAAATTCGAAGAAACAAAAAAAAAATTTTCCCCGTCTGCTTGGATTTGGAACAAGCAATGTTCTTTACTTCAGCAGATTCTTCTTTTTTTTTTTTTTTTCGCTTTTGAGTGCGAAGCATTTGCAAAATCATTTTGTTCTGTAGTAAAACCCTGGACTTCTGTTCTATACACAAGAACAAATGATTCGAGGTATTACTCGAATGCTTATGCCTAACCTAAAAGAATGACCATCTTTGTTCTTTTTACAAGTAAAGGCAACTGGAAAAATAATAAAGGAAACATAAAAAAATAAAAAAAAAAAAAATTAAAGGGCAAATACTCTAAAATGTGAAGTGAAAGTTGCAAGGAGAGGTTGCTGAGAACGCCACTTCTACTAAGTGCTGCAGCAGAGACGCAACAAAAAACCAGGGCGACCAATATACTCGGAAGGTAAATGTACTTGGAAGGAATCACTTCCAGTTCCGGAATGGCATTATGAGTTGGGAACAAAAGTTCCAATATAGCCAAATCCCGCAATGAAGAAGGCGATTGCTTGCGTGAAGAGATATAGGTAATAGTGGTTTTTACCAAATGCAACATCGTAACAGCCGCAGAAGAATAGGTAAGCGCCAGTCCCAAGTTCTAGCAGATGAAGTCTGTTGGCAATAAGAAGATGTATGAAATCATCAATGATCACGGGACAAAAACTTTCTTGGCATGCTATATACTGCTGCTGTAAGTTATTGTATAAGAGAGTCAGGGAACTAAGTAAGCTTTGCATCAATAAAGCTTAAAAACAGATTTCTTTACCTCTCTCCAAACCTAAATCGAGGTTTTCTGATTGCTTTTACGGCTGACTTGTTCTTGAGAGCATCCCCAAGTTTCTCAGTGACGACCCATTCATTCACTCTACTAGACTCCAACAAGCCAACGAAGGTTGCTTTTGTCCGATGGAGAGACATGACATTCTCAAATAGAATCCAGAAAACCATCAAGTGGAGTGATCTACATTATGAAACGCTATAAGCATGAATGCCAAAATCTCGATATTCTTCAGTTACTTCAGGAAACGTAGTTCCCAATCGAATGCAAGAAACAAGATTCACAAATACTGGTACGTGATGATCTAAGATTGACAGATTGAACACACACACACACACAGAAGTACTACCAGTCCTTGATAAAATTCATAGAAAATTCACCATGTACGTAATTAACATGTAAAATAGATATCCTTTAACATGAATTTCTACTAAAGATCACGATTGTTACATTTCTAGCCCACCATACGAATGCAACACAGTTAAGTTAGTTGATGAGAATAATTGTTGAGGAAACCAAACCTTGGAGTTCCAACTGCATTGAGTAGGGTAATGACACAAGGAATATAGACCGCTCCCCACTTCGGGACCTGAACTTCAGGTACTAGTACAGTGCTCGGCAAAAGTACACAGTAGAACACAAATGTGATGAGGTGGGCTATGATCTTTCTAACCAAGAAAAAGCTGTAAATCACATGAACCTTCTTCCACAAAGTGACTTTCTGCAAATGAAAAGAGAAGGACGAGAAGGAAAATTGCCAAAAAAAAAAAAAAAAGTCAATGGATTAGATAGATTGTATGATGTAATAGGTTCATCAAGAGAGAAACACCAAGGAAAAGGTTAAAAAGGGACAAACCTTGTTTCTTATAATTTCCATGACCATTTTTCTAAAAAGATTGGCAGGGCCACATGACCAACGGTGCTGTTGATAACGATACGCCTTAAAAGTACTTGGCAATTCATTCTTTACCTACAAGAATGAAAATAAATACGGAGTTGTTAGAGATATTTTGTTAGTAGTTCTTAAGAATGATAGCCGTATTTTCCGATACAGTGGCTCATTAATCTGGTTACTTGTTTTATCTGTTGCACTCTCTCTGTGCCTTATTCATCAGAATTGGTAGGAAATGGTCCTGCTCCTACTGATACTTTCTATTCTTAGGCAACAAAATGCATGAGACGCTGGAAAAGCTGCGTACCACCAGAGAACCAAGGTATACAAACTTCCAGCCCCGGAGACTAGCTCGGACAGCCAAGTCCATATCCTCGACTGTTGTGCGGTCCTTCCAGCCTCCAGCCTCATCAATTGCAGCCAATCTCCACACACCAGCAGTTCCTGAATTTCAGGAACAAAGAAAGGAAAATTGACATCTTCGAGGCTGGCAAGTTAATACACTATAATTGAGAATAACACAATAATAATATTATGTATTATGTCTTCCCGGGTTCGACTCATCAAAGAGCAAGTAGTTCAAAACTATGGTTGATCCCCTAAAAAATGAAAATTAAGGGAACATTCACGATCACTAAACGGAGAGCTCAAAGGAGTACTAGGATTAGTTAGTCATTAACATTCAACAAGCAGACTCGCTGGAAAGGAAGCATGGTTCTTGAAAGTTGATTAGCACCATACCATTGAAGCCGAAGAAAGCGTAGGTGGAGGATCCCACTTCTTGCTCCACCGTGAAATGATAGTCCAGCGACATTTCCTGCATTCTTGTCATCAAGCATTCATCCGCATTCACTGCAGAGAGAACCCCACGTGCCGTGCCAATAAGCGTCAGTCAAACAAATATACTACAAAAATGTACGTAGTAAATAACTTGCTGTGCTTCTACTTTACATTCTAGTAAAATGATCAAGATTTACTTTCCCCGACTTTTCGTCCCTAAAATTGCTAATTATTCTCGTTGATTGTACTGATGTGAGCCAGGAAAAATAGTCGCTGGAGAAACAGATGCAAGTTGTCGAATAGCTTGGCGGTCCACCACTAAAACAGCACATGCAACTGCTGCCTTGTAATTATAATAATAAGGAGGGAAGAAAGTTGTGACAAATAGACGGCTTTGCCCTTGGTCATACCGAACAATTCCACGGCCGCACATGTGCGTGGGTGGGAAGCAATAAGAATGAAAGATTTGTGGGCAAAGCCTGACTCCGGAGTCTGGCCCGAAATCCACCACTTCATAATTAGGGCCTTGTACCGTTGTACGTCCACAGCTTTTCTCTACAGGCGGTGGTAGCGATATTATTAATTTTCATCCACCCCTCCATCCTACTTCCAACGCAACAATCACGAAACCAAGAAACAGCGAAACACACAGCTTTGGGGATTTGTTTCTATCACCCTTCGTCTCTATATCCAGGGTCCAGGTGTACTTGTACTAACCTTTTGTTTTCGGTTCACCAGACATTTTTAGAACAGTAAAACAAGTCTGGAAGTCTCACTCACAATATATATGGGCCTTGTGGGTATGGGATGTTGGGTCCCAATATCTTGGGGTCCACAACATGATGACTGTACGCGTCCATATCCAGAGGGCCATTAGCACTAGTATCTCAAGGAATTAGTAGTAATTTTTTTTTTTTTTTTTTTTTGTCGATACAATAACTTCCTGTACACTACATTATAAGAGGAGGAGGAGGAATGCCCGGAGAGATCCTCTGAAGATATCCTGAGGTAATCTCAAGAGGACCGAACCATCGCTGAACCAGACTGAATTTTTTAAGCAAAATCACATTTAATTGTAATAAATTGGTGAGAGGTAAAGTTTGAACCCTTGCCACCCATCCCACCAAGCCTTAATACATTGGCGGTGGTTAATTAGTAGTAACCAATTATGGAATTTATGCATCCAACAACTAAATACCACTATTAGAAGAAACACGACGATTATTTTTAATACATCCTCCTGCTTTTGTGATTCTGATAAAAAGATATGGCACGCCAAAACAAAATGGGCGGCCGAATTTTCTGCCTTGTGTGGTAGAAGATTGTCACCGACACTTTTAGAGGGCTAGAGTAGGAGATACTACAAATAGCTAAACCATGTAATTCACTAAATAAATGATGTTGCAACTATATATATATATATATATCTATGAATCTACGAGTCAACGACTAGCTAGTTGCTTATTATTACGAGCTAAACCAAGCAGAGCTGTTTCTGGTACACCAATCACAATTATAAGGGAAACAACGGGACTATGCAAATTGTCTACAGTTGAAAATCAATTTCGCTTATTCCATTTTCTAACCAGACTCGTAGCTAGATTAAAGAAGTAGAAATAATTTGTGCTGCAGAGTGGTGGAATGGAAATTACCGAATTTCCAACGAGCCTGAACGAGGGCGAGTTGTGGATTGTGAACCAGGAAAGGGATGGTTCGCCAGAGGAAATCAGGCTCAGGTTGAAAATCTGCGTCGAAAATGGCTACATAATCACATTGCTTAACGTAGGCATGGTTCAGGCCTTCCTTTAATGCTCCAGCTTTGTAACCATTCCTGTTGTCTCTAATCTCGTACTTAATATTAACCCCTTTGCTTGCCCATCTCTGGCATTCAGTTTCCACCAATGCCTGCCCATTTATTGCACGCAGCGCCAATAACAAGAAAAGCATCAGTCAATTTTGCAGACCAACCATAAATAGCCCAGCAACTTCTAGACGTCAGAAATTGCTGGTTCTTTTCAAGATTCCAAAACTCATTCTTGCTATAAAAAGCAAATGGAGGTTTTATGCTTGCTTGGTGGCTTCGTTTTGATTTGGTATAGTGTCTGTACCTTGATAATGGGATCTGTTGAATCGTCGAGGACTTGAATTATAATACGATCGGATGGCCAAGAAAGGCCGCATGCAGCTCCTATGGAGAGCTGATACACCTGTTTTTTTTTTTTAACATATACATGAATAATTTAGTCCCTGATGGAAAAAGGGGGGTGAATCATGTAACAGTAGTAGTATAGACTGCAAATTAACAGGGGAATGGGGCGAGTGAAAATCCTGATGGGTCTGCATAAAAGGATAAAGAAAAAAGGAGAGGACCTCTTTTTCATTGTACATTGGGATTTGAACAAGAACCACAGGGTAAGCTGAATTGCCCAACTCCAAATCATCTTTTATAGGCTCCCATTTGTAGCGCTTTTCGGGCTTTCTCGCAAACAGCTTCACCAGCAAAATCACTACGCCCATGTACACCCTCTCAATAAACAACATTACAGACATGATCAAGCAAACCATGACAGCGAGTTTAAGGAGCGGGACGATCAATGGTGCTTTGATCTGAGCCCAGACCATGCTAAATTGCTCCGTCATATCATCTCTGCCCCCTATAAAGCCATCCGGAAGAAGCGTGGCGGATGGAAGCCTATCCATTTCTCTGTTTTTGTGCCACGAAAATAGAGTACGGACAAAAACAGAGGAAAGAAGAGGAGTTTCTTAGAGGTAAGCAGGCAACAGATCTACAGCTCAACGTATATAAAGCTTTTTCCTTGCGAAAAGCAAAAGAATTTTGTTAATTTCTTTTTCCTCTGATTTTTGCTTCTTGGATACGCAAAACAAACAATGGTGGCAGAGCTGGAATGTCAGAGACACTATCTAGCTCGAACCACCCACTAAATTTAGGAAGGTCTAAAAGATTCTTGACTGAATATCTCAAAATATTAAACCCTTTGAGACGCAAAATAACATCTGAAATAAACCCTCCGCAATGTGATGCAGAATTAGGATATGTTCACGGGGGAAAAGAAAGAAGAAGAGGGTTTCTTCTTTCTTTCTTTTTTTTTTTTTTTTTTTTTTTGGGGGCCCTTTCTTTACCTCTCAGAATATACCAAAACGCTAAGGGTTTTTTGGCTTCTTTAATCAAAAGAAGAGCAGCAAAAGCAGAAAAATGCCTGCAATGGCTGCAAATGTATGTTTGCAGGAGACCAGATAGAGAAACAGAGAGAGGGAAAATACGGAAGAGAGAGATTGTCGACGGGCGAGAGAAGGGCGGAGAGAGAGGAGAAAGAGAATCACTCTTTATAGAAGGTTTGTTTGGGATTTCTAGTTCGGGTCTGTTCTATTTTTACCCCTTGTTTTTGCTCTACCAACTCTTTCAATTAAAAGTTTTTTTCCGAAACTTTTTTTGTTTTTTGGTTACAAGCTTTCAAATTCTTCTCATTCGTAGTATATCGTCTAGAACCACAGAGCACAAATGCCAAGGCCAACAATAATGTCATGTGTTTTTTTTTTCAATTTGTACATTATTTTGGTTCTGGTGTGCGGTTGACATTTATACGTGCAATAATTGAATGACAATGTGGAACTCACCGCCGGCTGTTACATGCAGTTCCCGGCATGCAGGCCCTCCGACCAATTACGTCAGTCAGACAGCTCATTCTTTGATATTCCTACGTGTATAATTATGTAATAATCTCCATATTTTGGTAAGGTAATTAACTCCGAACGCAACAACGCTCATTAACGTTTAATTTTTTTTTTTAAATTTTTGTTTGGAAAATAAAGAATGAGAATTAATTTTGGGAGATCAATGAAACGGACAAGCAGATGAAGTGATTCCGGGGAAATTATGCCGAATTGACACAAGTGCCCTCTCACGGTCACTATCTATGTGACAGCTCAATGGCCTTTTGGGTAATTCGCTTTTGATCTTAATCAAAACAATTTTTTCTTCCTCGGTGGGGGTAGATATCAAGCCTCTATTTATGTTAATTCCGGCATTCTTTGACTCAGATAACTCAATGAGTGCCCTAAAGATGTCAAATTAGCTCCCTCTTAACTCCACTAAAAGTTTAATCAAGCCAAAAGAAGTTGAAAAGTATTTCGTTATTTGAGCTGCATTTTTTATTGTTAGCATTTTCACTATTTGTTTTATTATATAGTCTAATAAATGAAACCTATAAAATTAAAGTGATGGTGGGAGTGTGATTAACAAAAATAGGAGTGCAAATAACATTTTCCCTTTTTTTTTTGTATTTTTTCAAGATTCTTCTCCAAATTTAGTAATATTCTTGAGAAAAACATTTCTTAGAAATGTTTTTGGTGACTTTCGAACATAAGTTGGTAAGTCATTATCAATTCAAACTATGTCACCTAGCGGACTCTCAAGTTGGCTATGAAAATTAATCTGCCACCACTAACTGGGCTAGAAGCAGATAACGGCTCGAGGTTTGATTTTGATTACTCATGAGAATATACATTCTACACTGATATTAGGGTTAACCTTAAAATTCCCCCGCTTGATATTTCATGTTTCCCATTTTGTCTCTGTTATGGTATAACTTCTCCAGACGAGATCCATGGCGTTCAAGTAGACCCTGTGAAAGTGCCCTAAGGCTCAGTGACACGAGCACGAGATACGCATGGTGAAATCAAAGAAACTAGGTATTTGTCGATAAAATTCTCAAACATTGAGGGCCAATTTGTGCTTTTTTTTTTGTTTTTTTGTTTTTACTTGCATGTAGCACTTGCATCATACTCCCAATAATTAATCTCATTCAGGATGTATTTATCTTTTCTTAATATCATGCGCGTCTCACGTGATGAGACTGAACTTCACCATGAAAAGATTGTCAATTATTAGCTTGATGATTAACACACGATAAACTAGAGAAATGCACGCGATCGATATTACCCAAAAACTGTTTATTTTTTTGGCAAATCAAATAAATGATCGCAACAGTAATGTCTGTCTAATCAAATTGAAAGCTTTAGAAAAACAAGAGAGCCTCTAGAAAGTGGTTTTAGAATTAGATGCTTGTCAAATTAAGTCACTGACCTTCGTTAGGATGTCCACATATGAAATTAAACAAAAAGTGGTTTTTCCAGCAGGAGGTGGAGTGCTGGAGTTTAATACTAATATTTTGGATGACTTGTTTGGTCTTGAAGGGTTCCCTTCCAGGTTACAAAGCCCTCGCATACTTTAATTTTGTTTGTCAAAACAGTCATAATAATTATTTCCTATAATTATTTTACTTTAATCGTAATTTCAATTAATAAACTCCACCGGAGCGGGGAGCAGTGATTGTCTGTGTAACTCATCATCCTCAGCACACATAAGTCAGACTCAGCTCCTGAAGAAACTTTTTTCGCTTAATTCAAAATGCAGAGTCTGCAAATCATCTGTTGTGTGTTCGAAACTTCGAATGAAGACAAATTAATTAATTCATCGGAAAGGGAAAAGATAAAGAAATGACGCTATAATTATTAAAAGTTGAGGGGTTCGTGTTAAAACGTATTAATCATCATAAGTAACCTACTACAACTACGACCTCCCAACTGTTATAATTTGTCATATATACGCACATGAAAATACGGACAGATGTACACATGAAAAGATATCTCTCTCCAGTTAATTAATTACGTGAAGCTTGAGTTTCTTGCCGGGAGATAGTACTTGTTACAGCTAGCTTTCTAGTAGCTTGAGTTTCTTGCCGGGAGATACTTATTACAGCTAGCTTTCTAGTAGTAATAGAAACGTTAATGTTGTCGAAATATGGAGCTACTTATTTCAACTTCTAAAAGGTTTTATTTTTGTTTAAAATCATGGACTTTGTAGAATGTCAAGAGGATCAGCTTTCCACGCAAAGGTTCGAGTTTGGGAGAGTGAAACTGGGTAGCAGCAGCAGCAGCTAACGCCTCCTTTCTTGTTAACACCAGACGGGCTAGGGTTGCAAACGAATCGAACCGCTCGCAAGCGGCTGCTGCTGCTGCTGCCTCGTTTCTTGTTAACATCAGAGGGGCTAGGGCTGCAAACGAATCGAGCCGCTCGCGAGCGGCTCGAGTCAAGCTCGATATTAATCGAGTTCGAGTCGAGCTCGAGCCGGCTCGAGTCAAACTCGAGTTCAAAATATTAAACTCGTTAGTCTCGCAAGTTTGAGTATATATTTTTTTTTATTTTTATTTTTATTTAATAATAAAATTACGTATATTATATATATATTTTATTTTTTATTTTTATAGTAAAATTACGTATATATCCTTGATATTTTATTATTTATTAAGAAAAAATATTATTTTATTTATTTTTTAAAAATAAAATAATTATTTTTTATTTTTTTCGAGCTCGAGCTCGGCTCGACTTGATTCGAGTCAAGCTCAAGTTTGAAAATTGCCGGCTCGAGTTTGAGTTTGATAAAATTTAATCGAGACTCAGATCGATTAGCTCAAAACTCGACTCGGTTCGACTCGTTTGCAGCCCTAAGACAGGCAAACTATTGAGTCAGTCAACATCCGGTGATACTGTACAAAGCAAACAATAATGGGAATAACAAAAAGCAGTCCAGTTCGGAGATAGCCATTGTTGCCCTGTTAAAGAAACATGTCTCATCAATCAAATGCTTCAGTTTCACAAGTCGGTTTAGTAGGATGGGTTCCAAGTACTTCAAAGTTCAAACATCTTTTTCTAGTTCTGGCATCAATGGATACATACTTATTATTACTTCATATGGTTTCTTGTTGCTTTGCCAAAACAAGAAGAAAAGAAATCAATGATGGGGAAGTATGAGTAAAATGATGGGAAAACGGAACTAACCTTGTGTTCATTCTGAATACAGTTGGACCAAATGAATTGACCCACGTTGTACGCCATTTTAGAATGATATATAATGGTACAAAGACCTCGCGGTAAAGCTACAAAAATCTGTCAATCTGGTCAACGATACAGGCAAATATCTACGTACCCAACCAGTACTGCAAAACTCCAGTTTAAACTTTCGCAAAAACTTCTCACGTTATAATAACTATTTGGGGGAAAAAAAATTAAGTTGTCTTATTTAAAAAAAAAACCAACTGAAGTTATTAGAAGTTTTCTTTTCTTGAGAGAAAAAAAAAAAAGAAGAGGTTATGAATTTTTTGGCAAACAATAAAAAAGAGATTTTTTTTAAAAGGAAAAAAAAGAGCTATATATTGGAAGTGGAAGTTATTAGAAGTTAAATAAACTTAATTAATTATTTTTTGTGAGATTAAAATTGGAAAACTAAAAGATCACGTAAAACTTTAATATTAAGTTGCAAATTAGAAAGGTGTGCAAATTAGAAAATATTAAGTTGTTTTTATTAAAACCAATGGAAGTTTTATATTTTGAAAAAGAAAGAAGTTATGATTTTTTTGGCAAATTAAAAAATTTATTGGATGTAAAAATTATAAGAAGTTACTAAACTTTAGTAAATATTTATTTTTGTGAGAATGAAAATAAAAAAAATAAAAGATGACGTGAAATTTCAATGCCAAACTCTCTCCTCATACTTTTTTATATATAGAAAGATAATGGGTCTACAACTACAAGCTAGCAAGCTTGTCACATTAATCCATCTACCAACTCGAGCATAAAAGCAAGAACAAGTTTAAGATTCTCGATGAGGCCTTGTTTGGATTGCTTGTTTCCGTCGGAAAATATTATCGTTTTCCGTGATCATATTTCTCTATCACCTTTTTTCCTCACATATATCAAATTGCTACAGTAATTTTTTCATGAAAAATGATGGAAAATGCAATCCAAACGCAAAATTTTCAAGATAATATCATATATATTTTGGGCCCCACACTTGTTCTTTTCTTTCATGCACACTTGACCGTGGATTTAATTATTATATTTGGATGTATACTTCTTGGTAAGAACAAAATTAGCAGTTGGAATTCCTATCTAACTTAATGAATACTTAAAGAGTAAGCTGCATTGTTTAGCCTCCTAATAGAGCTGAAACGGATGAATGTATCCAATTTGGACTTTCCCTGGAAGAACGTAATCATCTGCTATAATATCTTCCGGCAGCTAGCATTGGCGTTTCTCGCTTTAGAGACTTCTCAAAGCTGCTACCTGACAAAAGATTTGTCCATGGATTGACTTGGGTAGAACCCCTTGCGTCACCATTCCGTGGACTTGCAGATTCTTACACAAATCACTTTTTTTTTCCCCTTGCCTTGTAAAGACTCTTGTATCAGTAGTAGAAATTGCTGCCTTTAATTCACAGGTACTGCCACAGTGATGAGGAATCGAACAGGAACAACGCAATTTAGTTCGCCACCATTGAGCACTCCTCCTATATAATATTATTATAATTTCAAAAACCGCTACAACCTCAAGAAAGGAGGACAACGTAATTTTCAGGAGTGTCCGAGTAAATCCTTACAGGGTCCGACTAATTCCCTGTGACTCGAGTCCGACGCCCCAATCCGACCAAGGTACGATAAGTGCACAGGCGTCCCCATAGCGCAGTTTCGAACCCGAACCTGAATGTCCCAAGGAAACGCTGCTACCACGTGGCTAAATCCGCGAGGGCACGCAATTTTCATATACGCTATTCAAACTTTGCCAGAAAGGAATATATACTGATACAAGTTCTAGCTAGGATGCATGCGTACATATATACTAGCAAGTCTTTGTTAGGTGGAGCGATGAATTATTCAGGATCGAGTTGATGGAGTTGGGGGAATTGTTTCGTGGCACGCGCTGTCGTTTCAGTTCGCAGCTGCTACAGCTAGACATTGAAAAAAAAAAAAAAAAAAAAACAGACAGACATGTTATGGAGACTGCTCGACTGTCCATGATCTCTCAACACCCCTCAACGTACGCACAACATTTAGTCGCTGTGTTAGAATTTCTCCCTTCTTTTTGCGTTCTTCTTTTTAAATTTATTTAAATGTTTGGGCACCCGTAAATCAATGGCATGCCATAGCAGCATTTGAGTTTACAATTGAAACATCTAACGTTTGTTTGATCGCACTATCTATCTGTACCGTGCCCTGGAAGTTCCCCGGCACAATGAGAAGAATGCAGAGAATATCCGCAAACATATAATTTGGTGGTTGAAAACATTTTGTGCCTTGGGTTTCAAATCCCCGAAACGCCCCGAAGCTTTTGTTCCTCAGTCGGGCCTTGCAGATTGAATTGCTTCACAGTGGTTAACGGCACGAAGAATGATATCATAGACTCTTTTTTCTTTTTCTTTTTTTTTGGTGGGAAAACCAACCAAGTTAGTAGCTTGTGCAAAAATTTAACGAATTTTTTTTTTGTTGTTAATAATTGAAAACTCTGTCCTATAATCAATTTCAATGAAATACGTTTAGATTATGAAACGTCGATCTACCGCATCGGATTCTCTAAATAAACAGGTCTTCGTCTTTCGCAGCCTCTTACCAACTCATAGACTTGGCACGATGAGATATTGACACCATCATCATCATATGTACTGTTTAGATTTGACTATTTCTTGCAAAAATTTTAATTTCCCATAGTTACTCGATTGATCGATAAACCTTCCTATAATGACATATTTTCTAACTAATCACCGTGTAAGATCCCCGTCAATTATGAATTTCTAAAATGTCTTCAACACAACCACCCCCTCCCCTCCCCCCAAATTGTTCTTTAGGTTGCAAAGCATCGCTGTTACAGTAGTTTACAGGTCCAAAGTAGGATCAATAGAAAGATATTTGATAAGCTAAGAAAAATTTTCAAGTTGCAAAATGCAGGGTAGAATATTGCCAGTAGAATGTAAAAGATGAAATTTCACTGTCCATTTCAGGAGAAATATATTGCTAATCAAGAAGGTTCCAGTTTTCTTTTCTTTTTTTTTTTCCCCGTTTGGAAGTATTACCGCGGTTTGACTGCTAAAGTTCTGGTAAGTGTAGTTGGTAGACTCTCACAGCAGACATGGAGGGCGATGTTGTGGCTAAGCTGTCTCCTGAGTTCTCATCTGAGATGTTGTGAAGTTCATAGTTAATTAACCCTGGATTAGACATCGGACCTTACCCGGACTATCATTCAGCACCTAATCCGCATAAACATATTGGAGTTTAATTGTGTTGATCGCCTTCCTTCGCCTTTTTATCTCGTTTCCATTGACAAACAGAATTAGTCTCGTCTCGTGGCATAATAGTTTACGAGGATTACTGGTATTCCACAGCAATAGAAAATGGCTTTCTGCTTCATGCATTAGTTAGGAGATTGACCTCAGAAAGCTTTAGCGACCTGTTCATCTCGCATAGGACGTAGTACCGTTAGAAAACCAAGGTCAAATACCATCTGCTCTTCTGGAGTACTAAACAATTTGGCCATGAGATTTCTCCAGGACATTTGTATTATATGGCCACCATATTCACAAAAACTTAAAAAAGAAAAATGTTGGACGGTGCCACTGCCAACTCATAATTAATGTTGCTTCTGCTGTTGTTATACTTATAGTCATATCGTAGTGGGTTAACCAATTCAAATAAGAATTCCTTGGGAATGCTACCGCTCCTGAAATACTACTGCGTTGCAAGACTTAGCGTGCTGTAGTTAATACTACTAGTACTACGTACGTAGGAAGTTGAGCCAAGCGGCCGGAACACTTGGAGCTGGAAGGGCTACCAGTACTCTATATCGAGCTGGGAACTCGATCGGGTGGAAGGGTTTGGAGATCTTCTGGTTCTGGAAAGAAAGAAGTCAAGAAGATTATCAAAGGTACTATTATCGCCAGGTTTATATATACATGCACGATAACCTTTACTAAGTAGAAGGGAAGGATATTGCCAGCTGCGTAAAGTGTGGTTTATACCTCCCTGTTTTAAAACTCGGACCGGACGGCCGAACCGAGAATTGGCCAATTGTCCGGTCCGAATTAATCCTAAAAACTGAAAAATCAAAAATTCGGTCAAATCAGATCAAAAACCGGATTTGATCGAAAAAATGAATCCGATCTCTTTTTTTTTTTCTTTAAAAAAAAGGTCAAAATATTTTTAATATGATGTTTTGATCCTTAAATTGTTAAAAATTATTAACATACCTCAAATATTTCATACTTTATAAATATTATCTTAAAGTTTGGTGTTATTTTTCAATTAAATCCATAATTTTAATTCTAAACATGTTAATGCTTATTAAATAATATTAATTGCTACTTGATTGCTCTAATTTATTTGTATTTTCTTATTAAATATATTTGAAACATCAAATATATATGAATATACCTTTATTAATATTAACATGTTATTAAGTATTTTACATATAACATTTTAATTTTTAAATAAATTTTATTTTTGATATCATCCAATTCAACCCCTATCGAATCCGGTTAAACCCATTGACCCTAACCTCTGAGCTCGACCGAGTCGATATCCGATCCGGTTCTGAAAACATAACTTTATACTACAAAATTAGGTACTCCAGGAAGGAAGGAACGTATGTACAGTTGGAGAACGTATGATTGACGGTGTAAAGTTGCAAACAAACAAGTATGGACATTCTGCGGTTGGCGGGTAGTTACGAAATACTGCCATGGCCTCCGCTTCTGATTTCTTAATCTTCTTACTACATAATTGATAGTACTTCCTAGGCATGCATACGTTGAGTGTTACAAACTACCTACCTGTAAAAGTCCTGCAAAATTTAGAAAATCCTAAACCGTTGAATTAAGCAATTACATTGATCGATCGTATACTACTCAGAATTATTATTATTATTGTTATTGTTATATACAATATAATGGTGCCGTTAGACGACAAGCTTGGTCCAGCCCCCGGCCCTCCTCGAAGATGGAGAGAAGAATCCTATAGAAGCTTGCGAACATATGAGACGACTGAGAGAGCCAATGAAGGACGACGATACCTCTACGGCATTTACCCTTATGCCTTTTCTTTAAAATTTATTTGCTTATTTGTTTAACGTGTTTTAACTTTATGCTAAATAAATAACACTGGGCATGTACAAAACCATGATGCGAGAGGCATCGCCATCACCTATCCAATAATCGAATACCAATTCATGCATGGTATCAGATTGTTGTAACCCACTAAACTGGTGAACTCTAATGCTAAAAACAAAAAAATTCTTTACATCTCAATCAGACGTAGGCGCTTGATGAGATCGAATGGTGTCGGTGATTGATCAGCAATCACCTTTATGATCCCCAAATCCAACATCGTTTTGGCAGTCAATTTGCAAACAGTGCTATGTTTTTAGAGTTCCATTGATTGAGATTCTTGTACAAATGACTGATCTTGAATTTGGTAATCAACCATTAGAAATAAACGAAATTGTGCGATTTTCTAATGCAAGAACGTGTTTGCAGTGCCAACCGACGACATTAAAATATAATATAAAAGATATGCAAGACTGTATTGTCTACAAACCCTATTTACCCCACCTACAGGTACTCTTGTAAGTTGTAAAAAGATTTTTTGGTTGGGAAAAAGGAATTGTTCCTCTACTTTCACTCATTTTGGGAATTCAGGAGACTTGTTTGTGATGGCGGGAGCAAAAGGTAGCAAGAACACCATGGAGCGCTAGCGTGATCACGGTCCATACTGACGGTTGGCAATAATAATGACTCCATAATGGAGATGCGGGGTATCGATCCCCGTACCTCTCGCATGCTAAGCGAGCGCTCTACCATCTGAGCTACATCCCCTCTTGTACATCCTGTGGGAATGGGGAATGGAATATTACGGGGTCAGCAACTAGAATTATCCGCAAACGATGATGGTGCCGGTGCTTAACTAGAATAACCGATTTGCAATTTAAATTGCCAGAAAATTCGCGTAGCTTCAAAAGTGTCGCAAACTCCAATTTTAGATTAAAGTATTCGGATAGTCACTAAATTTTTTCGAAAGTCAAAATTTGATCGCTTAATGATTAATATTATATTTCTACTATCAAAAGTGTGAATTTAAATAATATTATATTTCTATTCGTTGAACTATCAATGGTGTGAATTTTGGATCACTTTGTCTGATTCCATCGTTAACTCTACCAACTTTAAAGGTTTGCACGATTCGTAAGGCACATTATTAATAGTTAAATTTGACAAAGTTATCAATGACATCATATGAAATGACTCAAAATTTATACTTTGAATAATTTAATGGGTAAAAATATGCTATTAATGATTGAATTACCAAAACTCAACCATTCAAGGTCTAATGGCTATTGAATAATTTGCTCACAAATTTATTGGAAGCACTGAAAAGCTACAGGAAAAATGTTTCTTTTATTCCATCAAACATTCAATTACAGTTGCACACTAATATTGGTGCTTATTGAGAAATGAACTTAGACGTGGGATTGGATGCAAGTTGGGTACCCCGTCCCGTCCATCATTTGGTTATTTTGACCCGTATTTTGCAGTCAACCATTTTCTAACTATTATTCACCCTGCATATCAATAAGTATCTAGTTATAAGATACCCGCTGAGATAGAGTCAGGATCAACAAAGTGCTTGTCCCGTCCAATTTATCATTTAATTTTAAAAAATGATTTATATTAATTTAATTTTGCATTTTACACATTCATTTAAATTTTAATAAAAAATTTTTTCTAAAAAAAATCTCCCATCAAAAAACAAAATGAGAAGAGAATAAAAGAAAAAAAGAAAAGAATCTAAAAGAATTTAAAATCAATAAAACTTTGAAATAAGTACCCTTTTTTTTTAAATATATGTTCCACGTTAATTAAACTATTTTCTATAAAATATAAGATCATGATCTTTACAAATGAATATTGTAAATAAACTATAGTCTCTTATATTTGTAATGCAATTTGTTCAATGAAATTGCTTATTTAACTCTAAAAATATTCTTTTATAATATATGTACAAAAATAGAAAATATATATATGAAGGACGAATTGAATACTCATGGATTTTTTTAATTATGTAATCTTAACCTGCTTCGCATCTAAACAAGTACCTGACCTCCTTTTGACCTGATCAAATAATGCAGATCGAGTATTCTAATTTTCGGATCAGAGCAAATCGAATATGGCAAGTTTTCTAGCTAGCGGGTAATTTTGCTTGTCCCTACTCAAAAGTGCTGATTTTACTAGTTAAAAAAAAAAAACTAAAAAGCGAGCACAAAAATGTTACTGCTACCTAGACAGCAGGGCTGCTAAGGAAAAGGCAGAAAAGCACTAAGTTTAAGTTACCTGAGAATAAGAGTATTGTCTACAAACCCTATTTACCCCACTTGCAGGTACTCTTAAGTTGTAAAGATTTTTGGTTGGGAAAAAGTAATTGTTCCTCTACTTTTGCTCATTTTGGGAAATCAGGGGTCCTGTGATGGCGGGATAAAAAGGTAGGAACCATGGAGCGCTAGCATCATCGCGGTCCATACTTGCGGTTGGAATAATAACTCCTTAGTGGAGATGCGGGGTATCGATCCCCGTACCTCTCGCATGCTAAGCGAGCGCTCTACCATCTGAGCTACATCCCCTCGTACGACTGTAGCAATGGAAGTTAGATAGACAATAAATAGAATCATCCGCAGACGATGATGGTGCCGGTGCTAAACGAGAATAACCGATACCTGTTACAATGCCAGAAGATTCGCGTAGCTTCAAAAGTGTCGAAACTCCAATTTTAGAGTAAAGTATTTTGATAATCACTAAATTTTTTTAATAGTCAATATTTGATCACTTAATGATTAATATTACATTTACATTGTTCTACCATCGAATGTATGAATTTAAATAATATTATATTTCTACTTATCCAACTATCAAAATATAAATTTTACGACATTTTGTATTTCTACTTATTCAACTATCAAAATATAAATTTTAGAACATTTTGTTTGATTTCATCGTTAACTCTATCAAATTTGAAGATATGTACGAGTCACAAGACACATTATTAATAGTTAAATCTGACAGAATTAACAATAACATTGAAATGACTCAAAATTTATATTTTTAATTAACATTGAAATGACGCAAAATTTATATTTTTAATAATTTAGTGAGTAAAAATATAATACTAATATTTGAACTATTCAAAGGTTTAATGGCTACTAGATAATTTGCTCCCAATTTTATTGGAAACACTAAAATTCAACAGGAAAGATGTTTCTTTATTCCATCAAGCATTCAATTACAGTTGCACACTAATACTGGTGCTTATTGAGAACTGAACTCAGAAGCGCTGATTTTACTGGGGGGGAAAAAAAAAACTAAAAAGCGGCCACAAAAAATGTTACCGCTACCGACACAGCAGGGCTGCTCAAGAAAAGGCAGAAAAGCACTACTGAGTTTAAGTTACCCAGAAAATAAAAATAAAAAGAAAAGCACAAAGTTTGCATGCCTACAAACTAAACCTCCCCAGTTACAAAATTAAATCATTCCAATTGAAAAAACAGAAAAAAAAAAAACTAAATATTGGTCTGCAATTGAGGATCAACATCAATCCTAGCCACACCTTCTTCAGCGAGTTTAGGGAGCTCCAACTCTCCGACCACCAATCCGGCGACCCCACTAACCTCCCCCCTAAGTATCCTGTCCTCCGCCTCTTCATCCACATAGTTTGGATCGTTTTCATCTATGGCAGGGGGAGCTGCACCCAGTTCATTCTCCGCGGTGTCCCTGGGCCCCTCCCACGTATACTTTCCCCCGTGACCGGACTTATGCTGACGGCCTAACGGAATCCCATCAATAGGACGACGGTCTTGTCTCTGCACGCCCTTGTCAATCAGTTTCTTTTCTTTGTACTTAAGCGTGTCCGCGTTGTGACTGTCTACTTCCACTTTCTCCACACGCTTTCGCCCCTCCTCGTCTCCGCTTACGGCTCTGAACGTAACAGTTTCTTTGGTATCATCATCTACGCGATTCATTTTCTCAACTTTTATTTTTTTTGCTGCTGAAGAAAAATATGTTGTGGGTGTGGGTCTTTAATGTTTGTTTGAATCGTTATTGACGGGGAGGATTCTACCTGGGGAAGCTAGGCCGAGTGGCAGGCTGGCTGGCAGCCACGGCGTTGAGATTTCGTTGGCAAGGTGGGAGAGAGGGATGAGTGCCACTTGGTGGATGCGGTAACGTGTCTTGTTCCCGTCACCTCATGCAGCGACTAATGCCTTCTAATTTATTTATTCATTCGTGTTTTTAATTTGTCGAAGAGAAGAAAATGGTATTTGCATTTTATTTTTTATTATTTACACGCTCATTATTTATTTTATTTTATAATTTAATAGGTGAAAACTATATGATTAAAATGATAGTAAAAATATGATTAATAAACTTGGAGTGTAAATAACGCTTCACTTTATTGTGGGTTTTATTTGCAGTGTAATAAAATTTTGGTGTCAACAAAATCTTCTTTAATCAAGATTTTATTTTAATTAGTAATTAATAAATAAGATCGTGAAATTTCATTTCATCAAACTTAAATGTCCCTGCACACATCGAATGCTACAAAAGATGGAAACTTAAAAGACTCCGATCAATGAGTTACCTCTCTTGCATGTCTATCTAGACAATGAGGTAGAGCTACCTCATTGTTTCAACTTGACAATGTACAAACAAGCAATTTAGCATCCTGAATCCGATTATCACTATTAGAATTACTGAGTCAAAGATTTTATATATCGTTTGGATTATTAATTTTTGTAAAAAAAATATTATAGCAATCTAATATATATAAAATAAAAAAATAATTAAAAAATACGTCAGAGAAAAGGACCGCAGTTCATTATTTAATTCAGATCCACTTGCACAAATAATATTTATGATTTTCAGGGGTTAATCCGGGTCAAATCTGGGCTGCAATTAGCAACCCGGAGTTGCTTATCTGTACAACTATTTATCTTTCCCGATTGTAGATGGCTCATGGCCCAGATGTGGTTCCGTCATTTTGCTTTTACCCTGGCCCAATATTACTTCGATACACATCCCACAACGTGATGTCTGGATAGGCGTTAGATGTTAGTCGAGGGATGGCAACGGGGCGGGGGACCCCTCCCCCGTCCCTCGCCCCGTTCCCTATTAGTTCCCCCCGTCCCCCGCCCCGCCCAGCCTTGCCCCGCTTTCCCCGCGGGGTTAATAAAATTTTATTATATAATTTTATTATAATTAAATTTTAATAAATAATCAAGTACTAAAATATCAACACATCACCAAATTATTATTCATTGTAATTTTACAATTGAAATTCATAAAAACAATCAAACAGAAGTTATTTGAATACAATCCAATATGATAAAATAAATATAACTAAAATAGTCAAATTTTCACTTTTAGTACAAATGCAATCACTAATTCATCATTGTGTTTGTGCTTTTTTTTTGAGAAAAAAGTGTTATTCTATTAAGTGTAATTAGAAATTTAGTATAAATGTATTAGTAAATTTAGTATATCTAATTAATAAATTCTATTAGTAGACATGTATAATTATTCATATAATTGATAATATCAATTATATTACATAAACTAATATACATTATATAATACATCTAACTAATAATATCATTATCATAAGTTTATAACTAATTAACTTACATATAATATATAGTCATTTATATATATATATATATATTTTTTTTTTGCGGGTGGCAGGGCGGGGGAGTATACCCCCGCTCCCCGCCCCGTTTCTAAGCGGGGGGGGGGGGGGGGGAAATTCCCCCCCGCCCCGTGAGCCTCCCGCGGGGCGGGCACCCGTCCCCATTGCCATCCCTATCCGAGGCAGATACTTTTTTACTTTTTTTTTTTGGGTCAATCAAGGCTAATGGCTCAGTGGCCTTCAAACTTCACCAGTAGCGAAAAAAAATTAAAGGATTGTGCCATAGCACTCTTTTGATCTAGTTGAATCTGGATACCCACTAGCCCCTACAACAGTCTCCTTAGGCTCCCCCTCCCCCTAGATTAGAATAGAGTAGATTATACAAATATATCGTTGCTGAAAAAAAAAAACACAGTTATCTATTCTAAACTCACTTATACTCTTACTTTAACCTATACTTACAAAGAGAATTCACTTGGACCATGAAAAAATCAACGAAACTTGAATCATCGTCAGATCAAATAGATGCCCCACGGATCAGTATAGATTTAAGTAAAATTTAAATCACTTCAAGTGACAGTCACATATAATGATAAAGGATGGAAGACAAAATTTAAAATCTTGACCTCTCACCCCCCCCCCCCCCCCCCCCACAACTAAACCTTAATAAGCACCCCCACTAAACCTTAATAAGCTACGGTGATGACCAACCATTCAAATGGCTATTGGTAAAGGAAAGATATCCTCATACCCTAAATTCCTAATATATAAATACCAAGGGTCATTTTTTAGGAAATTAAAGGAGCCAACCCTCGATTTTTAAGAATAGACTTTTGTACATTTTCGGTAGACAAGATTTTATTAATACACAACAAAATACCGGGCATACCCTTATAAATTTCTAATTCCAATAAATTTCATAAGCAAAAGGAATAGAAAGAAGCTCGTAGCCGCTGCAAATTAAATCAGAACACAACAGCAAATCTTTATGTCATTACAAGCCACGGGAGTGTTTCTTGTTTTATGCAGAATCTCTCCCAACATTTTGATACACACACACACTTAGTAGTGTTAGACGAAGACACACAGCATAAACCAACACACAATAGTGACAGACCAACGATGGAATACAAGAGATCATCGTGAGACCCCGGAACCAACGGAAGCCGTCGGAAATCCTTTAAAATCATCCATTGGTCAGCCCGTCGAATGAGGATGAACTTCGATCCTTGCCACCCCTTCCTCAGCAAGCTTGGGAGCCTCGACTTCACCCACCACCACGCCTCCCTCATCATCGTCATCACCAGCAGCGCTTTCTCCCTGCTTCACCAACCTCGCCTCTGCCTCTTCATCCACATAATTAGGATCCTTCTCATCAATGGCTGGGGGGGCGGCCTGCAGCTCATTCATGAACTCTTCGTCAGGGCCTTCCCACGAGTATTTCCCTCCATGTCCCTTCTTGGGATCATGCTTCAGCGGCAGCCCATCTGCAGGCTGGCGCTCCATTCTCTGCACCCCTTTGTCAATCAGCTTCCTTTCGATATACTTGAGGGTATCCACATCACGGGTCTTCACCTGGACCCTTTCCACGTGCTTTCTCCCTTCTTCAGCTCTGCAATCCGCTCTGATTTCCATTTTCTCCTTCTTCTCCTTGTCCTTGTGAACGACGGGCTTCATTCTCTTCCGAATTACCTTTTCTCTTTCAACACCAGACAATAAGAGGTTATATACACTAGTAGTATAATTTTTTTTTTTTTTTTTTTGAAATTTGGTACGTGGTTTCACTAAAGTAACGAGACCACTGCAAGCAGATTAATGTGCGACTCGCCAATCTTGGTCTTGATTTCTTCGCCCGAGGTAGGTTGTTCATTTATTTATAGAAGAAGAATAAGGACTAGGATGCTGGAAGGTGCTGGTGAATTGATGACAAGGACCAGCTAGAAGGTTCCGACTGTTCTAGATTCTTGCAATGGTCAGAAGCTGGTAAAGATGGTACTACTAGTATTACTACGGAAGATAAAGATGGTAAATTGCACTTCAAGTTTGGCATAAAGCAGCCTCTAGCCTTTCCAAAAAGGGTGTGTTATCCAGAGTTTGCTTCTGGGCTCAACGAACTCATAAGCAGCCCCAAAAAAAAAAAAAAAATTGCTATTCCAATAATGGACTTTCATTTGAAGAGATGGCAAAGTTAGATTAACACCCGAAGCTAATCCACGGCAAGGTGCAAAGCACAATCTAAGATGAAATTCACAAATCAACACCATCCAGCCAATTGGCAACTGGAAGTGCAGTTGAGAACCTTAAATCCAAGATAACTACCCAACAATTTTTCGATGTGGGATGGAATCTCATCCCCCCTCTCCCCGAGCACACGTCTCACCAAATTTATTGATTTTTTGCAACTGTCGAGATAATTGAAAATCCTCAACAAAATTAGATTAACACTCGAAGGTAATCGACGTCAAGGTGGAGCCCATGAACCCCCAACTGTCTAAGGCGAAGAGAACTACTTGAATTGAGACTACTAGTGACTATTAACATGTGGAAATGGAATGGGGAATTTATGACAAAAATTATATCCCAGAATTTTTGCTTCCTTCTGCCTTTCAGATTTCCTCTCCTTTTGCCTTTTTTTTTTTTTTTTTTGCTTTGGGAACCAAAAAAGAAAATGGACCAATAATAATCTTCCGCGGGAAGCAGATAACGACAGTGGGACGGCGTCAGATTTAAAAAAAAAAAACGAAAAGCCACAACATTAGAGAAAGCAAACGGTCCCCTAGTGTACTTAATTCAGTATTACAATAGCAGTAGAAGGAAGAATAGAATGTATAGAATTCGATTGGTCACTGCCTCCTTGGGGCTCTGTATTTCTATGCATGAGCATGAACCTCGAAATTCCAAAAGATTTTCCTTAGTTGACACACACGTAAAAGAGAAGTTAAAAATGCGTATTCATTTCGCTTCCTCCATCTATAAATTTAACCTTTCTTTTCTACCTCTCTCGCTGTGAAAATCATTGACGCGTGGTGCTCTTGAATCATCAAATGGCAGCAAAAATCCAAGGCATGAAGCTGAAGAATGTTGTTGGGGATGACGACGGCAGCGACGACGAGAGGGACAGTGCAGCAGATGACTTAGGTGGCCTTTCCTTGGAGAAATTGAAGCTTGGTCCCAGTAAAAAACTTGTTTTTTTTTTAAAAAACTCCTAGTTAAAAATGCGTATTCATTTCGCTTCCTCCATCTATAAATTTAACCTTCCTTTTCTACCTCTCTCGCTGTGAAAATCATTGACACGTGGTGCTCTTGAATCATCAAATGGCAGCAAAAATCCAAGGCATGAAGCTGAAGAATGTTGTTGGGGATGACGACGGCAGCGACGGTGCAGCAGATGACTTAGGTGGCCTTTCCTTGGAGAAATTGAAGCTTGGTCCCAGTAAAAAACTCCTAGTACTGTGTCTGGGCGGCTTGTTGGCGCACAGGGTGCACAAGCGCGACTCGGCCTCGGTCCAAGGCCGCCGTCCGGATCTTGTCTACGGCAACTTTCTGGGTACAGTGTGTTATGTTCCTGGAATTATGGGCAGCCTTTTTTGCATTGTTGGCCTTCGTTCAGCTCTTAAACCAAATTTTCATCTTCTTTTCTTACAGTATTCAAGAGGCCATTTTGTGGTGAATTCCTCAATTTCTGTTTCCAGCGATTTGAAGTGGGATTATGGTCTTCAGCCAGGGAGTTCGTACAGCTTACTTATGCTTGTCCTCGTATCATCTTTCCACACTTTCTTTCTCCTTAAATTCCCAAAAAAAAAAAAAAAAAAGGTTCTCTGTATTGTTTTTTAACCTCTGCTCGATTTTTCTCGTTTTAGACGAAATATGGATTATGTTCTGAGATTCATCATGGATGATAGTGTGAGACGCAAGGTTGCCTTTGTGTGGGTATGTATGTCTATGTCCGCTATGGCCAGAATTTCATTTACTAAAATTCTGTCGTCACAAAACCAAGAGCTTAATCGAAATCTGAACTTGGGGAACCTTTTTTTTTATTTCTCTTTTTTTTAACAGGATCAGGAAGAATGCATAGACTCTGGATTTCGGAGCTTGCATAACAAGCAGAAGCCCTTATTCTTGAAGGACCTGAACAAAGTTTGGGAAAACAAAGACCGTAGTCTCCCTTGGCCGAGTGGCAAATATTCATCATCCAACACATTGCTCATTGATGACGAGCCCTGCAAGGCCCTCCTGAATCCTGTAACTGGCAGCGTACTTTTGTTGCTACAAAGTCAATAATAAAGGTTCTCTTACTAGTGTTTAGGACCCTGATTTGTTCTGTTATATTTGACTGCAGCCTCATACATCAATTTTCCCTCACCCGTACAAGTCAGACAACTGCAAGGACACATTTCTAGGTACACTGAAATATGTTGTTCGACTGCGTATAACTGTGCAAAGTGTACGACAGATGCCTCATCCTCTTGTTTAATCACCAGGTCCCAAAGGCGAATTGCAGGTCTTCTTAGATGGCCTTGCGGATGCTGATGAAGTTCCTTCTTATGTGAAAGAACATGCGCTTGGGCAGCCTGCAATAACCGCCTTACATCCTGATTGGGGCTACTATGAAAGCGTCGTTCGTCATTTTCAGAGAACAAAGGCAGCTTTAGACAGATAGAAAGCTTACAACATGAACAAATCATTTGGCTACTATTTTTCTTGCTTGAAAAAGGAATAAAAGTTTGGCATTTCGTAGGTGCTGTATGGAGTTATTCTTCAAGTTAAATGGACCAGGGACTTGCCCTATTTCCAACTAAGTTCAGCAGATCCCACAAACCCGTTAAGAATTGGCACAACAAAAACCAGAGGAAGAGAAGGTGGTGAGGAGGAATTAGTACGGACATAAATCAGACATTTTATAAGCTCCATCATCAAATCCAGTATGTAAAAATATGGAAAAATAAAATAACCGGCAGCCTAATGTAATGTTCTAGAGTTGCATGTACCTTACGAAAATACAAGATAAAAAGGGTAAAATTAGCTTCTTTTAACTACCCTGTCAGCCTCTATGCCTCTCCACGATGAACCTACAATCCTCAAATTACAATCAGCGCATTCAAGATGCAGTCAAACTCTCACGCCAACTTCATTGCTGCTCAAATGTCACAGACACATTTATATCAGGAGTTGACCTCTGATCTGGTGTGGGATCTGAAACATTCCAATCAGCATTGTCAGTGGATGTCGAATTTGGATTATCCGCATTGCTTGTGCTGTTCTCCAGTTCCCCATTAGTTTCTACTGACAAGTTAAATGTTGGGGCATGCAAAATGTTGCTCTCCGGTGGTGCTTGAGATACTGGTTTAGCTGACATTATAGCATCCAAAGCACCATGCACAGCAGTTGCTGTTCTGGGTTCAGAATTGTGCTTCCTTCTATGCGTTTTATAACCATTAGGCATGAAGCTTCCAACCACAATCTACCAAGAAGAAAGAACTAGAATGAACATAGTGATATCACGTCTGATCAATGCCAAGCTAATGGAAATCACACATGGATTCCTCCAACAAAAAATCACACGTGGAGATTATACAAACAGTAGCAGTCCCAAGTGAGATTCTACAAAGCATCAGAATGAATGCATACCCATGCCAAACTCATAGGAAGAAGCTTAAGTATCAGTAAATTACAGAGGACGAATCTACTCCTAAGAACCTTAAGTATCAGCATGCAGAGGATAAAGCTACAGCATTAAATGTTTTCACATCAGTGACAAGATATTCAAACTGAAATCTTTATCTGCAGAAAGGCCATGATCCACAATAAGTATATTTGTAATTTTTCTAGCCAGTTTATTTTAGGATTAATCTTTTCTACATTGATAGTGCATACACTATCAGTCTCAGATGAATGAACACTATGCAAAGTTTGAATTTAAAATTCAATTTTTACACATATGTCATGGATTGAACAATGATAGTGTATATACTGCTAGAGAATATATAAGATTTACTCTTTATTTTAATGGACTATCAGACAAAAATCTTCTAAACAACAAATGACCCTAATGGCCTCTTGGACCACGTCTATGTGGAGAAAGCTAACCACAGACTAATAACACACCATCAACATCTAGAGGAGTGATTTAGAATTATGTAGTGAGTGTTTCATACTCCTTTTCCTAGAATTTGTACCCTCAAGTGTATACTTAAGAATGTCAAAAAAAATATCTAATGTGTCTGTGCAATGATTTGTATCTCTAAACTACAGTGAAAACACTATACAAGTCGCAAAGCCATCCATTAAGCTAGAGAGGGCACATGGATGATGCCCTTTGATACGATATCAGCAAACTTGCACTGGAGACTTTTCAGATAGCTTGACGTGCTAATTTTATTTGCAGAAGTGAAACTAATTTGAAAAGTATCTAAATGCCCCCCTGCAGGGGAAGGGCGAATAAAGGCGAGTGTATGCATTCACATGGTAAATTAGGTGTAATTTAGGTGTCTTAATGGGTGCCCAAGTGCCCCCGAAGCACTCATTAGAAAAATCCTTTCTGATAAAGCACATTATGGTTATCTTACATAGGTACTTTTACAATCACCAAAAGAAGACATATGAAGCCTACATCTCCAAGAGACATAACATACCCAACTATATCTCAAAGAATTTTGCTTGAACATGCGAGGTCTTTGTACTGGGATGTTAATTACGCTAGTTTATCATGTTTTATGAATACCATATCCTTGCCATTCCCTTGGAAATGAAGCATCAACTCTGTAATTAGAGAATACATGTATTCCTATATATCATGTTACAAAAGCTGACAAGAAGACATGAAACCGTTCTTTCCCCATAAAGAAAGTTATTATATTTCAATAAGTAATGACAGATTAGGCAGCTCAGCGATAAACAGATGCTAGCAAAATTGTGGCACATAAGAAAGGCCTACTTGGATTGGGCTGGCAGCCAAAAGCAAACCAGCGACTCCACCACCAATCACGCGCCCATCAGGACCAGCTAGTGAAACACTTAATCCACCTGATCGGCTTTTGATGCCTCCATTTTCTGAAATTGTGAATGATCCGGTTAACGTCAAAATCTCAAAGCGGCCCTGCATTTATGAGGACGTTTGTACATCAGCAATATGAAAAGAACAGTTCATCTCATGAACAATTTCTATTTGGCAACAGTTTTACCATAAATACAAACAAAAGTAAGATAAATGGAAATTTCAAACAAATCAACCTCCAATAGAGAGTTCTTTTAACACATAGATATCAAGTAATGTTAAGCCAAAAGCAATAAGTTAATGTTTCTTTATCGTTTGAGGATCAATAACGGCAAGTAAACAACACAGATTTAAACTCAAAAAACTCCAGAATAATGTTCAAAATGCAATGGTTAAAAAGCTCCAAACCAGAGTTCCTTTAACACATACAGATAAATTAACAAGAAGCAAAAACACCAAGATGATAGCCAAAAACAACAAGATAACATTCCTGTAACGTAAGAGGACCAAGTAAGGTAAGTTACTGTAACATTCCTGTAACAAAAGCTAGATGCAAGCTCAAAAAACTCCAAAAGAATGTTCCTTTATGTGAGAAGGTCAGTTACTGTAACTGAAAAGCAAGATTTGAACTGGAAAAGCCAAAATAGTCTTCTATTAACGTAAGATCAATTCACAGGGAAAGAAAGATAGACCACAACTGAAAAACTCTCAACCTTCTTTTAACGCAACAAGAACAGCCAGAATGATGAATTAAACTGAACATATTGTTAGTAAATGATATCCAAAGTTATTGTCCCAAAGATTACTGTCCACAAATAACTTGTACTAGTAAACAAACTGTGATGCAGCAGAGCAACAATAAAGACTTGAAAACGATTCCCACAGCCACGGATTGAATGATCATACCTCGTATGTCAAGATACCCCCAGAAGAACCAGGCTGGCGAATTGTAACATTGGAAACAGTCCCATTTGCAGAAAGAACGCATAAACCCCGGGGTCCCTTTTGTGCAAATGAAAGGATCTTTCCTGCAACATCCTGCATGACAATGTAAATTCGCATAACTAATCAACTGCAGGGGTTTGTCCTCCGCATATAAACTTATAAAAGAGAGAGATGACAGAGGCCATGTCATCCATTTCAATATTACCTCTCCTGTATAGACATTCACCACATGAGGTGTAAAATCCCCACCTGCTGTGCTTGCAAAGAGTTCACCTTAATAAATCAAAGTAACCCGATATCAGAAATCAGTACCATAAACTAATTACTGAAATAAATTAGCCTGCTTTTACCAGAGTTAGTCTTTTATTTCACTCTCTATCTCTCTCTCACACACACAAAAACACACGAGTAACTTACGACTAATGAAAGCTGCAAACTTTAACATTCCTATACATCATACAGGGTACAGAATCATTAAAGATTACTCACAGTCGCAGTAATTGGAAAGTCTCCCAAGGAAAGCGCTATGGAGCAACCCTAACTCTTGTTCTACCTAATTCCTTTCCAATCAAAGCCCCAATCTCAAGAAAGAAATACTTGTTGATAACAGAAGCAACACTAGAAGTTTCCTGGCAAGGCTAAATTCTCTTTTTCTTTTTCTTTTCTTTTTTTAAGCAAAAATTTCACATGTACGTGCGTATACACGGATACTGCAAAATTCCATTCACATTATTAAAATGACGAGAGAGATGCAAGGAAGAAAAAAATACCAAAGAAAAAGAAAAGAAAAACTAACCCAAAGAAGCAAGAAGTTGCCAGTTGCCAGAACCAGGAGGCCTACCACGGCCCCTTTTCGATGAAGAAGAGGAAAAGTGAGGAGGAGAAGTTGGTGATGTCAAAGTAAAGCCAGGTGGGTTTGTAGGCGTAGCCATATATGGAAGTCGCAAGTTTCCTTCCGAATCATACTTCCTTGGCCTTCCTCTTTTCTTTTTACCCCTGGACCCACTGAGCAACCCCAGATCACCACTCCTGCTACTCACACCACCACTCCCCACCACCACCCCACCACCAGGTTCAGCACTACCTCCTCCTCCTCCTCCTCCTTCCATGGTGGCTGCACTCACACCAAGGCTGTTCTCCATGCTCATGCTCACGGCCATGTTCATCACCACTGGCAACACCATCCCTTCGCCACCACCGCTCACCGGCGGGGATGACTCAGTTTTCCCGGGTGACCCGGATTCAGTGCTCTCTTTTTCTTCCAAGTCCATACCACTGTTTCTTGAAGAGAAAACTATATATATGCTTTTCTTTTTTTCTTTTTTTTGGAGAAGGAAAAAAGACACAAAAAAAAAAAAAAGACTACAGCAGGCAGGTACAATTGAATACGTGCTAGTATAGATATAGTACTAGTAAGTAAATACTAGTAGCGAGGAGGGAGTGAATGATTTACGGTAATCTAAAGAGAGAGAAAGAAGGGGGCAGAGAGAGGACTGGGTTTGGACGATTTAGGAGAAAGTTTTGAAAGAAGGTTTGGTGAACAGATGGCGCCACAGGCAGAAGGGTTGAAGATGTTGCTGTCACTTTTTGGAATTTAGTACTCCTACTTACCCTCAGTTAGAGAGATGAGTCTTGTTGAGAGACAGGCAGAGTTTGTAAAGTCGAGTTCCCTCCATTAATGGCCTTACGGTATGGTAACAGAGAGAGAGAGAGAGAGAGTGATTAAGGAGAAAGGAAAAGTGCAACAGTGAATAGTAGTAGTCCTCCGCAGGCTAACCGTGGTCAAGTGTCTGGACTCTGCTATGACCAGAGAAATTTTAGAAAGTTGGGAGTTTACTTGGGGCTTCCTAATTTACCCTTTTCACATTGTATGCATCGTGTATGTATTTACTTATGTACAGTATACTGCTAGTCTACGGCTACTACTTGCTCGTTAGGTGTATTGTGGACTTTTAGAGATACTCGCCGGTTGTACTTATGCATACATAATGATGATATTTTAGGATTTGCCTTCCATATACGGAGATTGAGTTTTGTGTTAGAATATCTTTAAAATCATTTTGAGCACTATAACCAAATGGATAATAATTTATTTATTATCTTATTTTGATTATTCAATATGATAACTTTTGGTGTTTCTGTCCAATTAATCATTTTATCATCTTTTTGGAATATTTGGTATAATGGTTACTAAATCTCTTATTTATAAAATTGCCATCCTAATCTTGCATTATTATGTGCACAAGAAGAAAATAGACATTTATCTAGTTCAATATCTTTTTGGATTATTTGACGAGATTATTATACTGCTAAATCGTTTCTTTTTTGACATGTTATCCTTATTTTAAAACTGAAGCTAATAAAAGATCAAAAGCAGCTCTTGATTAGTCATTTCAATCTTTGTTTTTTAAATTTTATTGAATTCTAAATCTCTATAAGTTTCTTTTTATTTATTATTCATTTTGTTGAATTGTGTCCGAGTTGTCAATAATGATCATGTCGTTTATGTGCTGCCAAGAAATATAACTAGCAAACCCTATTTTTTCCCCTTTTTTTCCCATTTGTTGTCATTTTAGTTCCATCACATCGCTGTTAGTATTTCTCAATAATTGGAAAAATATGTTGATGTCATTTTATTGTTGTGGGATGTTATTGGAGGTAGGGGTGGGCACGGGTCGAGTACTCGCCCTTAACAAGAGTTGGCTGACCCGATTTTAAAATATCGGATCAACCATTTCGCGACCCTAACCAGCTCTTAATGTTTTCGGGTATCCGCTATTCGAGTTCCCAAAAAAATGGGCGGGTCATAGGGTACCCGCCCCTAAAAAAATTATATTTTCCAATAAAAAAATATTCTTTCACTTAATATCAACATGTTTTCCAATAAAAAAAAGTATGCTTTCCAATTAACATTGGTAGAGATATTATAATCAAAATCCATACATCACCATTCTCACATATTTCATCTAATAATGAAACCGATTTCATAAATTTAGTATATAATAGAATTATAATATCTAATAGATAAAACGAAATTTTATGATAATTTTGAGTACATCACCATTCTCACGCATTTCATCATTTTACAACATAACAAACACAAGGATAATAAGTATATGGTAACTTTTCCAACTTCCTTAAGGATATTATGGTACAAGATTGCATCAAAAATGAGTCGATTGTGGAATCAAGTCCGAAAAAGAATTGAACAGAGCTAATAATTTTTTAAGAAAGTATAACCAAAATAATTTTGAAAAAATTTTCCTAACTTTCGTACATCTTTGAAATAGATCTTGTTGCATTAAAGGTGATGAAAAAGAAAAATAAATTTCTTGTACTAAAATAAAGGAGACAAATTTAAGAGACACAATTGCAATAAAATAAATAAATAAATGAAAGACACAAATGTTTTAATTATCTAGCTAACAGAAAATTGGAGCTCAAAACACAAATTTTTGATTGAATTGATGAAAATTTTGCAGGAAATATCGATTGAAGTAGAATAAAAATGAAAAAGAATGAAAGGGATGAACAATTTTTATGATAGAGTTTCACAAAATTTTTGTTGTTTTATTCATTTGGTTCAGGTTTCACCAAGAATATTCACTATTTTTAGACAAGATGAGAAGAGGCGGATCATATGAGATTAAAATATAAGATTGTGAACCACTTTATTTACACTTAGGATTAAAAATTATAAAATTATATAATGAACCCTTATTTTTTTAATATTTATATAATATACCCTGCGAGTCCGGTACCCGCAGATTTTTATTTTGATGATCCGTATCCGTTTTTACGGGTACCTGACCCGCATCTGCCCCACTAAGAAAATAGGATCGGATATTCTATTTTTCGGATTGAATCGGATCCGGTTAATCAGGTTTCGGATCGAATTGGATTTTTTGCCCACCCCTTTAGAGGAAAAACACATCTATAAGAATAAATAAATTGCATACTTTTGAATATGGAAAAATTAGCATAAAATGAGGTCTGCACAATCTCTTGATGGTGCTCAGTTCCTAAAATAATGTCGTTCTTGCATGCATGATGTTAGATTTAATATATGCACAAATATTATGGTTTTGAACAATTCAAATACCCAAAAATATATTCAAGTCATTAAATGAAAAGGCAAGTTAATAAGCATTTATAACGTTTGAAAATTCACAGTTTTCCATGCAATAAAAATTGCTCTAATAAGGAAAAAAAGATCATCATAAAAAAGTTACCGGCAAGATTATGGTAAATAGAAAACCTGTCTTCGTGATTAAATCGAAGCCCAAATTTATTATGGCTTTCTTCTTCTTCAAATAGATTTGAATTGCCGTCGGAGGTCATTCTAAAATCTGAAGAATTGGAGCGCGCAACGGATAAACTTAAGGGCAAAAATGGGAACGAATAATTACGACGAAACGCTTAAAAGCATGAGAAGCGCCAGAAAGCCAGTCAACGGGTGGTGGGTTGTTGAAGTAATAAACCATTCTAAATTAATCCCTTGTTTAGTTTCTGCAAATCCCGAAAACAAAAAAGTCTATGGGCTTGACGACTCGAGAATAAAAATTCCTTCTAATCACACTTTTTCCTTCTAATCACTTGTTGGCTAGTCGATTGGTTAGGATAATTTTTTGAAAAAAAAATTACTATAACACTTTTTCGATATAATATATATGAAATAAAAAGGTTGTTAAAAAATGTGTTGATGATGTAATTAAATAAATTTTAACAAATAATTTACTATCAATTTAGAGATGTAAACAAATCGAAAACCCTAGTATTTAGATTTATTTAATTATTGTAATGACTTTGAAATTTTATTTAAACTTAGTTTGTTGATTTACCAAATCGAATTTAAATGAGCGTTTATCGACGTTAAAAGTTAATAAATATAAAATACTGGTCAAATTTGATTTCACTATTGGTCAAATCAACCTTTGAACGAGCTATTATCAAATCAAATTCTATTTAAATATTAAGTAACTCGTAGCATCTTTCAAACTTAACAATAGTAAAAGGGATAATTTCAGAAACCTCCCTTGAGATTTCATGAAATATCACCTAGATCACCTAAACTTTTCAAAATCTCACTTAGCACCCTTGAAGTGATAGCAAGGCCATATACTAATATCAAAGGTGATGAATTGTCAATAATACTCTCATATTTAAATTTTCTAAACTTGTTTTTCTTTCTCTAAATTTCCTACTTTTCTTTAACAATGTCTATACAAACATACATACATACATATACATATATATATATATATATATATATATATATGTATAATTGAATTGCAAATGTCAATGAAATTTCAATGCATTTGGAAAAGAATAACTGCAGGTTCTTTTTATTTTTTCCCTTTTTTGGTGTTTCACAACTTTATTTATTTATTTATTTATTCATATTCATGTAGAGCGCAAGAGAAATAAAGTATTTGAAACTCCGAATAGTTTTTCAAATTCTGACTTTTTCTATAATAAAATTTTCATATTTCACACTCATAAAAAAAAGTCTGTCTATTTTGAATAATTTTTTTGTATGATATTGAAGTTGAATTTTATCTATTACTAGGTTTTTTTTTCCTCAAATGCATGATTTTTTCAAATTCTAGCTTTTTCTGTAATAAAATTTTCATATTTCACACCCATAAAAAAAGATCTGTCTATTTTGAGTAAATTTTTTGTATGATATTGAAATTGAATTTCATCTATTACTAAGTTTTTTTTCCTCAAATGCATGATTTTACATGCTAATTACCTTCAACACTATGAAGGGTTCTATTTATAGAAATAGTTTAAAAAATAGTATTTGCTTTTACTATCTCTTCATACTGTAGAAGTGACTATTGGCTATAACATAAAATTTTATCAATTTTCATCTCCTCACTTTTAAGATGGTTCCAATTTAGTACTTTTTTTTTCTTGGTTTATAAAATGTTCATTTTTTTTATAGCCTAAGGGTATTAAAGGCACTAAAATAATCTCTCTCCTCATACATGAATTTTTTAATATTACTTTTGGTTAGAATGACTTCCAATGTTACCAAAATGTCAATTCAAGGGGTGCTAAGTGAGATTTTAAAAACCTCAAGGGAATTAGGTGATATTTTATAAAACCTCATGAGAGGTTTATGAAATTATCCCATAGTAAAATCATAAAAGCTTTTATTTTGAAACTTTGGTCTTTGAGCACTCTCTGAGCTACAGAACCATACTTTGGGTCGCATTTTTTGTCCCCCTTTCTGAATTCACATTCAAATGATTGTTTCTTTTGAATCTTTTCTGTGGGCTAAAATTTTAGACAACGAATATCATTATTATTCGGTCATGGCTTTAATGAATTTCAAAAAAGTACTGCATGTAATTAACTTCAAATTGCTAATCAACATCTCGGAAAAATCATGTAGTAACAATTTCCTGCTCAACTCCTGCAAGATGAAAGGGTTTTTGGCACTGCAATGCTACCATCCGAGACTTCTTCTTCTTCCATTTTGCTCCTCTTCTTCGTAATCCAAAAGTGTATCAAAATTAAAGAGAAAATGTACATTAAATTGCCATCTCTTTTATTCATCTTTTTGTAACTCAAGAAATATTACATCCCTGGTAGATTATGCAGCACAAGCTTTAATTGGGCTTTTTGTCGTTTTACTGGTAATTTCAATATAACTCCTTGATGCACAAAGAAAGAATAGTTATGGGAAAACGCTTGCAACCCAGCCGAAGCGCCAGAAAGCCAGTCAACAAAGTCATACGAAATTAGTCCATTTGTTTAAATTCTGGCCCCCCTCCAAAAAAAAAAAAGGTCTATGGGCTCAACAACTCGCGATTTTTTTTTCCTTGACAAGACTCGCGAATAAAAATTCGTCCTAATCACTCGTTCTGACAATAGTTAACACATATATATTTTGAAGCTTTGGACTTTGAGCACTCTCAGAGCTACAGAACCATTCTTTCTTTAGGTCGTTTTTCTTTTCTTTTCTTTTGAATTCCAATCCAATGATGTTTCTTTTGAATTTATTATATGGGCTGAAATTTTAGACAACGAATATCATCATTCGGTCATGGCTTTGGAAAGCAATATTCCAAAAAAAAAAAAACAAAATGTTACGTTTTCCGTGAATGTATTTTTTAATCACTTTTTATATTACATATATCAAATCGATACAGTAATTTTTCTACAAAAAAATTCAGAAAAATGCAATTCAAACATAAACTTAGAAAAGTACTTTTTTATCAAATCACGTAGTAATAGTTTCCTGCTCAAAAATACAGGAAATTAGTATGAAAGGTTTTGGCACTGCAAGGCTATCATATGAGACTTCTTCTTTGTAATCCAATCCAAAATGAAGAATCAAAAGATGCCATCTCTTTTATTCATCTTTTTCTTTTTCTTTTTAAACCCGAAGAATATTCCTTCCCTTGTAAAATATGTACCTTCAATATAACTCCCTGCTGCACAAAGAAAGAGTAGTTATCTTTAACAAAAACCTAGACTGGTGAGGAAAGAGGTGATGTCAATTTTATATTTAACTAGTCACCACTGGTTAATATAATAAAGGTTTCCAGTGATCAGTATCTTGCATTCCGACGACTTAAGTAGGGGTGCCAAAGTTTACCAACAAAAGCAGTCATTGAATTGCTGATATGTTAACCAGCTCCTCTGGCCACCACTGTATATAGTGCGGTGGGAGGTTAAGAATTCAAACCTTGCCTCCCATCAGTATGAGGAGTGTTCTAAATCCATGCGGATGAGTGGTGCACTCGTTTGGTCAGATGGTAGTTAAGTTCCCGTTAGATTTGCTGATATGTTAGGAGTACATGACTGTAAACAAAAAAAAAAAATTTGCTGATATGTTAGGAGTACGTGACTGTAAACAACAGAAAGAGAGGAATAATCGAAGAAAATAACTTAATTCATACATCAGATTTATAGAGACATCCGGGTAAGTTTTCCTAATTCAGACCAGTAGGAAAATTCCAACTTTTGTAGGGTTTATTAGTAGTATTTGTTAGATATAGTTGCTGTAATTAACATTTTATAATCTATAAAAAAAAAATTTTTTAATCCTCCCGTGGTGGGAAGTCATCTTCTGTTGATTTCTGAAACTCAGCCCAAAACAACGAGAACACGGCCACGCGAGAAACACAATTTATAATCTCTAATCCTTTTCTTTTTCTTTCCCTCTTCCCTTTTTTTTTTTGTTTTTTTTTTGGTCTAAACAGATTCAAACAAAAGGAAAAGCAATATTGCGGGAAAGAGATTCCAAAGCATGCGGGCCTCGAGCCCTCCAAGATTACCAATTAGTAATAGTTTAGTATAGTATCTTCTGTATCACTAAAATAGTTACGTAGTTCTCTCGTATAGTACTAAAATAGAGCTATGTAGTTATCTCGTAGAATACTTTACTATCTTGCTTTTATCCTTTTGCTTGACCGTGCTTGCATATGCATTCTGCCAACTTGTTTAAAAAGTGAGCTTTGAACAGTTGATTTGGAGTTCCAAAACACGATGATGTGTCTTCTTCTCTTCCTCTGGATAAAGTAGCTCTCCGGCACATGTTAAACTAGCCTTTGTCAAGAGGCCGACTGTTCAAAATTCAGTATAATACATCGCTGGACATGAAATCTTTAGATAGAAGCATTTAAAACTAGTACTTTCTTGGGATAATTTCAGAAACCTCTCCTGAGATTTCTAACAATTTCACTGATCTCCCTTGAGATTAACGTTTTAGTAACAAAATTAATTCAAATCATAAAAAATACCCTTATTAAAAAGATATTTTAAGGAGAGAGATGAAACTTTTATCCCACAACTACCCCTTATATATATATATATATATGTATATATAAGTTGTATTAGTAATAAAATGAAAACAATTAATACACGCATTTCATTATCCAAGAAATTCATATTCAATGCATTAGATAATACAAATAAGCAATAAAGCTACACCGATGATCATACGATTCAATAAAATATACCAATCAACACTCTTAACATAAAGTTTGCTACGATTCTTGTAATTTTGAACATATAAAAAAAAATTAAACTTTCCTTTCTTTTTTTCCTCAGTTCTCGTTTATTTTCACAAAATTACTCAACAACTATTACAGTTTTAAAAGTTTCAAAGAAAAATTTCTCATGAACAATCGTCTTTTACCCCGTGTTTTTTCTTTTACCAAATGTTTTTTTGCTCACACTATATACACCTAGTTTCAGATCATTATCGAGTTCTATCAATCACAAGATAAATGCCATTTGGTATATCAATTGGCCTTATTTTATAATTACACATAACTGTTCATCATTAAAGAAATTCTCGACAATTATTCTCGTTAATTAGTTATTAATAATTAACCAGTTCTCTAATTATTCAATTGTTATATATTACTTTCCATAAGACATAATGTCTTAAGAGCATATGAGTAATATCTCCCCCATATGGTGTAAGTAATTGGACCCACAATTCTAACGAAAGGTGTTAAATGTAATTTTATAAACTTCAAGGGAGGCCAGTGAAATTATCAGATATATGATAGGAGGCTTCTAAAATTATCCCTACTTTCTTTCTTTCTGCCACACTTGAAGATGTCACTGGGACCGCCAAGAAGCCTACCCAAGAAAAAATTAATTAATTTTTGTGCGTCTGTGTTTAACTTCCTGCTGTTTCACACAAAAAAAAAAAAAAAAAAAAAAAGATGACAAATGGAGTAAGCATGAAAGATAGTAGCTGATATTGTGATAATTAAAGAAGCAGAACCCTTTTCGGCTGCCTCACAATCACACGCCATTTAATACTTTACTGTCCACGCTTTAGGACTTATTATGACTCGGTTAGCTTAATATATACTCCACGAATCACTGTTTAATAGTAGGTATTTCCGACAAATGTGAGTGGCTGTATATTTATGTGCCTCAATTTGCAGTTGCGACTGCACCTACTGCACCGTGCCATTTAGTCGTCCCTTCGTTTTTTATTTTGCTTGCAAATCTGCTCTAGTCGTCTTCATTCAATTTTGAATGAATAAAGCTCCAAAGCTTAGTATTAATTTTATAGGTCGGGTCAAAGTTTGTAAACAAATACGAGGATGCAAAATTAATCTGGGCTATGAGAAAGGGATTGATCCAAGTAATTTCATAGAGAGTTTGAGGCTGCATCTGGTTTAAAGGATTTGACGAGGGTTTTGAAATCCCCTCAAATTTCTCTAATTATTTAGATTATGTAATAGATATTTGAATTTGTTAATCACTAATTATTCTGGTGTTTAAATTGCACTTAGATAATCGATGAATTACAAATCCGAATGCCTCTTAAACAATTCAAACCAACTTGGCAGGATTTCAAAATTTTCATCAAATCTCTCAATCAAAACGAAGTCTAAAGGATTTACTGAAAATTTACATACACCACCACCATGGGTTCTTTATTGTTAACGAGAGTTTGTTTCTTCATTGTTTGATTGCCAATAATATTATTGTGAATTCTAATTTTCGTCCTCTCTTGCCTATCTTTTTTCTTCAAATCCATAGTTCTGCAAATTGATATAGTTAGGGTTCTACAATTTACACCAGAGAAAAAGGGGACTTATTAGTAGTTATTAGCATTCGGATGTGTCAAACTCGGGCCTGTTATGCTTCCACAATTACGAGTCTAATTCGATAGGTTAATAATTTATTTACTCAAAAATACGCTAATCATGAACAATTGGGCCATAGGCCCAGTGCTGCTACCCCCTCAGACCTAAACACCTACCATTAATACTTATTGCAATGGACCAGGGAGGGCATCTTTTCTCGGGCTCTTTGCTTTGGTGCAAATTGAAATTGTGCACCGGGGCACGCAATCTCCTCGTACATATATATATTATTGGAGGACAATTCTATGGCGGAGAATCAGGTCAACTCCTTATATAGGGAGATAAAACGTGAAGCTGACAACAAACAATCACTGAAATTAAGGTGTCTTTTGTAGCTGACCCTATGAATTAGTCTATAAATTGGCAACCGGCTATGTCAGTCTGAAATGGGTTGGTTGGACGGACTGCGGTGCTGTCAAATCTTGGTAGTTTTGTGGTCCACAATATTCCGCATCGCTAACTCCGCATAACTACGCGCCAGTGGAGTGAAATGGTAGGACTGAGGAGCATAAATAAATCCAAGACTTCAGAAAATTTTTCATAGTTCCTCAAAATATTAAAAATTAGTGCTTATGTCCTCGGAAAATAAACCTTGCCAGCAGGATTTTCAGAATTGTTTTATGTCCTCTTGAAATGTTCCTTGTGAATATTAGACTTTACTTGTGAAAGCCTTTATAAAAATGTAAGGATGTCTCTTCATGACTTTTTTACTAGTTTTACCCTCTCAAGCATATATAAATCTTTTCTATTGTCAACTATAAATACAGATACAAAAATTTAAGTATTCATTGTTAAAATTTCTAAACATAAAGTAAATAGTTCAGTATGATATTTAATGTTTGATTATTTATATCATTTTTGAAAAAGTATGATAACTAAATATCGCAAGTACAAAAAATGTTTTGAATTATCTATTTAATTACGGAACACTTGTTATAAAATTAATAAACAAGTGATGAAAATTATGATAATAGAATTGTAACTAATATTTATGGAAATTTATACTAATGCTTAATTGTTACTTGTTGCCAAAAATGATGCATCAACATGTAGAAAAAACTTGAAGTTGAACTCTAGTTTGTTTTGTTCTTGAAAGTTGAGTTTGAATTTAAATCGAATTTATTTTACCTTGTTTGAGTTCAATCAGATCCAGCACAATCAAAGCTCAATTAATTGAGCTTAGTCAACCCAATCAAGTCTCATTAAGCTCAATTCAGTTCAATTGAGTTTAATCGAGCGCAATCAAGTTTAAGTAATATAAACTAATATTTTATACAATTTTAAACAAAGGACACGATAGATATTTTATACTAATAAATATAAAAATTTTGATATATATATATATATATATATTGAAGCTCAATTGAGCTCATTTATACTGACGAATTTTCGAGACTTACATATTAGGTTCAAACTTGAGCTCTTCAAGTTGTTCGATCTATTTGAACTCGATCATTAAGAACTCAAACTTGCAAGTAACTCTATTGAGTTACGCTTATTTACACCCTTAATTACACCTAAAATGCCCATCATATTTTTTTAAATGTTATGTTGCCAAGTGCAAAACTACTATAACCTAAATTTTAAAATTTTTTATAATAGTTGAAAGATTAATATCATGGGTACTTAAAGAAACGATTCTAGTAAAAGTACATAGCGTGAAGTTTCATTTGGTTTGCCTCACATTACATGTTGTAGAAATACATTTATATTTGGTATGAAAATGAATATTAATCAATGATACAAGAACGGGCCTATTAGAATAAAATTTTAAATTTGGATATAAGTAGGCATGTTAATTAGTAAATCTTATCTAGATCCAATTCAGACCCAATATACTTGGGTAAAGTTTAGATTTAATTTCTCAAATCCAACCTTTACCCAGACCCAAACCCCTATTAGAGAGTCATGGGTCTAGTAGAATCTAATTTTTTACTATCTATACCCAAATTCATATCCAAACTAGACTCTACTCAGATTTATGTATAAATTACATACATATATATATAGATATACACACAAACATATACATACATGTATATAAAATCTAATATTCTATAGTCATTGGATCAAATACATTAAGATTTTATGACTGCTAAATTAAAAGATATGCTTTTAATATTAAAAAAATCGCCTAATCCCGCCCATCTATTGTGTGACTCAATGGACGTAGATGAAGTTTTGAAAATAAAAAAAAGTAGTTGATACTAGTTCTTTCTTTGAGTTCATAATATTGCATTCAACTTATTGAATGTTAATTTTATTATTTGAAAATAAAAATTATATAGTATTTATGTTATTTTTAAACTCTATATATTTGTAAAATATTTTTACTTTAGTTCTTTATTGTATGTTCAAAAAAGTATCCAAGAATGGCCAAACCCATGAGGATACGTGTCTAGATTTACTTTTTCAGGCTCACAAGGGTTTCTGTATCTAATTAAATATAATGGGCCTAAATTTGGATTAAAGGAATCTAATCAAATCTTACCCGTTAACATGCATTAATATAAGTAACCTCAATACAAGTATGTTATTCGCTAACTTTTCCCTCTTATTAAATATGTTCCGAAATGATATGAGGATCATATATATATATATATATTCAGAAAGCGAGGTATTTAGTGCAAATAATTGAACAAATCATTAGGTTTCAATGCAAATCAACTTATAAATTAGTAAATTTTAATATAACCAATATAAATAAATTTTAGTTATATGAAATAATTAAATTTATCCAAGTAAATTGGAAACACTTATGTGTAATTGTCTACAATTCCCTTGTAATTTTTTCTTCATATTTATTTTAAAATCCTGTCATAGGAGCATATTATTCTTTATTTTGAAAACATTTATGCATGCCAGAGAGATAAACACCTATTAGGCGCGTTGTCTGTCAAGGCAAGTGCATTTTCTTTTGACCGTGTGCACCGGTTATTACCTCCACGTTCAACAACTCTTTGTCTAGTTGTCATGTTAACCCTCTCTCTACCATAAATACGCTGATGTCAGCATCAACACGTGTCCTTCTCAAGTTTATTCGCCATATATGTGGAGTTGACTCAATTCTCCATAGAAGTTTGATCCATATATTGGATTCTTCCCATAATACTACTGGTAAACAGATTCTGTAGGAACAATTAGTTACGTATGCATTTGCGAGGATAGGGCAGAAAAAATAATAATGGCTTCCCGCGACCAAAAAATAATAAAGGCCTTGTTTGGCAAGTAAGTTATTTTACTAAGTTTATCTTCTACAAGTTTTTTAACAATTTTAATTACAATAACCTCAAAAAGCTTCTCAAAAATTTTAAATTATACATTTCAAAATATTTAAAAATTTACACAGTTCAAAAATTTTGTCGTATAATTTCAACAGTAAGGATAAAGTATTATTTGGAATGATTACTGTAGCACTTTTTGTGATTTGATGTATGTTTAGAATACAAAAAGATGGATTGGAAAATGTGTTTATGATGCAAGCGAAATATTATTTGAGATAAATTTGCAATCCAAACGCATTGAAAGTTTTAGATAAACATACAAAAAACTCGCATGACAAACGGAGCAGCTCCAGATAAAGCCAATACGAGAAGGTAAAAGCAAATAAGAGTTTAACTTTGGAGTTAATCCAAAATTAGGCAAGCAATGATATGTGATGTATTAGTAGTTGCGCTTTCTGTATCAATGAATATGACAGATCGGTGGGCTGATCATTTCTCTCTTCAGACTTGTCTTAATATCCGCCAATCTTTCAATAATTGATTACGGCCGGCATCTAATGTGTGCGTGGACTGGATGATGAATTTATTTGATAGATTTCAGGTGATCCCCTGTGCTTAATTTAGAATACATTTCTTGGTTCTTTCTCTTGCACTTTCTTTCACTCTTCAGATTCCTCTCCGCGTCGCAACCAGACAAAAAGCCTCCGAGCCAGTTTTCACTTCAATCTTGGCTGCGAAGTTCGCTTTAAAGCGCCTCCGAGTTCCATCTAAATAAAGCGACGCATATGGATATGGATGGATAGCCCCAAGACCAAGAACAGGAAAAAAGCCAAAAACAACAACTTGTTGCTCTTTCCTATCCAAAATTCCCCTATCCTTGTTTCCGCCATCTCCCAGAGCTAACTAAGAAATAAAAAACGAAAGAGGCCACGAGGCAGGCCCGACATACTCATTTACCTCTGTCGGGAAAGAAAAGGAAAAAAAAAAGAGCCGTCTTGCTGGGGTGACGCACCATCCAAACTTGTCCTATGCTTCCATCAGACAGTAAGAAATTGGGCTATTTGCTTTCTGTAAACTACACAAATCGGCATCAATGGACCTAGAAGTTCGAATGTCTTGAGAAAATCACTAAGCGGCCCGGGAGAAAAGAACGAGAAACATCAAACAAATCATGCAACCTGAGTGATAACACGTGGTCGGGTGTGTACTAATATTACTAGAAAATAATGCTCAAATGATAAGTTTATGCCATACTGTACCATCACGTGACATATCGATACCAATTACACACAATGAACCAAGTGAGTCATCACTCTTCACCATTGTTTAGAAAATCGGACTAAATTGACTGGTTTGATCGAGCGAACCGTGAATCGGTTATATTTTCGATCTGAAACAACTATTAACCCGAAGAATATATTGAACGGATCAAATTCGATCGAGAATCGGTTGAACGGATAAAAATTTGAATGTTCAATCAGTTTTCATTAAATTTCTATTTTCTAAAATAAATAATTCAATTATCTTCAAAATTTTTAATGTTAAAATATAAAAAAAAAAATTAAATCTTTGAATCAGAATTGAATTGATTGAACCAATCTAATCACAAATCGAAAGCTCTTTGATTCACATTCCCTCTAGCCCAAATTTGAAAACATTATTATTGTCCTTTGTACATACGTGCCTTCAATAAAAAAAAAAAAGTGATTGAAATATATATATATTGGTAATAGGCCTTCACGCGCTGAATATCAAGGAGAATGCACTTTACCTTCCGATCGTCAAAGCCCAAATTCGAGCCAACTAAAATCCAATCACAACAGTCTTGAATCAAGAGTGATTGGCATGCTATTATGCATTGCTTCGTTGTGCGTGATCGACTGGGGAACAACCAACTCGATCCAAGCATATGCCCACAGGCCACAAGAATTCCCCTTAAAACAAACTTCCACCACACCACCCCATTAACAATGCAGCTCGGTATACTTCCAAATACACCTAGTATCATCCACTCTTGCTAATACGACCGCAATAAACAAAAAAACGATGCAGCAACTCGTTTTTTTCCTGTCTACCCAGTTTCAAACTAGCTGCAAAAGATCCGGGAGTATAATCCCCAGCCCGGAATTATACCATGAAAAGCAGAACTAGATTTTAGTTTTCACGAGTACTTTACTTCGATTCCATCGAGTTTTGGTCGTATTTTAAATTTGTCCCCATTTGGTCGTATTTCCTATCCCACTTGGGCTACAAACTACAAAGACTACATCGCTCATAATTGAAGCCGATTGTGCGCATGTTATAAATCTTCACCCTTACTTTCTCTTTTCTTGTACTACAACAACCATAATAATCTGCGATCTCAACGGCCATTTTCACTGCTTCGCTTCACTTCCGACTACGCAGAAAATACTTCCTTCTTTTAACTTGAAAGTAAGCTTGCATTTGACTTCCTATCGATAGTTTTTTTTTTTTTAAAAATTTATTATCAAACTGCTTTACTTGTTCTAACCCCAATCTTGTGATTTTATGTTCTGCTTGGTGGGTGTAAAAGATCAAGAATGTTTAAGGTGGGAAAAGAAAGATATTTGCAATATTAGAATTTTTACCCGAAGATTCTAGATTTAACCAAAAAAAAAAAAAAGAAATATAAACTTTCTTGCAACATTTTTTGGTACTAGCTGTCCGGTTTGGATTAGGGGTAAACAGGAGAAGGGAGGGAAAAGAAGGAAAAATTGAGGAAATATGTAGATTTCGCATGATGATAATGTTCATTGGGATTACTTACTTGGTACGTGGACAAGATTTGCTGTTTTGCTCTAAAATTAACTTGTTGGTTGTAGATATTACTACTTGATTTTCATTATAGACTGTGCTCAGGGTGAAGGACATTGAAATTTAATAAAAAGCCCAAAGTTTTGATTTCATGTTCACATATTCGGTACAGGAGCTCTGAGATGGATTGAGGGCTCGGAATATTTCGGTTTCATTACTTTGTTCTTCTCTTCTGTAGCCGTAAGATGGGGGGTGAGACCAGGGCGGAGCTGTTGTTTCGTAGTTTGTGGAAACATTCGCAAAAAAGCCCGGTAGGTGGTCCAGAAAAGGTTGGGATTGGGATCTTATCATTTGAAGTTGCAAGCCTGATGTCTAAATTGGTCAATATATGGCAGTGTCTAGAGGATAGACAGATTATGAGACTGCGACGAGAAATTTCAACCTCACCGGGTATTCAAATGTTCATCTCAGAAGACGATGATTATCTGATGGATCTTGCTCACTTGGAGGTCATGGAAAATGTGGGATGTGTGGCAAGGGCTGTGGTTTTGCTTGGAAAGAGATGTACAGACCCTACCTATCACCATCTTAAACAAGTGTTTGATGACCCTGTTGAGATTGGTCTTAATTGGTGTGGATGGGAGTATAGGCTCAAGAAGATGGAGAGGAAGGTGAAGAAGATGGAAAGATTTGTTGCGGTCACTTCACAGCTGCAGCAAGAACTCGATGTGCTGGCAGAGCACGAGCAAACCTTGAAGCGGATGCGGGCTAATCCGGAATCAAGCCAAGTGAAATTGCTCGAATTTCAGCAGAAGGTTATGTGTCAACGTCAGGAAGTGAAGAATCTCCGCGAGATGTCACCCTGGGTTCGTACATATGACTACACTGTCAGGCTTTTGCTTAGATCCATTTTTACAATTGTTGCCAGGATCAAATTTGTGTGTGGGATTAACCAGTGGGGAGCTGTTGAGAAAATTTATGGTTCTATACAAATTAGTAAGATATGCCTTGTTCGGAGCAATTCCATATCTGACTCAACGCAATATGCTGTTCATTTATCCGAGAATAATCTGTTTGGGATCAATTCACGTGAGTTAGGGAGATCTTGTTCAAATTTGGGCATGGCCGGTGAGAAGGACAGATCAAACTCCAAAAAATTGAATGCCTGGCACAATAGATCTATTTTTGGTGGAAAGAAGCAGCAGAAAAAAACCATACGATTTGCTCACATTGGCCCTTTTCACGGATGCATGACTGGAAGTGATTCACCTGCTCTAAAAAATTTTATGGCTTCCAGCAGCAACATTTTAAGGTCAGATTGTGCATCCCATGAAGGCATTGAAATGGTGAAAAACTCCAAGATTTGGCCTGTATCACACTGTAGCATAAACTTCAAGCATAAACAGTTGAATGCACCCCCATCTACTCTTGGTTATGCTGCTTTGGCTCTCCATTATGCAAATATCATCATATTGATAGAGAGGCTAGTATCATCACCTCACCTGATCAGCATGGATGCTAGAGATGACCTATACAACATGTTGCCCACAAGCATTAGAACCTCTTTGAGAGCAAAGTTAAAAGTGTTCACCCAAAGTTCTGCTTCATCTGTTTATGATGCTGTCCTTGAAGCAGAGTGGAGATTAACGTTGTCAAGGATATTGGATTGGCTGTCTCAACTCGCTCACAACACAATAAAATGGTATTCTGAGCGGAACTTTGAGAAGCAGGACATGACTTCTGGGACAAATGTGCTTTTAGTCCAGACCCTTTACTTTGCAGATCAAGCCAAGACAGAAGCGGCAATTGCAAAACTTCTCATGGGCTTAAATTACCTTTCAAGGTTCTATAAGCAACTACATGAACAACCTTTCCTGGATTCTTCATGCAAAAGGGCTTGTGACGTTTATGTTTTTGACACAGAATACTTCCCAAAGCATGATCAATCACACAACGTAGATGTAGCTCAAACCTCTTGACAATCTATAGCAGAGAGTTCGGTAAGGATAGTTCTATTGTTGCTGGTTGAACTGAAATTGGTTTTGCCTACCTTGGTGAATATTCATGTATTTTGAAGACATTTCTTCACGCAGCTAAGGTACTATTTTCAAGTACTCACATTTTCACTGCATCCATTGGACGGCATCAAAGATTTTGGAGTACTACTTTGTTTTAGCCTAGCTACTCAACGAGGTAATCCTTGTAAATTGTTCAATTATGGTGGCATCATTCAGATCTTTCGGCCGCTACCTCGTGAAGAGTAAAATTGCGCTATCATGTAATCCATGTCATGACTAATATTCTTTAGCTTATGTTTATCCTAATTTATGTATACTGTTTCTGATGAAAGTTAAGTGGAATTGCCCGGCAGTAATCATATGTGAGTTTGATTTTGGAAGTTTCTGTGAGTGCCAGTCAATTGAATTCTGCTTCTCTGTTGAGCATGCCTTGAACTTTCTGAGGATGTTTAGAATTACTTCTTTTCTTTATTATGATTGGTTTGCTTCCATGTTGTCTTGGATTACTGATTATAATTCAGCAAACCGTCTCAGCTGGCTGCCAGATATTATGCAGAAAAAAGCCTTCCCATATCACAAGTGAATGTGCTTTGCCAGGGGTTACAGTTACACGACAAAGAAAAGCTTCTTGTACAAACCAACTCTCTTATATTACCATATGGCTCGGTATGAATATGAGTTGTTTTTCTAAGTAGATATTAACAAAAAAAAAATTAAATTTTGATAGACATTTGGAACCTTAAAACCTGCATTACCCAAAAAGCTTTTACAAAGGTTGTGGAAGCATGAACAGCATAGCAACTTTTGGTCAATTCAACGGTCGGAGAATATTTTTCTGCCCAAAAAAAAAAAGAAAAAGGGGAGGGGGGGGGGGTTTGTCGGAAAACACAGACCTTTAGGTTTGAAACATGAAAAGTGAAAAGCAAGTGCTTTGAGGACTTCGGTTCATGAATTGCTATCTGATGAATGAATTGGGGAATTTTTTTAAATTTAATTCTCCATTCTAGGCCTTTTATAGAAAATAAACCAGAGTAGAAGGAAAGATTTTTTTTTTTAAAAAAATAATCCAATCGAATGTATTATAATTGCTATCTGGATTTACATGTTTTAACCCGTTTTGGACCCAGATCCTGATGGCATAATTATTTTAATAAATATTATATATTTGATTAAGATTTGCTATTAATCTACTTATTTTTAAGTTAAAAAAGCTTTTCTATAAACGAAATGTGTGATTAGTAAAGAGTAGAGGTGTCAAAATGGGTGACTTGGGCGGGTTTGGGTTGGGTAAAATGGGTAATGGGTATAAGTGAGTCAACTCATTTATACCCATTTAATTAGATGGGTATAAATGGGTAAGTCAAAAAATGAATTGGGTAACCCAATTACCCATTTATAACTCATTTATTTTAACTTTTTGCAAATTCATTTAAATTCATTTTTGCAAACTAAGTTATCAATTTATACCACTCTTTGTACCCATCATTAGTTTTAAATATTTACTTATAATGTTCAATAAACTTAATTACCAATTTTTTTCATTTATACTCTATGTCACAAAATTACCTATTATTTAATAATTGAATAATACGAATATAAAAATTTGAATTAAGTACTATAAAAATTAATATAAAAACTTAATCCAAAAATTTTGAACCCCTAACATTTTTTTCATATATAAATTTAAAATTTTATTTTATAAAGATAAGAAAATAGGCTAAAATTTATAATAAATTGGTAATGCTAAAAAATGAGCAAGTTAACAAACTAAGAAAAAATAAAATAATAAGGTAAAACCAACAAATAATAATAATAATAATAATAATAATAATAATAATAATAATGTTAGCATCATGACAAAATGAAAAATTTGAAAAAAAAAAAAGGTGGGGGAAAAGAAGAGACTTGGGGGGAAGAGAATTTTAAATGGGTTAATTGGGTTTGATGGGTTACCCAATAATACCCATTTATTATATAAATGGGTATTATTGGGTAACCCATTTATACCCATATGCATAAATTTAAGATACCCATACCCATCTATTCATGGGCGGGTATGGATAAATCTAGTTAAGTGGGTTGATTTGCCACCTCTAGTAAAGAGGGTGCTTTTGTAAATGTGTTTTAGGACACGTGATAAGATATATAAATATGGTGTTACAATCTATTACTTTAAGAGTGATAATGTATGGTAATTTTATAGTGAGCCTATTACTTACTTTTAGCTGTACTTAAACTATACAAAATCGAAAAATTTAGAGCTCATTTGTATAGTAATTTTGGGATTTTTTTTAATAAAAAATACACTCTAGCATTTTTGTAGAAAAATAGCTAGTATTAGATTGTAATTTTGGGTATTTCATTGATAATTGTACTTGAGTGACACAACTTTTATATTTTAGAGACTAAAGTGTCTTAATCTGTAATTTAGAGATGAATGCGGACATTGGGTTGCAACTACGGGGAGCAAAGTGAAATTAACCCATCATAAAAACTACTCAATTGCTATCCACTCCACCAATAATACTGGGGAAGTAGATATCACTACTCTGAAAACCCGTTGTAGCTTGCCACGTAGCAACTTGGATGCAAAATTTGGCTGAAAGGGCTGGGTTTTGCTACGAATTCTTCTTCCTCCTCTTGGGGTAAAAAGCTGCTTGCTATTAATTTTGTTCTTATTTGGCTTCTCTTTGTTGCAACTTAATTTTCTATCCTTGTGTCAGTAAAGCATCTCAACATAAAAATTATTTGGCAAAGCTCAGTGGCCACCAAGTCCGTCTTTGGATTATGAGTCAGAGGTTTGAACTCCATCGGCAGCGAAAAAAGATTCAAAAAATATGACAGAGCACTGATTTAGTTAGATTTATATACCTACTAACTCCTTTCGCAACCTCTTTAGATTCCCCTCTCTGTAGAATATAATTAATTAAATTAGGTTATATAAATGTTATCGTTACACGGGAAAAAAAATTATTTGGCTTCTCTTTGTTCTTATTTGCGCTGGAAATGAAATCCCAAACGTGTTCCTGCTTAAGCATAATTCTTCGATACTTTGGTGATGAATGATGATTACTTCGACTCACAGTTGCCTTTGGATTCTCTTCCTTGCTCTCTCCTCCTCTGTTTCACCAAACATTAAGGACTACAAAGGCCATGCTTTTCCTTCAATTAATTTGAACTTGGAGCTTCTCTCAACCTTTAGAGGTTTGATTAATGTGCTTTCGCCTTGTCATGACTTGTTGATCGCACCTAATACTAACACGTAGATGTGTCCTTCAAAAAAAAAAAAAAAAAAAAAACCAAACGTAGAAGTGAATGTGATAGATACTATAGCAAAATTTAGAAATTTGTACATGACATAAATTTAATAATTACCAGCAAATATCCTCAATTTATTACACATAATACGACTGTCATTAAAATTGCGGTGGAGAGTGGCGCAGTGCCAGCCTTACCTAGTATTACAACACAATGCCAGGTACACCGGAGTAAGCACTTGCAGAAGAGGGCACTATCCTAATAGGGGAATACTCAATAGAAGAGCAGTACTGAAAAAGAGGAGATTACATCGGGGGCAAGTTTTATTATGGATGTAAGCTTATTTTTTTTATTTATATCATAGCTAGGCACAAAGGAAATTGGCAGACTCTAACACGATCGATTAATCTTTCAAACGCGGAGACGCTTCTTTGGAATTAGTTTGAGAGGATTCTTCTTCCTCAGCGTCAATCCCAGCTTCTCGTCTATGTCAATGTCTTCAGGTTTGACACCAGCTCCCAGATCCCAGTCAAAGGCTTGCACCAAAGTGGCCAAAGTGAGGTGAACCACGCGGTGGGCCAAAGGAAAACCGATGCAGATTCTCCTTCCAGATCCAAACGGTATCAGCTCAAAATGCTGCCCTTTGTATTCAACACTGGAATTCAGGAACCTCTCAGGCTTGAAGGTCAAGGGGTCATCCCAGTATGCTGGATCCCTTCCTATTGCCCAAGCGTTCACGTAGACTTGCGTGCGTTTGGGAATCAGATATCCCAGGTACTTGGTGTCTTCCATGGTATTTCTTGGTAGGAGCAGAGGCAGTGCAGGGTGCAGTCTGAAGGTTTCTTTCACGACGGCCTGCAAATACGGCAGGCTCTCCATGTCACTCTCCTGCACCAATCTGTCTACTCCCACAACTCTATCAATCTCCTCCCTGAGCTTTTGGAACGCGTGAGGGTGGCGAAGCAACTCTGCGAAACCCCATTCTATGCTGATGCTTGTAGTTTCTGAACCCGCAAAAAACATTTCCTGCCCCCACCCCCAAAAAAAAAAAAGAGATAATATTAGTTGAGCAAAAAGCACCCGATGTTACTTGCACTGGAAATTAGCGTTGCTGACAAGGAAATTCCCCATGCCATAATATCCAAAAGAAGACCAAGAAAACATGAAAAATTACGTACAGGTAAGAAGATAAATATATATATATATGTATGTATGTATATAGGAGTAATTTAATGCTAGCAGCCAAATCAGGGATTAATTAACTAATTAAGGTCAATTACCATGATAACATCGTTGATATGCTTCTCCGAGAATGTAGCAGGACCATCTTTACCATCCCCCTGGTACTCCAACAGGACATCCAAGAAGTCTTTCTTCTCGTTGAACTTGCCGGCTTTTCTGTTGTCAAGCCTTTCCTGGACAAATCTGGAAGAAATCCTGAAGGTTCTTGTCATGTGGGCTATCATTCTCCGCTTCATCCCCAATGGGTCAAGCTTTTTCAAGAATGGTAGAAAATCTGAAATGTTAGGAGTCCCGGCCAAGGACAGGATCTCGTTCATGGATTCAAAGAACTCCCGACTTTCGGGATTTCTGTTGTCCAACAAATCCTTGGACAGCATGAGGTTGCCCACCAGGTTGAACGCCATGAGAAAAAGCAAGCGGCTGAGCTGCACCTTGCCGTCTCCCCCCTGAGCCTTGGAGGTCCTATGCTCGTCCTCAATCCAGGCTACCATGTTTCTCTCGAGTCTGTTCCTCAGGTCAGTGGTCTCGTTCATCCTCTTGTTCACCAGAAACTCCATGGAGCAGAGGCGTCTGAGCACCCGCCAGTGCCCGCCAAAGGTGTTCATCCCCAAGGTGCCTTGGTTGAAGTCGAAGGCCGTGAGGGTATCGGGCACCTTGCGGTCAGCAAATGGGACGTCGTGCTTCTTGAATAGTTCGGCTGCGGCTGTAGCATTTTGGACGACCATGGTGTTGATCGATCCCAGCTGCAGCCACATCACGGGTCCGTACTTGTTTTTCCACCTGTACATCGTTTGGTGCGGCAGCTCCCCAAGCTCGAACATGTTTCCGAAAATTGGCCATCCCAGTGGACCTGGTGGCCTCCTCTTATCAGGACTACCGAACCTCCGTTTGATTAAGCTAAAGGCGAAGAGCACCACAAGAAGAAGACCACTGGAGACGGCAACGCCCACCGGATTTACTAGCAGTGACTTCAGAGTCCGGGACTCCATATTTGTCAGCAACGCTCGCTATTCTATTCTATTTGATTGGTCTCTCTCAAATGCTGAATTGCTGATTTATTGCTTCTCCAGAGGAAGGTATATATAGATATATATATATATAATGTAACTACTGGAAAACCAAATAATGCATAGAAATAAATAAATTAATACAACTGCAACAAGCTGCATAACCTTCAACTTCAACATCAATCATTCATGCATGAGCAGAACAATGACAACGCGCATGGGGCTCGTGCTGCACTATTGGACCATTTTTAGTAGAGACACAAATACAATATTTTATTGCCGCAAGGTTTTGAATTTTGATGCCCGTGACTTCATTCCAATTCAGTGTGTGTTATTATGACGGCAATCAAAATATCTGTCAGCTTGAACACTGGACTAATTTAGAGCAAATTATTTGAATAATTACTACTAAACTTTTTCAATAGTCCTCTAGTTTGCCACTTGCTTGCGATGAGATTCATCTCTTAATAGCTATCAAGAAGTTGTGGCTTAGAGGAGCTTTCAAGTTTCATCATTACTTCTTCTTTAAATCCTGTCTGTAGGGTCTGGTCAGGGAATGTTGGGGTGCTTTAAGCAGCTGGAAAGAAATGAAAAGAAAATTTTCAGACAGTCTAACTTTATTTAAATAAGGGATAATTGCAGAAACCTCCCCTGAGGTTTCTGACATTTGCAGTGACCTCCCTTGTGGTTTGAAAAATTACACTAACCTCCCCTGAGCTTACTAATCCTTTGCAAATTCAGTCCAAATGATTAAAATATTGTTTTAGAGAGTGAAATTATAATTTTTTACCAAATTTGTCCTTTGTACTACATGTCCAATGAATGACAAAATACTATAAATCAATTAACAATTAATAAACTTTAAGGAATATAATTTATGGACAAACACGCATTACTCATTTAAAGTATGTTGATCTAATCAGCAACATCCTTCAGATCCCCGCTCGAAGGGACTAATCGCCCAACTCGTGGCACCTAGGGGTGCAGCCCCTTATGCTGGCCGAGCGTAGTACGGTGCTTTACTCTGCCATTATGGTTAAGGAAATAAAGTTGCGCATTCGCTAATAGCTACAGCTTTTGATGCAATGGTGAGCGCTTGATCCTGACAAAGTACCGGTTCTTTACGGGTATTTTACTTTCAAATATTTAATTTACGATAAATATATCAATATTTGTAAGTAAAATTCAAAAATTGTTATAGTAATTTTCTTGCAAAAAGGAAATCGATAGGTTATTTATTTAATATAAATTAAATATTTTTTTAAAAAAAATAAATGGCCCATAAAGTATTAATTTTTTATGACTTTCATCCATTACACGAGCAAAGTATTCGCTCTTTATGTGTATTTTATTCTGAATCATTTAATTTATGTTAAATACATAAATATTTGTAACTAACATTGAAAAAGTGTTATATTAATATTTTTACGGAAGAGAGATTGGTAGGTTTTGTATTTAATAAAAATTAAATATTTGAAAGTAAATACAAATCTGTATTTGAGCGTAAATATTTGTATTAAATTAAATATTTGAAAGTAAAATACTCTTAAAGAACCGGTACTTTAAATAGGTACCCACCTCTTTATAGGCAAACACGCATTACTCATTTAAAGTACCGGTTTTTTACGAATATTTTACTTTCAAACATTTAATTTATGATAAATGTATCAATGTTTGTAAGTAAAATTTAAAAAGAGTTACAGTAATATTTTTACAAAAAGGAAATCGGTAGGTTATTTATTTAATATAAATTAAATATTTTGTTTAAAAAAAGAAATAGCCCATAAAGTATTAATTCTTTATGATTTTCATCCATTACATGAATAAAGTATTGACTCTTTATGGATATTTTATTTTGAATCATTTAATTTATGTTAAATACATAAATGTTTGTAACTAAAATTGAAAAAGTGTTATATTAATATTTTTATGAAAGAATGATTGTTAGTTTTTGTATTTAATAAAAATTAAATATTTGAAAGTAAATACAAATATGTATTTGAGCGTAAATATTTGTATTAAATTAAATGTTTGAAAGTAAAATACCCATAAAATGCCGGTACTTTAAATAGGTAATGCGTATTTGCCTATAAATTATACTACTTAAAGTTTATTAATTTTTAATTGATTTGTAATATTTTGTCATCCATTGAACATGTAGTACAAATGACAAATTTGGTAAAAAATTCTAATTTCACTCCCTAAAACATATTATTCCAAATAATATTTCGCTTGCATCATAAACACATTTCCCAACCCACCTTTTTATATTCTCAATTAACTTTTTATCTCACATACATCACATCACAAAAAGTGCTACAGTACAAACCCATATTTTAATTATTTGGACTGAATTTGCAAAGGATTAGTAACCTCAAGGGAGGTTAGTGTAATTTTTTAAACCACAAGGGAGGTCAGTGCAAATATGAGAAACCTCAGGGGAGGTTTCTGCAATTATCCCTTTAAATAATCGTGCATGAGAACCGCGAGGTCAAGAACACAAGATTTCCTGTCATTCTTAATCTGTCCATTTATGTAGTGGTCGATGACATCTGATGACCCCAACCTTGCCGTCTTGAAAATGGATGACAGTAGTGTGGAGGAGCCAATCATTGTCCAGTGAGACCTGTCAGCTCATCCTCCCAGTGCGGTACCACGCTTAATCAGTGATGCCATACAACATTAATTATTGCTTTCTCTAATCTCTCTTGCTATTCAACTGACTTGACTGTCGGAGGTACAACGGGGAGTTAGCCCCCTGTTCGACCATTGCAAGTTAGTTCGGGAACACGCATAGGAGCTCTGTTCAGATCGCGCTCTCAGTATACTCCTCAAGTAACATATATTCTCAATGAGCTTTGATTATTATTATTATTATACACTAGTAGTAGTATAACCTAATAGTCGATGGCGTGACGGGCGGCTAATTTCTCCCTGTGGTATTTGATTCTTTTCAAATCAAATGCAAACAATACAAAAGGCCCAAATTCTCTCTTTCTTTCATAACCATTCATCGGGCACAATCCACAGAATTCATAGGTTATTCGGGATAATTTTTTTTAAAAAAATACTGTAATATTTTTTTAAATTTAATCCAAATGAAATAAAAAATAACCCGATAATACAAGTAAATAAATAAATTTATGCAAATAATTCGCTATCCAAACAAACTTGTAGTCACCAATCCATACACGATACGTACGATGCCCTGGTCCATGGGCATATAACTCATAAGCACATCGGAATACATCCAAAACAATTGGGACAAGGACTCGACGGGAAAGGGCATTAGCCCAATTCCGACTTTGCTATTGTTAGTGAGTCATTGAATAAATTGCCATTGCAAATCCCAAAGATTGGGGAAACAAGGTTGCAATTGATCATCACATCTGCAAGCCTTGCAACATTATCAACATAAGTAGATAACGTGCGAATGGCATTCAGCAAAAAGTTTCGTCGTCCTCCCATGTGCGCGGCACGTGGGTCTCCCTGTCTTTTATGAGCTCGTTAAACTCTTCGCGCGTGGTGCCACCAAAATAAAACGTTGTTCCACATATTAGGGTTTCCTCTGCTTCTTTTGCCTACTTTAGACCTCCGCCGCTTCTGCTTCCAATCCTGTCCTTCCTTCTTTATTTTCTTTTTTGTTCTTTTGTTTTTCATCTTCATCTATCTATCGAATAGAAAACTTGATCCTTTCCTTCTTCTCGGCCACCACTTCTCAAATCCCCCAATTCCCCCAAGCCCTAACGACAACCACCACCACCACCGCTTCAATTCTTTCTTGGCGTTGATTTTGGGAGGGGTCAGGTTTCGGCTGGACGGCTTGCTTGAGGTATTGACTTGTTCTTGTTTTTTTTTTTTTTGAGACCAAAGGTCTTGTGATTGCTACTTGGGAGGCATCTCTTATTTTCATCCAAATCCAATAGCTCCGCTGCTTGTTAATTAATTTATACCGATAAAAGTACTCGATTGCTATTGTAAATGGGAAGGTTCTCATCTTTTCTCTTGTTATTTTCGGCTGTCGGAATCATCTGCTCCACCGGCTGGCAGGAAGAGGAGTGGCCGGAGAACGAAGAGGGATAAATGCTTCAGCAATTAGCTCTGTCTATAAAAAACAGAAAAGGAAAAAAAATTAAAAAAGAAGACGATGGTGGCAATTTGGGTTCTTATACAAGGGTTTGTTTTCCAAAAGGTACGTACTTTGTTTACTCTTAGTCTTTACCCTCTTCTTTTGCTTTTCCTTTTTTTTCCTCTTTTTATTTAACCTATCCGTTTCCCATCTTTTCTAGAGTATTTAATCTCATATATAAACATCCGCAAGAATCATAGAATTTCATGAATTGTTGCCCTTCTTCATGACTAATTATTATAAAGTCGTTGTTCAAAGAATTTCATTGGTACCTTTCTCAATTTTAGTATATGAAACTGTGTCTAAAAAACTTATAATTTTAGGGCGTACAAGAGCTTTCTTATATGGTGGACACAAGTAAATGAATAAATGGCCAAAAACTACACCTCCGTTATCCCCCACTTGAACTACCACCTGTAGTTACACCGGACACAGTTCTATTTTTTCTCTTTTCGCAGGGGCTTTTCTTGATTAGCTATTCTGTCTCAGTGTATTTTTGTGACGATGAGTTCTGCTTTTTTTTTTTTTTTTTTTTGTCAAAGTTGATATCTGTGATCTCTTTTTGTAATTTTATTATTATGGGTCTTTGTCTAACAGGCTTTGGAAGAACTGGATGTTTGGATGCTAGAGTCATCTTGCTATCAATGATCCATTTATCACCACTGATTACATGGTAAGTTCAACGACCACTTGTTATTGCAGTTAATCATGAGTTAAGATTGAATTTTTATGCTATTCTTTAGGAATTAGGAGATCCCTAAAAGTTGTAAAAAAGGTGTAGTTGTTGATCAAGTTATGTTCTGGATATGTGCTTTTCTGAACTGTGCGATCTTTTCTCTAGAGGATTGCTTGTATACAAGTTAAAAATGTGTCTGTCATCATTTTGTACTGTGTATTGAGAAAATTTTTGTTTTACCATTTTACCTTTTCTGTGATTTTCTACAGGCTGTGCAATTGGTGTAATTGACGATGATGCTAAAATTTATTGAGCTTTTTTCATTGCTGAAGACTTTTGCAAAATATTCTACTATATATAGTTGTTTTGCATCAACTTTTGGCTTTTCTATTTGTGGTATTTGAAATATGAAATATGCAATTCCCTAAACAGTCTTTCTGCTTGTTTAGTTTATAGATGAAAATGGACGAAGGCAACATGTGTGGCAGACATCATGGGCTATTAGCATGCAAATTGTTGGAGGTACTATCATGATTCATGGTGATGGCACTGGCTTAATGCTTCCACCTAAGCTGGCACCTGTACAGGTATTCAAAAATGTTTTCTACTGGTTGTTCATTTTATTTCCCTGATACTAATGTTTGCCTGTAATCTGCTTTACATTAGCCTTTGCTTATTTTGCTTTTAGCGTTAGTAGTTTATGTGACTTCGTACTGGTCTTGAGTGCTAACTGTGATTTACAAATGCCTAAGTTGGCCTTTAACTTTTTACAAATCTTTGTTGCACAAGAGCTTCTTTTTTATTAATTTTTCATATTCATTACATGCTTGGAAAGGAGAATCTTCTTCTGACAAAGACTGATTAATTGTTTCTGAGCATATTGCACGTTTTTGGTTGATTTACTGGCTATGTTTGCTAATGTTTGTGCTCGAAAGATAGAGTGAATGGGGGCTGGGGATAGATGCAGTGTTCTGACAGAGACTGATTAATTGTTTCTGAGCGTATTGCACGTTTTTGGTTGTTTTACCGACTATATTTGCTAATGTGTGTGCCCAAAAGGTAGAGTGAACGGGGGCTCGGGATGGATGCTGTGTTTTGAACTCAATGGGCTGATTAATTTTCTCAAAGATGATTTTTTGAATCCTTATTTGGTTTCCTAAACTCCGACAGGTTTTGTATTTCTAGCATTACATTAGTTCTGCAACTTTTGTTTTGATTTTGGTCAAGAAATTGGACTCATCAGTGCAGTAAAGTAACAGCTCTCTGCTTCCTAGCTATGTGCATAAAAAATTGTCTTTCTTGAGATAGAATAGCTCTTATTATTGACTGCTTTCGGCTTGTGTGATTGTCCCAATATGGAAGAAAACAGGTGACAGAACTATAGTTCTTAATGCTACATCATCAGTGAAAGAAAACTCTGCAAGTAGCTGGAATAAAGGTCAAGGTTGATGACTCTGATCAGAGAACACCTGGATGGAAATATAACTTTTGGGAGATGAAGGTTTGCCCTGCTTCTGTAGATGTTCTGTATCTTGCCCAATATCTAGCTTGCCATTGGACTTCTCCCACCAAAGGATGAGTGACAATAAGAGAAATTTAGGGAGAGGAAAATTCCAAATGCATGGCCACAAACATTGCAAATGATTTTTTTCCTGGGAATATTAATGCATGCGGGACTACATCTAAACTAACTTCCTTGGAGCTTTAAGATTCCTGAAGGTTAATTGTAATATATCTCACCAAGCTTGGTTACTTTTAAGACTTGTCACCTTACTTCACTTCACTTGAGCATCTAGAGGTATTGTTTAAAATTAGTTTGAAAAAAAAATCAACTTGAGTGGCTAGGTTCCAATTGTGATTTGTTCAACCAAAACTTTTTGAAGACTGGCTTGAATAATTAACAAGTCAAGTGATATCTATTGAAGGCCAGCTCAACTAGAGCTATTTCAGTGATTGTTGGCTTTGTTTTCTGAAAGGGTATGAAGTTTCAATTTTGAAACGTCTACTGTTGCTGTTAACAATTTCATATTTGGAAGTGATGTGTATGGATCTCAAGAAATACTATTTTACAGTTGAATGTAATACAATTGTGCTTTGAAGTTTACCTACCTTTTCTGCAGGGAGTACCTTAAGAATTGAGATTGGACCTCGTGATGTGTCTACTGGGACTGTGGTCATTTCCAGAAGAGATATTCCTAGAAAAGAAGGAAAAGATTTCGGGATATCAATGGCTTCTTCAATTTTTGTTGCTTATGTTTAAGGGTTGTTGGATGGGATTCGTAGTTGCCTGCTGGAGAGGGCAACCACTTTCATGAGCTTTTTTTTTTTGGAATTTTAATGAAACATGTCCTTCAAGACATTGGTTCTTTTCTTTTGTAAACTTTAATTACTGGTAGATTGTTAGCTAAGTGCGCTAGCAGTAATCTCTTGATTCTTCTGGTGTTGTGTTACATTTTTTTTTACTCCAATTTCTTCATCTTTCAAATAATATTAATGTCCTTGACTGTATATGTATTTCCTTAATATAGTATTTCACAACTATTTATACTAAATTGGGCATACACATTTTTATCTCTACCGCGCAGCGCGCGGTTTATACCTCCTAGTAATCTGAATAAGTCACCGCTGCCGCTCCTTGAGTCCAACGTCTCACCTAAATTTCCCATGACAAGCAAATGAAGGCCCAAAACATAGATGGACACAGATAACGTTGCCATGGATCCTCTATCCAACTTCTATTACTATCTATTTTTATGATTTTTTTTTTTCTGTTTCACTTGGGCTGTGACAGGAAACCTATAGCGTGCCTTCGTGTTGGCTGCCCATTCTAAGGTTTCACAACGTACACCGTCAATATCTATAAAATAACCTTTCTTTTTCTTTTTCTTTTTTTATTCCCTTGGGTTGTAATAATGACAGGATCCTTTTATTATACTTTCAGCTCGAGAATTTAATAATTACAATATCTAATTTATTAGTAATCTTAAAGGAGGAGAGAAGCATGCGGTTCAGCATAATTATCTTGATATCAACCGGGCATCTCTCCGGACATTCACAAGCTTGAGATAGACTAGCAGAAATATACCGTGGTGAAGAATTTATGTAATGCCCACAATGAAATTTGGTAACCAGCGGATTGCAATTATAAACTAACGATATGGAGAACATTTGTAGGCAAAATAATTTGGTGTAATTAATAGAATTAAAGAACATTTATTACAATTCATATATTTACATATTATTTGGCTTTCTACGGGTGAAAACTTTTTTGAGTTTGGATATGATGTCACAGTAATAAAGGTCACGTTTCAAAGTCACGAAATTACATAGGCTCGACTCCTCACACTATCAGTTACCAATTTGGTCAACATGTATGGAAGGACTTTTTATACACACACTTGTTGATTTTAATGTATTTCATGTTTTGGTGTGTGTCATGTAATTGTGAGCATCTATTGGAACAGCTTAACTTAATTTTTTTTATTAACGCATTTTTTTGTTTGATAGCTTTCTTGGTTTATGCTACAATATATTTGAATTGTATCATAGTCATATTAAGTATACCGTCCTTAATAAAAGGCATAAGTTTAAAGATAAGATGTTATTTTGGTTTCTTCAAGAAGCCTCGTAAAATTGCATATTATATGAGAATAATGAAGCGTTGAAAGTTGAAGTTGTAGATTTATTCAAAGCTTTTTACAAAAAATCAAGCACGGTCCTGAATGGTTGAAAATAATTCTGCAGCATGTTGTCGATAAATTGCTAAGTTAAATTGATATGGAAAAAGAATGGACAATAAAAGCTGGCATTCATATGTTTATTGAACATAGAAGAAGAACAACGTTTCTTGCAGAGTAAATTTAAAAGAAAGGTCTAAGTTCTACCGGTTGGTGCATCAGAGAAGATGTAGAACTTATTGTACCAAGGGAATAGTTTTTCGACTCCATGTTTGTTGAAGATTAGGACAGTATAGCAGGACTTTGATTTAGGGATAAATACTAAAGCATCGTCAAATTGTAGTTGATGCTCAAACTTAAATGTGTTCCAATTATTTGTAAACTATCTCTGACGCATTCCAAGAGTGGCTATCTTGTTTCCAGTTCTCAGGGTGATCAGAGTTTTGTCACCATGCATGAAGAAGGATACAAACTTGGGCACTTTCTGTTGTTCATCGACAAAAAAAAAAATTTATTAGTGGGAAAGAAAATAATGAATGATAAAATAAAACAGGATATAGCCAGAGCTCACAAAATTATGCTGGTTTTGCTGAGTGAAGATGTCATAGAATGATAGCCCATCAGAGATGTCTTGAATGAAATTCGGTTTCATTGCTGATGCTACTTTCTGGCACAACATTCTTTGTTTTGTATTTCATACACAAAAAAGTTAAGTGAACGAAGGTGAGAAATAAAACAAGAAATATGGTATTTTTTTTAAGTGTTTAAGCATGAGAAAACAAACTTTTTAGGATAATATACGAAAAATGGAGAAAAAAAGTAGCTAATAAGCGTTTGATCAAAGAAGAATAACAAAGATGAATGAACTATTAAAGATAATGCTTCAATTCCAATAAAAAAAAAGCAAGTACCTTTTGCCGCAGCAAGAAAAATAAGCAGCAGCTCGTAGTCAGCAAAACTTGGAGGAAATAAAGAGGGCCATGCAAAAATGGATAATAGGAAAATGTCATTGTCAGATGGGAATAAATACAAAAATTAAAGAATAGCAATAAATGCCACTAAACTGCAAAGCGTAGAAACAATAGCAGTAAATAAATGAATATGACCAAGAAAGCACACGAAGCATACAAGCGCGGGAGAAAAAACAGGAGAAAAGAGCCTCTAACAAAAGCAAAAGCAATATATTTCAGCAGGAAAGCTGAAAAAAAAAACAGAGGCAACAAAAAAATTGGGCAAAAGGAAAGTGAAAAATCGAACTTCAAACAATAAGAGACAACAATGCAATGAGAATGAAAAATGATAGAACAAAGAGAATCATAAAACAAAAAAAATGCAAAAGGAATATTAATAATAGTGACAGGTAAAAAAAAGCGGTAAGCATGGGAAGTAGAAGAATATGAAAAACAAAATAATGGAAGGGGAAAAAATATAAAGACTATTACAAGAACAGGGGGAGGGAAAATAGAGCATCACTTACAATAGATGTAATAGCAGACAGCAGAAAACACCAATAACAGTGAATGAAGAAAGACGCACAACGAAACAGAGGGAAGGAAAAGCTCGAGGAAGAAGAAGTGGAAGCAATACATAAAATGAAGCAAAACAAGAAGAGCAAGCTGAAATGCAAGGGAAAGAAATTTACATGATTACCTGTCTTCTATTCGGTGCATGAAAACCCGGGAAAGCATGTTTAAAGATGTGCAAATCTTGCACGGAGACGCCAACATTTAATGAATTGCAGATTGTGTAGGGTGAGAGGTGAATCCACCGACCAATAGAAAGAATGGGCAAGGCGGCTGCTTATTTTGTATAGCAGGGGGATTAGAAGATGGGCGGTGCAGGGGCATGATGATGACGAAGGAGCAAAAGACAGCAACCCACTTAAGATGTCATTTCCAGCACACGGGCCACGTGAGTTCCGCATGAGAAGGACGAAAGACCAGCAAACAATTGAGGTACCATTCCCACTTTATATATAAAGCTCTTTAGTATACAATACTTCCAAAGTTAATGAGTCTAGCTTGTTCGCGCATTCTTTCTTGATGACAGAATAAAGTTTCGCGTACGTCCATTTTCAATTTCTAATGCAATTCTGAAGATAATTAAGAGCCATTCAATCAATGGTGCTTGGCTTACCACGCCAACAATTTTGAGCAATACTTAAGAAGTGAAACAAAATACAAAAGATGGTGTTCGCCCTTGATTTCAAGCAAAAGTCCAGATGCTATGGTGCGAAACATTCAGGCTATAATTGTCCAGAGATTATAGAGTCAATGCCTTAATTAAGGTCTGACTTTTTTGACGAATCCATTAAGGTTGACTCCTGAAGATGAGGGGGTCCATCTAATGAGACCGCAGGATCCTTGAGCTGTTTTTCGGTTGTACCCATAATTGCACTGCATACGATCGTAGATGAGATGTCGGTTATTCGTTCATAAACTTCTACGGGCAAAGGCTGAGGCGGATGTAGACTTTTAGCGTCGCGTGAACCTCCTTCCGTCGTTAAACGAACAGGAATTTTTATCACATAAACATGAGGTTCCAATACAAAGGATGAGACGTGAGGTAATGCACTATCATTTGTCAATCTTACAAAAGAAAGCCCCCTTCTCACTCTGGGGTTTGTGTTCTTGGTTAAGAAGCTCTTGCAGGCACTGGAATTAATTAAACCTGTATTCCTGTCTCATTAGCTCGTGTCACAAAGTGTGAGAAGTAGTCATTATATAGCATCTTAAGCATTGGAGTGGGGACGTGTACTAAAGAATGATAGAGGTGCATATTAAGATACCATGAAGATTCATTTAGAAGCTTATGCAATGGTTTGTGTCCTGTCCAATTTAGAGATTGTATCCTTCTAATAACCTCGACCAATTTAGAGTTGCATACTGTGTGTGTGTGTGTGAAAAACGCAAGGAGACTAATACGAGGCAATCGAACTATCTGTTTGAATGATGATGGAACGAGTATAAAGCCAGGATGATCAACGTACGATAAGGTTTTGCCTAAGAGCCACCGCGTCGTTGATTGTCCTATTCACTAAAATTTCTGTGGTGTATATCGGCATTGGCAGGCGCCAGAAGGGGCTCTGTAGGGAGCTCATGCCATGAATCCTTGCAGTAGTCACGAGACTTTTTGGCATGAGCTATGCTGCGGCCTTGGAATGGCGGATTGCGGCGTGGTCTGAGAGGATGGCCATGGTGTTGGTGGAGCCGATTCTCGGTCACACAGCGGAGCAGTCACCGGCCATGCTTCTCCCTGAGCCCTGGTACGGTCGTGGGGCAAAGTTTCATTAGTCAAAATAGGCCCACGTGGAGTCCCTGCAGATAACTGGAATTTTTTTTTTTCTGAGTAGAGGAAAGCCAGAGCTGGTAACAGATTGAGAGTGTAACTAGGAAAATAAGAAATCCAACCAAACCACAGTGCTGCAATCCAGGGCTTCTTGTTTTCTTGGCTTCTAGTTGGAGCTGTGGCATGATAGTGATCCATTCTTGATCAGTTTTTATCCTTCACTTCCGAGGTTTGGTTGGCGGGCTAATTCTGCGCATACGAGTTTATGGCGGTGCAATGAACCCTAACGAGACAACGGTGATTGATAAGTTGAAACATTTGGCCTTGATACAAGGAGTGAACTAGTTATTAATTGAATAAATGATGAACCAATCCCCAACACTGCAATTGAGCTTTAATCCAGTATAAAAATGGAAAACAATGATCATCAATTCGGGCTACATATTCAATTAATTTTAGAGGTACCCCGTAGACCACAATCAACTTATTTGCCAAAGCCTTCAAACTTGAAAGAACCAACAAAGTAATCAAGAATTCTAATCAGAGACCAAGAAAGTTATATACACAGCAGGGTCACTCTTTTTTTAGCATTCATAAAATCTAATGCGAGCGAATAAGCACATTGTTTTAGTGTGCTTAACCTGATATACAGGTAAGAGTTTAAAATAATAAGTATCTAAATTGGACGGCGAGAATCGAAGAACCCTACGGTAGCACTTATAGAGGTTGTTAGTAGGTCATTTGTGAATAAAAAACAGGCAAAAACTTGCATAGAATCACCTGAAAATAAAATACTAGCATATTTAGCAACCGGCCCTTTTGGCACGACGCATCTTCTTGGCCTTGATCCCTCTTAGACAGCTATGCCCCAGTTTGATCACTCATGACTAATGAGACAGGTTTATTTTGTTTTATTGAATAATATGAGAGAGAGAGAGAGAGAGAGAGAGAGAGATTGCAAAGATAATTAATTTCCATGTCACAGTCCAAACATCAATATATTGATCCGGAAATCGAGTTGACTCCCTTTTTATTACGAATACATATTTTGCATAAAAGCAAATATTTCACATTCAATTAACCAAATGGACCAAGAACTCAATTTGGTCCGGAAATAGCCATTTCAAACGTTGTTAAGAACGAAGTAAGCTCGATTCGATGATATTTAACTAGTAGGACTGTTTTTGGATATAGGTATTGCGATCAACGGCCGAGTCTTTTTAACCACGACCCCCATGCTCTCTTTTGTGTCCCTAAGGTCATCAGCGACGCTATTGTGAACATCCCAGTCAAATTCGTGCACCAAAGAGCCCAGAACGAGGTGGAGCATGCGATGAGCTAGCGGAACGCCAGCACACATCCTTCGGCCCGCACCAAACGGTATCAACTCGAAATGGTTCCCTTTGAAGTCAATATTTGAGTTCAGAAACCTTTCAGGCCTGAAAGTGTCTGCGTTTTCCCAGCACTCGGGATCTCTTCCGATTGCCCAAACATTGACAAACAGTTGGGTGCCTTTGGGTACGTTGTACCCCATGAAATTGGTGTCCTGAGTTGCTTTTCGAGGGACCAAGAGCGGAATTGGAGGATGCAACCGAAGGGTTTCGTTCACCACCGCCTGCAAATACTTGAGTTTATCAATGTCGGCCTCTTGGAATTTGTTACCTCCTCCAACAACCTCGTTAAGCTCGTCTTTGAGCGTAGACATGACCGAGGGATTGCTCAAGAGCTCAACCATGGCCCATTCCATTGTGCCGCTTGTTGTTTCTGTACCAGCTATGAATGTTTCCTGCATGCCAACACCCCGTTGTTTTTTATTTAGTAATTAGCAGACTCAACGGATGACTTGGCAATGTCTGAGATCGATTGTTGTGTTACATGGATGGAATGGAATCATCTAATTAAGAAACATACTCGTTTGGATACATACTCGTTTGGACAGAGTATTATTTGAAATAATAGAGTATTATTTGAAATAATTATTGTAATACTTTTTATTGTTGTGATGTGATGTGATGCACGTGAGATATAAAAATATATTTATGATACAAACGAAATATTTTATTTAGAAAAACTTGCTTGTTAAGTAGGAGTAAGCAAATCAGAAACGGAGCCATTACTCGCTATATCTCTCTCTCTTTTAAACTTTGTTTATATGTTATATAAAGAGGGCTTGGGAATACACATCCTTTAGGATGACAGCCATCTCTATGAATCCATGTTTAGTTTTAATATATGGATAAGCATCACCCTAAACAATAGCAGTACAAAAATACTACAAATGGATCTTTTGTTATAATTTTTTCTTGTACATTTTTTTGTTATTCTACCACGTACGTATTCAATTAATACGTTTTCTGTGTAATAATCCTCGGCCTCACTATGGAGCCCTTACCAAGCCTCCCTCTTAAAATTATGACACAAGTAAGAACTCGCATGAAGGCGCTTATAAATCTATTCCAACAACACAACTTGTTGTCTGCTACTTCTATACCCTAACTGATTATACTTCCAAATACCCATGGTGGCCACAACAAAGAAGAGGGTTACAATGAGCTTTTTGAGCTCCATCAGAAATGGATAGAAACTTTAAGAGAAGAAGATTATCAATGACAGTGGAAAAAATATATCCATTTGTGCAGTGCTAATTTTTCGGGGTGACGGAGTAAATAATTGCTTCAGCAAACCAGAAGGTAATAGCACAGTAAATGAGAAAAAGCCAGAAAATTTACTTTGGACTTGATCAATAAAAAAAACGGCCGATTTACTTTGGACTTCCAGGGCAGCAGTAACAATCATTTAGAAGTGATTTTTTTTTTTTTTTTTTTTAAAAAAAGGGTGTATAAAGTGAAGGGAGCCTGCCGATTAGCCTGCTAGATCAAAAATAGAGGTTAAGGATAATCCGATTATCGATTTAGGGTTAGTAGAATTTTGTAATTTTTTGTTTTAATTGATTCTTCGTTGGTTGAGTCATTGAAATATTTAGTCAGATTAGACATCGTTTTGAGAAAAAGTCGTGTTTGAGAATCCCTCCCATAGAGTTAGTGACTTCATAGACAACAGCCTGGGTATGTATTTGTTTTTAGTTTCCGTTAATTCCGTCATTATTGACCTTAATCTGCTAAGGGTAAATTACTATGGAAGTCCTTGAACCACTTGAAAAACATCTATTAAATCTTAGAACTTTTAGTTATTCATATTAAGTTCATAAACTTTATGTCGTTAATTAAACTGGCCCTTTGCTAACAATCACGAAAATAGACGATTTTGAATTATGATTTTCATTTTGAAAATAAGAAATAATTGAGAACAAGTCCTTGATCTGTAGCAATTTCTAACTAAGAAATCATAGTCGAAATTGTTTGATATTAGTTTTGCAAAACTTTCAAGGAGGCCAATCCATGTTCTATATGAATTGGGTATTTTGTCTCTTTTTGGTTACATATTTTAGAAAGTTAATAGTTGCTTTTAGGAACTAGGGGATTAACTTCCACATTTTTTAGTTAGAGTTGACTTTTCATAAAGTTTATGCCGTGTATTGGTTTCTTCTGCGGAAGGATTAAGTCAAACTTGCTTCAACATACGAATCAATATTAATAATTTATAAAAACAACTTCTTTTAGCACTAAAATGACCAAGTGTTTGAGGATGAATTATCAAAAAAAATGTTTGAGGATGAAGGCTAATTCCTTAAAATATTATTGAAAAAAAAAAGTCACACAATTGTGATTTTGACAAAGGCTTTTTCCCATTATACGGCACAACGGGCAAAAATGTTTTGTTTTCCAAGATTAGCAGGTCCCCATGAGAGTAACTAGTCTACTCTGTTCGACAATGGAACTCTTCCTTTCTTTGTGTTGAGTAAGTACAACTTGCTCATTTTGCAAGCATACTTAAAAGTTTATTACATCACGTTGGCGTAAATGCAAGTTTTACTTTTTACTGTGTTTATTGCAGTATCTTTTGTGAAGTAATTATGCATCCACTTAAAATTATCCCACAAGATAGTTTTACATTCAAAATCAAGAGATCTAAGTTTGTTTGGATTGAATTTTTCTGGAATTTTTATAAAAAAAAAAAAATTACTGCAGTGATTTGATATATATAAGATAAAAAAGTAACTAAAAAATGTGTACATTACAAAATATAATAATTTTTTCTTTGAAAAATTGCAATCCAAACGCACTAGTCCGAAAGATTTCGCCACAGCCTACGGAGCCTACTAATCCTTTTTGTTCCCCTCAAAAACTGTCTGGTTTCCGTTCTTAGCCTTTGAAATTAAAAAAAAAAAAAATTCAAATCATCCTGCCGTGTCAGCACGTCAGGATGGAATTTGTTTTTCTAATGGTTCTGAAGGAAGTTTAACGACCAAAAAGCAAATCTCAACAAAATACAAAGAAATAGAGAGATTACCATGATTAAAATATTGAGATCGTGGTCAGAGATTTTAGCTTGCTCGCCCTTGCCGTTGCCCTCAAATTCCAGCAGCACTTCCAAGAAGTCATTCTTTCTGGGACCACCCCTTTGACGTTCTTGAAGTCGCTCCTTGACAAACCTGGAAACAATTTGCATCGTTTTCCACATTTCCCCGGCTGTTTTTTTCCTTAGCCCTTGTGGGTCAAGCCACCTCAGCCACGGGAACAAGTCAACGATATTTGGATGACCCACCCACTCCGCCAATCTCACCATGGCCGAGAAAAATTCTACTCCTTCTTCCTTTTCCGGCTCAACCAAATCTTTCGACAGCATGAGATTCCCAAGCATGTTGAACGATGCAAGAAACACAAAATGGGCCAAATGAATTCCTCGCCACGATTCTTTCCCGGCATGGGCTTCTTTTTTTATCCATGACACCATATCATCTACGCATTTTCTCCGAATGGCCACAGTTTCGTTGATTCTTTTGTTAACTATCATCTCCACGGTCATCATTCGCTTCAACACGCGCCAATAGCTTCCATAGGGAGCTAATGACAACGAACTCTTGTCGAAGTTATGGGATTTCATGTTTTCAGTTACTGTTCTTTCCACGAAGGAGATGTCATGGTTCCTGAACAACTCGGCCGCTGCCTTGGAACTTTGTACGGCCATCGTATTCATGGCACCAATCCTTAGCCAAACAACCGGACCGTACTTGTTTTTGAGCCCTGCTAATGTCCTGTGCGGCATAGAACCAAGGTCGAACATGTTGCCAAAAATTGGCCATCCCGGCGGTCCAGGTGGAAGCCGATTGTGGCTGGATTTTTTATGACGGAGGAGGAGGAGTAAGGAGGGTATCAGAATGGCAACGCCCCAAACAAATTGGTTAACGTGCAACTCCATGAGTGCGGTTAAATGTTTGATGAGACTAGTCCCGAATTGATTCTTCACTGAGAGGTTCTTTGGATGTGTATTAATTACAACTAGATGGCACATCACTATATAAGGGATAATTGCAGAAACCTCAAGAGAGGTTTCTGATAGTTGCACCCACCTCCTCTGAAGTTTTTAAAATAGCATTGAGTTTGTTTGGACAACTTGGTTTTGGAAACAAAATTTCAGATTTTGTTTTGCTTGCACTATATACACAATTCCCAATCACCTTTTTATCTCACATACATCACATCATAAAAAGTGCTACAGTAACTGAATCAAATAAATCATCCAAATAAATTCTTATCCAAACAAACTCATTGACATCCGCTAACATGAATTTGGGCCTATAACTGATATAAGATAGGGTAAATTTATTTCTATACCCTATGAGTTGAAGGTTGTTAGTAAATAAAATTGGAGCAAAAAAATTTAAGCAATAAACAAATTTAGAATAACTAAATAAACAATTTAATGGTCATTTCTTACTTGATTAGGCACTGTAAGTACACTTTGGAGTTACCACGTACCAATGGTTCATAAATTAGGCAAGTTGGTTTGGCTCCACAGCTTTGGAGTTACCTCCCAAAAACATGGAATGGTTGAGCTGAGTGGCCAATGCCATCCATTTTGCCGATCGTTTTCATATCATAAGAGTTACTTGAAAGTTTGTATCACGAGGTTCTCAACGTTTAATCTGTTCATCAGTGCTTGATTCAAGCTAGTTTTACAGTTTCTGCATCTTGCTCATGCTGTTTCATGTTTGCATTGTTAAGGAATATGAGCACTGCCTAAAGAAGCAACACCTAATGCATTCATTGATTTTGACTACTTTAGCGTGTTTTGCATTGTATTAATTAAGTAGCTTTGGATGTAAGTACCTAGGCTTAACATGACCTTAAGGATCCTTTCATAATCCCTTGTTTCTTTTCGTGTTGAAAAGTTTGAGGAATGGTTGCCGTGTTAATTTAGCATTACTTATATTTGAGTCGAATAAAGTAGCGTGGTTGACTGACTGATTTATTCTTTGTGCGTTCTGGGAAGAGAAGTTGAAGAGCTCTACTGCCTCTTACGACCCACCTACTTCTGTATCCTTTCTACCTCTCCACCTTGATTTGTTTTCAGCAGATTAATCTGTTGGCACACCTTTTATGACTTCTTGAAAGGTTGCCAGTGGGACCTGGTGAAATAGGCATTCTGAGATACGCAGGTCAACGCTCAACGGGGATGTTTCGTGGGGTTTTGGGTGCGGAGACTATGATATGCACCTTATTTGGCAAGTGAGTTTTTTTTTTGTGTTTGTTTAAAACTTTACTATAGTGTATTATAAAATTTTTAAAAAAATTTTTGAAGTGTGTAAATTTTTGAATATTTTAAAATGTATAAATTAAAAATTTTTTTAGATTACTGTAACTAAAATTTTTAAAAAACTTATAGCAAACAAACTTGGCAAAAAACTTACCTTCCAAACAAGGCTATAATCTGGTAGAAAAGGGGCATTAGATTCGAAAGATTAATAAATAATCGTGACCTTCGACCTAACTAGTGATGCTAATGCCACGGATATTTAGCTAAATTCCTCGATGTGCTGCACCATCGGGTGCATTCAAATCTCACCTGATGCATTAAGAGAAAGCATACTATTTCATTTTATCAAAAAATTTTGGAGAGGTGGTAGTTAGGTTATATTTATTATTATAGCACAGGTTCGACACCTGTCAATGACATATAGTTACTTATATTATAATAGAATATTTAATTAACTAATTTAATTTATCAAATATAAATATTGGACATTAGATGATGAATAAATATTTAAGAGAACTTTTATTGTGATTTTAAAATATATAACATTTTTTATCCATATATAATTCGCTTTCTCCGGTGCCCGAATATACTTCTTCGTGCGTCTCCACGTAGTAGAGTTGGCCTCCTTATTCTGCTTCTTATGCGCAGAAAAGTGAACTTTCCACCGTAGACGTAACCTATGTTTTATTCTCATCTCCACTTTAATTCCGTGGATTGTTCAATTTAGAAAGCCGGAGAGTTTGCAAAATTTAAAAAAAAAAAAAATTAGATGAGAGCCTGGCAGCCGATAGCCAGCTTTTTTTCCAGAAGTTGTTAGCTACCGGGTCTTGTCAGCCCGGCAGCTGACAAAAATTTTTTTTTTAAAATTTTTCCTGCAGAGCTCAAAAAAAAAATTTGACTGACTTTTAAGTATCGGGCTAATATGGTCTGGTACCTATAGATTTGCAACAGAACCTTATCAGAGGCTCAGAGCCGTAGATGTCCGAATTTGTTTTTTCTCGACCATATTCTGAGTAATTTGCCCTATAACACAATCTTTTACGGAACTCGTAAAATTATCTATACGAAAGGGCCCACTTAAAACACGTACAGACAGATGCCATCAAACTTTGTCAAGCCCAAAGCCCCCCACACGGCACGGCTCAGGCATTCACCGGGGCCTGCTTCATTCCACAGTTAGTACTGTAGATTCAGTAGCGTCAAATGGCTAGGGGGAAAGGTGAACTAATTTACAAAATCTACCGAGCTTTTTCCTACGGTCTATCGCCGATGATAAACCTCCACCTACGGTGGCGCAAATTCCGAGGTCTCGAGCATCCGAAACGGTGGACTGAGCGTCTCGGCCGCCCCTCGCTTCCTCGGCCCGCCGGACCTTTAGTTTGGTTCCACGCCGTCTCTTTAGGTTATTAATTGCTTAATTTTTCCTTTTGTGTTTAAAATCTACCACTACTAGTATTTTCTCGCGCTATAATAATTGTTTAATTATTTGATTATTTCTAATAGGTGAAGGAATGGCTGCGATTCCGGTGATAAAATGCTGTTTAACGAGGAGGCCGGACGTTACTGTCTTGATGACGTCGACGACGCTGTCAGCATTGTAAGTTCATTTTCCATTAATTAATTTTAACTTTGAAATTTGGAGCTGGAATCTCGTAGCTTCGTTTTTTGGTGGGACGCAAATGTTCATTGCAAAGTTAATATTGACTGGATAGCAGTCAATCGTTGAAGTTTGGTGGAGAGATAGAGCTGCTTTTGGACATTATGTGACGTATGAAGTGACTTTCCATGGCAATTAATCAATACACTAGGAGGCATAAACCGTGCTATGCACGGTGGGAAAAAGGATGAAGATGCCCAATTTAATAAAATAATTTGTACTAATTCAAATGGATCATTAATGAAATTTGTTTGTTTTTTGATAGAATTTAGTTACAAATAAATCAAAATAAAATATTAAACCAAAATTAAAGTCAACTTTCATCTAAGTATGTAATCATGTAAAAAATAGTCAGTGTTACTCTCATTAAAGAACCAAAATATTATAAAACTTTGTCTAAGTTATCAGCTGCACTTGCTATTTCAAGGGTAGGTTGCATTATGATTTAATTACAAGGTCCATTAATATGCATCATTAGAGCTTAGATTTTACTTCCTATGCTCTCAGATCATTTTCAAGATTAGAAAAAAAAAAAAAAAGTGAAGGAGGAGAGTTAATAAGGCTGTACGCAAGAAAATGCAAAATAGTAAAAGCCAAAGTGAGTAAGAAAAAAAATGAAAGCGACTTCATCCCATTTGGTAGAAACAAAATACTTCATCCTATTTGATTGTAAACAAAGGTACAATTCAAATGGCATAACAACCGTATAATCAATGTCTCAAATCACATCAGCCTGCAATAAGTTTCCTCGCTTATCAACCTACAAATTGCATACAACAAATCTTAAATCTGAATAACATCCACCGTACTCATGGTTAACTTATTGAAATGTTTGACAGCAATCCAAGAGGCGTCATCTTCAAGCTGCCCTTTGTAGACAACATTGCGAGCTCTATCTCCATGTTCTGATACAATGTTTTCAATTGAGAATCTTGAAGGTGCCATCTTTAGCTCATCTAAACTGCATTCTTTAAATGCTGGCAGTTTCATCCTCGCATTTTCTCCACATTTCTCTAAAATCCCAGAAGAAAAAAATCAGAAAAAGGGAACAAATATTACATTTTTATACATTTAACAGAGTTTTAAGAATTACCAAGATCACAGGAATAAGGGATGTTGGATCTGAGGCTAGAAGGCTACCAGCAAAAGCCTAATTTAGAGCAGTGAGTTCCCATTGAAATGAAGATGAATAATACTGAAAAACAAAACTGGCAATCAGGTCAAGAAAACAGACATAAAGAAGTATCACATATGGATAGAACAAAATCATAGGGATATAAAATACATGTAACACAAAAACTTTCACCAACCAAGTCAATTCAAGCGCCATTGCAGCAAAAAACTTGCAGACAAATGTGCAAAGAAGTCTCATATCATCAAAACACAAGGACAAAACACGAGAAACAAAGGACAAGGGTAAATCCCAAAAAAAAGGAAAAAAAGAGAAACCAAAGGATAAGACAAACATGTAATGGAAAGATGTAATGTTTTTTCTTTGGTCACCTCTGTTTTGAAGGAAAACATGGGAAAAATACATTTCAGAGAAAATACTAATTCAGCAACTTCTAAGGTAGAGATGATGTCGGAAAGAGGCATCATCTCCACCTTGGACACCAGAAAGAAGCACCAGATAAAACAGAAACACATTCTAAAAGTAACTTGTTATACACTTAGATTCATGCTTTTCATTGCCAATGAGGGCAGCCTCATCAACCTTATCAGCTTCAGTCTCACCAATATCAGCCTACAGTTGCTGCTCCACATAAGAACAAAGTCATGTTTAGTAATTAAAGAAGCATGACAATTGGCCATCATCATCTACAATTCGAATCAAAACAATCACAATTCAGCACAATAGGGAATCAACAAATTCAACTAAGACAAGCATGCCTTTTCAAAAACATTTTTTCCTCCTCAAACTCCACAAAATAAATCAACTCAAGAAATTAAAATTTACACTTTCAGAAACGAATTTCTCACATCAATACCAAAGAAAAAACACAGATGAACAAATCTAACACCGCCTTGATTTTATGTGTCAAATCCCCTAGTAATTAGAAAATTAGACCAGGTAAAAGGAAAATTTTGAAATTCCAAATTTACATTAGACTCCATGAAAATTGAAAGGAAGAAAAAATCTCCATAGCCAACTTGAGATCAATCCTAAACTTGGCAGAAACAAAATTCTACAATAAAATCACATAAATAACAAAAGCTGAGACCCTCCCCCCTACCCACAATATTAAAGCATAACACCAACATATTATTCACAGAACCCATAGAAATTGAAGTAAGAAAACCTGAGATCCTCAAGAAACCAAAAGTACAAAAAATGCAAAAAATGTAGGTCATGACTTAAATTTACTCAAAAATAAACATCATTAATGTGTAAAAAAGACTGCTTTTTCACTGCAAAAGACATGTCTCTAGCAGAAGGAAATGATGGAGAAAATAGATGAAAAATTCTATATATGAGGAGAGGATGATAGGAAAAACGGAAAAGAAGAATCTGTCGATCTCCAATTGGGAAAAAAAAGAATTTAAAAGGTTGGCAATTTATATCAAGGTTGATGGAGTTTCCCCAACCGCTTACATCGAGAATTGGATCTGGGAGTAGCTTCCCAACCACTTACATCGAAAATTAGTACTTGTTGGATGTAAATAGACCAAAAGGAAACTAATCGCTGAAAAGCCCCATAAGAAATTGAAAATAACCACATCCTTACTCTAGCTCTCCCACTGGTTGTGGTGTAAGGAGGAAGAGCATATACACTTCCTTGGGAAAGAACGAAGATTCCAGCTAATTATATTTCTCTCGTGGACAACGATACCAGAGAAGTAGATGAAAGAGAACGGTAAGGAAAGAAGGCAGCAGCGATCTGTTAATTATTTGCTACTACAGGAAGATAGCACAAGAACAATGGAAGAGACTCAAATCAACCAAGTTTAATCCTCTAAGGTCCAAAGATTTTGATGGACAATGACTTGGACTAATTTGGACAGCAAAAGAATGGGAAATTTTTTAAAAGCACAGATGTAAGATCATAGTTTATGGCATGCCTCGCAACATACGCTCAACTGAGACGCGTAGAAAACTGAAGATAGAATAACAATTTAAAGAAACAACTGTGAGCAACAAATCACAAACAAATGTACTACCTTTGATAGTAAACGTACAACTCCAAGAAGCTTTTCCAAAAAGTTATATTTGCCACCATCACACCTTCTCCGCTTCAGACTGAAACCCAAATGGAAGGCCAAAAGTTTTGGTATGTGCAATTTGACAGAAAGTAAGAATCTAATCATTGCTAATTGTACATTACATTCACAGACTGGTCATTTAATCAATTTTTCTTGGATATTAACTTTCAACTTCCAATTTAACTTTTCGAAGCCTCCCCATCAAATTACTAAGAAAACTTTAAGAATTTATGGCTTTGCGATCTACTGATGAAACCTCAATGAAATGTTGCTATTTCCTCCAAAAAAAAAATGCATGAATCACTAATCAAAGCATATGGTAAACAACAATGTTGGAAAATATGCCCTTCTTTATGTTTATACCTTTCCAAAAGCTACAGTTTTTGTTTAGGCCCTTTGCCATGGATTACCAGAAAGCAGGAATTCAAGATTTCCTCCAACTTTGCTGATTGCAGAAGCCTCAAATCCCGTCTAACCTGTCACAAAATCACAATTAATTTTAAACCAACAAACCCAATAAGCAAATGCTTGAAGGCATACAGGTTAGTGCTTTTCACTGAGCACGTAAAAACTGAAACTTTAGGCCAAAAAAAAAAAAAAACCAACCTTAAGCAGGTACTGAAAATAAGAGCACCTTCGATGCTGATTCTTATTTTTGTAGACAATTCTATCGAGGATTCCAAATTCTATCTGCAGCTAACCCAAAAAAAGTCTTCAAGCTCTCCTCAACTACTCCAAACTCCAAATCCATTATCTTTAATAATGCTAATAACTACACTCGTAGCTTCTATGGGCATTCACGTTTTGTACTCCACCGTAGATTCCGAAGACTAATGCACAAGGCCAGGATGAAAAATCAGTAAAATAACCTAAATCATAAAACGCCAAGAACAACATCAACAAAGTACAGTATGCAAGAGAACATATAACAAAGAAAAAACAAAGGAAAGGAAAAGTCACAGGAGAAAACCTATAGCATTTAATTCACCATAGCTGAAGACATACTTAGAACAACTAAGGTACCATCTATTTCCTTTTTTCAGTGAATAGGCAGCAACAAATATACGGAGTTATAAAAATCAAGCACACCTCATACAAAAGAGAAATGAATTCTTTCATATCCTGATAAATACTTCAAATGTATACTAATCCCATGAACAACGTTCTGCAAAGCAGACATCTTTAATGGGTTTTAAGTGGCTTTCAAATAGAGCCATGAAAAACCAGTGCTATAAAATTTAAGCCCATAATTACTCAAAATTCAAAGGAACAACAATACCACAGGTTTTGAAGCTTTAACAAAACCAATGACTTTGCATGGCCTTCATAGTCAATCCCATGAACAGCAAATTCTACTTTTGCAAGACGATTCCAAGAGCTGTTATAGTCATGAGAAAATCATAAAACACAAAACAAAATCTAAACCTAATCAAAGATTCCAAGTTAGTTCCTTTACATTTCTGATCATTTTCTTTAAAGCTTCCACAATCATTTTCCTATTTCGCAAACAGAACACGAAAATAAAGATCAATTTGCAAATGCCTTATATATAGCGCATTTCCTAAAATATTAAAAAAACTAAAAAGGACAATTTTTTTCAAGTGAATCACGGTGATATACCTTGATGGAAATTTTTCGGTCACTCTGGGGTTGCTTGAACTTGTTAACCCTTTTCTTCGTTGTTTTCTTCGAAAGCAAAGGCACCGCCATCGCTGCTGATTCTTCTTACCTTTTCTCTCCTTAACCTGCACATTTCACACACAAATCACAATCAGCTATCGATCTACAAGAGTCTGTAAAAAATAGTGCAGTACGGGGAAGAAGAAGAAGAGGAAAGCTGCGGCATGTTTATTAGTGAGCCAAAAATCGAAGACTCTAAAGGAAAAAAAAAAAGGAACAACCAAAAACCCAGATTTAGTAACAAAACATAAAAGCGAAAGGCAATAAAATCAATATCTCCATCTTCACAGCTGAAAAGAAGAAACGAAATAAAAAAAAAAGAAAAAAAGGGAACAAGAAAAAACACAGATCGGGGAAACAAAAACCAAAGGTTCAAAACATCAGCGCACACCCGACGGAAACAACGAATCCTTAAAAAAAACCCATAAGCCACCTGAAGATCGGTGAAATCGACCAAGAGAAGTAAACGGGATAAAACAAAAGATTTTCTAACCCAAAAGCTATGCAAAGGCCTACCAAAAATCTCAAACTTTGAGCTAGAAATGATGCCCACAACACACTCCCGAGAATTTCAATACCAGCTTCTCCAATCGCCATCACCCAACGAAGCTGCAAACTGACAAAAATAAGGAAGCTGCAAATCGACAAAAAATAAGGAAGTTACAAATTGAAAAAAAAAAAAGGAAAAGAAGCTAAGAGCAAGGAGGCTCACCGCTGCTGAAGATTTTGGTCGTATAATTTTGGTGAGAAAAGGGGCGGAGAGGAGAAGCGGCGGAGAAGCATTTGTTGTTCTGTATATCTAACCCTAAAGTAAATAGACAAGATGCAAGTGGAGGATATGGCTGGGCAAGCGACAGAGCAACGTTGTCCAAAAAAGGGAGAGAGAGAAGGTAGTGGGAAGAAAGCAAATGCTGCAGACGTACAGAAACAAGGAAACACGGGCACATGGGAGACCAGATCGGAAACCGAAGTGCTATGCGCGAACAACATAACGCTCTCAATCACATGCGCCGCACGCGAGAGGTCGACGAAAACCATCCAGGTCACCAGAGCTCTTCGCTCTTTATCTACTTATGTTGATAAAAAAGTTTGTGTAGTGACTTGCTGGAAAGTCTTGAAATGTATGTCATCTAACAGTTGCAACTTTTACTTAAAGGGGTGTAGTGGTCCTTAATTCATTATAGCAGAAGGATTTGTTTGGATTGCTTCATATTTCCCCAATTTTATTTGCTTACATCATCTTTACAATTTTCAATACACCTTTTTATCTTCCCAATATCTTTTTATCTCACATACATCACATCACAAAAAGTGCTACAGTAAAAATATCCCAAATAATCCCAAATAACTTACAATCCAAACAGACCCTGTAATTTTCTCTTGGGATTACGTGAGTTGGACTGATTACGGCAACACAGCTGAGGAATAAACTTTAGTAATATTTTAGTTTGATGAATGATACGAAAGATATTATAATGCAGAATAAGTAATATTTTAGTTTGATGAAGGTCATAATAGATTTTCATTTGAAAGTCACCATAAAGCCTGGTGCACTTCTGGAGACTAGAGGGATTTCCCAAAGGGACTCCACAAAGTAGTCCGCCTTAACATGACTGAGAATATTTACTGTAATTTACTTATGTTCAATCAGTAATTTCACAGTCAGAGGTCAAAGACCGGACTGTAGCATATTTGCTTCGCAGCCAGGGAACTTGAAAACAGTTTTAGCTCAACCTTTGCTCTTGGATCTACTAAACTTGAAAAATAGGTCAACTTTTGGTTATTCTTTAGACTAGTACAAGTTCTCAAAAGAAAAGGGTAGGCAGTAATTTCACTGACAGACATACCGTGGGAGGTCTACCTTTATAAAGAAATTACTGCAAAAACACTTATAATTCCCCAACTCTCTCTCTCTCTCTGGATTAAAGTTTATAATTAACAGGAAATTACATTTGTTGCCTATTCATCTCATCTTGTTTGCTTTTGTCTTCATTTCCTTTTGTTTTTTCGTTCTGTAGTGAGGCCATAAAGAAGGAGCTTACAGCTAATGTCATATATCAGGTGATTGCATCTGTTTGTTATACATTTTTCAGACATTATTTAAAAGGTGTACACGCAGTGGCCTGTACTTTTAATGAAATTAAGATGCTCTAAGTTATTGAGCAAGTCAATATGCTTTTTTCATCACAGTTTACCTAATGACCCATCTAAAATTGTAGATATTGCTGATGTCTCTGGTTGGTGGTGTATCCTGAAAAATTGATGGCATTTTCATTTTTTATATATTTTTTGTGCTCTTCATGCTTGACGAGTCTTGTTATCTTGATCATATTATGTTGTGTTGCCAGTTCCTTTAATCTCATTAAGTAGTTTTATGCGGGAACCAGTTTGCTCCAGTTGATGCCCCTGCTGCTGTGGAGGCTTTTCTCGGTTATTGGATGCCAAATGCAATCATCCTAATTGAAAGTGAACTTTGGCCTAACCTGATTATCGGTGCAGCAAAAAATGGTGTAAGCACCTCTTCTTATATTAGATACTTGTTTGACTGGATTTGAATTGATTGCATACTGTACATAGTGCATTTTGGCCTTGATGAGATTTTTAATTATTACAATACTTTATAGAGTGCAATACAAGTGGACGTTGAAGCTTGAAGCAAGTTGTGGGTTGAAATTAAGTTTTCACCTGTCTTGCATGGACTGAGCAAGGATACCTAATATGGTTTTGGACATGCATAATTCTTTTTCCCATAAGCTTTAAAAAGTTGGATTTGGGCTGAACCTTGATCAAATTGATTTTGGAAATGGTTGTCAGTTGAAGGTGAAATTCAACGATGGATAACCTAACAAACAACTGATATAGTTAATATCCCATTGTTTTGTGCTTTAGAATGTGTCTTTGCTTGGCTTGTCAATGCCTCCATGATATTATTTTCCTCCTGAGGAAGATAACATGTATTATATATATATATATATATATATATATATATATATATATATATATATGTGTGTGTGTGTGTGTGTGTGTGTGTGTGTGTGTGTGCATTTTATTTCTATTTTGGTTTGGGCCTGGATGGGAACTTTCTCAGTTGTTGTTGCTTCACCATCATGATGGGGACATTATTTCTGTTGTTGTTGAGCTGAGTGGCCAATGCCATCCATTTTGCCGATCGTTTTCATATCATAAGAGTTACTTGAAAGTTTGTATCACGAGGTTCTCAACGTTTAATCTGTTCATCAGTGCTTGATTCAAGCTAGTTTTACAGTTTCTGCATCTTGCTCATGCTGTTTCATGTTTGCATTGTTAAGGAATATGAGCACTGCCTAAAGAAGCAACACCTAATGCATTCATTGATTTTGACTACTTTAGCGTGTTTTGCATTGTATTAATTAAGTAGCTTTGGATGTAAGTACCTAGGCTTAACATGACCTTAAGGATCCTTTCATAATCCCTTGTTTCTTTTCGTGTTGAAAAGTTTGAGGAATGGTTGCCGTGTTAATTTAGCATTACTTATATTTGAGTCGAATAAAGTAGCGTGGTTGACTGACTGATTTATTCTTTGTGCGTTCTGGGAAGAGAAGTTGAAGAGCTCTACTGCCTCTTACGACCCACCTACTTCTGTATCCTTTCTACCTCTCCACCTTGATTTGTTTTCAGCAGATTAATCTGTTGGCACACCTTTTATGACTTCTTGAAAGGTTGCCAGTGGGACCTGGTGAAATAGGCATTCTGAGATACGCAGGTCAACGCTCAACGGGGATGTTTCGTGGGGTTTTGGGTGCGGAGACTATGATATGCACCTTATTTGGCAAGTGAGTTTTTTTTTTGTGTTTATTTAAAACTTTACTATAGTGTATTATAAAATTTTTAAAAAAATTTTTGAAGTGTGTAAATTTTTGAATATTTTAAAATGTATAAATTAAAAATTTTTTTAGATTACTGTAACTAAAATTTTTAAAAAACTTATAGCAAACAAACTTGGCAAAAAACTTACCTTCCAAACAAGGCTATAATTTGGTAGAAAAGGGGCATTAGATTCGAAAGATTAATAAATAATCGTAACCTTCGACCTAACTAGTGATGCCAATACCACGGATATTTAGCTAAATTCCTCGATGTGCTGCACCATCGGGTGCATTCAAATCTCACCCGATGCATTAAGAGAAAGCATACTATTTCATTTCATCAAAAATTTTTGGAGAGTGCAATAGCGTACTTCATTCTATATTTGATTTCTTTCTTTTTCAAAAGTTTTTTTTTTCTTATTAAAGAGGAATGAGATTTAGAAAGTAAGGAGGGAGAAAGCCAGATTTAAATCTAGAATTTCTAAATTTTGGAACTTCAACTTTTAGCCGTTAAACCAAAACCCCCTTGGCATCATTCATTAAGTAAGTTTTTACTTCAACTTTTCCTCCTTTTAATCATTTGCAATTTGCCTTAATAACAGAATATTCTTCATCAGTGAAGTTTTTTTCTTCACAAATTCAAAGTTGAAACAATACCTTGCGCCATTAACATCAATACAAACGTGTGACAAAATGCAAGACGAAGTCTGCCTAACTTATCTTCGCAATTAAACCCAACCCAAAATACGTAACCAAATTTCGTGATTTGAACATTTCTTAAAAACAATTAAATGATTTGCATCCTTGAGTGTTGGTACAAGTTACTCCCAAAAAAAAAAAAAAAAGAAAGAGTAGTATTGGTACAAGTGACACATCGAGGAATTTAGCTAAATATCCGCGGCATCACTAGTTAGGTGGAAGGTCCCGATTATTTATTAATCTTTTGAATCTAACGTCCCTTTCTACCCGATTATATCATAGTCTACGCACCCAAACCCCACGAAAACATATCCCTGTTGATCACCAGGTAACACTTGATCCACTTTACCTCTTATGGTCAATTTTTTTGATAAAGTTAAGATGAAGTTATATTTTTCTCATGGCTAATTCTTAAGCACACATAATAATTGTAATATAATAAACACCTTTTTCTTTAATCTTACATCTATCTAACTATATAAAAGCGGGAGTTGGAGAATGAACGGTGCCATTTTGGTCGAGCGGTTATCACGTAATTTTCAGCAACTTTGATGGCTTTTGTATTTGTTTGGTCTTGTTGGCTTTTCGGCAACCCCATTTGCATCAGTCTTTGGCAGTTCCTTATGTTATTAGAATTAGCCTTAGTTAGTCCTTCATTTTTCGCTAATGCCATTTCCTGTTTCTGCCTTGCTCAGGAGACCGAAAGATGCATGTTATAGTTGTGTGGTTTCTTTGTAATTTATTTATACTTTGTTCCTCTTTGTTTGCATCATTTTTGCCTATTGTGATCCGCAGAGACAGGCCATCTTAGCTATTCTTGAGTATTAGTTTAGCCTTAGGTTTGTCTTATTTTTCAGTTATGCCATTCCTTTTTTCCTTCGTTCAAGCTGCATGCTATAGTTGCTTGATTGTTTGGTAATTTTGTTGTCTTCTGACCCTATTTTTTGTTGACTCATTGTTCACTTTTGTGGATGCCTCACTTTTTGTTTCTATTTCTACATGTTTCTTTGAAACCCACCTCTTCTTCGTTGGAAAATTGCCATTTTGACTTTGAGTAATCTACTGTTTTGGACTTTTGATTTGTTCATGTCATTTGGAAACCTATTACAGAGATGAGAATTACCACACTTTCATTCCTCTTAATCACGATGCTTGTTAAATTTTTCCCATTTTTACTTTTATTCATGCTTATTTATATTCTTTTATTTTACTAAATATCGGATGCCTTTTATATTCTTTGTTGCCTACATTCTTTACATCTAACTATACAATCAATATATTTATGTGATTTAATGTTATTATATACCTTTTTATTTAGGCTCTTTAAGTTGGAATGTTGAATTTAGTGATATTTTTTACTTTTTAAACAAAATTTAAAAGTTAGTCTTGTATTTTTAGTAGAAAGTTAATTTTGTGGTTAATTATTTGCTTTTGAAGTATTCTGTAAATGCACAATTTTGAGGAAATAATTAATAAATTATTGATAGCTTAACATGAAATAAAATTGTTAAGTGTTCTGTAAAGACACAATTATTGAGGAAATAATTAATAAATTATTATTGGCATTAGTGACTTTAAAAAATGAATTTTATTACTGTGGCATGAAATAAAATTGTTTGAAAAAAAAAAGAATGCATATATTGCAAAAAAATGAAATAAAATAGTGTTCTGTAAAATTGTTGAATGCAGTGGTTATTTAGCATGTTCAGGAGTAGCTTTTGACTGCACAATTCCGAAAAATTGAACAACAGAAAAAGAAAAAGAGAGAGAGAGAGAGAGACAAGTCCAATATTATTATTATCACAAATAACCAAAATCAGTTAAGGTGTTAAGGGTTTGGACTAAAAATGGTTTCTAATCCTACTACTTTTTAAAACGTACAATTATAAAGATATATTAGTCTATAAATCCATATTTACTCTATATAATTATTACAAATTTTTAATGCCCTTGTTTTTATTCTTATTCTTTTCATTCTATAAAAAAGAAAAATTAGTTTGTTATTTACTAATAGCTTGGATATCTAATAACAATTGCAGGATAACCGCTCGACAAAAAAATAATGTTTATAGGGCAACTCTCACTTTTATATTGTTAAATATATATCCATATTTAATGTATATATATAATTATTATAAAATTTTTAGCATATTCATTTTTCCTAATGGCTCAAAATTGCTCTAAATTGAAAAGCAATGTTGTATGCTATTTTTTTATTATTCTTTTAGTCAAACATGCAACATTAATTAGATTGTTTCTTACATTAAAAAAATTAAAGTACTGTAAATTTCAAAAACAATGTATAATACATGGATCTTAATGTGGATTAATGATCTAATATTAGTGAGCGGCATTTTACAAAAATATGAAAAAAAATAATTGTTGTGATTATATTGATTAAAGGTTTTAATTTATACAAAAAAAAAGGAAATAGGCCAATATTTATGGAATTTAGTGAGTAATAGAGATATACATAAATATAGACGGGTATCTTTATAATTACCTCACATAGACCACATAATTTATACAAATCATACCACAGAAAATGTCGACACTGCATTGTCTCAATTATAGTACTTTATTAACCATTATATTACAAAATATCCTCCATACTTCACAAACTATTAACACTATATTCACCCAACCAATTTACCGCACTATTATTTTATAATTCAAGTCAGACTTATAATAATTATATAACTCTCTGCGGTATAAGAAATATATAACGGCTAAAAATTAAGCAACTTAACACGGGAAATATTAGTCCTCCTGCTCATCGCGCAAGCCGTCTCACTAGTATATATAAAAACCTAAGGCTTCTTCTCCCACATTGAGCCACGTGGCGGCATTAGAGGAGGGAGAAAATTTTTCTTCCTTTTATGCCCTGAGAATGTTTACTACTTCTCCTAATAGTATATCACTGTTGAGGTCATTTTTGTCTTTTTACATGAAATTACTATCTTACCCAGAGAAAAATAACTAGCCCCAAAATAGTAACTAACTATTGAGGGCTATTTGTGACTTTTTGCGAATGGCCTTTTGCTTTATTTCTCAGTCTTTCCCGTCTCTTGCCCTCTTTTCCCTGACCAAAGAAAGCAGTAGTTGGCATTAGTTTTGCTGTGTTGTGAAAGTCAAAGACAAGAAGTCAAAAAGTCAAACAAAAAGATGGAAGTTCACCGACGTGGCAGCAAGGCAAAGCGCTCCCTTTCTGCTTCATTTTAGCCTGTCATCTTTTGTTTTTTTCGTCTCTCTGTGTTTCCCGTTTCTTAATTTTTCCTTTCAGCTTTCTTTTCTTCAATTCTTCCGCCAGTAGCAAACTGTTTACTCCTCTCTTTGCCAGTGGTTTCGCTTCATTTTCTTTTTCCTGCAGAAGAAGCATGTTTTCAGATTTCATTTTGTCTTCATGTTCAACTGTACTTTTTCTCCTTTGTTCCTCTCTCTCTACTTCCGTTCCTTTTTCTCTCTTTCATTTTCTTTCTGGTTCTGACAAACAAAAGTACCAATTGAACTCCTCCAACACTTGGTCAACAATTTGACGATCTTTTTCCTCAAATTATGGCTGCTAATCCATATCCCAACCATGGGATTGTTCCACAGAGAGTCAATTATGGCTGCCCATCCATATCCCAACTGTGGGATTGTTCCACAAAAATCAAGTATGAGGTATGATTTCTACCAATTATTAGGAATATAGGTTTGTCCTTTTCCTTTGTTTTCGTTTGCCAGTTGAGAAATTATCAAGAGTGAGAAGAAAAATCTCTAACAATTCATCCATTTTGCATCATTATCTATTGTGTTCATGATGGCTAATACCATTTCTAGGAATATAGTTTTGTCCTTTTGTTTTCCTTTTGGGATAATTGCAGAAACCTCCCCTGAGATTTCTGACATTTGCACTGACCTCCCGTCTAGATTTAGAAATTGCATTCACCTCCCCTGAACAGTAACAATTCGTTGCAGAAACCTCCTTAACAGCTTTTGTAGAAGTGAGATAAGAATTTTCTTTCAATTTTGCCCTTACTTGTTTGACAATTATTATTTGCTTGACAATTACTTAACTAATTATCTAATTAGTTAATAGTTAAACTAATTAACTATTAACTAATTATCTAATTAACTAATTAACTAAAGTTGTTGTCTGTCCGAAACTAATAAACTATTTACATGTTAAACTAATTAACTAATTAACTGCTTAACTAATTAACTAATTAACAAACTATTTGCATGTTAAACTATATGCAGTACGCATTACCTATTTAAAGTATCGGCTCTTTATGAGTATTTTACTTTCAAACATTTAATTTATGATAAAAACATCAATGTTTGTAAGTAAAATTTAAAAAGTGTTACACTAATATTCTTATAAAAAGGGAGGGGCATATGGCCATAAATTAAATGTTTGAAAGTGAGAATATTGATATTACTGTAACACTTTTTGAATTTTACTTACAAACATTGATGTTTTATCATAAATTAAATGTTTGAAAGTAAAATACTCATAAAGAGCCGATATTTTAAATAGATAATGCGTATTGCATATAGTTTAACATGCAAATAGTTTGTTTCAGGTCGACAACAGATTTAGTTAATTAGTTAATTAGATAAACAGAAATTAGTTAATTAATTAGATAATTAGTTAAGCAGTTAATTAGTTTAACATGCAAATAGTTTGTTAGTTTCGGATAGACAACAGGTTTAATTAAGCAGTTAATTAGTTTAACATACAAATAGTTTGTTAGTTTCGGATAGACAACAACTTTAGTTAATTAGATAAACAAAAATTAGTTAATTAATTAATTAGATAATTAGGTAGTTAAGTAGTTAAGCAGTTAATTAGTTTAACATGCAAATAGTTTGTTAGTTTCGGACAGACAACAGCTTTAGTTAATTAGATAATTAGTTAATTAGATAAATAGAAATTAGTTAATTAGTTAATTAATTAATTAGATAATTAGTTAATAATTAATAGTTAATTAGTTAATTAGTTTAACTATGCAGAAATAGTTTGATTAGTTAATAACTATTAACAATTAGATAATTCGTTAATTAGTTAATAGTTAATTAGATAATTAGTTATTAATTAATTAGATTATTAGTTATTTAGTTAATTAGTTAAACTATGTAGAAATAGTTAATTTAGTGTAATTTTTATTAACAAATGTTTTGTTGGGTTTGATGAAAGTACTCATCACATTCATTTGGTAAAATTAAATCATGTCAAGGGAACTTTAGTAAATTGACCCACTTTTGCCTATTGAATTGCCTCCAACTTTTGATAGGGGTGGTCAGTGCTATTTCAAAATTGCTACGGGAGATCAATGCTATTACTATAAAAGTCAAGGAGGTTTCTGCAATTATCCCTTTTTGTTGGCCAGTTGGCAAATTATCGACTGTTAAAGAAAAATTCCTAACAACTAATAAAGTTTGTGTCTCTGTATACATTAAGAACACTGCTCACAAAAAACTCCACAGTTCTTCCTCATTTTCCTCTACAATGCTTCCTACTAAAGGTAATTACTCATTTTCTGTGTGTAATATTTTCCCCTACAAGTATTCAAGAGATTGGATAATCTGTATATTTTTCATTTTGATTGCCAAATTTCTTTAGGGGTTTAATTGCACTTTCAAAGAATTGGTGCAGAAGAGCTTCTAGTTTAGCGTTCACAAATTTCAGTTGTAAGTTCATTTGGTTTCACCTATCACTTATCAACTGAATTTTTTTTCCTTGCATTTTTTTCTTATCAGTTGTAAGTTCTCTTGTGAGTATTAAGTCCATAGGTTGTAAGTTCTTGCCATTTAATAGTAAAAGTCTGTTGGGTTCCTGTTACATGTTACAACCAGCTGATTGCATAAAATTCATATTTTCATGCACCCTAGGGCGACAGAATGAAAAATTTAAGAGTACTAAACCATTAGCTGTCATTACTAATAACAACAGGAAATAATAGAACAGATTTTGGAGGATAGCAGCAGCTCAGAAGATGATCTTCCTGCAACTAAGAAAGCAGCAGCCATTAAGTCCCAGCCTGCAGGTGCTCCCAAAAGAAAGTTGAGTCTTCTGATTCAGATGATGAAACAAATGATTAAAATTCGGACTTAGACATCAGGCTGGTGAGATTTTCAATTCAACAATGTTGGGGCTGTGTGCAATTGTGCAGTTGTCTTTTATTCCTTACATAATTTGGTACAAAGACATCAATGCTGTCTAGGTATTATAGAAAAATGAGTGAATAGAGAATTCAGGGCATGTTTGGATTTCTTCCCCCCAGTTTATTTTGTCTTTCCATCCCATTAGCTAGAAACTGTGTTCTTTTGCTTAAGCTTAGGCTGAAAAAAGCTTTTTTATGATGATTCTGAAGAGTAACTCTGAATGTGCATCTTCAAACATTTTTGCTTATATGAACCTTGTAACATGTGAACACAATTTTAGTTCATATCTTCAAAAAAAAAATTTTGGGAGCTTGTATAAAATTACAGAACATGTCTTGTATGTTGCCTCCTAATTTACCCAACATTGCCAAAAATCTTTCCCTTGCTATTAAAAGTAATTAACCGTTAAGCAGATCAGATTCTCTATTGTTTGTCAGATATTGTTTTATGAGTTTTTGTCTGTTTTGTTTGATAACTGTACGTTTAGCTTTTGTCTCTCCTTGTACAGGATTTTCTTTTGAAATTGACACTTCTATGTGAGAACATGGCTGAGCTTAAGTTTCAAGTTATTGTGAAGCTTGCGTATGGCTGTGGACAAGTATGTCATTCAATTTTTTCATAATTCATGGTATTTGTTCGAAATATGGACGACATATATTTCTTTAGAGAGGTATTCTGGTTCTTTCTACATTTTGTTTTCTAATTCCTGATATTTCCTTGTTTTGCTACTTTATCAAATGGTAGTCACCACCTCCTAAAGTTGTTTCTCTCAAGAGGCCTTCCTTTGCAGCTGAAAACAAGCAGGTAATAGCTTCGTATGCTTAAAGCGTTAAAAATGACATGTTTTTTTGACTGGTATATGCATTTTTTATTTTAGCTTTGCAAGTGCACCTGAATAAAGACAATAGTGAGGAAGACACTTCTGATGAGGAAAGTGAAGATGAGGAGCCTCAAAAAAAGAATAGTAAAGTTGTCGTATGTAATTTTCAAGTATGCATTTTTGTTGCCTTTTATCATATCAGTTGGCTTTTGTAATTATTTCTTTGTGGGGTTCTCTAGCCCTCTGGTGTTCTGAAATCCAGTGCTAAAGGCAGGGAACATAGTAAGTAGTAGTGAAGAGGAAAGTGTTGAAGATATGTGATCTGATATTATGGAAAGATTTGATAATATAAATATTAGGAAAGATTTGATTATAGTATCATATATTAATTAGGTATCATATGATTATAGTATCATATATTAATTAGGTAATAGTATGATTATAGTATCATATGATAATAGTATCCACTTGTGTATATATATATTTGTATATTGTATAGTCCAAAGTGAAATAGAAGAAAAGTATTTTTTCTCTCCATTTTTCTTAGTTTACATGGTATCAGAGCTCATCTAGGGTTCTGGGAAAAATACCACCTTTGCTTCTTGTCAATTCCAGCCTTAATTGCTGGTTCCTTTCTTATTCTCTCCAGCCTTCACTGCTGTTCCTGTTACTATACATTTTTTTCCCCCGTCCTATTCAATCATGGCGGATGCTACATCCTCAACGCGGCAATTGTCTTCAACTATGGAAGAAGAACAAAGTACACGGAACACAACAGAGCTTCAAAACATCCAGGCAGCATATAGACTAAATGGAAAAAATTATTTGAAGTGGTCTCAATTGGTTCGAACATTCCTGAAAGGAAAAGGAAAATTGAGTCATCTATTGGAAATAGCACCGGATAGTGAAACGGCGGGGTTTGAAGCATGGGAACAAGAGGATTCAATGATCATGTCTTGGTTATGGAATTCCATGATTCATGAAATCAGCGATACATGTATGTTTCTTCCTACAGCAAAGGCAATTTGGGATGTCCTTCATCAGACATATTCTAAGGTTAATGATGCAGCTCTTATCTATGACATCAAGACAGAGACAACTGGAGCAAAACAAGGGACAAAAACAGTGACGGAGTATGCCAATTTTCTGCAAAATCAGTGGCAGGAACTGGATTATTACAGGGCACTTGATTTGAACTGTAGCAAATGTGCAGTGTTTATCAAGAAGTTCATAGAAAGGGATCGAGTTTATGATTTTTTGGCTGGCCTAAACTCTGAATTCGATCTTGTACGAATTCAAATTCTGGGCAGGCCAGAGTTTCCTTCTTTAACAGAAGCAATATCCCAAGTACGTGGAGAAGAAAGTCGCAGGGGTATTATGTTAGAGTTACCTTCAATAGAAAATTCAGCCATTTTAAGTTCCAAATCTCAGCGGGTGGTACTGAACAAGATTGCTGCGGACAAGACCAATCAAACAAGTGGGCAAAAGAATCGCGAGGAGTTGTGGTGCACATACTGCAAGAAACCACGACACACCATAGATCAATGCTGGAAACTACATGGGAAACCACCCACTCGTGAATGGGGACAAAAAGGTGGCCAATAAAGGCAGGCTCATATGTCGGTTCAAGATCCAACTCAAGTGATTGGAGGGTTTAGTATGGAGGAAATTGAGAAGCTTAAAAGTATGTTAGAGACAGTTGACAAACCAGCAACTAACAATTCTCAATCAAGGAATCCGGGTATGTGTTCATTGACACTTTCAGGTAAGGCTCTAGTCTCTTTTGCATTTAGTGTTTTAGGCAATGAGCTTAGGAATGTCTGGATTCTTGACTCTGGTGCTACGGACCATATGACTCATATTTCAAATAAATTCAAAACCTATTATCCCTGTCCTAGCAATAGAAAGATTGTTGTTGCAGATGGTACTACAACCACTGTGGCAGGTATCGGAGATGTCTAAGTTACTCCAAATTTGATTCTTAAAAATATTTTTCATGTTCCTCGATTATCTACAAATTTGGTTTCTGTAAAAAAACTTTCCAAGGGTCTAGCTGGCTCTGTTATATTTGATGAATCCTGTTGTGACTTTTAGGACCGGGGCTCGGGGAAGAGGATTGGACTAGCTAAGGAGCATGATGGACTCTATTACTTGGATACATCAAGTCAACCAGAATTTAGTAAATCTGCCCTCTCCACATTGTCTTCACCCTCCAATAAAGATGTCATCTGGTTACATCATAGACGTCTAGGTCATGTATCTTTTTCTGCATTAAAAATAATGTTTCCTTCCTTGTTCAAGGGATTTGATGTTCAGTCTTTTCATTGTGATATTTGCGAGTATGCTAAACACACTCGTGTCCCATTTCCTATCAGTAATAAACGATCGTCTTCTCCTTTCTTTTTAATCCATAGTGATATTTGGGGGCCATCAACTATTCCAAACATCTCAGGGTCTAAGTGGTTTGTCACATTTATCGATGACTGCACAAGAGTCTCTTGGATCTATTTACTCAAAAATAAGTCTGATTTGAGTTATATTTTCCCTGTTTTTCATGCAATGATTCAAAATCAATTTGGCACCAAGATAAAACACTTTCGTTCAGATAATGCTCGTGATTATTTCAATCAAATCTTGAGTCAGTTTTTCCAAAAAGAAGGAATCATATATGAATCATCCTGTATTGCCACTCCACAACAAAATGGAGTGGCAGAACGGAAAAATCGACATCTTCTTGAGTGCACTAGAGCCTTACTGTTTGAACAAAGTGTGCCAAAAGCATATTGGGGAGAAGCTGTACTCACATCAGCTTATGTCATAAATAGAATTCCTTCCAAGGTCTTGGGGTTTCAAAATCCACTAGAGAACCTATCCAAATTTTACCCCGATATTCGATCTTTCTTTAATCTCACTCCTCGAGTTTTTGGATGTACTTCCTTTGTTCATGTCCATAGTCATAACCGTGGGAAGTTAGATCCTCGTGCTCTTAAGTGTGTCTTCGTGGGGTACTCATCTACTCAAAAGGGTTACAAATGTTATCATCCACCTACTAGAAAACTCTATGTCTCGGCAGATGTTACATTTGTTGAAAATAAGCCCTATTTCATCACTCCTTATCTTCAGGGGGAGTTAGATACACTTGAAGATAAGGAGTTAAAATTTTCCTCCTTAGAGTTGACCACATCTGAGTCATCCAAATCTGAATTCCAAGAGTCAATTCTTCAATCTGATGTGATAGAAGAAAAAAAGGAAGACCGTAAAATCTATGACTGGTTCCGATTTGACCAAGTGTATACAAGGAAAGGAGATCCCATCGTGGTTACAAGGCAAGAACAATCCTCTAAACCAAGCTCCGGGAATGAGGTAACAATGAGTGAATCAAATCTGAATTCTACAACACCGACCGACCATTCTTCCAGCTCTAAATTACCTTGTCCTGAGCCTCTGAGCCTTGACCAGGACCTACATCTACCTATTGCTGTAAGGAAAAAATCCCGAGAATGCACCAAAAGACCCCTATATCCATTGTCTCACTTTGTGTCTTTTGAGAAGTTTTTCCCGAGCCATCAAAGCTTCCTTTCCACCTTAAATACAGTCTCTATTCCTAGCTCATTGTCTGAAGCATTATCAAAGAAAGAATGGAGACTTGCTATGAAAGTAGAAATGGATGCATTAGAGAAGAATGGGACCTGGGAATTAGTTGATTTACCAAAGAACAAGAAAGTAGTGGGCTGTAAATGGGTGTATGCAGTAAAGTTTAAAGCAGATGGGTCCCTAGAACGCTACAAGGTAAGGTTAGTCGTGAAAGGTTACACACAGACATATGGAGTAGATTATCGGGAAATATTTGCTCCAGTAGCAAAGATGAATACAGTGAGAATTTTGCTATCCTTGGCTGTTAATTTTGATTGGGAATTACAGCAATACGATGTGAAGAATGCTTTTCTTCATGGAGAGTTAGAAGAGGAGATTTATATGAGCATTCCACCGGGATTCAGTGGGGTTGACAAGAACAAGATTTGTCGGTTAAAAAAGGCATTATATGGGCTGAAACAATCCCCACGTGCTTGGTTTGGACGATTTGCCAAGGTAATGATAGCTAATGGTTACATGCAAAGTCAAGGAGATCATACCCTGTTCATCAAGCATTCAGCCTTGGGGGGAGTTACTGTTTTGATTGTATACGTAGATGACATCATAGTGACAGGAAACGATGAAGTAGAGAAGAAAACTTTGAAGTGGTACCTAGCCAAGGAATTTGAAATAAAGGATTTAGGAAAATTGAAATATTTTCTGGGAATTGAAGTGGCTCGATCAAGGCAGGAAATTTTTATTTCTCAACAGAAGTATGTTATGGACCTGCTCAAGGAAACAGGCATGACAGCAAGCAAACCAGTTGGAACTCCCATTGAGCAGAATCACAAATTAAGTGAGGCTCATGGAGATACAGCAGTGGACAAAGAGATGTACCAAAGACTTGTTGGGAAACTCATTTATCTCGCACATACTAGGCCAGATATAGCTTACTCAGTCAGTGTTATTAGTCAGTTTATGCATGATCCTAGAGCAGTTCATCTACAAGCAGTTTATCGAGTGCTTCATTACTTAAAGGCACATCCAAGGAAGGAAATTTTATTCAAAAAGGGTCCTGAAATTGATCTGGCAGTTTACACAGATGCAGACTTTGCAGGGTCTCCAGTTGACAGGCGATCAACTTCAGGATATTGTACATTTCTTGGAGGAAACTTAATATCCTGGAGAAGCAAGAAACAAAGTGTGGTAGCAAGGTCAAGTGCTGAAGCAGAGTTCAGGGCTATGGCAGTAGGGGTATGTGAATTATTGTGGGTTAAAATTATCCTAGAAGACTTGAGGATTCAATGGAGCAAACCGATGAAGCTATATTGTGATAACAAATCTGTTATAAGTATAGCTCACAACCCAGTGCAACATGATCGAACGAAGCACATAGAGATAGACAGTCACTTTATTAAAGAGAAGCTAGAAAGTGGACTGATTTGTACTCCATATGTTCCGACAGGACTTCAACTTGCAGATGTGATGACAAAGGGACTGTGTAGCAACATGTTTCATGAAAGTGTTGCCAAGTTGGGAATGGAAGATCTATATTCACCAGCTTGAGGGGGAGTGTTGAAGATATGTGATCTGATATTATGGAAAGATTTGATAATATAAATATTAGGAAAGATTTGATTATAGTATCATATATTAATTAGGTATCATATGATTATAGTATCATATATTAATTAGGTAATAATATGATTATAGTATCATATGATTATAGTATCCACTTGTGTATATATATATATTTGTATATTGTATAGTCCAAAGTGAAATAGAAGAAAAGTATTTTTTTCTCTCCATTTTTCTTAGTTTACAGAAAGTTCAGATGAAAAATTTGATGAGGAACCGCCAAAAGCAAACAAGGTAGCGAGATATATTATTAATGGCATTTGACTTTTGTGGGACCTTAACATTTCACTTATATGTTCAATGCTTGAATTTAACTTTGACAGCCTGTGCAACCAAAGATAAGCAGCTCAGATGAATCATCTTCCGAGATGAAAAAGAAACTTCTGCGAATGAGGAAGAACCTACCAAAACCCCACAAAAGAAGGTAATATTTTACAATTTAAATATTTGTGTTTGTGGTTCTTAAAATGCTATTTATTATGGTTTGATTTGCCTTTAGTGGTGAGTGAATGAATTGATTCTTTGATGTAATTTCTTTTCTTGATTTCAAGTAGATAGTCCTAGCTAATTGAGATATACCTTAAAATTTCATGTGTGCCACTTGACTAGCAGAGTATTATTAAATGATATTAAAGTTAGCATTACTGTTTTGTAAAACCAGTGTGCAAGGTGCTGGTATTTTAGTGTTGCCCAACAAATACCCTCAAGTTACTTGTTACTAATATCAATTATGTATTATTGGCTTTTCATCCAGAAGCACCACATTATTCAATTTGACAGAGACTGATAATATATGGTTTACATTTCTAGCTGCATGGTTTTGTAAAAAAAGAGCAATTGGAGGATACCCTCACTCGCATGCATCTTGTGATTATTCCTGTTGGAGTTCCTAGGAAACTAGCAATGACTAAAGAACCTTTTTAATATCAATGCTGACATTATTAGGATTCTCTAACGGAATTTCAAAGTGCTATACGAAAATCATTGTCCGCATGGCAGCGTTTGGGACTGGAATAAACGTGACGTGTTGGCATCAAACATTTGGGGCTGGAAGGAATTTCAAAGTGTTTGTGAAGTTATGAACTATTCTTCTACTATTCAGTGAATTTGTTGTGGTGGTGTTTAGAGATCTTTATTATGCATATTTGATAATTTAAAGTCCAAGATGGTTGAATTAGCCCAAGATTTGAATTTTTTTTTCGCTCCCAATTCTTGTTGGAGCTGTACAAACTATTGTAAAAATGTGTGAAAGAAAGACTTTGTACTGTGACTTAATGAATTTACGTTTATTGAGTTCTTCATTCATGTTTATTTTTCATATTGCATATGTGCTCCTTTGTCTAGACTCTTCGTGGTTTATATGGAAGTATGCAAGCACTTCATTATGGTCCACAATGACATAAGATTTACATCCCTTCTTAAGGTCCTTCCTTGCAGGCTTGCAGCCAATATGAGAAGTAATTGATTGATGTCTAAAATATAAGAGCAAAAATTAATGTCTTCCTCATAAAATTTTTAGTGAACTTTACCACTGTGGTCTCGCCCATTAAACAGCTTAATTAGCAATCCAATTAAGTTAACAATTACTTCAATGCTTCAGTTCTACGAGTTATGCATTTGCGTGGACAATACATACAACTTGGCAAGAATTTACATATCATTGTTCAGAGAAATGAGAATACAGGGAAATTTTTCAATATTTTCGACACAATATATTGGGCAAGGCACAGCCAAAAAATCTCTAGTAGTTGTTAAATGCATGTATTTAGATATTTTAGCTTTAAAATGAATTAGATAATTCACAAAAAAAGAAATTTGACCAACTCAATGTATTTATCCCAATGTCGATAGCAATACTTATTTTAACCGAAATAAAATTATTTAGTGCATTTGGAATGAAAATTATTTGCTTATATTTTTTTTTATTTCAGCACTTTTAAATGTATATGAGACAAAAACATGATTAAAAATAAAAATATATTGAAAAATGTATTAGAGAATTTTCAATTTTTTTCAAATGTAGAATGCAAACATAATACAAATCAAGGTATGAATGTCATATAAGATTGCCAAATACAGCATTTATTGACTCATGAAAATCTTGTTACAAAGTAAATGAAAATTATCAAAACTAATCCGTTTATAATTTAAAGGAAGAAAGATAAATGATGCAAAACTTGTGCAGGTGTTTTAGGAATTTTTAAATTCTTTTTTCTCCACAATACAAATTTTCAATTCTTTGGATTATATCTTTTTTTAAAATCATATGACTTTGTATTTTTTCTAATAAAATGTTTCATATTTCGATTAAAAGTATAGCATTATTTTAGAACTATTATGTAAGGGCATTAATGTCATTTTGTTATATTTTTTTGATGGATAATTTATCATTAACCTTTGACTAATCAATAAAGTGGGCAAAGTATACATATTTAAAGTTTAGGAGACAAAGTGTCATAATGGGTTAAGTTCAATGGGGCAAATTGTAATTAATCCAAATAATTATGAATGAGTTGTAAACTCTAATCAACTGTTACCGTAAAATCAATGAGAGGTGACTAGCTATAAAAAAAAAAGCGAGAAATTTGAGAGAAAATTTTGGAAGGCAATTTGTTTGGATTGTCGCTTTTTATGAAAAATTTTTTTACTTTTATTCGTAAATATATTTTTCAATTTTTTGTAAATATATTTTTCGATTATCATTTTATGTCACGTATATCAAATTGCTGCTATGACGCGGCTAATTACTCAGAATATGGTCGAGAAAAAAAAATTCGTACATCTACTGCTCTGATAAGGTTTTGTTGCAAATCTATGGGTACCGGGCCGTGTCAGCCCTGCACCCAAAAGTCAGTCAAATTTTTTTTGAGTTCTGACATCATTGCCGGGTTGACACAGCCTGGTAGCGGGAAATTTTTTTTTTTTAAACAAAAAGTTGTTCGCTGCCGGGCTGACAAAGCCCGGTAGTCGACAACTTCTACAAAAAAAAAAAAGAGCCCGGCAGCCAGTCAAACTTAAAAAAAAAAAAAATCCCAAACGTTGAATCGGGGCTTATGGACAAAAAAAAAAAAAAAGCTGGCAGGTAGATGTTGAGCATCCCGTGACTAATTTGCGTTTCAGGTGCGTAGCAGAGAAATGGACAAAATAAAGCTGGTGGGAGACTTTGTTTAGTTTAACATCTTATAGAAGTAATTATTGATTTAACAAATCTATTTTCATCTAGTTCTATTGTTCGAATTTTGAAACGTAATTTAATTAACTCAAAAAACAGTCAGATTTAGTACGTCAAGTGGCATAATTTTTTAATAAAAATAAGGGTGAAATTTTGTATTGGAAAATGGGTGAAATTTTCAACATTATTTGGTAAATTTTGTACATGTCAAAACAAATATTGTGGTAGATTTTATTTTTTTAAAATTGAATTTCATATTTGATGAAATAATTGAGGCGTAAATATAAAAGAAAGGGTTGGGATATCAAATATGATTAAAATAAAGGAACATGTGCAATTTTGGTCCCCTAACGTTTGGTCTATGAGTTAAATTAATCCGTGATATTTTGACCAAAATAATTATTAGCGCAAATTTTTTATTTTAGCCAAATTTAGGACAACTAATACAAAATTATAATATATAACAGTCAAATCAAGTTAGAATTAGTCAAAAGTTTGATTTCGTATTTTTTGGTCTCTTATGTGGTCTAGTTCTCATTCAAATCCTTAAAAGTAATCCACGTTGTCAAGACATATTAGCCTAAAGAGCATCTCTTCGTTATATTAATTATCAACAAATGATAACACATACATCATATATAAAAGACAATTTAGTGAAAAAAAGAAAATTTTAATTTGAGTATATAGTAACTTTAGTTGTAAATAGTATTAGGATATGAGTTTCAATCGATTGTGATCAGGTATTATGATTATAATAACAAATAAATGTGATTACCAATATAAAGAACTCACATGAATTTTTAAAAAATTTCTTGCCATTTCTTCTTGTCTTTCCTTCATATTAAATTAAATATTTCAATACTACAATTTAATGTATTTATATTGCTGTTCATCTTAAATTGATAATTTTATTGAATAATTTAAATAATTATAAAATCTTTATTTCAATTGAAACTTAATAGACAACTAGAAAAGAAAATATTATTCATTCGACTCAATGACTGATGGGGTGCATTTTAGTGGAATGTTTTGGGCATTATTACACTATTATTTGACTAAATATTTTCATTAATTGGGTGGATTCTACTCAGATATGATTTTGGTGCCAATTGCAGGATTTGATGCTGGAAAGTGCTTAAAATCGAAATTCAGGGGATTGTCGTACGTGGGGCTCTCTTGAGAAGCTGAAGAAATTTGATTGTAATAGACTTTATTTTTATTTTATTTTAGGGAGTCTTGTTTTAATTTTAAAATACCAATTTCCGGTAATGGGGGAAATTCCCTCCTTAATTTCGGATGACCAAAAACAGAAAAAAAAAAAGAGAGTATTAGAGGCCAGTAGGGCCGCAGCTTTGAAGGGGGATTAGAGGAGAAAAAAACCAATTTTTCTCGCGTGGCTTAGGTTTTAGGCCGTTCTGGCTTTCGAATTGTAAAAGGGGCCGTAGCTTTGTAGGGGGGGCCAGAGACAAAAAGCCTCCATTATTGACTCTGTATTTGTTTCTCCATCCTTTGTTGACTTGGAGCCATTGCTATTCTGGAGTGAATTGTAGGAATCAAACAATTGAAAGCAATCTCTCGTATGTTTCTTTTGTGAGGAAAGAAAGAAAGCAAAGTGCAGCTACCATTGTGGACTCTGTGGATTTTCACTTTACTCAATTTTGACCGAAATTGGGAGACAATATCCGACGTATGCCTTAGAGGGAAATTGAAAGCAATAACAAAAAATTCCTGGCGCTTCCTCTGGGTATCGACCGAAGCAGGGAAAAATTGATCTAAAAACTTTCACAAACTCCACACGCGCGGCTTGTCATCAAATTATGGAGAACTAAACCCCTAATTCTAGTTAAGGGGCAACTGACGAATTGGTTCAGCAAATACTGTGAGATTTAAACTATTTTTAATTATTTCCTTCATTTATTGGTATTTGTATGTTTCATACTTTCAATTGTTATAACCCTTGTGTATGATTGATTAGTGCGCAATAATTAATTATTCATATAGGCTATTTTGTTAAATAGGAGTAATTGAATCCGTAATTGTTCGTTATCTCTATCTTCGTAGCAACTGGCGTAATTGGATTTATGTTATGGGAACATACGATCTAATTTAAACGAATCCTCGTAGCGTGTTTGTTGGTTAGGATTGGACCTTTCTAATTATTAATGCAATCTAGAAATTAAATCTTACGGTCGTATCTAGGGTTATTTTTGGATTAGAAAAATGGCTAACGGGCGTACCTTAACTATCGAGAAATAAAAGAAGGGTTGGTTGTTTATCGCGTGCATGACAACTATAACCAATCTATAAATAAATGTTGGAATTATCTGCGAATCGATGATCAGTGCATGAACCATTTCTGAAGTGCACCCTTGGCTAGAGTTTCTTCAATTGTTTCTTTTAATTAGTAATTTTCTGCATTTAATTTGTTTAATTGATATTTAATCTCAAAATCCCCCCATTAATCTTGATTTGAAAAGAAATAAATTTTTCTCCAGTCCCTGAGGAGACGACCCTACTAACCACTGTCTACTAGTTAGTGAGTTCAGTTAAATAATTAATTCAGGTATATCGGACTAAGCAAACTCTTCGGGAACAGGGTGAATCAAGTAACCCATTACACACCTAGAGTCCCTGCTCCAGTACTTGAATTGACTATTGACTATTTCAGGTGGTAGTTAGGTTATATTTATTATTATTGCACAGGTTCGGCACCTGTCAATGACATATAGTTACTTATATTATAATAGAATATTTAATTAACTAATTTAATTTATCAAATATAAATATTGGACATTAGATGATGAATAAATTTTTAAGAGGACTTTTATTGTGATTTTAAAATATATAACATTTTTTATCCATACATAATTCGCTTTCTCCGGTGCCCGAATATACTTCTTCGTGCGTCTCCACATAGTAGAGTTGGCCTCCTTATTCTGCTTCTTATGCGCAGAAAAGTGAACTTTCCACCGTAGACGTAACCTATGTTTTATTGTCATCTCCACTTTAATTCCGTGGATTGTTCAATTTAGAAAGCCGGAGAGTTTGCAAAATTTTTTTTAAAAAAAAAAATTAGATGAGAGCCTGGCAGCCGGTAGCCAGCTTTTTTTGCCGAAGTTGTTAGCTACCAGGTCTTGTCAGCCTGGCAGCTGACAATTTTTTTAAAAAAAAATTTTTCTTGCAGCCGGGCTGACAAGCGATGTCAGAGCTCAAAAAAAATTTTTAACTGACTTTTAGGTGTCGGGCTGACATGATCCGGTACCTATAGATTTACAACAGAACCTCATCAGAGGCTCAGACCCGTAGATGTCCGAATTTGTTTTTTCGACCATATTCTGAATAATTAGCCCTATAACACAATCTTTTACGGAACTCGTAAAATTATCTATACGAAAGGGCCCACTTAAAACACGTACAGACAGATGCTATCAAACTTTGTCAAGCCCAAAGCCCCCCACCCGGCACGGCTCAGGCATTCACCGGGGCCTGCTTCATTCCACAGTTAGTACTGTAGATTCAGTAGCGTCAAATGGCTAGGGGGAAAGGTGAACTAATTTACAAAATCTACCGAGCTTTTTCCTACGGTCTATCGCCGTTGATAAACCTCCACCTACGGTGGCGCAAATTCCGAGGTCTCGAGCATCCGAAACGGTGGACTGAGCGTCTCGGCCGCCCCTCGCTTCCTCGGCCCGCCGGACCTTTAGTTTGGTTCCACGCCGTCTCTTTAGGTTATTAATTGCTTAATTTTTCCTTTTGTGTTTAAAATCTACCACTACTAGTATTTTCTCGCGCTATAATAATTGTTTAATTATTTGATTATTTCTAATAGGTGAAGGAATGGCTGCGATTCCGGTGATAAAATGCTGTTTAACGAGGAGGCCGGACGTTACTGTCTTGATGACGTCGACGACGCTGTCAGCATTGTAAGTTCATTTTCCATTAATTAATTTTAACTTTGAAATTTGGAGCTGGAATCTCGTAGCTTCGTTTTTTGGTGGGACGCAAATGTTCATTGCAAAGTTAATATTGACTGGATAGCAGTCAATCGTTGAAGTTTGGTGGAGAGATAGAGTTGCTTTTGGACATTATGTGACGTATGAAGTGACTTTCCATGGCAATTAATCAATACATAAAAAAGTTTGTGTAGTGACTTGCTGGAAAGTCTTGAAATGTATGTCATCTAACAGTTGCAACTTTACTTAAAGGGGAGTAGTGGTCCTTATAGCAGAAGGATATAGACAAACTGTAATTTTCTCTTGGGACTACGTGAGTTGGACTGATTACGACAACACAGCTGGGGAATAAACTTTAGTAATATTTTAGTTTGATGAATGATATTTACTTTACTGCATATCTTTCAATGAATGATACGAAAGGTATTATAATGCAGAATAAGTAATATTTTAGTTTGATGAAGGTCATAATAGATTTTCATTTGAAAGTCACCATAAAGCCTGGTGCACTTCTGGAGACTAGAGGGATTTCCCAAAGGGACTCCACAAAGTAGCCCGCCTTAACATGACTGAGAATATTTACTGTAATTTACTTATGTTCAATCAGTAATTTCACAGTCAGAGGTCAAAGACCGGACTCTAGCATATTTGCTTCGCAGCCAGGGAACTTGAAAACAGTTTTAGCTCAACCTTTGCTCTTGGATCTACTAAACTTGAAAAATAGGTCAACATTTGGATATTCTTTAGACTAGTATAAGTTCCCAAAAGAAAAGGGTAGGCAGTAATTTCACTGACAGACATACCGTGGGAGGTCTACCTTTTATAAAGAAATTACCGCAAAAACACTTATAATTCCCCAACTCTCTCTCTCTCTCTCTCTCTCTCTCTGGATTAAAGTTTATAATTAACAGGAAATTACTTTTGTTGCCTATTCATCTCATCTTGTTTGCTTTTGTCTTCATTTCCTTTTTTTTTTTGTTCTGTAGTGAGGTCATAAAGAAGAAGCTTCCAGCTAATGTCATATATCAGGTGATTGCATCTGTTTGTTATACATCTTTCAGACATTATTTAAAAGGTGTACACACAGTGGCCTGTACTTTTAATGAAATTAAGATGCTCTAAGTTATTGAGCAAGTCAATATGCTCTTTTCATCACAGTTTACCCAATGACCCAGCTAAAATTGTAGATATTGCTGATGTCTCTGGTTGGTGGTGTATCCTGAAAAATTGATGGCATTTTCATTTTTTATATATTTTTTGTGCTCTTCATGCTTGATGATTCTTGTTATTTTTCGTGCTCTTCATGCTTGACGAGTCTTGTTATCTTGATCATATTATGTTGTGTTCCCAGTTCCTTTAATCTAATTAAGTAGTTTTATGTGGGAACCAGTTTGCCCCAGTTGATGCCCCTGCTGCTGTGGAGGCTTTTCTTGGTTATTGGAAGCCAAATGCAATCATCCTAATTGAAAGTGAACTTTGGCCTAACCTGATTATCAGTGCAGCAAAAGATGGTGTAAGCACCTCTTCATATATTAGATACTTGTTTGACTGGATTTGAATTGATTGCATACTGTACATAGTGCATTTTGGCTTTGATGAGATTTTTAATTATTACAATGCTTTATAGAGTGCAATACAAGTGGACGTTGAAGCTTGAAGCAAGTTGTGGGTTGAAATTAAGTTTTCACCTGTCTTGCATGGACTGAGCAAGGATACCTAATATGGTTTTGGACATGCATAATTCTTTTTCCCATAAGCTTTAAAAAGTTGGATTTGGGCTGAACCTTGATCAAATTGATTTTGGAAAAGGTTGTCAGTTGAAGGTGAAATTCAACGCTGGATAACCTAACAAACAACTGATATAGTTAGTACCCCATTGTTTTGTGCTTTAGAATGTGTCTTTGCTTGGCTTGTCAATGCCTCCATGATATTATTTAACATGTATTATATATATATATATAGGTGCATTTTATTCCTAGTTTGGTTTGGGCCTGGATGGGACCTTTCTCAGTTGTTGCTTCACCATCATGATGGGGACATTATTTCTGTTGTTGATGGCATCCAATTCATATTAGTCTGTGACATATTAGTTTGCCAATTGTGCCTGTACTTATGCCAGCAATTTCCTACCCAGATTGCGTTGGCATTGCTAAATGCACGGATCTCTGCTAAATCTTTCCGTTATTGGTCCTTACCAGTGGTTCTTCCTCTGGCTGCATTCATGCTCTCCAAATTTTCATTGATAGTTCCGTTGGTAATGTATTTTTTCTATATATCAAATGGTTTGGCCTACTGACATTGCTTCAATAATCTTTTTCTAAAATATCTGCAACAGAGCAATCAACAGGCTATTCAATTTCAGCTGCTTCAAGCTCCGCCACTTGTCATCAACTTTTCCGGAGACCTTAAATATGGTATGCTGCTTTTTGGAACTTAGAACAAAAAAGTTAAGCAAATTCAAATATTAATATTTTATTTTGAAGACCTTACAAGTTCCTTCTTTTGAAGCTTTGATTGGTTTTTTGAGACCCCTTGGGCATGCTACATCTTTGGGGTGTGCTGCTGCTTTTTTGTGTGCATATTTTGGCTGCATATACATATTAATACAGCTTGTAGAAGGTGTATATATGTTCTTTCTGGTGCATGAGATTGCAAACCAAATTCGAAAACCTCAAGGGTTCTGTGGCATATGTAGTCCAGTGAATCAAGACACTGCAAATGAACTCGTCCTTTGCAGATTAAGTTTATATCCCTTTTTCCGTTGTTTGAAGTAGAAGATGATGTCTCATCTCACCTAATTCCAAAAATTTTACTCAAGCAGTAGCTAGCATCTTAAAAATTTCTTTAACTTGTGTTATCATATCAGTGCTATTATATACATATTTTGTGTCTATATCAATGGTTATTAAATTTGATTTACTGAAATTTGGTTTGCACTTGCCACATCCTTCAGCCGTAGAAGACACCACCCTTGCAGGGGATAATGGTCTAGAAGAATTGCAGGAACAGCTTAAACATAGAAAGGTGTGGATGGCTTCTTCATTGCATAGGGGTGAAGACAAGAGTAGGTTTTGAGATCTATTCTACAAAAATTCTATAGTCTAATGTTGGTTTCTCATTTTGTATATTTTGATCTTTAGAATTGAAGGCAGAACTTGTCATGGGGGTAACCTAATTCTTTAGGACAACATAATGGTGAGAATTTTCAATCTGTTGCCTTTGCTTCATCTTTCCTTCTCTTCAGTTGGAGTTGGAAGGATAAAAGAGTGGACAAAATGAACTTGTTCTTTTACATTCTACTTGAACATTCAGGAATTGAACTTTAAAGAAAAGAAAACAAAAAAGAGCTGGTGAAAGTTAAAAGCCATCAGCTGTAGAGACTAAAAGCTAGCCTAGAAGTTATCATGGAATTTATTGGGTTCCTGTTCATGAAAAGTTTGACTGCCAGTGAATTTGGATATTTTGTTAATGAAATTTCAAAATATTTTTCCGCAGTCCTGCTAAGAGTTCACAAGGCGCTGAAGGAAATTTATCCTGATATGCTCACTATCATTGTGCCTCGGCACCTGGAGGTCGGTCAGGAAATTGTTCTGGTATGATTGCAATGCATTGCCTTTATCTTTCTGTAATTTTGACAAAAATTGTTATTGTAGTATATTCAATTATTCATAGGTGAGAAAAACCTCCTTTTCTTTGATGACTGGAGTTCTCATTTCTACTTGCCTGACTGTAGGAGTTGCAGAGAAAAGGAATCAGTGTAGCATTAAGGTCTCGTAGTGATAAGCTTTCATTAGGAACAGAGACATATGTGGTGGATACATTAGGTTTGTCTCCTATTGGCTGCACAACTCTATTAAACCTAAGAAGGACTTGAAAACTGAGGATTTCTTTTTTCCTGAGTCAATATCATACTAAAGCATGTAATTAATTTTCTGAGTAATTTGTTTTGCAAAATATGAATGTTTTGGTGATTTTAACTTCTTGATTGTCCATGATCAATTGTGCTTTGAAGGTGAACTAAGGGAACTCTATAGGTTAACTCCAATAGCTGTAATTGGGGGTTCTTTTTTGCCTGGTTTGGCTGGTCATAATATTTCAGAAGCTGCTGTTGCTGGCTGTGCTGTTTTGACTGGTTGCACTTCTTCCCTGAAATTCCTCGTATACCTTTGTTACCTAGTTCTGATCTTAATATTGTGTTTCTTGTAACTTTCAGGTCATTATCTTGGCCATTTCAACCACATGGTACAAGAAATGCAACGTCTAAATCCTTCATCGGTTCTGCAGGTCAAGAAAACCTCCTTAAATATATCTAGCATTTGTTGGTTGTATGTGTAAGAAACAGTGATTGGCCTTCTTAGCTAGTTGGGTGTCCTTACTTTTCTTTGTTATGATATCATTGATAATTGAGTGTGGTGTTCATTGGTTATTTACGAGCCAAATACAACATAGGATGATTGAACTCCATATTAGATAGATAGTCTTGGTCCTTTGCTGTTGGGAACCTAAGCCGAGACTATTGAATTTGGCTGAGGGAAAAGGTAAGAGGGCAAGATAGCTCATTTTCGGGGTCAAGATTATAGCCACCAAACTTGAGGAACACCCTGTAAACATTGTCTCCTGTCAGTATTACTATATATGCTATGATGTTTGAATATCCTTTGGAGGCACTATGGTACCTTCCACAAAGAATGAACACTGCTTACCACCATGTGCACTTGTTTCTACTAAACCTATGTGGGGATGCCATCAGTTTCTAGTGATTGTAGTTCTAGTTGCATAGAGCATTGTAGTCATTGAGCACCTTAAGAACACTAATAGAAGCTGTGGAAGTTTTAGCATGTCGGAGACTGTCATGTTGACTTTTGTTGGAATTCATGAAAGGTATATGAAGTGGATACTAGTTTTTTTCTTGTATTCCCCTGTTAGAACCTTTTCTTTGGGTGCCTTTAGTGTCATGGATTTGGTCCTGCAGGTTTCAGGAGACATGCTTGTAGAAGCTCTCATCGAACTGTTTAGTGATGCCAAACTTCTGGAAACACGACGTGCAGCTGCAAAACAAGCATATCATGCTCTGTCAATTGGTGTAGTTGAAAATATGTGGCGTTTAGTACAATTCCACATTTTAGATAAAAGCGTGCCAATGTAACTCTGCAAAGTTAGATGTCAAACACTAAAATTAGCCAGCCTCTTTCTCCCCAGTGCAGCTCGTCTTGATGTTCGATTCTGGGGGCAACGGGTGGGATCCCCTTCCACTGCTCTCTCCCAACATTGGAAGCTTCTAGCACCTGTAGTGAATAATTAAAAGGAGTATTGAGGATGATTTGAACCAATCAGGCTATGTAGAATACCTCCATGAAGAAGCCTCTGATAATCTTTGGAAGCTAATCAACCTTTCTTGTAGGACAAGGAGGTTGCATTGCCAGAGACATGACTGTGGGCAGAGAATGAAAGTAAAAGTACTTGCCCGAGGTGATTTCCTCTCTCTTTTTTTAATGTAATTTCCTGTAGTCCTTTTTTTTTTAAATTTTTTTTCACTGGGTCAAGATTATGTGATACTTGAGCTTGCAGCCTAACTGTTGATTGAGAACGATCATTTGCATGTTTCTGACTCTTAGAATTTGCATTTTTTAACTACATTGTTTAATCACATGTGATGTACTTAATTTCATTTTGCACTTCTCCTGCACTTTTCTAATATGAATTGTAGCTTTTTCTTTGACATCAGAAATTGATCAAAGCCGTTTTACGCTTTATTTGTTTCTGGTTCTGTTTAGCCTGAGTAGTGTTTTCTTCTAAAGACTTGATGGTGAAAAAGTGACCGTATGTACTTTTTCACAAGATTGATTGATGGGAAATGTTCGTGTTAACGTTTGTCTGATTTTTTAGTGAAGGGGAATGGACCTATTAATTTTAGTGGATTCTGTTTTGATTTCTTCTTCAGGATAATTGAGATTTGCAGATGGATAGAAAATCTTCCTATTATCTTTGTACCCTGGAAGGATTCAGCATCATGCGTGGTCAAACCCACGGATATTCTTGTTGCGGCTGCATAATCGTGCCAGTGCAGAAGAATTGGCAAATACTTATAACTAGTGGAAATACCCGTGATATGCACGGTGCTGACATTATTAAAAAAAAATAAAATGGTGAACAAATAAAGGTGAAAAAAATTTTACCAATAAAATTAAAATATAATATCTGTTTAACAATAGTTTGAAATATAATAGAATGTATATATCATTCAAGAACCGTCTTTTTTTGGTTGTATGAGAATTTTTTTTATCATTGTATGAGAATTGTTAACAAAAAAATACAATAGTTAATATAGAATAGCATCAATAGAATTTAGTACAATTGTGTTGTAATCAAATGAAAAATACGCACCAATTGAATTGTTATTAGCACCCATAGTTAATGAAGTAATCCCTATAAAAAAATATTTTGGTACATGTAGTAATTGGTAATCTATAAAATAAAATAAATTGCTAATCTATAAAATTGCTAAGTTGTCTATAAATAGCATCAATAGAATGTAATACAATTGTATTGTAATCGAACAATTGTAATACAATTGTATTGTATTGTATCTATAGTTGATTTAGCAAGATAGTGCAGCCAAAAAGTGTGTATGCAAGATGAGTATGACGATATAAGAAACTGTATATTTACCATGATCACGCAAAATCATTGGTGATGTGGATGTCTGGCGATCTTGAGGACAGTTAGATTTTTCATTTCTTTGATCTAGAAATAAAATATATATTAAATTAAAAATCAATAGTTTATGTATTTATTTTATGTGTAAATAGTGATACATTGTATGAGAACTGTTAACCAAAAAAATACAATAATTAATATAGAAATAGCATCAATAGAATTTAATAGAATTGCATTGTAATCAAATGAAAACAATTACAGAGAAGTGATTACCTAAACTAAGGAATGCAGTTTTAAATGCTCAAAAGTGCCTTGACGATTGCACATATGTCAGGGGCTTAGTGAGTTTTTTGCTCCTCTTGAATCATTTTCTTTTTTCTAATTGTAATATATTACTTGCAAGTGTTAAGTAGGACTTGACTCTAACCTTTCGTTTAAGTACTTTAAGCAATGAACTATTTATTCCATGAGTTGAATTGTGCTATTGCTAGATAGATGAATCACGTAGTTGTAATTGTCATTGTTGATAAAGAAAAGAAAGGCTAGAATGCAATTTTGTCAAAAGGATTTCTGACGAAATTAAAAATTAATCCAATTTTAATAATGGGCGTATAGTGCCTTAGTTATTAGTAGTATCTGAATTATTTTTCTTCAATTATAAATCATTTTTAATTATTTTTTTTAATTATAAAAAAATCTTTTTTTTATTTCATGCACGATCATTTTTGTAATAAAATTATGAAAATAACTATCGTAACACCTATTTTATGTGATAAATGTGCAATAAAAAATAATTAAAAAAATTTCAGTAATACAAACAAATAAATTTTTATAATATACAATTTGTGTTAGAAATAGTAGAACCCTCAATTATGAACCTATACCATCCGCAATTATATAAGCAAGCAATACTTTTTTATCTTTGCTTTACAGTGTAACAATAAACAAACAACCATTCATAAGATTTTGTAAAAAGTTTTCAGAAATAATGGATGATCAGAAAATCAATGCAATATCATTCATGACAAAAAATAAAGCAAAAGCAAAACATACTTAAAAAGCAGAGGGAACTGACCTGGAAAATTAAGCCGGCCGCAAGAAGGTTGATTTCTGCTGGAGTCTCTGCACATAATATCTTCAACTACTGCTCACAAAAGAAACAAAATCAATACATTTACAAAATCAATAGAGAACCCAAAACAAATAAGAAACTGAGAGAAAGGGTGAGAGAATTAACTCGATAAGTTAATTAAGTCGATCAGTAAAAGAAGAATTTGTAGGAGTAATTGTAGGATGAGTTAAGATAGTGGGATAGTGGGAATGAGATAGTGGGAATATTGATTGGTGATAAGGTGATAGTGGGATAGTGGGAATATTGATTGGTGATAAGGTGGGTTATAACCTACTACTTTTTTATGTATTAAAATAAATACAAAAATATGAGTTAAGATAGTGGGATAGTGGGAGTGAGATAGTGGGAATATTGATTGGTGATAAGGTGATAGTGGGATAGTGGAAATATTGATTGGTGATAAGGTGGGTTATAACCCACTACTTTTTTATGTATTAAAATAAATACAAAAATCTAGAAAAAAGTATGACAAGTTTAGAAGGCATTGAGAGGGTTTCTGCTAAAAATCCCTTCCTGAATACATATAGATATAGATATAGATGGGAAAGGGGCCAGAACGGTGTGCCGACATTTTAACAAGTGGTAACTTGTAAATTAACTGCTTGTACAACTTCATATTCAGTTACTATTTACGTGAAACTCATACAAAATAATTGTATCTATTTACGAGATTGTACAAGTAATTAACACTACATTACAACTTGTTTATAAAATGTCATACCATTTAGGAACAGTGACGTGAAATATATTACCGTTTTTGCTCCTTACCCATATTAAATCGCTGAATGGCCGACCGTACTTGCCTTGGTGGAAATGCCATGCTCCGCCCTTTCTGGTATTTTGCAGAAGTTTTTCATGGAATTTTCCTTCCCGCAAATCAAGAATAATTTTAAATCTGTATTTTGCAGAAGTTTGAAGCTTTAGGTTGCGTACTAATTGGAGTAGACAATTGACCTGAGGGTCAGAGAGAGGAGTGGTTTTCTTTGCTGTATTGGACTCTTTTAACTGGCGACGATTTTTCGTACCCTAGGAACGGTCTTGGACTGATGCCCTTTCTTTGGATATTAAGAGAATGCCAGAAAACTCTTGGGGCTTTTATTGACCCCGAGTGAGCGGTAAATTATTAATGTTGCAAGGATATCCATCTGCCTTCGTCTCAATATGAACTCAAGGCGGTACCGGAAAACATATGAACTCAAGGTTTAGAAGATTTCATGTCAAAAAACAATGAAAAAATTTAGCAGCTTTTTTTTTTTTTTTTTTGGTCTAGGAAGTTATAGATGATTTGTGCTCTTAATGTCACAATTCCTGCCACTTCAGTAAGTAGTTGAATTAACCACTGGGCCAATGGCTCAGTGGCCACTAGGGAGGGGTTTAAGTCCCTCCTTGGACTGTAAGTGAGATTTAAACTCCTCCCTGGACTGTAAGTGAGGGTTTAAATCTCACTTACAGCGAAAAAAATTTAAGGGTTATGCCATAGCACTCTTTTGTTCTAGTTGAGTCTGTATATCCACTAGCCCCCTACCACAGAATCCTTCGGCTTCCCTTCATACTCAGCTACATTAGAAGTTCCCTGCCGGAGCTTAATAAAATCGTCCTTTCTCTTCTTCTGGACGATAGGTGGAAGATATTTCTCGTTGAACTCCCGTACAAAGTTTAATTAGGTCCATGCAGTCCCCTCTCTCTCCCATTTGGCCCTAATTACATTCCACCAAGCCTTGCCTGGACCTTCGAACTGCTTTCCCTTCCCATAGATTAGAATAGAATAAGTTATACAAATGTATCGTTGCTAACAAAAAAAAAAAAAAGTAAGTAGGTGAATTCACGGGAAACTCGTCATGTTGCTTACAGTTGGACTGGCATGCTTTTTGGCCAAGACCATCGTGGTGTGCCTGCATTGAGGATTTGGATGGGACCTTCTTCAACCAGTTCAATGCAACTACACTGCAAATGCAAAGAAGAGAAGAATGCAAGTCAGAGATTTGATTCGTTGATCAACACTCAAAAAGAGTAGAGTTTAAGCCAATCAGAGCCCAGCTAAGTTGGTTATGCAACCACATAATTAGTGGAGTAACAGAGAGTCAATCAGGGATTAATAGTGATTTTTTTTTATCTTTCTTATGTTTGCAGTACTACTGCAAGACAAGCCACAAAAACAGAAGAAAGGTCATGAATTATAGCCCTATTCTGTCTGTCCCAAATGAAATGGAAGGATTACAATCCCCACAACGCCCAGCTGGTGACATGTTTAAGGCTTTTTGAACGCTAATCGCGCCTTCATTGTCTCATCGTTTGAGTGATAGCAGAAACTAGAAAAGGTTTCAACTCAAACACAAAGCTGCATACAACCTCTCCACTTTTCCCGACAGCCTCACTGTTGCAACCACCAAAGCAAGCAAAGTCATTTTGATATCTCTACCGCTAGGCATGCATTTTGGCAGAATTCACCAATTCCAATTTTAGAGTGGACTTTGCTTTTGGAAAAAAGCCAATTACAGGGACTTCTTTAGCCTAAAAACTATAAAGTGGAAAAAGATGGCGAGGGTGCAGCAAAGTTGGTTAGAATTTATTAGTAGTATTTTTTTCAATTTTCACTCTCATCGTTCGTTTTTAATGGTATATTCTTCTTGACTCTTCTAATCACGTAAAAATATAACAATAACAACTTCCTAATCACAACAACTTGATAAGACACAAGTGATTAACAACTCAACAAGCATATCATGAAGAAATAGTCAAAGAGTTCCGATGAAGAAAAATGTTTTTTTTTTTCTTTTACAGAAAAGAAAAGAATGATGCTTTTGTTTTTGTGTTTCCGCCGCCGTGTCTTCGAACCATGGTCACCAGTGGGCTGGCTGCTGAGGGCAGTGTTGAAGGGAGTGCTGTGCTATCCCATTCTTCTCAGAGAAAAGAAAAGGAATAAAGCCTAAAAGGTAAAGGTAAAAGAAGAATCTCAGGGCCTCACCCCTCTCTCTCTCTCTCTCTGATTTGTGTGCTTCTACTCAATGGCAGTGGGGAGGGGGGGAGTGCAGAACAGCAATCATTCACACCACCACCATTCCCCATCCCCCCTCTCCTCATGCTCAACGATAATACTCTATAATAATTATTGCCACCGCCTTCCTTTAATCATTCCCCTTTCTCAGCAGCTGTGATTGGTAGGTAGTTAAAGGAATACTACCAAGCCCACCAGGAAAAGACGGAATACCAGACTTCTCCTCTCTTCTCCGGCCCGCGGGGGACCTCTTCGTCTTCCTTTCTCTTTTCAAATGTTTCCTTACTGTTATGCCCAAATCCCAAGTAGCCCTCCTTCCTTCCTTTAGTCCTTCTTGATATTCGTTCGGTACAAACAAACAATTAGAGAAACCCGCGTTAGGTTATTCCAATGCCATAATTCTACCTACGACGACTTTCTCTTCGTTTGTAGTATGCTACACCACCAACTACCAACCTGGCTCTCTCTTCCCTTCTCTTTGCACTTTGCAGTTTTTTTTGTGCATAAAGAGATTTCTACTACACCAGCCTGGAATTTACTGCTACTACTAGTAGTAGACTTACTACTAGTAGTAGTTTTTTTGTTTTTTGGCTTTTAATAACTAGTACTAACTATTGCATGCATTTTTCCCTAGTTATTGTAGATAGAGGATGTTGTAATACTAGTGTAGTTTTTAAAATTGAACGCCACCGTTATCTCGAGACTTCGCGCCCCATGCTCTCTCCCTCTGCCCACAATGGATCTTTGTCCTGCGTTCTTCTCACTTCTCCTCCTCCTCCTCATCACCCATCTTTCTTTCTTTACCACCACCGCCTCCTCGAATGACACGGCGGCCCTCACTCTCTTCCGTTCCCAGACAGACCTCCACGGCACTCTCCTCTCCAACTGGACCCTCCCGCCAGCCTCCAACGCCGCCACCACCGCCTGCACCGCCTCTTGGGTTGGCGTCAAATGCACCAATGGCCGCGTAACCGCACTCTTCCTCCCTTCCCTCAACCTCCGAGGCCCCATCGACTCCCTCTCCTCCCTTGACCAGCTCCGCCTCCTCGACCTCCACGACAACCGCCTTAACGGCACCCTCAGCCCTCTCATCCGCTGCCTCAACCTCAAGCTCCTCTATCTCTCCGGCAACGACATCTCCGGCGAAATCCCACCAGATATCTCCTCCCTACGTCGCCTCCTCCGCCTCGACCTCTCCAACAACAACCTCAGGGGCCCCATTCCTTCCCAATTCTCCAATTTCTCCCGCATACTGACCATAAGCCTCCAGAACAATGCCCTGTCTGGGACCATTCCTAAATCCCTCGTCTCCTTACAGGAACTCAAGAGCTTGAACCTGTCGAATAACGAATTTTACGGAGCAGTTCCTCAGGACTTGCTCAAGAGATATGGTGAGAATAGTTTTGCTGGGAATGAAGGTCTTTGCGGAACTAGTCCTTTACCCCCCTGTTCGTTCACTGGGAAGCAGCCACCATCTTCTTCGCAGACCGTGCCATCAAATCCTAGTTCGTTGCCAGCGACAACTGCCGCAACTTTTCCGACTGAAAAATCGAAAACTCATTCGAGGAAAAAACTTGGTAGCGGAGCACTAGTTGCGATAATCGTGTCAACTGCTGTGGCTGCATTAGTGATCGCTTCCTTCCTGATAGCCTATTGCTGCGGGAGGTACTCGAGGGATGGCAGCTCACTGGCTGGGAGCGAGAGTGGGAAGAGGAGGAGTAGTTATTCCGGTGGTGAGAGGAGGGTTTATGCCAACAATGGCGGTGCAGATAGTGATGGAACCACGGCCACTGATAAGAGTGCGCTGGTTTTCTTCGACAGAAGGAAGCAATTTGAGCTGGAAGAACTGCTCCGGGCATCGGCTGAGATGCTGGGAAAAGGGAGTTTGGGAACCGTTTATAAGGCGGTTCTTGACGATGGCTGCACCGTGGCGGTGAAGAGGTTAAAGGATGCTAATCCTTGTGCAAGAAAGGAGTTTGAGCAGTACATGGATGTGATTGGGAAGCTTAAGCATCCAAACATTGTCAAGCTCAGGGCTTACTATTATGCCAAGGAGGAAAAATTGCTTGTCTGTGATTATATGCCTAACGGCAGCTTGCACTCTCTCCTTCATGGTATGCAGAATTGATTCTACTGCTCTTTCAAATGACAGCTAATTGTTTTGAGAATTGATCAATCTTTGTGTGCTGACTATCTCCGACGTTCTTCTTTGAGCAGGGAATCGCGGACCAGGGAGAATTCCATTGGATTGGACGACAAGGATCAGCTTAGTGTTGGGAGCAGCTCGAGGGCTTGCCAAGATTCACCAAGAGTATGCAACCTCCCGAATCCCTCATGGGAATGTGAAATCATCGAATGTGTTACTTGATAAGAACGGCGTTGCTTGCATTTCTGACTTCGGGTTGTCACTCCTATTGAACCCTGTTCATGCCATAGCCAGACTGGGAGGGTACAAAGCACCCGAACAGGCAGAGATTAAGAGGTTATCCCAAAAGGCGGATGTTTACAGTTTTGGAGTATTGCTTTTAGAGGTTCTTACAGGTAAAGCTCCGTCGCAATACCCTTCACCAAGCCGTCCTCGCCTCGAGGAAGACGACGAAGAGCAGCCGGTGGACTTGCCCAAGTGGGTTCGGTCAGTGGTGAGGGATGAGTGGACAGCAGAAGTTTTTGATCAAGAACTGTTGAGGTACAAGAACATTGAGGAAGAATTAGTTTCAATGCTACATGTAGCAATGGCTTGTGTTGTTCCACAGCCGGAAAAGAGGCCCACGATGGCTGAAGTGACCAAACTGATAGAGGAGATCCGGGTGGAGCAATCTCCATTGGGTGAAGATTATGACGAATCCCGGAATTCCCTCTCGCCGTCGCTTGCAAATACTGAAGACGGTGGTGTGGCCGGCTATTGATCTACTGCTGTCCTGTCCGTCGGCATTTATGAAACGCTTCTGTCATTTGCGTTTGCACCGCCTTGGTGCAAAGCAGACTCTCCTATTTGCCTGAATCTACGGGCGAATAGAATATGTCTCCACATTAGTTTGTAAAATTTGTATGCTTTGTTTATTCATTTGCCTTCCAACATCGCATAGTTCAGTGGCCCTTTCTCCTCAAGTGTACTTGTACTCGTACTACCATTTTAGTAGTTCATAGTAACATGCCGTCCCCCCGGCATGTTTTGCAGACGTCCCTCTGATTCCAAAATTTGGATGCAACCCAAATTAGAAAGGAAGAAATTAGAATTGCTTCCAATCCAGGCTACAATATGATATCCACTGTTGCCAATTATCCCTGTCCTTTTCTCATACTGTTTATGGATTTCTTTCCAAGCTGTTGCCAATTATCCCTGTTCTTGCACCAGCGACTTTGAACTTTGATTGGATTGGAATGCCGATTCTATTTGTGACTTACTTTGCCTTCTATCATTACGCTAGACGTTGGGGGGGGCCACGAGAAACACAGACAGGAGCCTCTTTTTGAAAGGGTGAAATCTTGGGATTAACTCTAAAAATTTGGATTATTTTCGGCATTATTATTTTGGTATTTCACCACTAGAGCATCATTCCTCTCAATGATAATAGACTGTGATTTACTATGTTCTAAATTTTTGAAATTGTTATAATCTAATTCCAACGATTATGCATCTGCCTGATATCATGCCTCAATTCGACGTAGCTGTCCACAAACTGAACAAGATCTCGAAATTCTCTCAAGCAAAATAAAAGGCAGCCTTTCATTCGATTTGTGATTTTGGGTAGCCCCATTCACCCTCAACAACAGACTTGGGGTTATTCATACTAACTGCCTCCGGAGATTCTTGAGAATTAAGAAAGACTTTAAGGGGTTTACGAATCATCCCATTTAACAAAGGATATCAGTAGTATTTATGTCGGCTCTTACTGCCACGTGTGAAAAAACGCAGAGTGCAATTAATTGAAATTATGGCGATTCAAGAATATTTAGAGCACGAGGCTACATGGCCCCGGGAAAAAAGCTAAAAAGAAAAGTCTCCTGGGTTAAGGAATGGACAGCTTCATTAAAGGAAAGTGATTCTTCTTGGAATCTCGAGGAAAATCTCCCAGACCATGGGAACAGGAGGTACGATAAGGTACTAAACCATTCAGGGCCAAAATTAGGATGTGCTAAATCAGTCAAATATAGAGGAAATTCCATGAACCTTTTAGACAATACTTTCAAGCTTCGAGCAACTGGCTCCTTGTATTCCTTTCTCCAGAACTTACTTGTGTTTGATCAGAATATTGTTACCTTTCCAGATCCGCAAACATTTTACAACCAAGTTGTACAGACATCTGCGAGTAATGGAAACAATAATGTCACTACTAAAACAATTCATCTAAACTATCTGCTTAAATTAGTTACTTGAAACTGCTATCTCTTTGAGCAAGGCGTTGTCGGCCAGGTGTGATGCCTGGATCACCAGTTGGAATGGATTAGGAGCAGCTGAGAAAAAGGCATGCTCAGTGTTTTACAAAATTAACTTGGCGAGACATCTGGCGACAACAACGCTCAACAGCTACGTACACATTATATCACTGAGATACGTAGCCCCTAAAAGACTAGTTAACACTTCCTGTTTGATCAATCAGTGTACCAACTTGTTCTCCGCATAGCGCTCTTGATATATTCCCAGGCTCATGAAGATTGAAAATGACAACTGCACAAAACATTTTTACGAATTAGACACAATACAACTCTCTATCATGCCAATTCAAAGATGTCCGAGTAGAAAAGAAATTTTTCTATCCAAGTCAGACTCCACCAATTTCAGGACCCTATTTACCAAGTTAGCAGATGATATAGTGCATGAGGTCTAGAATACGAGTACCAACCAGGAATTCCGTTGTCCTCACAGGATCTTATAGCCATCATGTCCATTGGGCAGGCGCCCCCAGAAGCCAAGTCCGTGAAGCAAATATGATCAGCTGCAATGTTATTGTTTCTAGAATCACAAATAAAGACGCCATCCACATTTGTGCCTTTTAAGACAGCATCCGCATTAACTGTAAAACGAACAATGTAAAGAATTGTCTTCCACAAGGAGCAAAAGAAAGGAGTTGGAATTCAGGACTACTAACTATAAGACTAGCAGTGAAGATTTTAGAAATGCGCAGGAAGAAGTTCATACTCTCTGAAGCTCTGAGGGCTGCAGCCAAATCAGTTGAGAAGAGTGGATTCCCTGTGCCAGCTCCAATACCACCAAAAATCACAACTCTTCCTTTTTCCAGATGCCGGATAGCCCGAAGCCTACAATATGGCTCAGCAACCTCAGGCATTGAATATGCACTTTGGACACGCGTCTGCACGCCCAATTTCTCAAAGGCCGACTGTAGCAGTATAGAATTCATCACAGTTGCCATCATTCTGGTGAGACAGAGACAATGTGAGTCTGTCTGGCCACGCTACAAAAACCCCACCTCAAGCATAAAAAATGCAATTTGGACAAACAAGATTAGCATCCAGCTGAAAATTTAACACTACACAACAATTACAACACGTATAACAGGAAATGACAGTAGCCATAATTACTTGGACCATAAGAGTCGTGCATACACAATGGATACAACACACGTACTTATAACAGGAAATGACAGTAGCCAAATAATTACTTGGACCATCCAAGAAGGACATCTTAAAAAAACACAGTTGTACAACAATGATTTTAAGACAGTTTGCGAAATGAGCTGCCACATAAGCCATATCAAGTGCACAAGGACATACTTCAATTCTTCACATTATTATAACACGAAACATAGAAGTTAAGAATTCTTGTAACATCTAATTGCTACTGAACATGTATTCGATTCAGAACTTACCCAGCTTGGTATGCAGCAAACCTATCTAACCCTGTCGTCGTTACCCATGTGTGTCCACAAAAGAAGTTACGACCACCAACAACTATTGCCACCTAAGAGAACAATTATGAATTTTGCTACATGGAATAAGAAAACAGTAAAAGTTTCCGCAGAAAGTACCAAGCTTTCAAGTGGTACCTCAACACCCATACGACAAGCTATTGAAACTTCTCTAGCTACCAGCATGGCCACCTGGAATATCAATAGAAACCAGTTAAGCAAAGAATTACTGTGTGAATGAATAAATTTTACTTTCTCAACTGACACAAAGTAGCCACTGCATAAAAAATTCCCATTGAAAAGACTTCAAAATGGATAAAGAATCCAGTTAGGGCCCAACTCTTTTTACTTCTCAATCTTTAGTAGATCTCAGCATGAACATGATTCACAAAAGTTATTTTTAGCGTGGTACCCTACCATGGGTTAAGTGAATATGTTGGATGAGACGGTCGGTTAATAACAGGAAAGTGTCCCAACATTTAAAGGGTCATATCTTGCAAAAGCCCGAATCAAATCCAAACAAACCAAAGTAACGTCATTTTATGAGAGCAAGACTACCAGAGACACCTGTCCCAAAAAACATTTTCAAGTACAAAGTCATGCTGTTTGCATTTACAAATTTCAATATCATTCCTCCACTTAAATTCTTGTCTGTTTAAACGAAATTGATGTCTAGGCTAAGGGACTGGTGATCGCTGAGGAATTCAGCAAAGACATCACTCAACTCAGTTTAAAGTATTCCAGAGTAGAGTTGAACCTTTGGATCAATATTCTGCGGTGCTGTCCCAGCTAGAGTGCCACCACTAATTTTGAAGACCACTCTTCGCCATCTAGCGCTGGTAGCTTTCGACTTTATGCTATTGATCTGAGGACCAGGACTTACAGTTGTTGTTCCATATCTGTCCATTCACAATTGAGTACCATGGGAAATAAGAGCAAAGAAAAAAGAAAAAAAAAAAAGCAAGAGAGACCATCCAGAAATAAATGAGAAGGCCATAGATTGATGACACTACGAAAACCAATGCAATGACATTTCAAGTCGAAGCGAATCCACAATTAGCTCTGCAGCTATAGAATTTAACAACCTAATTACAAACCAAAAAGTAATTACAATCTCCTCATACAAATTTTAGCTAAAGATTAGGCTTATTTCAGAAGAAAGATAGATACTAATACTTTCCATTTCAATATTACTTTTCCAAGGGAAAGCACTACAAAAAACGAAGATAGCCAATACCTCTTGGACTGTCTACCAGTATTCGCCGTTCCTCCAACGGACTTATCATCGTCAGTTGCAGCCTTTCCGGACAACGAATTCCCGACGATCTGCTCCATCTGCTTAAACCAAGGCCAGTGGCTTGCTGAGACACCACCGTTACTCAACCGATGCCTCTCCAATTTATACCTCTTCTTCAAATTATCCACTTTATTCTTGCACTGCTCCACACTCTTGGTCTGCTTCTCGCACCTCTCGCTTACCATCACCGCCACCTCCTCCCAGTCTCTTCCCCTCAAATTCCCCCTGTTCAACATCATAAACTTCTCCGTGTACGCCTCTAACAAGCACGCTATCGCCGTATCGCTCCATTCCTCCCTATCCTTCCTATACTCGCCGCCGGTGGCCGAACTGCTCACTCTCGGTCGTTTGTACGAATAAGGAGTTCCGCTGTCGCTCACCTCTTCGCGATCACTACGCTTGTCATTTGGGGTATGATTGTGGTTATTCGCGCGAGATTTGGTTGGGTCATGCTCGTTGTCGAACGGGTTCGGGTCTGGATCGTACGGGTTAACATTGACGACGTGAAAAGACGTGGCGTTGCTAGCGTTGGCTAGTTTAGGATTTGGTTGGGATGAACAGAAGGCTCCATCACTGTAGCCGTCGGCGTCAGCTGAAACGACGTCGTCATCGTCGTCGTTTGGGGCGGAGAGGTTACGGTGGGTGAAGGACTGACGGTGGTGGATTAGGTTAGGGTTAGGGTTTGAAGTGGTGGCGTTATCGTCACCGAGTAGAGAGAAATCATCATCACAAGAAGCCATGGAAGGCGGAGTTAAAGAAGACCGTTAAAGGTTAGGAGTTTGTCTGCGGACGGACGTGAGAATAAACGACGTCAGGGACGTCTGGTCTGGAGATATCCGCCGTTAACGCTGATAAATATGCCGTGAATCGGTGTCGTTAAATGCGTGACGAGTCCGTTAGATAGCTAGTAAAGTTTGGTCACGTGAGTGGGACCCTTACGTTACAAATTACGCACCCGTTTCTTTTTAGGGATAATTTCAGGTTTTTGACAATTTCACTTGCCTCCCTTAAAGTTTAGAAAATTATACAAACCTCCTTTTAGATTAAGATTTTAATAATAAATTAGTCCAATTAGAAAAAAATATTTAAAAATTACTTTAAAGAATGAGATGAAATTTTTATTTCATAAATACCCCTTATACATGTATATAAATTGTAAATGAAAAGGAAAATTCAAAAATTTTTTATATTACAATAATCATAGCAAACATCATGTTGAAAGATATGGCTCTTCTGTTTGTGTTGAATCTTATAATAATTAGTATAGTTTTGTTGTTTATTTGTATTATCTAATTTATTAAATGTGAACTTTTTGAGTGGTTAAATATGTATTAATTGTTTCTAATTTTTAATTATTTTTATTCTTTTATTAATACAACTTATATACATGCATAAGGGGTACTTATGGAATAAAAGTTTCATCTCTCTGCTTAAAGTACTTTTTTAATATTACTTTTTCTAATTGGACTAATTGTGTTATCAAATCTTAATCTTATTAAGGGTTTGATTTTACAAATTTTAGGGAATGCGAGTGAAATTGTTAGAATTTTAGGAGAGGTTTTTGAAATTATCCTTTCTTTTTATATACTACTATTTTTTTCTTTGCATGTTGGCGATCTTTTTTTTTTCCCTTTTTCTTTAGCTCTGGGGAAAATGTATGGATTAGTTATTTTTAGAAGTATTTTTAAAAATTTTTACTATAATAATGTATATAAAAAAAATTTACTGAAAAATATTTTTCATAGCGCTTTTTAACAGAGATTTCAAGTCTATCAAGCACAAATTGATATACAAGCTAGATTTGATGAGTTTTTGAATTCGAACGAAATGTTATTAAGTTGAATTAACTTCAAGTACGGAGTAAGTTATCTTTTAATCCTAATGTTTGCCTTTTCTCAAGAGTATTAATTGCACTTTGAGTTTTTTTTTTTTTTTTTATAATGGTACTCCGCTATTATAAAAACTTGTTCTCAAGCCACGCTCCATAGGTGGCAAATCAACCCATTTTATTAAATTTACCCATACTCGTCTATGAATAGATGGGCATGGGTATCTTAAATTTTTGCATATGGGTATAAATGGGTTACCCAATAATACCCATTTAATAAATGGGTATTATTGGGTAACCTATCAAACCCAATTAACCCATTTAAAATTGTCTTTTCCTAAGTCTCCTCTCTTCCCCCACCCATTTTTTTTTTCAGATTTTTCATTTTGTCATGATGTTAACTACTTTTGTTTTATAATTATTATTATTTGTTGGTTTTATCTTATCATTTTATTTTCTCTTTGCTTGTTAATTTGCTCCTTTTTCAGCATTATCAATTTATGATAAGTTTTAACCTCTTTTCCTATCTTTCCAAAATGAAATTTTAAATTTATACATGAAAAAAATGTTAGGGGTTCAAAATTTTTAGATTAAATTTTTATGTTAACTTTTATAGTACTTAGTTCAAATTTTTATATTATTATTATTCAATTATTAAATAGCATGTAATTTTGCGACATAAAGTACGGATAGGAAAAAATGATAATTAGGCTTATGAAACATTATAAGTAAATATTTAAAACTAATGATGGGTGCAAATGGCGGAATAAATTGATAATTCAGTTTGCAAAAATGAATTTAAATGAATTTACAAAAGTTAAAATAAATGGGTTATAAATGGGTAATTGGGTTACCCAATTCATTTTTTGACTTACCCATTTATACCCATCTAATTAAATGGATATAAATGGGTTGATTCATTTATACCCATTACCCATTTTACCTAACCCAAACCCGCCCAAATCACCCATTTTGACACCTCTACCACGCTCTAACGTTTGTGTAATCAATAAAAAAAATTATCGCAATTATATCTTTAAGAAGTTTTTTTTTTTGAATTTTATGAATTAAATTCTATTATGATGTAGATAATCATACACAAAAACGAAGATGATGGAATAAAGAAGAATGTGCGGGAGTTGAAAGTTAGCATGAGGGAGTTGTAGTTAGTTAACAACAGAATAGATAATTATTTTCTGATTCAAATAAGTATTTGCAATTGAGACAAATTTGCCCTTATTATTAAGGATATATTAGAAATTTTAAAGAATGACATTATTGTATGCTTACACTACACAATGACACTCTCATTCGTGTAATTTATAGATAAGGATTAATAGATAATAGATATTAAGTTAAATTTGAAAACACATAAAATTAATACCAAAAACATATTATTATTCTTCCGTGAATGGCGTCCGACAGTCCGAGGGAAAGCTGGTTTGTCCACTTTGGAGATTCTGCCGTCATACCTCATCCCCGGTACCAACCGTCGTACCGGCGGATTATGAAGGAAGTGTCATACATCGAAAAGGCAATGAATGTGTTAAAGCAAGTCGGAGATAAAGACAACTAGTAAATCCAACAACTTACAATTTCTCAACGGGTCAAAGCAAAAATTTTATGAAAAAAGTTTTGTATGGGCTGCCAATACCAATTCCGAGTTTTGGGTGCGAGCCAAACGGTCTCCGAATAAAGCCTAGCATCATTTTAAGCAGCTGGGTGGTCACCTTTTTTCTCCCCAAGAACAAATCTAAATTTTACAAGGAGAAAGTCGGAATGGGAGGCTTTGAACCCCATTATTGTTTTTCGATAATATTCTTACTAGCTTTTTTTTTTTTTGAAATAATATTTACTAGCCAAATTTGTGTGATATTTGGATAAAGCATTGTATTATATAGCTATGATCTACTAATACCAATAAATCCTTAATGTCTGGTCCGTATTACCCTTTCATATACTACTCTATTAGGTTAATTTTAACTCAAGACTATGATAGTTGATTTTAAAAATACTTTTAAAATATTTGATGAATATCATCTCATAAAATTAATAGTAGAAATTTGGTATCAAAAGCACTTTTAGCAAAAAATTCAAATTTGGTACTTTTAGAATAACTTTGATACTTAAAAAAAAAAATAAAACATCAAATTTAATTATTTTATCCTATATTATGAACTGAATAAATAGATAAATCCTTTTAACAATTTTAGATTACACATTATCCAATATAATAAATATTTATTGAACTATACCTTCAAATAATATATTTAAAAGCATTGAAGTACTTAATAAATATTTTTTAATAAATCATCACAACCCAAACGAGTCCAAAGAAGACAAGGGTGCTATTAAATCATTAGTTGGTCATGAGGGAGAGGTTTAAAGCTCTCATTGGGTTGGGTGTAGGTCAATGGATCAAATCCCTTAACTTACTTTTGTCTCTAAGATTTCTTAGAAAAAATTTCCAGCGACCGTAGAGGCATTCGTCTAGTTCAGTAGTTCAGTTCCATCTAGATTCCTCACTGATCTCTTCTCCTTAGTGTAAAGTAGGAGCAAATGTAGAATAAAAATTATCTATGTCACAAAAAAAAAAAAAAAGGGGAGACAAGGGTGCTGTTAAAAAAAAAAAAGGGAGAACGAAGGCAACGGTAACTCCGGGACCTAGAAATTCACCCAGAATTCTACCTTCTAGTATTTACAGCGAGAAAAGTAAAAACCGCCAGGGCCAGAAAAATTCCTTTGGGAAAAAGAAACCCCTCCTGACTTCTACCTCCCCCCGCTGCCTTTCTCTTTCACTAGCGTTCAAAGTCAGAAGAAGAACAAAAAGTGGCATCACGCATAATACTTGAATTGAACTACTACATTCTCCCTTTCTGGACACAGCCCGTTCTCTTCATCAGAAACTACTGAAAAATAAAAAAAAGGCTCGGTCGCGGATTCTTGTGAGCAGCAAACAAATTTTAAAAAAATGGTGTCGAATCATTTGTTACTGGAGGAACCCATAAGGATGGCCTCCATCCTTGAGCCATCCAAATCGGTCAGTCTCTTTTCTCTTTTCGGTTTTCGTTGTAGATCTAGCATGCCTTTTTTTTTTTTTGAATCTTTTGAAGAGAACAAGGTGAATAGATTTTTTGATAAAGCTGGTTTATTTGATATTGATGATTTATGTATTCTGTTGGCGGTCAGAGTTTTTTCCCAGCAATGACGAAGATTGTGGGAACATTGGGTCCACGTTCGCGATCCGTTGAGGTTATCTCTGGCTGTCTTCAAGCTGGGATGTCTGGTAATATTTTCGGCTTTTGCGTGTTATTTTTTATCTGTCTTTATGATCGTACCATTATTACTTTTCTCAAGGCAACAACTTAACTTGCAGGCTATATGAAATTGTGCATGATTGAAAAACAGGTTGTTTTAGTAAAGGATATTTTTCCTTTTGAATTCCATGCAAATTTTAACTGGACTGTGCTGTGATTTATAGTGGCAAGATTTGATTTTTCATGGGGAGACAAAGATTATCACCAAGAAACTTTGGAGAACCTGAGGGCTGCCGTCAAGACGACCAAAAAACTCTGTGCTGTAAGTTTTCTCTGTTTTTATGACATTGTTATTTGTTAATTTTGGGGTTGTTTAATTTCAATCGGGGGTTGATTTGATTTTTGCTGCTTTATGATGGCGAAATGCATGTAGTTGGAGTTTTGAGTCAAAAGTCAGGAAAAAAATGATTATGGTGCCAAAAGATTATGGAGTCTCTGAGTTTGACATTAGGTTCTACATTTTTTCGTTCTTATCCTTAATCTTACCTCTTTTGCTTCTAAATAGAATGAAGATATTGGGAGATTAAAGTATGGCTTGAAGCCTTGAAGAACTTCATACTGCTTTTCCATGCCCGTGTTAAGAACTTAATGATTTTCAATGTTTTTTTTTTGGTTTCTTCTTGAAAATTATGGGATATTTTCATTATCCTTTTTTTTTTTATTTATAGGGGAGATAGAATATAGTATGATTTGTCTCTACACAAAATTCGAAAACTTATGCATGTATGCAGCTCTAGACATGCATGAGCAGATGAATGTTTTATTTACCCCCCACCACCATCCCAAAAAAAAGCAGATGTCTGTTTTGTCTTTTCTCTAGCAGTTAAATGCAGGAATTAATGTGCATATGTAGGCAAAAGATGTTAAAGGCGGTTATGGTAGTTGACATCTTTTTTACAGGTCATGTTAGATACCGTGGGTCCGGAACTACAGGTTGTCAATAAAAGTGAGAATGCTATTTCACTTAAGGCAGATGCAACCGTTATTCTCACACCTGATCAAGGTCAGGAAGCGACTTCTGAAGTGTTGCCTATCAACTTTGCTGGACTTTCTAAGGTTAGGTCACTATCACTCATGCTTATACTCCATTTGTTGACATTTCCTTTTTGTCAAGTTTCTTTGGATCAGTTACATTGGTTAAATTCAAATCTATGTTTGAAGTTATTTACCATTATGAAAAACTTTTAAATGGAAAAATTTCCAAGCCGTAGTACAGAACATGAATAGAGTGCTTTGACTTTGACAAAATGGTATGATTTGACTGCTGTTTTCAGTTGTATAACGTTACAATTGTTTCTGTTCATATGCATGCGAGCTTGTATTTCTTCCTGTTTGTTGACCTTTGGCCATAAACTCTGTTCAATATAGTGCGTAGGGAATCATGTTCGTTTCTTCTAGGTTGTGGGTGTTCTTTGCACCTTAAGGCTGATATTTTAGGAACTCAGATTGCTTTCTCATATTAAAGGATAAAGAGAATGCCCACTAGTTGGGAAGGTTTTTATTGTGCTTTAAAAGAAGGTTCTGAACTGAGTTAGTTAGCAATTTGTATTTGGTAATGGCTTCTTGGATATTTTGTGCATTTTACCTTTTAAACTTTTCAAGGATCTTCTTAAATTATTTGTGTGTTGGTTTTGGAATTTGTTTGCTCGTGACCTTGTCATTTGGCTCAATCAGTCTGCAAACACATGAAATATGGGTAATAGATGAAAAAGTTATCTTAATATTTTAGATAAAATGTGGGCAAATTCGAGTGATATGGTGTATATGAATGGTGCTGCTAAGGATATTGATAAGTTTTTTCAATGTTGGGGCACAATGTCCATTGAAAATTATGGTTATACATTGTCATAAACCCTATTATAGTAAATTACGAGCTTGCTTAAACTTTGTGTGGAGTAAGTTAACATACTAGGAAAGCAGGACTATTTGTTTAAATTTCTATCAATTGATGATTTATGAGCTTTGTGCTTCCAGTATCTATGAAAAGTTATACCCGTGATCTTGTTTTGCAGGCTGTGAAGAAGGGAGACACCATTTTCATTGGCCAGTATTTGTTCACAGGAAGTGAAACAACCTCTGTTTGGCTGGAAGTATGCATAAGGCCTTTTAAATTCAAGCTATCTTTCTGATTTGACTTGTTTTATATGAGGCCGCTTCAGTTGGCTAGTAGTTTTAGCATTCTTATGATGTATTTATTGTTAATGTTTTGTTCTCTTCCCATTTTCTGGTTTTTCTTATCTACCTGTAGCTCATCTGTTTTCCTGTTGGCTAGCAACAAGAGGCCAGGCCTTTGTGCCTTTTATGTCTGACTAGGTGTTATTTCAATTGAGCAGGTAGATAAAGTGAATGGTGATGATGTAGTTTGTGTGATAAAGAACACTGCAACACTTACTGGGGCCCTATTCACACTTCATGCTTCTCAAATCCGAATTGATCTGCCAACTCTCACTGATAAGGACAAGGAGGTGAGTCTGAGAAGTCCATCATGCTATTATTACGTCATAGCAGTAATGTACTTCGTCATTAAACCCCATCATGCTTTATGCTTTCACTTTCTCTTCTTATGCCTTCCAATGGTTGGTCTTTATGTTTTGGGTTGTGCATCTGTCCATCTCTGAAGAATCCTCTCCCCCATTTTTGCTGAATATTTATTTATTTGGAAGCATTTTGAAAGAATCTCGGGTAATTTGAATACAAAGCCTGTCTTTTGGCTCATTCTTCAATTTTATTCAGGTTATAAGCACATGGGGCGTCCAGAACAAAATTGATTTTCTCTCACTGTCATATACACGTCATGCGGAAGATGTTCGTGAAGTAAGGGTTTTGTCTTATAAGATTTTAGTAGATTTTATGATATTACTTGTTTTTCTCCTCATGATTGACTCATCTAGATGTTCAGATACTGAGAGGTTTTTTTCTTTTTCTTCTTAAATTTAGGCCCGTGAAATCCTATCTAAGCTTGGTGATTTGAGCCAGACGCAAATCTTTGCAAAAATTGAAAATGTGGAGGTAGGAACCTTGTGCTTCCCAAGGACTTGATGTTGCATTCAAAACTAGGAATTTGATATGAATTTAATGGTTTGAACTCTTTGTTCTTTTCTCTGTAGGGTTTGACTCATTTTGATGAGATTCTACAAGAGGCAGATGGCATCATACTCTCCCGTGGGAACCTGGGCATAGATCTTCCTCCAGAGAAGGTAAATCTATATTTCCTCTAGAATGAGATTTTTAATGCATCGTGGTTGTTTTGCAAATTAAAGAGAAGCACATCTGAATCTACATTCTATTTAACTGGCTTTAAATCACAAATTCATCAGAACATACACTGCAAAGTCAAATATAATTTACTGTATATTACTGAATGGAAAATGGTTTGGGTCCAAGTACAAACTGATTCTACAAGCTTGGAGAAATTAGAAACAGTTGGCTCTAGAGTGGATGCTCTTGCTGCTGGAATTTAAATATGCTTTAACCATCCAATTGCTAAAAGACTAGTGGTTGAGTGAGTTATGTGATCAAACTTTTGTTCCACAAATCTGTTCTTTAGTTACAGACTTAATGTATTCTGCAGGTATTTCTGTTTCAAAAAGCTGCTGTCAATAAATGTAACATGGCTGGAAAGCCAGCTGTAGTAACCCGTGTTGTTGATAGTATGACTGACAATCTGAGGCCTACGCGTGCTGAAGCAACTGATGTCGCAAACGCTGTATTAGATGGTATTTCTCAATGTTTATCTCCTTTTTGTTTTGTTTTGGGTGATAAAAGGGTTGGGTCTGGTTTTTATTTGATTCCTTTTTGAACATTCTAACAGTTGAATGATTAGGTTTCCATCATTCTTTTTAATGTTTTAATTTGCAGGAACTGATGCAATTCTTCTCGGTGCTGAGACTCTACGAGGATTATATCCTGTTGAGACTATTTCTATTGTTGGCAAAATATGTGCAGAGGTAAAAGTTAATGGCATATGGACTAATAAATAAATAAATGTGTGTGTGTGTGAGAAATACATGTTATGACAAAAGAAGTTGGCTGGCAATTGCTACTACGATGTGATTACTCATTGCCGTATCTTCCTGGCTTAAATCTTGATTTGTTTTTGGCTAAAAGATCATCTTGTTAGGTATCTTTGTTAAGTGGTATGTGAGATATGTTTTAGTTTTTCAATTCCTTTTATATCTTCAATGTCTTGCTTTGAAAATCAGTCTTGTGGCTGCGTCATGCTAGATTTGGGATGTGAAGCTTGTAAATTGTACAACATACTTGCAGAAATATATTGAGTTGTTGTTGAAGCTATCAAACTAAAAGGTTTCTTCTATGATTATACTTTGGCGCAATTTGCATCTTAATGAAACTTCTTTGTGAGCCTGTCTTCGGAATCACCTGCTGTATAGCTAGTTATGCTAAGCTATTTCGAAATTTTTGTTTGATAAATCTGCATATGTTGTGATTTAGTTGGTAACTAGTTTTGCTTTATATTTTTGTTTTCTGTTATTTCAAATTTGCTTTTAAGTTGTCACTTCTTGTGTAACTACACCATCTTATAATGTTGGATGCAGGCCGAGAAGGTTTTCAATCAAGATCTATACTTCAAGAAGACTGTCAAGTATGTTGGAGAACCCATGACCCACTTGGAATCAATTGCTTCCTCTGCAGTATGTTCTTTTTGTTGCTAGTTTTGTACCTCACCTGTTCATTATTCCTCAGCAACTTCAATGCATTTAAACATGGATTTTGACAACTATTTCTCTGCCCAGGTACGGGCAGCTATTAAAGTCAAGGCATCTGTTATCATTTGTTTCACTTCATCTGGAAGGGCTGCAAGGTACTGTTACAGTTTTCATTCTATTTGTGTTTTTTTTTTTAATCTTGGGAATATTTCAACTTTTTGTGTATTGGTACTCAGGTTTTCAACTTTTGTTTTGGTTATTGCAGATTAATAGCAAAGTACAGGCCAACAATGCCGGTACTATCTGTTGTCATACCTCGACTTAAGACAAATCAATTGAAGTGGAGTTTCAGTGGTGCATTTGAGGTATGCTATTGAGAAACCTTTCTCTTTTTACTTGCAGTAAAAATGCTTGAGCTCAATTCATCTGATGAATGGTAAGTATCTATATGTGAAATGGTTTTAGTTTCTACTGTTCACTTATACATGGTGCGATGGTTTTGACTTGTCCTGATTGACCTTTGTACACGGTAAAAATGGTTTTAATTTCAAATTGACTAATGGAAAAAAACACACATGCATGTGCAACTTTGAAAATGTTGACAAAAAAAAATAATTGAGAGGTTTTATGGTGTAGATGTTGGTAATGGTTTAGTGTGATGTCTCTTACTATGTATTCATGGTTAATATTAGTCTAGGGGAAAATTTGAAGTCTAAAAATATAACACAAGAAAAAAAGGGTCAGCCAATGCACTTCAAATTAAAAATGGTTTTAATTTCAAATTGACTAGTGGGAAAAACACACATGCATGTGCAACTTTGAAAATGTTGACAAAAAAATAATTGAGAGGTTTTATGGTGTAGATATTGGTATTGTTTTACTGTGATGTCTCTTACCATGTACTCATGGTTAATATTAGTCTAGGGGAAAATTGAAGTCTAAAATATAACACAAGAAAAAAAAGGGTCAGCCAATGCACTTCAAATTAAAAATGGTTTTAATTTCAAATTGACTAGTGGGAAAAACACACATGCATGTGCAACTTTGAAAATGTTGACAAAAAAATAATTGAGAGGTTTTATGGTGTAGATATTGGTATTGGTTTAGTGTGATGTCTCTTACTATGTACTCATGGTTAATATTAGTCTAGGGGAAAATTTGAAGTCTAAAATATAACACAAGAAAAAAAAGGTCAGCCAATGCACTTCTGCTTTATGTAACCAAGATCCTTTCATTTGCATTTGTAAACGGGACTATGGTTATGTATCAAAATAATAGTCAAGCAAATTAAAAGAATGCCGACTCGCTAATAACTGATGGTTGGCAGTGTGGCAGAGATTTCATCATTTAGGGGTTTATTCGTCTCTTTCTTCTTCTTCATTACAACATATTTTTTCAGTTTAAGTTAATTGTCATTTTCCTTGCCTTGTTGTTTCGTGGCTTGGCTACCTGGCTGATGGAATAATTTCTGTTATTTTCAATTTCTGCATTTTAGGCAAGGCAATCACTCATTGTCCGAGGTCTCTTTCCTATGCTCGCTGATCCACGACATCCTGTGAGTTTTGCTTTCTTCACCTTTTCCTTCCCTGTCTGATTTGATGTGAACTAAATTGGAACGTATTTCTAACTCCTGAAACTAATCCTTTATCATTACCTCCGTGCAGAATTGTTTCTAATTCCTGATAGTATTAACTTTTTGCTTGCCCTTTCTGATTTTGATCTTCTGATGGACATTTTTTCTTTACCATACTGAGTCCTGGTTGCTATTTGCTGTTTAGCGATGTTATGACCAGCACTTGGCTTGTGATTATAGTCAGATGCATTGCGTACTCCATGGCTTTCTCATAGTTGAAATATTGTGGAAAGTCTCTAGTTATTCTTTTATTCTTGTTCTTCAGTCATCTATCCTAGGTTTCTGTTGTTGTTTGCATCCAGAAATGCTGCTGACAATCATATAATAACCCCAACTTTAGGTTTAGGTATTTGCCCGTGCTGGGCATGTCTAGACCTTAATCGCCTTAAATGTACAATTTCTCCCACTAAGGTGTGATTCATCATGCCGTTATGGCTATCAATATCGTTAGGCTATTATTATTCGAAGCAATAGGTTTTTGCGATCCTTTGAGTAAATTCTTGCTTTACACACATTCTGCAGGCGGAGTCAACAAATGCTACCAATGAGTCAGTTTTGAAGGTTGCACTTGACCATGGAAAGGCTTCAGGAGTCATAAAGTCACATGACCGAGTTGTTGTTTGTCAAAAAGTTGGAGATGCATCTGTCGTGAAGATTATTGAACTTGAAGACTAGCGTAGATGCTAGGTGGTTACTCTCAATTTTTTGAGCTACTTTTGCCCTCAATTTATGCTGTGTGGTTTTAAGACAGGCCATATAACTTGTCTTCGAATTTCATACCTCGGGGTTTAGTTGGCAGACTGCATCACGAAAACATGCATACATGTCAATTCTTGGTGGAAAGTTTATGCATTCTCGAATTCAAATAGCAACGTAGTTGTTTTCAACTTGTTTTAAGCAGGGTCGTGTCTTTTTGGATTCAATATCTGATTTGAGACTTTTCTTGTGCTTGTGGAATGGGGACATGCCAATATATTCCTCAACGTCATGGAATTGCACAAAATGGTGGTTGGCGGTGGCACGACAGCACGAGTGTGTAATTATATTCAGAATTCCACGACTCAAAAGGCACTAAAGCTGACGGTCCAAATAATTTAGGATCTATATGCTTTCTGAGGTTAATGTCCAACAAGACATTCGTGTTCTGTGTGCACTGTGTGGAAGTTGGGTTGCTAGGATGCCAATTGGTAGTGGTTCAGGGCTAAGCGGCTAATGTGTGTTGGGGAAACTTGGTACTGTCGGTACGGGAATTCTGCGTATCGCCGGTGGTGCCCCCCCCCCGGGCCCCATTTAGATTCCATACCTTTTGAATCCCGCTTGTCTTTTTCCCTTGCGCAAAGGAAAAAGAAAAAAAGTGGTCCAAACGTTCCATAACATTCCTCAATGTTTCCATTGAAAAGCCTTATATTTAAGGGATAATTGCAGAAACCTCCCCTGAGGTTTCTGATATTTGCACTGACCTCCTTTGTGGTTTGAAAAATTATAGTAACCTCCCCTGAGGTTACTAATCCTTTACAAATTCAGTCCAAATGATTAAAATATTATTCTAGGGAGTGAAATTAAAATTTTTTACCAAATTTGTTCTTTGTACTACATGTCCAATGAATGACAAAGTACTATAAATCAATTAACAATTAATAAATTTTAAGGAGCATAATTTATAGGCAAACACGCATTATTCATTTAAAGTATGTTGGCCTAATCAGTAACATCCTTCAGATTCTGGCTCAAAGGGACTAACCGCTCAACCCGTGTCACCAGGGGTGCAACCGCTCATGCTGGTCGAACGTGGTACGGTGCTTTGTGTTGCCATTGTGGTTAAGAAAATAAAGTTGCGCCTTCGCTAATAGCTATATCTTTTGGTGCAATGGTAAGCGTTTGATCCTGACAAAGTACCGGTTTTTTACGGGTATTTTATTTTCAAATATTTAATTTATGATAAATATATCAACATTTGTAAGTAAAATTCAAAAATTATTACAGTAATATTCTTGCAAAAAGGAAATCGATAGGTTATTTATTTAATATAAATTAAATATTTTTTTTAAAAAAATAAATGGCCCATAAAGTATTAATTTTTTATGGCTTTCATCCATTACACGAGTAAAGTATTCGCTCTTTATGCGTATTTTATTTTGAATCATTTAATTTATATTAAATACATAAATATTTGTAACTAAAATTGAAAAAGTGTTATATTAATATTTTTACGGAAGAGAGATTGGTAGGTTTTGTATTTAACAAAAATTAATTATTTGAAAGTAAAAATAAATATGCATTTGAGCGTAAATATTTATATTAAATTAAATGTTTGAAAATAAAATACCCTTAATGAACCGGTACTTTAAATAGTTACCGCCTCTTTATAGGTAAACACGCACTACTCATTTAAAGTACCGGTTTTTTACGAATATTTTACTTTCAAACATTTAATTTATGATAAATATATTAATATTTTTAAGTAAAATTCAAAAAGTGTTACAGTAATATTCTTGCAAAAAGAAAATCGGTAGGTTATTTATTTAATATAAATTAAATATTTTTTTTAAAAAAGAAATGACCCATAAAGTATTAATTCTTTATGGCTTTCATCCATTACATGAGTAAAGTATTGACTTTTTATGGGTATTTTATTTTGAATCATTTAATTTATGTTAAATACATAAATGTTTGTAACTAAAATTGAAAAAGTGTTATATTAATATTTTTACAGAAGAGAGGTTGGTAGTTTTTGTATTTAACAAAAATTAAATATTTGAAAGTAAATACAAATATGTATTTGAGTGTATATATTTGTATTAAATTAAATATTTGAAAGTAAAATACCCATAAAGAGCCGGTACTTTAAATAGGTAATGCGTATTTGTCTATAAATTATACTCTTTAAAGTTTATTAATTGTTAATTAATTTGTAATATTTTGTTATTCATTGGACATGTAGTACAAATGAAAAATTTGGTAAAAAATTCTAATTCACTCCCTAAAACAATATTTTAATCATTTGGACTGAATTTGTAAAGGATTAGTAACTTCATGGGAGGTTAGTATAATTTTTCAAACCACAGGGGAGGTCAATGCAAATATTAGAAACCTCAGGAAAGGTTTCTGCAATTATCCCTATATTTAATGAAACTCTCAAGAAGACAATTTCCTCTCCATATTAAAAGTTCCACCTTAAGCTAGGTGTTGTAGTTGGATGTAACAACATAAGAAAAAAAGGGCACGAGTGCAAGTCAAGCAAATGTAGAGCTTTTAGTCCTTTTTTTTTTTTTTTTTTTTGAAGGAAGAGCTTTTAGTCCGAATGAATGATTTTTAGTTCGGGTATTAGAGCTCTTAGTCCCTAAAATTTAGATAAACCAAATGTGGTCCTAAATGTTTTAGTTTTTATCCACATTTAGTTCTAATGATTGATTGATTTTTACCAATTACTGTCATAATCTATTTATGTGGCACCAACAAAATTTTAAAAAAATTAAAAAAAAAATAAAATAAAGGTGCTAGCTGTAATTTATAATAACATATGACTAATTATTCATATTCTGGTCATGTGAATAATTAGTTTTTTACCTAAATTTTTTTTTCAATTGAACTTTTGTATATTTCAAATTAACTCACATGATCAGCACATAAATAATTGGTCCTTTTTTGGCCAACAAATCAACAATATTAATTTCAAATTTTTAAATTCTTTTTTGGCCAACAATAATTGCTGGAATATAACAACATGTGACCGAATTCCATTAACAATTAGTAAAAATTAGCCAACAAGACTAAATGCACTTAAGGATTAAAACATTTGGGACTACGTTTGCTTTCCTTCAAAATTTAGGAATTAAAAGTGCTCACGCCCTAAACGTTCCAAATTTTAGGAATTGAAAGCGCTCATGCTGAGTCCAAAATTGCAATTCTTTGAGAATAATAAATTGAAATATGGTTATATCATTTATGCATCGTAAAAATATACAGAGCATAATTACATTGAACAAATGAGCGCCCATGGCCTAATGGATAAGGCGTCTGACTTCTAATCAGGCGATTGTGGGTTCGAGTCCCACTGGGCGTGCAACTGATGGATCTTTTTTGCAGAATTCTTGCAAATGTTAACTACTACCCAGTTCCTATTACCACACGAAGACTACAACTTGACTTTAAAAAGAAATTTTGGAATATGTCTCCAACAACCATTGGTGGTTTCCACCTACTGAGCGTGCAACTGATGGATTATTTTTGGAGAATTCTTCCAAAGGTTTAACTACTTCTCAGTTCCTATTACTACAAGAAGACTATATGACTTTCAAAATCTTTAAAAAGAAATTTTGGAATATGTCTACAACCACCATTGGTGGTTTCCACCTACTCTGACCCACTTTCGTCTAACCTACTGTACAATTCATCCTGTAATGGATGAAGGGTCGCTCTTCCTTGACGATTGATGCTGCTGCTGCTGGTAAACATCAAGCAACTCAAGCTCCTTCTGTCGGATTAGAAGCATCATTCTTTCATTCTCTAACCTTAATCTGTCATTGCTAAGCTTGTCCCTTTCCATTTCCCTTTCCTTCTTGCTACTGAATTTCACCCATTTTAATCTCTGCTTCTCAAGCTCAAAGGCTTCGCTTTGGAATCCCACATGCCTCTCCTCCAATTGCAACAGCCGATTTTTTATCCACTGCCTTTTCTCTGCCGAATTCTTGCTTTCATCTTGCAGCACTTTCACTAATTCAGTGCTCATTTGCTGAACCAAGGGGGAAAGAAAAATGCCTTTTCGCCGCCTCTTCCTCGCGCATCTTTCATCAGGGGTGTCATCATCTTCTTCGGGATGGCCGTGCTCACAACCGCTTCCTCCACCTTCAACTACATCATCCTCATACTCCTCATCGTCGTCGTCATCGTCGTCATCCTCATCATTATCTTCTTCAAAACTCCGCCCTTTAGTGGTTTTCGATCCCTCCACCTCACACCTGGCTAGATTAGGTGGAGTCGAGGCATTTTCTGATGTATGCAAACACCTTTGCTGCTGCTGCATCTGTGATGATGGCTCTACTCCTCCGACCTCAGTCGACTGCTGAGCAGCTCCACTGCTGCTAGCACCGCCAGTACCACCGTGACCACAACTATTATGATAAGCACACATTTCTCTGAAGAACAAGTGCTTAGAGCTCAACAATTTCTTCACTTCTTCCTTCATTTTGGCCGACAAATGGTCCATCGTATCAAGCAAACTCTGATTCTCCACAACTCTGCAAGCAGTCCCCTTTCCAAGAATATCATTTACCCTCTTGTACCTCTTATTCAAATCATTGAACTTATCCTCACACTGCTGTGGAGACACAAAGAACCCTCTCTCCATCATCGCCCTTGACACTGATTTCCACTTTCCCTTCTTCTGCAGAACACCGCCGGCCCCCTTCTTTTTCCCAGCAGGATCATTTCCTTCAGAGCCAACCTCATCACCGATGTAAAATACCACCATTATCAACAACCTCACCATATTATCAGTCCACTTCATTCTCTGCCAAGGAGGTATTTTTCTCATCCCATCAATATCAGCACTGTTTTCAGTGCCAAGCCCAGGCTCATCATCATCACTGGGTGCTAAAGCTTGGTTCTTGGCCTTAGCAGAAAAAGGGTAGGCTTGTTTTGAAGAAAGCTGAGCGTGTTGGGGGTGGTGGGGCTGGTCGGCCTCGTGATGGCCAAAGACAACCATTGGGTGGTGTGATGGCGGTGGTGGTGGTTGAAGCTGCTGTTGTGGTGGTTGTGGCTGCATGTGGTGTGGGTTCTGTGTGGTTTGCCCCTGGGGTAATTGGTGGTGCAGTGATATTTCCAGCCCTAGCATTCCTGAACCCATATTTGAATACATTCCTCCACCGGCAGCCATACCATCAGATTCCATACAGCTTACTTTTTTTCTTAAATAAAGTTATACATATATTTCTAAACTACTTCAAAAAAAAAAATGAAATCTTGAATATCCAAATTTAGCAAAAATCGCATGATCTAATACAAATACATTTATCCCAAATCTAAATGTTAAGCTAACAATAATAAGATTGATAATGAAATGTTAGAAGTTCAAAAAGAGAGAGAGAGAGAGAGAGAGAGAGAGAGAGAGAGTACCAAATTTGTAAAGTGAAACTTGGAGGAATACTCAAGAATGTGTTAGAAGGAAAGTAAGTGCTTTAATAACAGAAACTAGTTTTGGGCAGTGTTATAAAGCATCATTATAGAGAGAAAGATTGATAAAAAGAGAGAGAGAGGAGTTTTACCGGGGGTGCAATACCAGGAGTGATGCAGATGGATCGGGACGGGCGGAAGGAAGGAGCGTGCAGTCTATACAGGGGGAAGAGCAGCAGCCGGTTTTAGACAGTAGACGGACGCGAGACAGATATTAGGGGGGCTGGCAGTAAGACCGCCTGCCCATTGTTTTAGGCTTTCATTTCATCAGCTGCCTTGCCTTGTTAAAGGTGGTGGGATTGGAGGATTGAGTCCACAGGATTGTTGCAAAACAGTCGTCCCCCTTTGACGATTTTTGACCGTTCTTTGCTCTGTTTGTTTAACTAATAATAAATCCTAGCCGTTCATTCAGGGAGACTCGGCGGTGGGACCGGTGTAGAAACGTATAGGATTTTACACTGAGAGTTGAGAGAGTGCCGGTCGGTCAGAACTCACAACTGGGAAAACCCCCCCCCCCCTCCAAGCCGCAAACGTTTCAACGGATTCTACTGATCAATTAAATAAACTAGATAGAAAATTTTTTTTTTTTTCGATAACGATAATAATTGTATAATCTATTCTATTCATATCTATATACGAGAAGGAGAGCCTAAAAAGTATTGTATTAGAATCTAACAGATATACAGATTCAATTAAATCAAAGGGATATTTTAATATTATTTTTAAATTTTTTTAATTACAGAAAAAATTTGAACCCTATCTATGACCCAACACCCAACCGGCGGCGTTAAGTCCTCTTTGATAGCGACCGAGCAAAGCTTGGTGGTTTAGGAAACTTTTTTTCTTGTTTGCTTGTAAAAGTCTAAAGCTGGAGATAAAAGTGAAAAAAAAAAAAGGGTTTACTATTATTTGACCAACCGATACGTGACATGAAATCATAATGTCGCATTTGTGCGTGTGCGGTCAGTTTTCCTAATTCGGCCTCCTTTTGGTCCCACCAGAAGAGATTAAAAGAAAAAAGAAAAAAAAAATCATGGGACCGCAAAAGAAGATATGTAGCGTGGGCTGCGGGCGTGGACGTCTTTCCAAGTAGAATAATTTAAAAAGAAAAAAAAATCATAAGTTTGCCTAAAATGTGACCCAACGGAATTCAAAAGATGACATAAGGCCCTGTACAAGTTATCCAGACAGAACCAAGCTTACACCCCAAGAAAACGCCCGGTCTCTCGTACCTCTGGTTATTCGTGGAAAACTTGGAGGCCCCCCCCCCCCTCCCCCTCCCCCTTCTCTTTTATTGTTTTTATTTGCCCGATACACAATATAAATGTTTACTGCACACTCTCTCTCGATGTGTGTGCATTTATTAAAATATTTACAAATTTTTAATGATACTTGTTGAGATCAAATTTTTTTTAATGAGAATTGGTTTTATATTTTTTTAATACATACATAAAAAATTCGCATCATAATTAGCTAAATGGCCATGAATTATTTAAACAAAACCTATCCACAAAAATAAGTGATAATTTATTTATTTATAATTTAATGTAGAATACGTTCAAACATAAAAATTTCAGTACTTAACAACTAATTAACTTAAAATATTCATATTTCAAATTTCAAATTTCAATTTTATCAAACCTCACCTGAGCGTTTAATGCGCTCCTGTGTGATATAACACATTTGAGTTTTTCTTATTCTATACGATATAATTGTTTAATGTCCTATTTGATAACTCAATTTAACACTTAAATTTAATGATTTCATATTTTAACATGTTCAGACATGCTTGATAACAAAAACTAAAATATCTGAATTAATCAGGTAGCACTAAATGTTTCAAATAAAACTTACTTGATGTAATATACATTTAAATATATCTTAGATTTAATATCTAATAATTTAATAATTCAATAAATTTAAATTCCAAATTTTAGACTTCAAAATTCATTTATTACACACACGTGTCATATGTTAGCACAGCTATTAACTTCTGTGTCAGCCAAAAAAAAAATAATAAAAGGGATAATTTTAGAAACCTCCCTGAGGTTTTCAGAAATTTCATTGGGCTCCCTTAAAATTTGAAAATTACACTTACCTCCCTTGATTTGAAAATTATAATAACAAAATCTTAAAATAATATTGATTTGGTCAAATTTTTAAATGATTACCCAAAATGCCCTTGTATAATGAGTTTTAATTTATTTTTCTATACAATTATAAGATTATTTAGTATAATTATAAGGAAAGTATGCCAATTTTTTCATGTACATACCTACTATTTGATAAACAACTATAATAATAATTTTATCACTATGATATGATACTTTTAATGGTATTTAATTATAGATTTAGATTTTTAAGATAGAAAAAAATGTTGAAATAATTCATTTAAATTTTATTAATTTACAGACCGTTTGGATTAGCTGTTTTTGGGGGTGTTTTTGAAAAAATTTACTGTAACAATATATATGAAAATTTTTTACTATAAAAAATTTTTAAAATATTTGATATGTTGTATGGATGAAATATTTTTTGAGTTATTGTGTATTACTGTAGTATTGTATTTGAACAATTTGTTTTGAAAAAAATGGCCAATCCAAACGGTCATAATTTAGTAGTGATTTTGGGTAATTTTTTTGATTTATTGTTAATTTTTATACCAAAACATAGAAAATAAAAATCAGTAAAAGCATTAGATTACATATAAAATTAACTCGTAAAAAATTACTAGTTTGACATTTAATTACAATAGAAATTAAAGGCAATAGTGATAGTTCTATAGTTTTATTAACGAAAAAAAAATAAGAAGGGAAAAAATGAAAAAAAAAATTAAAACTCATTCTAAGTATAAGCATACCATATAAAGGAATTTCATTAAAATATTTAAGGGTAAAAGTATCATTTTAAATGACAAGGGATGTATATATAATTTTCCAAACCTTAGGAGAGCTTAGTGAAATTGATAGAAACCTCAGGGGAGTTTTCTGAAATTATCCCAAAACAAAAAGAGGAGACTCGGGTTTGTCTACGACCGAAATACAAATCATAGAACAATACCCAAGAAAAACAAGAAAGGACCGAAGTACAAGAACAATCTTCAACAAAAGAAATGGAAGAAATCGGTAACAGACGTGCCAAAAAAAAAGTAAAAGAAAATTCAATTTAATTCAACCGCCTTCCATAATCCACCTCCCTGAGTCTCGTTCTTCACCGCGCCCTCACAATTCACCCTTCCCGTGTCCGCCAATTTCCACCACCGCTATTCCCGGCGACGCCACGACCTCCCTTCACCCCGTCAGAAGTAAATACAAGAATCATGATTTGACCACCCCACGACCACCGTCCCAAAAGAAACGGGAAGTCCCCCGAGAAAGGGAAAAACAAAGGAGGAAGAAGAAAAGAATCTATGGGCGCATCGTTATCCAACTTAACGGAGAACGGAGCGGCGAACGGTGGACCAGGGTTGGGGGATATACCGGAAAGTTGCGTGGCGTGTGTTTTTTTATACTTAACCCCCCCTGAGATATGCAACTTGGCTCGCCTCAACCGCGCTTTCCGCGGCGCCGCTTCCTCCGATGCTGTCTGGGAAGCTAAGCTGCCACCTAACTACCAACAACTCCTTGAACTATTTCCTCCAGAACGCTACCAAAAATTATCCAAAAAAGACATCTTTGCTCTCCTCTCCCGCCCTGTCCTCTTTGACGATGGATATAAGGCATGTTCTTCTTTCATTTCCTTTGCTTTTATCTTTATCCTTTAATTATTCGTTTGTTTGCTCGGTTCTCGCTGTAGTCTTTGTGATTGTTATGGTTTATTTCCCCCTTGCGATTAGGATACGAAGGAATTGAACTTTTGTGCTTCTTTTTTTTCCCCTCGAGCTTTTGAGATTAATTGTTTCTTGAAAACTTTCTCCTGGATGCCTATTTGCTAGTGAGTACAGGTTTATGGGTGAAATCCTGAAAAGGTTAATTTGATTCAATGGGAAATCTGTTCTGCTGTGGGGTTTTCTTATTAGTACTAGTTTTATATTATTTTTCTACGTAATGTACTGATCTTTATTTTATTTTTGTCAAATATCAACTTCAATATATAGGTACTGATCTTTATTTGTTTACTGTACGTTTGTGTGACGTGCGGGTGTTGAGGAGTGAAATTGATTTTAAAAACTGAAATTTGAAGGAATAGGCGGGTGCCCATTTGCTGGATTAATAAAACTAGATGTGGGCTTGGTGTCATTTTTTTGGGGAAATAAATTGGAGTGAGGTGTCACTGCAACTTAGTATGAAGCTTGAGTTATGTTCTATTATGATGTGCTTTTGTTTAGATAGAAGCTGGAGTCTCGAGTGGATTTTGCTTAATTTTAAGGGAAAAGACAGTAGCATCACGTATATAAGTCTTTTATTTTGCAGTTAGGATGATTCTGTCTCTAATTTACGTGGTCTTTTTGACCTTGGAGAACTACAGGAAATATGGCTGGACAGGGTGACTGGAAGGGCTTGCATGTCTATCTCTGCAAAAGCGATGACCATTACGGGGATTGAAGACCGCAGATACTGGAACTGGATTCCTACTGATGAATCTAGGTAAGTTTCAAATAGTCGACCAAAGTGGTTCTGATGGTGAAGTTCTATTCCATTCTGGACAATTGAGATTGCCCTGTTCTCTTTGTTGTTTTTGATTTATTTAAGATTTGTCCAAGTATTGGAAAAATAATTTATTTAAAATTCCTTCATGTGTATTGAACTGGTCGTGCATATCTTATTTTCTTCTTAATGTCATGGTTTTGTCTCTTTAATCAGACAATGATTGTGTGTAGTTTGTTTTCGATGATGCTTCATAGTCTGGGAAATAGTTAATTAGATGCTTATTATCATACACTTTCCCCTTCGCATATCTTGCTCGCTAGTGGTGCAAACTAAATCCATTGTTTTCATTCTGTCAAATGTTGACTTTCTCATTGGAAGATATGTATTTTCTGTCCTTTTCTTGGCATAAAGAGAAGGTTTGGTTCTTGTCATGGTGTGTGTTCACTATCTTGTTGTCTTCTTCTCAATTAACATTTATGGAAAATCTCTGAGCACCTGATATTGAGCCTCTTGGATGAATTTATGCTTATGTATGGCACTGTTGAAGATCAAGGCTAGTTTTATCCATCCTTGAATTAATATTTTGCTGATTGATTGGAGACTGAAGAAAATTTAATGCTTTTATGGAGAAATCTTGTTCATTCGAAAAAAGGGACAGGAAAAGGGTGGGATTTTCAATCAAAGGTTGCATTTTGAGGAATATGAACAACAGCTTCGATGGGCTTATCTTTATTTCAGTTTAAGCTTCCTGATGAACTGTTGATACTCAATTTCTAATCATTGGTTCCTTCAGATCCATCTAGAGGACATATATTTAATTTTCTCATCAGCTGGTATAATGTTGTTGATCTTAGAAATCCTTGATCTTTTTGAAGTTGCTTTTTTAAGGATGCTTTGTCCATGCTAGTTCTTCACATTTGACAAATCAATTTTCTCGGAGTTTGTCTTACTAGTACTTAGACGTGCACCCTGAAAATGTCCAGTAGTGTACTTTAGACCTTCCTGTAACTGATGTTTTACATCTTTAGCTCCAGTTGCGAAAAGGGATTATCGGAGCCTGTAACATGCTTTAAGAGCTTGGCCATTGTAAATTGACATCAACGGTCGTTTGGATTAGAGAAACGTCGTTATCTCTTGGACGTGATGTTTATCTTAGTTGCATGTGGATGCGGTACTCAATGTAACTACATCAAATGTTTTATCTTTCTTGGGATGGGTGTTTGAGGAACTGAGCCAGTTGTCCTTTGCCATGTTTTGCATTCCATGTTGTGTTTGAGGCTTGAAATGTATCTTTACATATTTAAAAGCTTCGCCAGATGGTTTTGCCTTCATGTATCATCTTGCTTTTCTTCGACTGTAATGAGGAACTTTGGTTTAAAATCTGAAAAGTTGGGCTTGCAATTTGGTGCCTGATAGTGTCTAGATAAGAATATTTTTTGTATGCTGCTTCCACACTATTATTCACAGATGGGTTTACTTGGTTTGAAATCTTTTATTTTTCTATTGGCGGACAATAATGCTGAGCTGATATCGGAAAACTGTTCGGTTAAATGCCGTTAATTTGCAGATTTCAGGTTGTTGCATATCTGCAGCAAATATGGTGGTTTGAAGTGGATGGCATTGTGAAATTCCCCTTTCCACCTGATATCTACTCTCTGTCGTTTAGACTTCATCTTGGAAGGTCTTCTAAAAGGCTTTTACGACGTGTTTGCTATGATCATACTCATGGATGGGATATAAAACCAGTACGATTTGAATTGTCGACCTCAGATGGCCAACAAGCATCAAGCGAGTGCTGTTTGGATGACACTGAGCAGGAAGAGGCAACCGGGAGCCAGAAACGTGGATGCTGGGTTGACTATAAGGTTGGCGAGTTCATTATCAGTGGGTCTGATCCTGTTACTGAGGTCAGTTTTTCAATGAAACAGATAGATTGTACACATTCAAAAGGTGGGCTTTGTGTAGATTCAGTGTCCATTATGCCCAGTGATTTGGGAGAATGTCGAAGAAGAGGGGTTTTGAAGTGACCGGTGACTGGTGTATCACTACTGTATTTTCTAGTTTTATCATTGACCCAGAAAGTTTTAGTTGGGTTTTGTCATACAGCTTGTACACCTGGAAGCATTTCACAGATGTGATCTTTTACTGTTTTCCTAAAGGTACATGTCTTCTGGCTGTGTACCAGTTTTCATTCAGTTTTGCTCCAAAAATAGCTCTTTGTAGAAAGATCCAGAGTTGCCCTGTGTATCCCTTCTTTAAACCAGAAACAAGCTTTCTAACGGGTAAGCAAAGTGAATTTTGTAACTTCAACTGCCCACGTGTGGCATTTCAGAAAATTTTTGCCGTCTTGTTGGGACAAATGGCTATGTCATCTTACAAGCAGTACCGCATAACTTTTACAAATCTAAGTTTTCATTCTTTTTTTTTTTTTTTTTTGAGTATATGATACATTTAGATGGTATGTTGCTATTTTAATAAGTTTGTTTCGATGTTTAATCATTTGATTGGCGCGATAGTAAGTGATCATATAGGTAATGCATGTCGTGTAGGAAAAGGGAAAAGGAAACAGACCAAAAAGCAAAAGTTGTTGCAGGAAACCTACTGATCTCTTTTCTTGTAGACAGCTTTCCCTTGCTCCTCCCTTGTCAAAGCTTGATTTTTCCTCATGGGGTTGCCAGCAATATTCTACTTTCATCATCTTTGCACATTTTGAGTCTCTAGTTGCATTAGCTAAGTAAATTTTAAGCAAAAAACAAGTTTCTGTCTGCTTCTTCACTTATTTTTTACCTTATGCATACATCCGGTCTTCTTTTCGGTTTGAGTCAAAATGATGATGATCTTTGCCTTTGATGTTCTCTCCTAGAAGATTATCATGTCCTTTTGTCTTGGCTTCTCACATGTGGTCGGAAAAATCATTGTTTGATGGCATCAGAAAATAGTTTTAAAAAAAAAAAAAAAAAAGCTTTTACACGAATGGAGGAGGGCATGCATCATATAGTATCGACACTGTAGAATTCCTTTGGATACCTTTTATTTTGGTTTGTCCATTGACACCCAACAACTAACACTAATTAATATGTATGCCTAAAGCGAAGGAAGCAATCAATTTGCCTCTTGGCCGGACTGCAGTGCTGCAAAAATTGTTTACAAGCTACTGATAAGATATTTCTTTCTCATTTGAGAATATAATTCGCTTTGCTTTACAAGTAAATTACACAGTGCATTCTCTCTCTCTCCCCCTTTTTTTTTTAAAAAAAAAATTTCCTTTCAAATGTTTTAATGGCACTGCAGTTACTTGGTTCAGCAGTAGTAGTATGGCATAGTATAGAAGGAAGGAAGGAAGGCGGTGACAGATGGTGCATTTAACATTAGGGATAATTGCAGAAGCCTCTCCTGAGATTTCTGACATTTGCACCGATCTCCCCTGTGGTTTGAAAAATTACACTAACCTCCCCTGAAGTTACTAATCCTTTACAAATTCAGTCCAAACGATTAAAATATTGTTTTAGGGAGTGAATTAGAATTTTTTTATCAAATCTGTCCTTTATATTACATGTTCAATGAATAACAAAATATTACAAATTAATTAACAATTAATAAACTTTAAAGAGTATAATTTATAGGCAAATACGCATTACCTATTTAAAGTACTGGCTCTTTATGGGTATTTTACTTTCAAACATTTAATTTAATACAAATATTTACGCTCAAATACATATTTGTATTTACTTTCAAATATTTAATTTTTGTTAAATACAAAAACTACCAATCTCTCTTCCGTAAAAATATTAATATAACACTTTTTTCAATTTTAGTTACAAATATTTATGTATTTAACATAAATTAAATGATTCAAAATAAAATACCCATAAAGAACCAATACTTTACTCATGTAATGGATGAAATCCATAAAGAATTAATACTTTATGGGTCATTTCTTTTTTTAAAAAAATATTTAATTTATATTAAATAAATAACCTACCGATTTCCTTTTTGCAAGAATATTACTGTAACACTTTTTTGAATTTTACTTAAAAATATTGATATATTTATCATAAATTAAATGTTTGAAAGTAAAATATTCGTAAAAAATCAGTACTTTAAATGAGTAATACGTGTTTGCCTATAAAGAGGCGGTAACTATTTAAAGTACCGGTTCATTAAAGATATTTTATTTTCAAATATTTAATTAAATACAAATATTTATGCTCAAATACATATTTGTATTTACTTTCAAATATTTAATTTTTGTTAAATACAAAACCTACCAATCTCTCTTCCCTAAAAATATTAATATAACACTTTTTTAATTTGAGTTACAAATATTTATGTATTTAATATAAATTAAATGATTCAAAATAAAATGCGCATAAAGAGCTAATACTTTATTCCTGTAATGGATAAAAGCCATAAAAAATTAATACTTTATGGGCAATTTATTTTTTTTAAAAATATTTAATTTATATTAAATAAATAACCTATCGATTTTCTTTTTGCAAGAATATTACTGTAATAATTTTTGAATTTTACTTACAAATGTTGATATATTTATCATAAATTAAATATTTGAAAGTAAAATACCCGTAAAAAACCGGTACTTTGTCAGGATCAAGGGCTTACATTTGCACCAAAAGCTATAACTATTAGTGAAGGCGCAACTTTATTTCCTTAACCACAATGGCAGCGCAAAACACCGTACCACGCTCGGCCAGCATGAGGGGTTACAAATGTTGATATATTTATCATAAATTAAATATTTGAAAGTAAAATACCCGTAAAAAACCGGTACTTTGTCAGGATCAAGGGCTTACATTTGCACCAAAAGCTATAACTATTAGTGAAGGCGCAACTTTATTTCCTTAACCACAATGGCAGCGCAAAACACCGTACCACGCTCGGCCAGCATGAGGGGTTGCACCCCTGGGTGCCACGGGTTGGGCGGTTAGTCCCTTCGAGCCGGGATCTGAAGGATGTTGTTGATTAGGGCAACATACTTTACATGAGTAATGCGTATTTGTCCATAAATTATACTCCTTAAAGTTTATTAATTGTTAATTGATTTATATAGTACTTTGTCATTCATTGGACATGTAGCACAAAGGACAAATTTGATAAAAAATTCTAATTTTACTCTCTAAAATAATATTTTAATCCTTTGGACTGAATTTGTAAAGAATTAGTAACCTCAGGGGAGGTTAGTGTAATTTTTCAAACCACAAGCGAGGTTAATGCAAATGTCAAAAATCTCAGGGGAGGTTTCTGCAATTATCCCTTAACATTATTGTGTCTGCGCTTCTTAGGAGTAAAACGTAAATGTATGTGGATTTACGGGGGAGGCAGCCTCTGTTCTTAATGCTTTTTTCCGTTGAATACCAAGTCCACTTGAATTAAATACGACTCGTACAACTCTGGGTGGATCATGGATGGTCCTGCCTCCGCGCCGCCTCAGTTGTGAGAGTACAAGTTATACAGTATCTTATCTTTTACTCTGGACGAAGCAGGAGGAAGACATTGGGCTCTCGTTTTTGCCCTCTCAAGTTGCTTGGGTAGCTTACAATAATGTGCCTTGTCCTTATTTGCTTCGGCTCCTTAGAAGTTGATTATGGATTAAGCGATTAAATTTTTTTTTTTGAGTACAACATTGTTATAATTGGTCCTGTATGGTACCGGAGGAAAGAGGAGGGGGATGAACCTGTTTAATTTATTGAGAGCGTCGAAGGAAATTAGACAAACTTCAGCCATTCTGCAGGAAATTCTAGAGAGGAAACACAGTCCGATGACTTATATTAGGGAAAAGGGAAGGGAGATTGACCTATCTAATCTGTTGAGCGTTCCCTTTTGAAGAGGAGATGCAGTCGGAGGGACTTAGTCCCTTCGGCGGCCAACTGAGTTTTTAAATTTTTAATTTTCAATTCAACTTTTTATCTAAATTGAAAACAATTCCCAGTAGCTTTTAGCTTCAAATTTTTGTAATAATATGTTTCCTGGATAAAAGTACGTACACTGACACGTTAAGTCACAAATTTAAATTTGAATTTCAAATTTAAAGTTGTTGTATCAAATTTTGACTCATTTTTCATTGTGTAAATGTTTCGTATAAATTGAATATCAAAATATTTTAAAAAAAAATCATCATTTTTTAATATGTTGATCTGGACGCTAATAGAAAAAAGAATGGTAAAATCAGATGATTTTATAGAGTAAAGAGTTGTAACTTGTAAGCAGTAGCTGGGTCAGTTAAATCCACTGAGTACGTTAGATGGATGGATGGTCCAAGTCGTTGAATCACCGGTCTGCTTGAGCGTACGCCGAAACTGCCAGTATCTACATAGGGTTGCAGACTCGCAGCAGCGGAAGATGGGCCAGGGTTCTTCTACTCCATCTTGCAGTGCAAATGCTTTTGACACCTGTCTCCAGTATCATCGACATCTACCCTACCCCCTTCTTCTGATTTTATTTATGTGCTGGGGTCCCCGGTCCCGTGCCGGCAGTTCCCAACTGACTCGGTGGTACTCGTTGCCGGACCGGATCCAAAATCAGCTATTAGCCCCCATTCACCGTTGCTTGCTTCTTACCCACACGCTTCACGTGCCTCCTGAAATTTGCGCACCAGCTTTAGGTAGACCCATTTTAGACGCTAGCTAGCTTGTACTAGAATTTGGGTTGGGGTTCGGGTTAATCTTTTAGAGATTTATCATTCATTCCCTACGGGTTTAGAGTAGTATGCGAGGAGGACAGATGAAAAAAAGGTGCTGCACTGCAATTGACAACAACAATTTATTGATCGACGAAAACATGGCGTTGAGAGTCCGTATGATGGGGCAATCCGCACTCTGCAACTTCTATTTTGAGTCGGTATTATTCGCACGATTTACTATGTTCACAGGAGATATTGATACACTCATTACTGTGCTACTACTAACTCGTACTCCTAGTTTGCAAATGATTGACATTCGGGCCAGCTAAAATAGGACCAATCCTAGGCCAGCCAGATTCTACATAACTCAAATTTGTTGTTCATGTTACTGGAAAAAAATGTGAGGTCAACTTTGCCAAAAAAAAAAATTACTCTCTGCATATTGTGTAATACATTGGGTATAAAAGAGCTTGCAGACGTTGGTTGGCAGCTAGGGTTGTTAATTGGGTCGGATTATCCGAAATTCAAAGAGTTTGAACTTATATGTGATGTTCAATTCAATTGTGAGTTGAGTTGAGTTGAGAGTTTGCTAGGCTCAACTTGATTAAAACTCAGCCCGAAATATTGCACATAATAATGTCCAAAGTTTGATCATTGTATATTTTATAATTTACAAATAGTTTGTTATTTATATCATGTAACTAATATCATTATGTATTAACTATAAGCTTTAGTCTATTGGGGGTGTAATTTAAACAAATTATTTGATTTGAATTCGCGAGTGGCAAGACCAAAGATTCGACTCGGACTCAACATTGATTGAATTCGAATCGAGTTTGAGCTACTCAATAAGGTATGTGAATCGAGTATGAGCTAAAAGGGTTATATAGATAGGTACAATAACCTCAATGAGGTATTGATTATAATTTTAATTTATTTATTACAAAATTACATTTATAGATAGATAAGAGAGTTATAGAATTCACCAAAAACCTAAACTTAAGAATTCAATTGAACTCGAGTTTGAGTAAGATTTTAAGATCGGGCTCGAACTTAAGTGTTTTTACTCAAATAGACTTCAAATAATAATAATGTTGCCTTACTTTTTCGTACTCAAATTAAGCCCAAGGGATGAATATTTTTGTGACTATGATATGAACTTGAAACCTAGAAGTCCAAAATTTCTGCATGCACGGTAAGCTGAGTCCGGGTTTATGGAAACTCACTCACAGAACTCGATTGACAGGCTGTAGCCACCATTTTACAATTCTTTAACGAGTGATGAAATAACGCATAATCTTCAATGAGATCGAATTCGGTTAGACAACCACACTACCATATGTATGGGCTGAGTTTGGGCCGTGATGCTGTCAGCACAAATTCTTTTTGGGTCGAAAATTGGGTGAAATGTTTTTCAGGTTGCGCTCTGCTCGGCTTATTGACAACCTGGGAATCGAGGATAAGCAAACTGTAACTCTTGCTACCGTCTGTACAGAGTGACCTCCGATTCCAACAGAAATTAACAAAACCAAGGTAGCAATGCATCTAGCAATGGAGTTTTTTTTTTTTTTTTTTTAAGTTGTTAAATGAGGGTTTTCAAACCTGTACAAATGGTGGTTGTCTCTGCTTTATCAAGATCAGAAACAACACATGGATATGCTTCATCCCATATTGAATTTATGGTATACCAATTTAAGATGGTTCAATTATTGATCATCAATGGTGGCTAGCCAATGGCTATTCTACACACTATATTCAATCGGCAGCATAATCCCATAGATGAGTAAATATTTGCAGCGGTGACAACTACTGCGTTGGAGCCCCTCGGGGTCAGCTCAGCCGGTTGTCACATGGCCCTCTGAGTCATGCGACGCAGGTTCGAGTTTGGCCTCTCCTATCGTCTGGATGTTCTTGGGGGCAGGGTACTTCAGGTCCAAGGAGATTAGTCTGGCCAAGTTGGGATACTTTATGAATTGCAAAAAAAAAAAAGACAACTGCTGCGTTGGCCATTTCTAATGCCAATCTCAAGTAGCCCGTCTGTCTTCTAAACAACAAAACCATTCAAATCATAATCAAAATCAGTTGCATCTATCCGGTGGTGTGACTTTGGAGTACTGTAGCAACCATCACCAGAATGTGTTGGAACTAACTGATTAACAATTGTCTCCTACTCTGGTATTGTAAACCTTTGCTCTGTATTAGAGGAGTATTAGAGGAGTTCTGAGTTTTGAAGAAAATGACATTGTTGACCCGTTCTCCCTGCAGCAAGATGGGATTAAAAATAAAACACGCTACCTCAATGAATATATGGGATCCTCAGTGCCACTTTTTCGGTGATAACGCAGTGCTACTTTTATGTTTATACTAAGTGTCCTATTTATTCAACTTGTTATGTACTGTTTATTTAAGTTTTTTGTGATAAGTGAAATTGACACCGGAGAGTGACACGGACAATTCCAATTGCCTCAATCAGCTTAGACTAGACTAGGGGTGAGCAATTACGGTAATTACCGAATTACCGATCGAAATCGATTTCAATTTGGTAATTCGAATTCGGTAATTCGGTCGGTAAATCGGTGGTATCGAATTAGTAAGAATCGAATTAGGGTCGAATTTGGTTTTGGGGTTTTTGAATTCGGATTTACCGAATTCGAATTGAATTCGGTAAAACGGTAAAATATTACCGTTTTCAAATTCGAAATTCCGAATAATATTATACCTCAAGCTTTTATATTACCACACGTAAGCCTCGTCGTTATGACAACCTAAAACCATTCACACCTGGGCAGTTCATCTCCGTCAATTTATAGGACTAGAGCAGACTCCACTATTATCCGTATATTAGTTGATTAAAGCATAAATACTGAATATTTTGCTCAAAGAAATCGATCAAAGGAGAAGCAGAGATGGCGAAACTGTTGCAGGATCTTGTGTACCAGGAAGAATCTCCTTCGATTTACACAACAGCCCTATCTGGGATAACTCTCTTGTTTTTGGCTTACTTGGGTATCTCAGAAACCTTGGGAAATCACCTCAAGTACTCCAAATTCTGGAACGTCAATTCACAGAAATCTGGAGGGGGAATCAAACTACCCAGCAGAACTGGGATGCTTCTACTCTACAGCCCAGCAGCCGTTGCGGGTCTTGCTTCATTTCTGATCTTCCCCGGTGGTGGAATCAGGTTCTTGATGCTCAAATTAGCTATTACCATTCACTTCTCCAAGAGGGTCCTAAATTATGATTTCTGAATTTTAATGATCAATGTGAATTGTGTGTTGTTTTGATTTCGAATTTCTGGAGTGATTTGTGATCAGTTACATTCGAACAATTTGTAAGTTGTGGCTCAGTTCAATAGCATTGCTATTTGCTGATGAAAAATGGGCCGAAGAAGCAGTTTTCTGGAATTCGGTAATTCGGTATTTTTTTGTTTACCGAATTGAATTCGGGTTGAATTCGAATTCGGTAGTGTCTAATTCGAATGCGAATTAGGTCGAATATTTCCAGAACCATTTACCGAAAATTACCGATTTCAAGCTACCGAATTACCGAATTCGAATTCGATGCTCACCCCTAGACTAGACCAGTGGAGTGCTCACCAGGCTTGATGAAATTGAGGGAAAGCTAAACCACTGGCCACGGTATAGTATGGAGATCTTCTGGTATCTTTGAAGCACCAGATAACTAGCGTAAAGCATTGCGGATCTTCTAGTATATTCTGGTATCTTTGGAAGATATTGCGGATCTAACTCAAGTTTTTGACTATTGCACCATAACTTGGAGAAATTTCTAATTTTGTGATGAATTTTAAAAAAATTTTACAAAAGGGGTGATTTTGGTAATGAATTCCGTCCAGGGGGTCTTCGCATTCGTGAAATGCGAGCTCTACTTATTGAGCTCGCATTCCGCAAATGCGAGCTCTAATTTAATGTTTCTTTGCATGAACTCCTAGTTTGCTGTTTCAGACTTGCGGCTTTAAAACTTTATCTACTTCAGTTGCTGTTTGGTTGTCTTTGTTTGGCCGCAAGTTCTGATCTACTGAGATTTGTGTTTATAATCAATAACCCTGGTTTCATTTGAAGTGTTCAGTGTTAAGGGGTATTTGGGGTTAGAGCTGTTAAGCTAATCAAGTAGCTCGAAAGCTCGTTAGAGCTCGGCTCGTTAAGGCTCGAGCTCGGCTCGTTAATTTTGGTTAACGAGTCGAGTTCGAACTCGAAACATGCTCGTTTAGTTAACGAGTCGAGTAAGCTCGACTCGTTTGATACTCGAGTAGCTCGTTAGAGCTCGTTAATGAAGGGCATATTTGTCATTTTAGAAATCAAAATTATAAAAATTAAAAATTATAGGTTTTTATTAAGGTTAATTTGCACGAGCTCGAGCTCGAACTCGTGAAGCTCGATTCTTTTGTGATAAACGAGTCGAGCTCGAGCTCGAACTCGAGCCACATGTACATTTAACGAGCCGAGTTCGAACACATTTTAAAGCTCGTTTTCCTAACGAGCTCGAGTCGAGCTCGGCTCGAATTAAACTCGAGTCGAGCTCGGCAGCCAAATACTCGGCTCGACTCGGCTCGATTAACAGCTCTATTTGGGGTGATAGGTTCACTAGTTTTGTTTGAAGCTTTGCATGATTTTTCTGCATCAAAATTTGCAGAAGCATTGTTGTTGAAGAAAAAACTGTTCTTTGATGCTCGCATGATCCTTTCATCTAATTTGTTTTGTGCTTAAACATAAGGATTTTTGCGGCTAAAAGATGAAAAATGTTTAGAATTTTTATTACTATAGTCTAAGTGTTGACTGTTCAAGTCATTAGTTGCAGTCGAATGAAAGGAAACTACATCAGACACCATAAAGGCTGTGCCGCGAGCCTGCTGCTGAACCATCTTGCATGAAGTATTTTCAATATTTGCATGTTTTCCTCCTTGTCTTGGCTCTCAGTGAGCTCGCATTCCGGGAATGCGAGCTCACTTAGCTCGCATTCTGCCAATGCGAGCTCCAATTCGAGCTCGCATTTGCGGAATGCGAGCTCACGAGCTCAGTGAGCTCGCATTTCCGAAATGCGAAGACCCCTATTTGCAGAACACACTCCAAGAATCGCCCTCGTTGTAGAATTTTTTTTTTTTCTATCATAAACTAAGAATTCACCCCCATAACTTGGGTGCCTAGATCCTTTAATACAGCAAGTCATAGGCTAGCAAGTTTTGCTTCAAAGCTAGTTAATGACATATATTGGGCAAGTCACTTCCCAAGTTGGTTGAAAGAGGCAAATAGATTAGATGAAAGGGCTTATGCTCATTTTGTAAGTAATCCTTGTAGGAGGATCAAGTGTTAATATGTATAAAGTTGTCATCGTTTGTAGAAAAAAAAAAAAAAAAAAGAAAGATAACAAGCGTAAGGCATGTAAAATGAACCCAAGATATCTACTAGTGTAGAAAAGTTAGCGCAAGACTCGTATTTTTAGCGTCAAAATATTAGCGTGGCAAAAACAAACCAAAACGTACATTTTCAAATCACTAGTGCATTCTTAATGGATGGAAGAGATTAAAGAATCGCTAGTTGTCTTCTTATCCTTTTCAACAAATTTAAGTCATCAGCAATAAGGTTTATGGTTTAGTGAAGCATCAGCTTGGCCACCGAGAGATGATTCAAAACAAAAGGCAGGTGAAAAACCGGATGACGTATTCTGAGGCTGCTTCTATTATTTCTGTCGTTGCTTTTGCTATTGAAATTTCGAGGGTGGCAAGGAAGAAAGAAGATAACACTTGCAGTGGAGAGCAATATCTCAGTATATACAAAGTGTTATGGCCAAACGTGTTTTTTTTTTTTTTTTGGGATGATAACCTTCTCTTCGGCATCTCTGAGTAGACCTGACCCCTATTCATTGAATGCAGTTTCAGAGTGAAAAAAGAGAAGAGATCGAAAGAGAAGCTTCAGCTTTTATACTTCTACTGCTGCTGCTGCTGCTGCTGCAAGTCAATTACGTATAGGGAAAAAAAACAAATGTAGGATGATCATCTATGATGAACTGATCAACAGCCTTGCCCGTCTCGTTCAGTTGCGTTTCAGTAATTAAATTCTTCCATGGATCCACCAAATCTACCTTTTTGTGCATTCTTTAAACTTGGCACCCAGTGGCTGTGCCATCAAAGTTGTGGCAGTGGGGAAACTAGTATTCGTTGTGTTGTGCGTTACCGTCTTAAGCAGCCCAATTTTGCTTCCCGTATGTTCTCTTTTGCCCTCATCTCTTAGCGAACTGTTAGTACGAAGCGGAAGGAGAGATTCGAAGAAAGCAGCAGCTAGCAGTCAGGACACAGGACTCTGGACGACGAGTGAGAAAATTTACCACATCAAATTTTCTGAGCGTTTACAATGGAATGGACAGTCACCTGTAAAAAAAAAAAAAAAAAAAAACATGGGCTTTACCTAAATCTACTTACTTACAAGCATGTAAACCCTGGTCGATAACACAAGGTTCCAAGGAGGAATCAAGACTCAAATTCATTCAAAAAGGTAAGGCACATGGTCACTGTATTACATATGAAATAAAAAAGTGGATAGCGTGAATTTTAGGATATAGTATGTAAGTGAATAACTAAAGTTCTGACCAAAGGGAAAACAAAAAATATTACAACTAAAGCAAGAACCGAGAGATCAAGTAGTAATAGTCATTCCGAAATACAATTAATAGCTGGAAATCCCACGCAACACTTTCTTATTTTCCCAAAAAAAAAAAAAGAAAAAAAAAGAAAGAAGAGAGAAAGCAGCAGCAGGTTTGGGAAGGGGACCAAGATGGATAACGACCTTTGATTTACCATATTTCCATCTTTTCCCCCCTCCTTTGTCCAACCGACAACAAATGCTGTCTCTCTTCCTTCCTCATTCTCTCTCTCATGTTCAAGCACAGTACCCACTGGCCACTGCTACTACGTACTAGTACTACTCCTCAAAAGCCCGCACACACGCACACACACACACAGAGACGCAGAGAGGGAGAGGGAGCCCTATTAAGGCTTAACTATTTATGAGCTGCACCCAAAAGTGAGGCCAGACTGAGAGAGATAAGGAAGTGCCTTACAACAAGAAGTCGTCCTCAGAAGTTTTCATTTTCTTTGTCTTTCTTTTCTTTTATCCTAATCTAATTACTAGTGTTATATACGTGTAGTGCACTGCTAACTGAGCTTGCACCTCCAGAGGGTAGTAAAGAACCCTACACCGCCCTCCTCGATTTCACCTTGTTGCTTCCCAAATTAACTAAAATTAGACTTCCTTTCTCTCTGTGGTCCAGCCAAGTACTTGACCAATTTGAAGAATATCAATCAAGACTTCTTGTACTACTAGTATATATTTGGAACCTTTACTGCCATTTTTCCCTTAAGAGAGTGGGAGTTGGCAAAGCAGAGAAAAGGAGGTTCGAAAATATGGATTGGAATGGCAATCTTAGACCGCCCTTCATCTCTCGACCAACTGATACTTCTTTGGGCTTCTTCTACAACTATAATTATGACCCTTATCAAGGTGACTGATCTCGTCTATGCTCTTTTACTGCCTTGCTTCTGTAGTGCATCCATTAACCATCATTTTTTTTTCTGGTTTCTGCTTCGAATTGAACTACGACTCTTTTTTTTTTTTTTTTTTTTAAGTACAATTCATCCAGTTCTCAAGCATGCATAACTTTTCTACGCCGGGTTTGCCATGAAAAACAAAACTTATCTTTCAATTTCTTAGTTGTATAATTTGTTGATGAATTAATTGTACCCGGTTGAAGAAATTTACCTAACATGAGAAATATGAAGGGGTTTAAACTTTTATGACTAGCCATGCTGCCTGCAATGTAACAGTTAAGGTACGTGTGTGACTTTTTACAAGCTAGCTACTATGTCGAAAAGAATCGTGTTGTCTGGTCTTGGAGAGTGAAGACATCCTTTCTTTTTAACTTTTCTTTTGTTGGTTGTTCGCTCTTTGCAGTCATAGAGATGAAGCATGCGTTGCAGGCACCACATGCAGCAGTGGTCTCAAGCATGGACAAAACCATTGGTTACGGGAATCAAGATCAGAAGAAGAAACGACTGACAACTGATCAGTTGGAGTCACTGGAGAGTAGTTTTCAAGAAGAGATAAAGCTGGACCCTGACAGGAAGATGAAGCTGGCCAAGGAGCTTGGACTTCAGCCTAGGCAAATTGCAGTCTGGTTCCAGAATAGACGGGCCAGGTGGAAAGCCAAGCAGCTGGAGCGCTTGTATGACGCAGTTAAACAGGAACTCGATGTTGTTTCCAGGGAGAAGCAGAAGCTCCAAGAAGAGGTTTGGGCTCCTTTTATATATTATATACATACCTGGACTATTGCTCTGTGCGTGTTTGATACTTTCTGTGCAAGTGATTGATGGCCATGCAGAATTCTTGCTAGACCTCATCTTTTTCAACTCACTCACTAATATGTGGGATAAAACCAAATTTCATCATCGTAGACGAAAATAATCCCTTTTCTTGAACTTTCTATTGGTCTCCTAGCAGCTCCTCTCGCCCATTGATTTCTCTAATAGAAGAAAAAGATAAAAAAAAAAAAGGTCCCTTTTATATTGCTCGATCAAATTTTTTAAGCGGTGTTTTGATTTAGAGCTTTGAAGTTGAATAGAGGGCTCGATTGTATACATGGACAAGTGTTTTGTGATCCTCCAAACTCGCTGAATATTCCTGAATTCATCTTTCCCTAAGGGAGGGCACGGGCAATTTTTTGGCTCTACTGGGGAAGATTTTCTTTGTAGCAGACAATCTTCGTACTTTTGTTAAACCTGATGCCTAATGGGATTCGCCACGAAACTCTTTATAAGTTGGCAGGATTGTTTGTCCCACACGCTTGTGCAATGTAAATGCTACCCTACTGTCATGCGGTTACAAGAAATGGGTTGCTTTTACATACGACTATTGACCTGTCCCTGTCCTCCAAAATGTGGTTTGGCTAGTAACATCTTCTCAATAATCTGGGTTTCCACGCGTAAAAAACTCACAGGAATTACAAATTTGCAATCTTTTACTCTTTACGAAACGTGCAGCAATCACAGGAATTGTTTACTTTTTTTTTTTTTTTTGCTTTGATTTTACTTCCATTATCTCATCTTGTCCCTTCTTAATTTGTTTGTAGCTGTACTGAGTACATTGTTCATACATATGTTGGGACAGGTCGTGGCTTTGAGAGCTATTCTAAAGGAGCAAGTCGGCAAGAAGCCAGTTTCTACAGGCTATACAGAAATGTCTGGGGAAGAAACTGTAGAAAGCACCTCCATTCCCAGCTCTAGCAAGCCTCGAGGAGTGGGAGGAAACAACCTGCAAACGGCGGAGTGCAGCTATGTCTTCAACGTCGATGACTATAACCCTGTGATGCCGCCTTACTGGGCTGGTCTACCTTCATATCCATAAACTTGTTTGTATAGTTAGACGGACCTTTGTTCTAATTAGTTCTTTCTTACGATGTAAGCTTTAGAATTAGAAGCAGAGGAACCCTAGTGGTCGTTTAGCTCGGGAACTTAACTTAACTACTATTCCACATCCATCCAACCAACTAGACATCGCTTTGATGGGACTAGTTCCATCCGGATATTCTGTCTGACCAATATCTCATATGTCAAAAATGATTGTTATATTTATCATTATAATAACGTTGGATATCTTCTTCCTTTTTTTTTTTAAAAAAAAAAAAGGAAATTGCGCTGACTCCCAGAATATCATTAATTACTATAAAAATAAAAAAAAAAGAAAAAAAATAATGTTGTCCTTAAAATATATTATGCTGGCTTAAAAGTTGTCCTTCGGATGATATCCAATCGGAATCTTGGAATGTATGAACGCGTTCTTTAATTAGATTTTTTTTTTTTTTTGGTTCATTTAATTAAAATCTTGTTGCTGTGTGTTGTCAAGCCCATGAAAAACCCTCTTTTATGAACCAATAAGAGGATAACAGCTTGCAAGCATTTCTTTCGTAATAAAAAAAAAAACTTGGCCCAAATTTACGGATGATTCTATGGCCTGTTGCCTCTTGGGGCGTCTGTCTATATCCAAGCGTTCAGGACCAGCTGTCCAGTAAACACGTCAGCGTCCCAAAGCAGAGAAGTGAAGTCTTCACTCTTCTGCAAGCCCAACAACTTCTTCTTTCACTTTGTTTCTTTTTCCATTCTTTTTTTTTTTTTTGTAACAACTAATTGAGTTTGGTTATTGCTGGAAATAGTTAAGGGAGAGGATTTCACCGTTTGAAAATTAGACAGTACATTGAAAGTTCTGAAAACACGGACGGACCGTAAGCGTATACATACACCGCGCAAGTTAAAAAAATTTAGAGCGGACATTTATTTTGCGAAATTTTGCATCGTCTCATTCTGTTTTATAATTTTTGCATTTTATCCTGCAATTAAAGCTTAATTATTTAAGACGTCATAAACCTTCACCTCGTACCAATAACTATCAATGATCTGTCATTCAAACACAAAACAAAAACACAACAGCAATAGAATGCCTCGGAAGAGATGAGATTTCCACGATTACTCGGAGACGGAAGATAATTTCCAAACCCAGCTGCTGAAGATTTTTGCCCATCAGTTTAAGCATCCACCATAGGACACATGGGTTTTCAATTTCAGACATTTCATTTTGCATCAATAGGACTGGTGAATGCAACTACCTGAATAAATCGTCGTGAGCACAAGGAAAAGTTCACCGGTCATCTTAGTGAGATACAATACGCATATTCCATAACAAAAATAGACATTCAAAAATGGTTTAGAACAAACAGTTGTACGGAATCAACTGAACCCAGCAGTAATATATAAAGGAAATCACATGCGCAATTTCTACTATGATGTTGCAACAAAACAACAGATCTCAGCTTTTAACGCTTTCCACCACCACCTCCAAGCTTAGGACCTTTAGGTGCAGTGGCACCCTTTGGCACATTCCCCTTGCCTCCAGCCTTCTGAGCCTTAGCCATCACCTCTGCTTTCTTTGCTTTCTTTTCGTCTTTTGTCTTCTTGATCCTTTCCTTGATTTCACTGCCGCCAAGCAAATCAAACATCAGTTAAGTCCACTATCTTATCATATGCAACTTTCTTATCTCCTACCAACAGATCAATGCAATTCTTTCACAACAGTCATGGAAGAGGAAAAGTTGAGAGATCTTAAAATTGGTTTCTTGGGAAAGGAGGGTAAGGCTTTGGAGACTAGGCCATGAGTCAATGTCCCACTTTACAGGAAAAAGATGAAACATCTTTCTTGCGAGAGAAATACAAACTGTTGTTCCTAGAGATATAGGAAATCTAGTATAACGAACCAAAATACTGGTTTCCAATCAAGTAACTCAGCTAGTCATAGATGGTAGGCCTGCTTTTTGGGACAATGACTGATAAAATAGCATTACAACTAGCCAACACACATGGACTCAGAGAAGAATATAGACAAAGAGCACAATGTAATAAGAGAACTTACCGAAGAGCAGCCTCCCTGGCAGCATCTCGTACTTCTGCCTTTTCAGTTCTTCTCTTTTGAATAACCTCCAAAGTTGCACCAACAATTGACCTCGAGTAAGGTTTCTTTGTGGCGCGTCTCCTCTTTTTCACAGCCTCTTGGGCTATATCCTAAACATTCATCAAAGCTACCAGTTAACTACAGAACACGTAAAGACAACACAAGCAAACCGAACAAAGTTGCCAAATTTGCACCCAGCTCGTTATATCTGTGAATCTATATCATGATTTTACCCTCTATCCAGGCAATTATATAGGTCCACATCAAGGCAATCAAGTCCATCAATAAACGACAAAGCTGGTGCCACAGTTGTTCTTACCTTCTTATGATGTTTCCTGTACATAGCTGTCCAGGTGAGTTTGGAAGGCTTCAGACGGTTGTGGAAATATCTCTTGCATTTTGAATTTGCAAAGAGAAAGACCTAACGGAACATTATTCACACAGTTAAAGATTGCAAATAATTCATCTCTTAACCAAAAATGGAGAAGTCTACGTGATATACCTGAGAATCTGAGCGAACAAATCTAATTCCCTTCCCAGGGTATATCTTTGCCCCACTGAAACGGCAGAGTTCTGTCCTGGAAACAGCAACAATTGCTCATGTCAAACGATATCAATGCTGAAATCCAATCCACAAGGGGAATATGAAACATCAAATATAGGAGCTGAAAGCATGAAACAAACACCAAAGACAAAATAGGCAATGGTGTGATGATACTGTTTTAAGTACTGCAGCAAGGGAGAACAAACCTCAGTATTGTAACAAGTGTAAAATTGACTTCCTTGATTCCAATGTTTACCCATTTCAACATACAGCATCTACTTTACTACTTTATTAACTAAATTAGTTTCTTCAGAAAGTTCACTCAACCTTTAGTGTATCAGAAAATTAATCCACAGCCTACACGTGGATATATGAAAACTAATTTTGTACTGCTTTTCTTGCTGAAAGAAAGTCTTCTGGTAACTTCCTGGTTTATTTTGATGCTAATAGTCTGTTTCCTTTCATATTCAGTAATTACCAATCTGCAATTGACACCCAAACAACTGACCGATGTCACCAAAAAACCAGTATTCGATGCTTGAAAGCTTGACTATTTACCCTGGAGAGCCATTCATGGAGTTGGCTCTTCCACCTGTGGACTAGGCAATGACACATAAACACAAAAACAAAACATGCAATACTGGAGATTGGTTTTTCTATTCTTAACAAGCCTAAGCAACCCAAGGCCAAAAAAAAGGGTGAAATACAGTAGATTTTTCTCTCTTATTAAACAGAAAGTTGGGCAAAGAAAAATCAATGGTATCTCCAATCAGAAGATAATCAATTAAACTAAATATCTGCAAAATTTAATGTTATAGATCTCTCCTTCAGAATTCAGAATTCAAAGAACAAAAATGACTTAAAATAAAGCAATCATGCATACACTTCGCACAGAAGTGCATAAAGACCTCAAAATGTTCCCAACCTAAACTAGTTAGGTCAGTGCTACATGCCCTGCTGCAAATCATCTTCCCATTAACGCAAAAAGATCTTATTAATCTAAACTCCCCATTCACAAGTAAGAAAAATGAACATCGGCCTTCCCGCACGGCTACAATGCACGCTTGATTTTGAAAAGATATTAAGCATAAACAATCGCTACCAAGCAAATCCAACTAGGCCAAAAAATAAGAAAATATAAATAAAAGGGGAAAAATGCAAAACAAACACGCGTTTCCAGTATAGCAATGGTTTTTTCTTCATTCTTTCTCAAAGTAAAACCAAAATTCCAAAAAATAAATCTCCAAATATCGACTCCTTGAGTAGATAAATCGATCAATCAAAAGCATAGGCAGAGACAGACGCATATATAAATCTGCAGATCACCAATAAGCAATATTTGAAGTTAAAATTGACGATTAGAACGATAAAGGACAAAGAACATGAAACATGCAGAAATACACACAGATAAAAGTCAGACAGAGAGAGAGGAGAGGGAAACCATACTTGAGAACCATGGCTGTTGGTACGGGATTTGCTGTTTGTTTTGACGCCTGTGCTGCGGAAACCCTAGTGACGATCCTTTATCCTTTTTATTTCAATCTCGATCGTGGACTGAACTCCTGGGACCTAAACTAGCCCCACTCTAGCCCAAAGGAGATTTGGATAACCGGCCCAAATAAATGTGGACCTAATTTCAGTGAATGGCTCCAACAGGCGTCATTGATGTGGACAACCGGAGGGAGACGTTGTGGATTGGGTGCCACGCACAGTGGACGAATAGTCGCGTAACTGGGCTTTAGGCCCGGAAGGTCCTTCCTACCCAAAAAGAGCGCTATAAGCAAATGATAATAATAACTATGTGTCGTGGCATAGGTTAATGATCTATCAAACTGAATTAATTCAGTATTAGCATGATCATCTTCCACATATTCCAGCTGTTGAAGCAAATGTCTCTTTAAAATTCACTATCTATTGTCTCTGTGATCCCAGTCAATAGATACGGTTAGGAAATAATGGCAGGTTGAATATAAATAAGGGAAAATGATCGGTTTCATCTTTCACATTTCACAAAAATATTTTTTTCATCCCTCACTTTTAAAATGAAATAATTTCGTCCTTGACATTTAAAAACTAAAATTATTACATCCCTGAACCCAAATTTTAATCTAAATCAAACCATCAATTAACCTGATTACAAATTTTAGGGGTGTAATTGATAGATCACTTGGTTAACTCAACTTGATATTCATCTAAAATTTAATGAACCTAAAAAGAAAAAAATAAAAATTATAATATAAAAAAGAAAGATTAATCTTTTCTACATTATCATTGTATATACTGACGGTTTTATGCACCGCCATATCATTTTAATTTAAATTTAAACACCAAATTTTATATTTATGATACACATCTAGATTCGCAAGCGGATAAACTAACGGTGCATGAAAAGATTTATCCAAAAAAAAAAAAACTCTACTATTCCAAGACAAAGAATGGCCTTTTATGTTATAATTTTTATTTTTTTGGTTTAATAAATGCTATGTGAATACGATGAAATTGACCGAATGATCTATCAATTCTATTTTCGAAATTTATTACTGAATTATTGGATGGTTTGATTCAGATTGAAAATTAGGTTCAGGGATGTAATAGCTTTAATTTTTAAATGTCAGGGACGAATTTGCTTCATTTTAAAAGTGAGGGACGAAAAGAATATTTTTTACGAAATGTGAGGGATGAAACATGTCTTTTTTCCTATAAATAAATCCGACTCACTGGTCTTTTTTAGCCAACCATCAATGCATCTTGAAAGAAGAAAAAAAAATCAGTTCAGAGCCAGTTGTCTTGACAGAGTATTATTTGAAAAAAATAATGTAGCACTTTTTGTGATATAATATTTGTGAGATAAAAAGGTGCGTTGAAAAATATGTTTATGATACAAGCAAAATATTATTTGACAAAAATTTGATATCCAAACAAACCGTATAGAAGGCAGTAGTATTTAGCTGGTCTTCTCAACACCAGCGTTCCAATGCCATTAGATCAACAATGCATATTAATGGTCTCACGCTCCATTAGTACGACTTGAACTCGACGTATTATATATATGTAATACCAAACAAATGACTAATACGTGGATGCGATTTTTTTTTTTTTTTAACAGAAGGAGTATTTCAGTTTTGCCAGACTAATCTTCCTACGCCTGTGCACCCGGCCCCCAAGAATACACAAGCGATAAAGAGGTGACTCGAATCTAACTAGACTGTTCCGAAATTATTCGAGCCAACCCCAAAGGGCACGTGGACGCGATTATATGTTTTGTGAAAAATGTAGTGGAAGGGACTCTAATTTTCAAACCAAGGCACGTGCTTCTGCATTTGCATTTTGGAGGACAAGGTTAAGAGTCATATCAAGTTCTTGGAGCAGTTGAAAAGGACGGAGCAAACTTAATGAACATGATTATCAGCATGGTTTAGAGGCCCAATTCTGTGGCCGTGTCCATGTCGTTCCAAGCAGTGCTCCAGTACCAGAAAGAATACTACTAGTGTTTTTCGCATATGTTTTGTATATATCATGCATGTTCTTGGGGCAATAATAGAGAAAGAAGGATAGAACAATCAAACGTGTACTTCTTACATGATCATCTCACCTTTCGTCTTTTGCTACCCGTCCGTTTCTTTTTATTCTTTTTTTTTTTGAGTCCCATCTCACAAGGCTATTTATTCATCTCTCTTCCCACTCAGGTTTCAACTTCAAAAGGTTACTCCATGTTTCAACCAGCACATTATTTTTGTCAGGTAGAACAAAATTGACCGAAAATGTTGACAACTACCGATAATTTGTCGCCTTGGGCTCACTGCTTTCAACTTTCATGTTCGGAATAATTTGGGATCATCGTCGTTCCGATCTTCAGCTTCATTCAGTTTTATGATTGCCGGGATTGTTTGTTGACGTGGAATCGCTATTTTATTCAAATTGGTTTGGTTTCATTGTTGATTAGTTAACACTCGGATGACTATACGAGAACCACCGCCCTCATCGCCCTCTTCCATGTCATAATCAATCCCCAAACCCTAACCCTAAAAAATTGGAAACCTCCGCTTCGAGTTTCAGTCAATGGCGAGCGACTCCAATGAACCCACGCGTCTAGGCCTGTCAACGATCAGGGTCTAGATCCGTATCCGGTCGGATCCGTCAAATAATTTCGGATACGGGTAGGGATATAATTTCGTTACTCAAATCCGGGTCCGTTTTGTCAAACAAAAATGGGTCGGATACGGAATATGATATTCCAATCCGTATTGGACTCGAATCCGGATATAAATTGATTAATAATTTTAAAAAATATATATATTTATTAATATAATATCCCAAATTTACTTCTCTGGCTATTATCCAAATAGTCAAACACACAAAAAACAAGTGTTGTTGAAAATGGGTTTTTGATGGGCCCTTTTTTGAGTAGATCCAACCCGAATTTGGGACCCGTCAAATCCGAAATTGGGAAAAAGAGTAGAGGACGAGTTGGATATTCGGGCACCCGAATCCGAAGCTGGTATAATATGCCGGATCCGGATTCGAATTTATTAGTTTCGACCCGAACCCACCCGGTTGACAACCCTGCATGCGTCGCAAGCGCCGCCGCCCTCCCAGTGAGTGCAGCAAGCAAGGAAAGGATGTCATTTTTTATTATAGCATCGTGTAAAACGTGAAACAATTTATCTAATCTTTTACTACTACAATTTGCGAGGACCAGAGAGAGAGAGAGAGAGAGATCCCTGGACCAACCACCCCATAAAAATGATGGATAATAAAGTTACATTCTGGGGACATTCTTGAAGACAACAGCGCCGCCCATATATGGAGTACGATTCTATTCTTGAATCTTGATCATGCTGCAGAATGGACAGCCAGACTGCCGGAAAGCTTTATGTTAATGCGTTGGCGTGCATATGAATTAATTAAACCAACCGAGTTCTTTAAATTGTAATGGTGAAGTTTACTTGCAATTGGTGCTAATTTTAAGTTTTAACTCCTATCCACCACTCCATGAAAACGGGCATCAAACGCAAAGGGATGTAAAACACCATCACTCAAAATTAAACAAGCCAATTGAACTGATAAAGATGGAAACAAATGGAAACCACGGACACGGAAACAAATGGAAAAAAATGGAAGGTAGGGGGTGGGGGTGGTTAGCGCTGGCTAACACTCACTCGGAACCCCAGACATCAAAACTCAGACGATCTCAGGGGATGGTCAATTAGGCATTGGCCAACGCCCATTTCTGCAGCTGTTGTTGCTGTTCAAAGCTCAATCCTGTTCCTGCTGCAGCCTTTATTTATTCTTTGCGTACCTTAATCTTCTTAGACACCTACTATTTTCACCGCCTTCTTTCTGCCACAGGGCGGTGGGACTACTGGCTGCTACAGAAATCTAGAAATCCCATGAATTCGTGATTCTTTATCATCGTGACGCTCCTCTCTATTCCTATCACGCCTGTGATTATCAAGAAATTACCCGAGTCAAATCATGATATCAACTAAGCTTCCTAACAAAATTATAAAACATTGAAAATCGTAGCAGATATAATCACCCATTGTGATAGCACTGGCGAAAATTACACCAGAGAGAATGAAAACAATTATTGAAGCTCTCCTCAGAATGGTGATGAGTCTTCTTATGAAGAATTGTCCCCAGAATCCAGCCACGATAGACACAGTCATCAGGTATAAAGCTGCAAAATAACTCAAATGTAAACACTTTTTTTTTTGTTTTGCCAAAAAAAAAAAAAAAAAACTTTAAGCTACCGCTGTATCCGTTTTAAAGAAAGTCAAAAAAATTGAAGCTGATTACGCAATGATAAGGTAGTATCATATTATTATATCCAGGGACACGGTAGATGAATGAAACATGATAATATACCATAGGGAATAGGAAACCTCTTGAGGAGATAAAACTCCACGACGGATAAAGATGATGAGAACATCATCACAAATGTCGCTGTCGCACTGGCTACCTGCAAACACAAACAAAAGTTAACCAGCCCTCAATAATGTCCCCTTTATGATAAAAACAACATTAAATTAAAAATCGCGTAAACAGTAATCCGCTTGTGCCACGAAAGCGAGTTTTTTTTTTTTTTTTTCCCTTTCTTACACTGGTTGGTGACTTGATTTTGAGCAAATTAAATTTTTTTTCAGATACGATAACTATTGTATAACCTATCTATCCTAAACTTGACCTTACTGAGTTAAGGGCTAACAGCTACAGAGACCTTACTGAGTTTGAGCAAATTAAGCACAACTTAAAATGGAGAGGTGAGCAAAACCTGAGGAATGACACCAATCTCAAGGAGGAGAGGCCCCAAAATGAATCCACCACCAGACCCCAACAACCCTCCAACAGTGCCTCCTAAAATGCCACAGAGGGCACAGAATGCAAGGTTTGTTCCAGTCCACTGAATGGCTGCTTCACATACTAAATCCTTGTTCCCTTCCAGTCTCCTTTTCTTGCTTTCTCTGTACAGTTTAACACATTCGTATCCAAACACTACAAGAGCAACCGGGACCTGGAAAGTGAAACCAAGAAACCAAAAAAGGGATGTGCTTATAAGGATCGATAGATCTCCTGTGGACTTATGGTGTACGTATTTCATAATGGGCTTCACCTACCTGTACGATGTTAAGCACCCAGTACAATGTAGTACAGGCAACTAAATCATTCTGCATGTGATATAGTTGAGATTAGAGTCATTAATGACAAGATTAAATAGACGACAAAGACGCACGAATCAGATATGGCTATAGAGGAAGCAAGGGAACAACTTGCCTTGGAAACCTGAAGAACTAAAAAGATGATCCATACTAATAGCAGCACCCCAAATCTCTTCAAATTAAGGTTGGACCGCATAATTTGCTGAAAGGGTAACAAGATGACATGTTATTTTACATTCTACCAATCGAAGCTGACATGAAATATGGAGAAAATACAAATCACAAATAACGCTGTGCTTACCAGCGCTGTTTTTTCCTCTCGAGGGACTAGTGGGTCATATTCCGTATCGATCAAGACTGAGTGAAATATGAAGAACCAAAGAAGATGGTAAGCACTCACTAGAGAAAAATGTTATTATCCCTGGTCTCTGCCAAGTCCAAAGAAAATTTTCAATTTTACCAAATTCAGAGGTTTGTTGGAAAACTTACGCTCCCCATGAGAATTAACGAGAGTCTTTTCTTGTTCTGCAATTTCCTTCTGCGATTACCCCAAAAAACAACAGTTAAAATGGTTGATCACCGGCACCCAAATAATCAGTTTTTGAGAGACGTAATTGTCCAGTGTTAAGTCTTAACGTCACGTCGCCCTTTGCAGCACTAGTTTGTCTTGAGCTGACAATTAAGTGCAACAAACAAAGAAAATATTTTTTTTTCAAACCACATAAGCCGCAATTTTGCTGAAAAACAAACCTTCACGATGCTCTCTTCCTTCCACATCTCAATTCCCTTGACGAAAGACCTCGTGGAAGTACCTGTTGCCAATATTGCAGGAGAATTCTAAGTTTTTAAATTGAATGCCTGAATTGAAAGAAACGATAAATTGTTTAATAAACCTCCAGGCCTTAATTGCGAGATGTCAGCTGATCGAGCCAATTATCAAATTGTCGAATTATACTAATTGACCTACTGGCCTAGTGCAGCAGTTAATGTAGATGGGGCACAAAAGAGAACACCTATGAAGAGAATGATGATCAGTACGGTGATGAGCCAGTACGGGAAGACGACACTTAGAGCCACTCCAATGGTGATGCCAAGCATAAGCATGGGCTGAAATAGTAGGGCCAGCTCATAGTCAATAATCGGAACTTCTCTGCATGGATGAGGAACTCTGAGATTGTACCAAACTGATGATGCTGATGCCCCCATTATCATACCTGTGACACGCCAACTTGACGAATCAGACAACCCCAAAAATAACGAAAAAGACAAAAATTAGAGTCCTAGGTATGCTGGAATTTACTGGTGAATTGCTGTCCTAGTAAGTGTGGTTGAGAAGTTTGGTAATAGCATGACAAAATTCATGTTTTCTCTGAAGGGAACGAAACAGAAGAAAGACAGCAGTAAATTTAATTAGGGGAGAGAAGTTTGAAAAGATGGGCGCTTACACTTAGAAATGGCAGCAGCAGACTTAGTATCAAAACCCACAATGAGAGTAAGCATGGGGACGAAAATGCCTCCCCCACCGACACCTCCCACAGTTCCACATGCTGATCCCAGGAATCCTATTATTGTTGCCAATATGATTCTCCAACTAAACTTCAACTCCTGCAACCAGGAGGAGCGAGCAATGAAGAAAGCAAAATACTGGCAATCTCACGCAGACACGCACTCTCTAGACAAACAAAACATGAAAGCCAAGAAAAAAAAAAACAGCGACAATATTGAATGATGTTGAGCGCCATGAGAGACGACAACACGTACATAACGAGAAGAGAAGACAAGAGGGAAATAAAAAAGAAAGATAGTCGTACAGGCCAAACTTTTGATTCAGATCCGTATGGATGTTGTTGCAAAACATTGGCGGAGTTCGAAGAAGACGATAAAAGAGAAGACGGTGGCGAAAGCGCAACACTAGCATTTGAATGGCCGTTATTATAAACGAACAACACAGAAAGAACAGCCACCGAAAACCCCGTCAACAAATACACCACCAATCCTCTTGTCGCCATAACAATCAATCACAAGTCTTAACGACTTCCAACAAACGCCGTCGTCGCCGCAGCCCTTCGACACCTTTGTCTTCGGCCCCGCCCCTCCTTTTTTTGCACTTTTCCTTGCGTTACTCCCTCCTCCTCCCCGCTTGTTTAAATTCTCAGTAAATGCCAAAGACCGAAGTTCACAAAACTCGCACAATCACCAAATTCTATTACCTTACATATATACGAAGCACTCAAATCACCTAATTTAAGAAGGAAATTTTGGTTCCCCATTTATTCTCGTGAAAAAATATATGGGTGGGTGGGTGGGCGGGCGCGCGCTCGGTGCACATGTGATTGATACAACAGCCTCACGGAGAGAGAGGCGGCATTTTTTCTTTCTTGTGAAACGACAAAAAAAAAATAAAAAAAAAAAAAAAGAACCAAATTATATGATTCTTCTGGCTACACATGCGTGACCACGACCACACGTAAAGGCAGTAGTGATTAGTAAAATTGCAATTGCTCTGCGTCTGCGTCACAGAAAAATGTACGCACGATTACGGCGACGCTTCAGGGGAAGCAGCTAGTCATGTTGAAGCTTCGGCGGCTCGTAGTATTTGTGATTTCTGCAAGTGTACGTGATTTGGGGTATTTGTGGCTGTGATTCCTCATTCATAGCGTCAGATGGCGATTGACACTTGGAAAATAAATGCAGTGTTTGGATGGATGAAAGGGAATTCCTAAAAATTTTCATTTTCAATAATTATTCTCTGTGAATGAGTAAAAGTTGGAGAATTGAATATCCATATGTCAGACAGACTAGCGTTGTCTCCTCCGTGTCAATTATTAGCAACTGCCAATAATAATTATAATGTCGCGCAAGATTCTGCTCCGTAATGACTATGAATTTGGACATTTATTAGGAAGACAAATCTGGCCGGCTTTTCTTTCCAATTTTTCAGAAGACAAATCTGGCTTTTCTTTCACCTCACTTAACGTATCCACATCACCCCCTCTGCACGTCGAAATCCCACGCCCACCAACCAACCAGTGCCAGAAATTATTATTATTATTATTATTGTTTCGTTGTATAAATGATTTTATGATTCCAGCTTTGCCCACGCGTCATTGTTGGACGTAAAACTCCTCCATCTTTCCTCTTCAGCATTTATCAAGTGGATGCTTGGCTTCTTATACACAATTGAATCCGAGTCTACAAAACCAACTGCTCTGGGGATCAAATACGACGGACTCTGGCAATCTTCATCTCCATCTCCATGCATGATTTGCCTCGAAGATTCCCCCGAAACATTGTTGTAGTAGGCCCTAAATGAGCCACTTCGACGACCATGTGATTCACTGAATTATATGATTAAGTTTGACAACTATACCTTTGTCTTCTTCGCTTCCAACAGTCCAAAAGAACTAAAAGTATGTACATTAAATATAGAAGTTCTTCTTTTGGACAGTATTATCAACATGGAAAGACAATAATACTCGGTCAGCTAATGAAAAAGAGAAACATGCACGGTCTTGTCCTCCTAATCTTATCTCCTTTATGTTTTTTCCCAATGTTTTGAAGCTCGAACAGTTAATTGAATCGGTAAAATGACCGAATTGAGGTTCAATTGATCGGATCAGTTAAATCCTGGTTCGATGATATTTTATATATATATATATATATATATATATATATATACACATATACACATACATACTTATACACACACACACTTGTGCATAGAATAATTGTTCCAAACTGTTATCCCATTGACTAATTTAAGACATCACTTGATAAAAAATTAAATATTTTTAAACACAAATAAATTTTAAAAATTGTAAATTCAAACAAATAAATTCATCTTAATTGTACCTACTTGGTAAAAATCTTAAATCCCACAAAAACCACAACCATATTCTAAAATAAAACAAAATGCATTGAAACTTTTGAAATTAAATAAAATCTAATGGAACTACAAAAGAAAACGGCAATCTTTGAGTTTGAGAGTGAGAAATATAGAGAGTTTAGTTACTCTTTTAGAAATTAGGGTTGGGAACAAAAGATTCTACTAATAAGTTTTATTATGTTTAAAACTTTAGGTCCAATTTTTTTTTTTTTAAAAAAAAGGACGGAAAAAATGAAAAAATCGCAGTTCACGATTCAATTCGGATTGAACAACTCACTGATTTTTTTATGATTTTGACCGATTTTTATGAAAAGTCAATACTGGTAATGAACCGGACCAGAGACTTGGCTGGTTAGCTATCTGACTGATTGAACCAGTTGGTCCTATCCGATTTTCAAAACATTGGTTTTTCCGTCTACTCCACGCGCATATTTCCCCCAATAAATCATAAATGCTACTAGAATCTTGAAAGACCCGAATGAGTAAATTTTCCTTTTCATTACGAGCAATTTGGTTATCAACATGTATACGTACCATTAAGTAGTATCGTGATTCTTCTTTTCTAACCGCTCTTTTGCGATTGATGATGATTAACACGTTCTCTATTAGCCTAATAGTAAATGACCAAAAGGATAACCAAACTTTTTAAAATTGCATCGATTGATCGCAAAACCTTTTTTTTTTTTTGAGTTTAAAAAAAAATCCATCTCTTTAAAACGAGCTAAAAGAGTCATTCAAACGAATTCAGCAGCTAATTTTACTAAGAAAAGTGTAAATGTTTTCATCCGAATTAAATACTAAATTGGCTGAAATGATCTGTTTTATTTGTTTTAAAGCGGTGAGTAACCTTTTTGATAAAAAAAAAAAAAAAGTTTAGTGAGCAATCACACTGATTTTAAAAAACTTGGTGATCTTTTTGACCATCTACTCTTCCATTAATTCCAGCCTCCTATGTCTTAGTTGAAAGTTAATTGATTAGTCGGTTAAGCACTAAACGCCCTGGTAGAAGCACTGTACTTCCTTTGATCAAACACAACCATGTTTATGTTTTTTTTTTTTTTTTCGCCGGAACTCAAAATCTTAAATTCAACCTACCATAAGTTTAGAATAAGGGGCACATATATGAGAGTCTTGTGTATAAGCATGAGCCAAGGATCTGTCTGATTTCACCCAATGTTAATGCATGAGGCCGATGAATTAATTAATACCATAATCTACATTTTATACTTCATTTACCAGCTTGTCAAACGTGCGAGTGTTGTTTACAAGATATGCCTTATTTTAAGATTGGTGAATGGTCCTCACCCTTTCTTGTGGATTTCAATGGCGGAGAAAGGGGACAAAAATGGGCTAGTAATATCTTTTCGAGAGTACTCATCGTGTCCAGCGCGGAAATCGGGAGTAAGAATTCCATCTCTCGTTCTCATCCAAAGAATAAAACACGAGAAATAATCAATCATCGAAGGATCAAATCAAAAGGAGGACCTGGAAATGTCGTCATGCTATATTCTCAAAGAGGTACAGCCATACGCTACGCAATAAATAATAAGAAGAATAGCATCTTAGCAGCCACCCCCCCCCCCAAAAAGAGAGAGAGAGAGAGAGAGAGAAGAATCACCATCTTATATACAGTGTATATGTGTTGTCGTTTTAATTTTCAGCAAAGATATCTCTGTTACGAGTAGGAATGATAGTGGATAGAGTAAAATTCGATATCCGCACAAATATTCGATCCGATGGTTAATTCGATTTAGACGACAGATAAGTAATTCATTAGGATTTGGTATTAATGAGAAATAATTGATGGATAATTGGATAAATTTGGTAATAGAACTCTAAAAACTCGAAACCTAAAATATAAAATGTCGAATTCCTTTCATATATATAGGTTGTATGAGTCTACCAAAGTTTAAAAATTAACATAATGTGTTGATTTAACATTATGCAAGCATAAATTTTTATTTGATAATAGTTAATTACCTTTTTTCTGAATTATTCAAATTAATGAGTAGAGGATATACGATGAATAGTTTGAACTCTAGAGGGTTTGATAATGGAAGTTGAAATCCGTGGATTACCCGACAAGATTTGATTAAAAAAGGCTTCGATTCACATGTTAAAATTTGGTAAGAGAGTTTTTGAAGGTACCATCTCGAATGGCAAGTGACGATTGCTCGAATTACTGAAGAGGACAACTTTCTCCTTGCTAAGTTTTGACTGATCGTGAAAGCACTGCATATAGATGAGACCACGAAGCAGTCATTTTCAAAACGAAGACATCAAGACCATGCTAATACTGACAGTGTGCTCGGCCTCATTTTGGGCTTTGAACCAAGCTGCGGACTTGAAGGCCAAGACCATTCGTTAATGTCTAATAGCAGGATGCCACTGGGCCTTTCAGGCCGATAATGTTCAGTTCTGGAATCATCAAATGTCCTTGTGCATGTCAACCGCCGGAGAAGACAACAAGGGTTGGCAGAAAAACATCGACAGCAAAACAAAATTTCAAACAAATTCTAACACAAATCAAGGCGTGCCATATTGCACCACCCTCTTTGAATGATTTCAAGCCCCAAGACTACAAGACTGAGAGATATGCTTGGATGTGATATTCACTACATAAACTGCTAACTAAGGAGAAAGGCAATTTAGCCCGTGTAGAATAATGCGCGAAGCATGTGCTAGTATAAGAAAAGTGCAATAGAGACGATTCATCAAAGGCATATACCAACCACTGAACTCTAGCTCACTGGCCACCATCACTCCTGGTGGGGTGGGAGGTCAGGAGTTCAATCCTTGCCTCTCACCAAATTGCCTGCCCCTCATGAACAATTCAGTTGGTCTCAGCAAGCCTCCTTAGGAATTGGTGTTCAGTACCTGCAAGGGTCCGAGTCCTGTGATTGTCGTGTTTGGGGAATGGAGCCTCTCCTCTCGGGTTGGAGTGAGATTAGTCGAACTTCGTAAGAATTGACCCGGACACCTACTCCGTCAGAAAAAAAAAATCAAAGGCATATACCACCAAAATTCAACTACTGACTGGACACCTACTCCGTCAGAAAAAAAAAATCAAAGGGTCCGAATTCTGTGATTGTCGTGTTTGGGGGATGGAACCTCTCCTCCCGAATTGGAGTAAGATTAGTCGGACCCGTAAGGATTGACCCGTACACCCATTCCGTCAGAAAAAAAAAATCAAAGACATATACCACCAAAATTCAACAACTGATTCGCCACCAGATCAGACATGACCAACAAAAACATCTCAGAAAATCAAAGGAAAAAAAAAGCCAACAAGTAAAAGAAAAAACAGCTTTGACACCCACCCTAGTACAACCAAATCTAGCCCAAAAATCTCCATGGCAGCATTAAGCCCTGTTCCCGTCCTCATCTCTCACACGCGCCACCCTGATGATCCCTAGCCTTCCTCATCCAATTTTCCAGGGTCGTTGAATGTCTGCTCGGATGAAGTCAGCTGTCGACTGCTGTTTCGTGATCTGCCTCTGCCCCCTGTTTATCTTCCTCCTGTTTATCTTCCTCCCAAACCCCCTCTTTCTTGAGCCTCAGCTCTTTCTTTCTTCTTCTTGGTTCCTCCTCAGTCAACTCATACTTCTCCTATGTACAAATGTATAATAGAATTTAACAAATTAGCGGTATGGTAAATTAAGAAGGGAAAGCAGACATTTGCACGGAAAGGAAGCCCTGAATTGTGCCGTATTTAATTAGGAGCCAAACCAATAACTAATAACACCATGCCAGGCAGAAAAAGAATGGAACGACAACGAGGTCATCTATCTTATCATAAATCAAGTACAAATATTTGCGTCTTATCAAGATAATATCTTGGGAAAATTTATTCTAACAATACATACTAAACAGATGACACCACTAACGAGCATGCTGATAAGCGAACAAGCCGAGCATGGACTATAAACGGCTCACATTGCCCGTTTCTGTGGTCTCTGCCATCTTCTGTTCGGCCTCATCTTTCTTACCAGTCAAGTAATGCATAGCTCTCCTAGTAGCATCAGCTGTGGAATCCTTCAATTCACTCAGCTTACTAACAGTAGTGTCCTTCCCTTCTTTGGCTTTCTCGGCTGTGTAACCCTTATACTCTTCAGCTTTCTCCACCGTCGTATCCTTTGCTTCCTTCACTTTTTCTGCTGCAAAGTCCTTGTATTCTCTCGCCTTCTGTGCCGTAGTGTCCTTAGTCCCCATGGCCTTTTCACCTGCACAATCTTTATATTCATCCGCTTTTCCCCACCACCTTGTCCTGCGCCTCCTTTGCCTTCTCAGCCGCATAGTCTGTGTACTCGCTCGCTTTCTGCGCTGTTGCGTCTCTGGCTTCTTTTGCCTTCTCTGCAGTAGTATCTTTGGCTTCCTTGGCATTCTAAGTAGCAGCGTCCTTGTACTCCCACAACTTGCCCAATGTGGAATCCTTGGTCTCCTTCACCTTCTCGAAAGTGGAATCCTTGTGCTCTCCTGCCTTTTCCACACCTTCCCCAACTTTCTGCGCCGCTGAATCTTTGGTCTCCTTTGCTCTATCAGCAGTGTAATCCTTGTACTCTCCTGCCTTTTCCGAAACTTCCCTTGCCTTCTCAGAGGCAGCATCCTTTGCCTCCCGAGCCTTTTCAGAAGGTTCTTATTTGGTTTCTCTTGTCTTCTCGGCAGCCTCATGAGTCTTGCCTGTTACGACCTCCTTGGCATGCTCGAGTGTACCCTGAACCTTATTCAGCATACCATCAAGAAACCCAATACCCCGCTCTTTTTCTCCCCGTCTATCATGGAACCTCGGCTCGTCCTCGATTCTAGCTCCTTCAACACGTTCCGTTCTCTCTTTACTCACATCACTCAGCTCATCTGCAGCCACCCTCGCAGCTGCCTCAGCTCTCTCTTCCTTAGCTACTTGCCTTGACGCCATACCTAGCTCATCTTTCAAGTATGACAATATATTAATATTACAATGAAAATGAAATAAATTCTGATACTTGAGAGACCGCAAGAACGTTATTCCAGTGTATTCTTCGTAATTCTTGATACTAGAGGTACCTCGGCTGTGTAACGCACAGCCAGGCCCTCTAGAACATTAGTTAAATACATAGTAACAAATGTTTTAGTACATAATGAATAGAAATATAGGAAAAAAATTAAGTATAAAAACAATTAAAATTTATTGTGAAAAGAAATTTCATATATAAAGTTAACCCCAATTTATTATGATTTGGAAAAAGAATTTTTAACCAATATTATGTGTACGTAATGATACCAAAAAAGAAAAGAAAGCAAATCCATTATGAGTGCATTATCGGTTTAATAGCAGCATAGTTTTAGTTGTAATTAAATAAAGAGTAGTCATAATATTTCTAACATATTAATAATTAGAAAAAATATAGAAAGCCACAAAAATCTGTCACTATCTTCAACATCAATAAAAAAAAAATACAAACTTGCATATTTTTCTTTTTTTTTTGAGAGAAAGAGCGAGTTAATCTATCTATTTAAATCATGTCTAATAGCATTACAAATAGATGAAAATATTATCTAACCAAATAGTTATAGAATACGTATAGCAAGTTTAAATAAAAACATGAATTGCCATATTTGTAAATCTAAATATGCAAATTCAAACCCAACAATTTGTTTGATTGCAAATATGTCTTCTTAATCAAAACAGAATTTTCTAATAATATTTTGTAGAGTGACACTCTAAGCTAAAAGCCTCAATACTAACTTCCCACCAAATGCATTCCTTTGAAAACTGCAATTGTTTTAGCTAGTCAGATCGACAAAATATTATTAACTTCTTTAGTCAAATAGTAATGATATATCCAGTTCTATGCCTAACAATCATCTTAAACTCTAATTACATTATCTATCATTATGGGCAATAGAAAGGGATAAGAGTACAAAATCATATAGAACCAGTTTAAATAAAAGATTCTGAAATCTAATTTTGCACTTTTTTTATTTCCAAGCTATCATTTGCTAAAATTAAAACCATGAAAATAAACTACCTATTATGGATACAAGCTAGTCATTCAAAATGTTGAATGAAGAGATATAAAATATTATCTTCACATTCTAAATTGCTAGTCCCAACAATTATTTTACCCATCATCCACCTTATCCAGTTTATAAGCACTTTTCACAAATAATAAACTTTATATAAATTAAAATATAATTATCTATCCATAAATTAAGAGATTCTGGTTAATTTTTAATTTAATAGGCGTCATTTTTTTTCTTCCTGATCATCGTTTATCTTGGATTTTCATTTATTAGATTTTTTTTCTCTTCTACTGTAGTACTATCACCCTATTATCAAATAACAATTTTAATAAATAAAAATTTAGAATTAGAATGAATCTGCATAATGGTGTTATTTATTTTATGAGGGAAAAGTAGTTACAATTCTTTCATTGTTAGCCTAAAAATTCTTCATGTAATCACCACCCGTCTTGTTGTCAGCATTTTCCAAAAATAAAAAGATCAAAAAGTAGTTTCAAAATAAATAAAATATAAAAAAACTAAAAAAAATGTTTCTTTAGATTTGGGGAAAAATATTCACAGCATCACATACGTATTTTGGGTAGAAAAGAAAGTCAGATGAAGAAGAAATACGTGAGAAAAGCAATAAGCAAAGGTTGCTGATCAAGACGCAAAAAATGACAAAAAAAATCAAATAGTATACACCAAAAAGAGACATTAAAAGTAGAAGATCATGAATCATAATTATTGGGCTATGGAAGAAAGGAAATATCAAACCCATTCTTGACCTCCGATAATGAAATCATTCATTTAGTTAATTATGGACAAAAATGAAAGAAAATGCATCAACTAATCCAATAGAGAAAAAATAGAATAAATAATTAATTAGGATGATAGGGGAAAAAATAGAGTACAAAGTGAAAATTAAATAACAAACCTGCAGTGTACATGGGAATCTGTTTAATTATCTTTAATCAAAAAGGAGAAAGGAAATAAAGTGAACAAAAGAAAAAACAAAGCAAAATGAAGAAAAGAAAAGGAATGGACCATGTGTCAAAATGAGAGGGATCCACTTGGCAATCATTGAAGTTGCTATAGTAACTCCACTTTCTTCTTATATAATAGGTAGATTATATAGGCATGAGCCACTTAAGTTGTTGTATACGGACACATGGCTGGTGAGTGTATTTGGGATTTCCACGTGGAGCTTAATTGCCAGGGGAGGGACACGTATCCGAATGAGCCAGGAAGAAGGGATGCCAACTTGCCAATTGCCATGCATGGAAAACCAGGCAATAAGGGAAAAAATTGCCACATAATCCTCATGAAGTTTATTAATCCAAAATGCTCCACCGACCGCTCACCAAACGGGACAAACAGGGGTAAATGAAGTTTCAGCTCACCATTTTCTCAATTCTTTATCCCAAAATTTCCTGCCCAACAAATTTTATTCTGTAAGATAAGTTGAAATGGAAGGGAATATCATTTTGTTCCTGCAGACGGTCGGAAAGAACGGAGGAGGCGAGGAGCTTGGCCTTGTAACTTAGCAGCTTGTCATAGGCGGCCTTGTCAAAAGAGTACGATATTGTTGATCTTGTGCTTTTGCTTTCCCTTGCTCCACTTCTCCTGCTTCCAGCGTGGACGAGGCGGGGCCTTATCCTTCTCCTGCGCCATTGCATTTGCATTTTTGCAGGAGGATAGGAGGAGGAGGAGTTTTGTTGGGTTGTCTGGGTCGGTTGGAAGAGGCTGAGGACTAAAAGACTGATAGGAACATTAATCCTAGTTTCTGAACATCAATCCCTGTTGATGTCGGGGCAAAATCTGTGGCCGCCGCATCCAACGGGACGGCTTCCTTTTCCTTTTTCCTTTTGGCTGTCCAGTGCGTTGAATGGGCCTGGGGCCATTCAAGAGGATGGTGGAGCACCATCAAGGCTCGAAAGCGCAAAATGTGTGTAGGAGGACGCCTTCGGATGTTCTGCTGAGCGCTGCGGCAAGCACTCTTTTTTAATTGATGGCTTCACTCTCTATTAACTCAAGAAACTCCTTGTTTCACCTGAATTGAGAAAACAAATAGTTGCCGATGGAGAATGAATTCTACTACCTTCTTTTTTTTTTGTCCTAATGACATTGTACAATTCAAACAAAATTTATCCTTCTGTTAATATCGTTGATAGGACCTTAATTTTTTGTCGACTCGTACTGGTGTGAAATTAAAAATTCGAAGGTGAGCTCATGAATGGGAAAGAAAACTTGCCTTGAGGGGATTAAAAGGCTGTCTTGCATGGAGAAAAACATGTTCGCTGACATTTTAACTAATTTTGACACTTAACTAAAGCTCCCAGCAATCTCAACTTTAAGCCCATTTTAAGGACCGTATGGTACTACTTCTTGACGGTATCGAAGCATTATTCTTTTCGGACACAAATAGAAAATTAGCACTTGCGTCCTTTATGTGACCTTAATGCAAAAAAAAAAAAAATGAAGAAATTTATGGACAAATGTTCATGATATCTATGGACAAAGTTTCATGGCATGCAATTCCAATACGGGAAGTACTCGTCAAAAGAATTAATTTACTCCCTACTGATTCATCAACAAATTAAGTCCTCAGGTTCATTTTCCTTTGTACATCTACCTACCCAAATCAAACTCACGTTTAATACTGATCACCCTGTAAATAATGGAGTCACGATTCAGTGGCATCTTCCACTATGATATTGAGTCTTCTGAGCCAGATAGAATGAAGAATCATGTGAAAGACATCATAACGCTTTGGAGGTGTATTAATTTCGAAATGTCTCCTTACTTGGATTCCCCTGCGCTGCATCCTTATGTATTGCCTTGGAGAAATAGCCATTAGAATCCTTTTCAAGTTGGGAATATCCTGAACTGGAATTACGACTGCGAATGCCTTCCAATTCAGAATGTCGCTGAAGGGAATCACATACCCTTCCTTAATGAGGACAGGGACGCATCCCATGTACAATGCCTCCACCATTCTCGGGCTTGCTACTTCATATCCGCTAGGACAAATGCAGTACCTGCTTTTCCTCATCATTCCGTAGTACGAAACGCCCTTGGGGAGGTATTGATGGATTTGAACATCGGCATCCTTGTCTTCCCAGTACTCAAGAAGAATTGGCCTTATAGGACCGTGAATTCCCCCGGCATAGAACACCAATATTGGACGTTTGGATGGTGAAGGACCTCCTATCATGCCTTTGGTTGTGCCCAGTGGGAGGTGGATTTCGGGGATAGAAACATCTCTGGAGGGGGCAAACCTCTCGGAGGTATTTGCATTGCATAAAGCTCGGATGGAATTGGTGTACAGATATGGGACTGCAAAAGATAGTTCAGGCCCCTGCAATGCAACAATCTCTAGGAAATTAAGAAATTCTACGACAGAAACAAGACCTCAATCACTTGATTAATGAGTGCTTACCCAATCATGGCAAGCAAGCATAAAATGATCTGCTCCAAGGCTTCGATTCCAGTAAGGGTACTTGTGTGAGATAGTATTGACATAGTCTGCGACAAAACTTTTCATTAGGCCCCATTCACGGGATTCAGGGACATAAATGAATTCCGTTATCCTCGTCACGCTGAATGGGAGGTAGTAAAGGTGAGCTTTGCTTGGATCCGTCGTCCTGAAGGGGCTAACTTCCAGCGCTTGTATGAAATACCCCTCGATAGCATATGTATGCTTGCAGGGCCCAACATGGAAAACTGGGGGACCCCCTTCTTCGTAGATGAACACCTTAAATCTTTTCTCCATTTCCAAATAGCTCCTGCAGTTCAAAAGGGGAGTTAAAAGAAGTGAGATCAATGGTAAACCTTATTTATCCTTTTCCTTTCCATTACTGAAGTAACGTCCTCGGTTGATAAATGATACTCCTTCAACTTTAGATGGAAATTGAAAGATATTACCTGCGGAAGGCTGTAGCATTCAGGTACATTGGACCCTTGGGGACAAAGTCCTCGTGAGGTGCTTCTTGTCCAATTCTGGCTCCTTTTATTGCAGCCCGAGCTTCCGCTAGACTTGCTTCTAAGATCTCTAAGTTACTGTACTTATTCTTGGATCGCGGGACATTGGTGATATTATGAAGCCCTTCATCACTTTTTAGCTGTTGAAGTTCCAATCATTACCGGATGAGCAACTCACAAGCGAAAGAGTAAGAGGCAACAATTAATGCATATCATTCGGTCAATGATCAACTTGACAAACTTTTTCGGATTTCCTACTCATTCTCCGTGGAATTACTCAAGAATTATATATTATCCCAGCGTTTTCAATGCAGGGCTCTTTCAATTTATCCATCGTGATTGACATACAAGATACAACCTTGCCCATAACTGGAGCTACATGCGACCGAAAAGAATATCGACTAAAATATGTGTGCAAGAAAACATGAAAACGTGCGCGACACAAGGGAACGAGAGACAAAATAGTCGTGTAATACTTACAAGTTTAATAAATGTTGGAAAAAATTGCATGATCTATAGGAACCAGAATCCCAGTTGTGCCAATTTACAAGATGTTGTGATTCAACCACACTCTTAAAACTGCAACCATCAAATATTTAAAGACTTCTTTGCAAATTCGCATTCCATTTGCAGTAGGTGGATGGACAAGCGAGTTAAGGCACGCATTCATTACGTTTTTTATTTGCATCTTGGATGGGTCAAAGTAAATTATAGAACTGTACAAGTAGAGAGGCCTTACGTGATAATCACCATCTTTTCTTGGCTGGGTATGAGCAGAAATATTTGATACACGGGAGCCGTCCGACTCTTTTGACTGAAGATATGCCTTCCGGTACGCAGTAAGTGGGATTCTACTGCTACTCATAGCCAATATTGCAGTGGTAGCAATTACTGCTACCAGAACCAGGCGAAGCCTCGAAAAGAATGGTTCTGTAAAGAATTCTTTACAATCCCGCATACTTGTATCTTTGGGACCTGCTCGACCGATCGGACTATGAGTCTTCGTGTAGGAGATGATGGGAAAAGTGATATTGAATTGAAGATGAATAGCATGTCATGAGAAGCGCAAAGTTCTCCTCCTGTGGTTCTGTCAGTTTTCGGTCCGGATTCTTTTCCTCTGGGATGGGGAGGAAGAACGTTAAATATACAGAAGTGAAATTTTTTATTTTCCATATATGGTAAAGTCCGGATTTGCACGTCTTCCACTGTCCCAATTGGAGATTCTACTTTCCAGTGAATTAAGCGAACACTTATATACTTCTAACTTCAAGAGTCGGAAACCTAAGTTAACCGTCTTTCAAGGGATACCTTCCTTTCTGATTGCATGGTGAACCTTCCTTTTATTATATCCTGAAAATCTCCGTCGTCTAGGATTAGAATCTTTTTTCATTTATGGGGGTTTCTTTTTTTTTTTTTTTGGTCATTTCCCATAAATGAAATCCTCTCTACTAAAAAAAAAAAAGGGAAATGGAAATCCTCCATAAACATACTAGTAATACAATACAATTTCAAAGCTGTTTCGAAACAAAAATAAAACTATTGATAATTTGCTTCATACTCGATAATAGTAGTTCTATGAAAAAAAATAACCGAACAAGTTGCTAAAAAATTTAGGGAAAGTTTCAAAAAAAAAAAAAAATGTCTTCACAAATTTGGTAGTCTATTCGTCTACCATGCAGAAGCTGGAATATAATAGCCGCAATCCTTGTCCATCAGAGATCAACGTCAAGGCTAAAATGTCGAGCAAACCAAAAGCACCCTCATCCAAATCAAATTAAACATCACGAAATTAAATGTAAGAAACATGAACAGAAGGATTTCTTGATATCGAAGAGGAGGGGAAACTGGAAAAGCAGTGGAAGGATTTTTTCCAGCATCAGGGATGCTATAATCCCTTAATGAATTGGGGCATTGCCCATGATTATTGAATTTGCGATCATAATCAAACTGGGTAGTTTTTGCCACGCTATGTAGGCCACTCTGCTGATATCGCATGGAGCTGCATGTTTTATTGTACTCCCACCTTGTTTATTATTCGTGGAGATTTTCGGGTAAAAATCAGAAAGCAGCGTTTTTTTTTTTTTTTTTTTTTTTGTTGGGAATCATCAAAAGGGCAACTGGTCGTAGGTTCAAATCTTCTGCCCATGAATACATCATTTGGGAATTGAATTGAATAACGATTTATTAATTACAAGTTACTGAAGAACCCTATATCAATCAACTTAATTACATAACCATCTCACGAGAATATACAACAAAGCTTGCATGTTTGCTGTCAAATATAAGTAGGTATATATTATTTTATTTTTTTTTGGACTATATATATTTGAAATAAGAAGCTGGTAAATGCCTTGAGAACCATGCACGCGCAAGCACATTTATTATCTTATCTTCTTAGTTGATGACATATTAATCTTGTGGATTTGGAACGAGTGATTTTTGTTTCTTTGAGACGGAAAAACCAATACTATCTTATGTGTGTGTGTGTGTGTGTGTTTGTAGAGTTACATGACAAACGATTAGAGATTGGTGCAATTAGATACAAATTAATTTACTTCAATGTAAACATAATCTCAGGATGAAACCTTTAACGATAGTTCACGTACTCAATTTGCATCCCTGCCAAAAATAAAAATCGTTCCTACTGATTTGAAATGATAGCTAATAGAATAGTATATTGATTTAGCGTATTTTGATTTTGTATAGGAGAGCTTTGGACAATTTTGAGCACGAAACGTTTAGTTCAATAGAATCATTTTTATTTTTATTTGGGTTTTGCTAATAGATATCCATTGGTAACTCGTTAACATACCTAAAATTCATTTAACGTTTCTTTATATTTGTTTACTTTTCTTAATTAATTTTACATTTTAAAAAATACGACACCTGAAATATCTCTCAATGAATGTCCATTGGGCACCCCAAACCCATTTTATTTAGTTTAGGCAAGCCAATTTTGTGTTTCCTTTAAAATATGCATTGGTGCTGGCCTTTTTTTTTTTTTTTTTTTTTAATATAGTTTACAAATTTTCGTACTTAAAGCTTAATTTTGCTTATAGTAACTATTTAAAATATTTAAAGTACAATATCAGGCTACCATTTTGAATCATCTACTTGTCATGTGTATCATTCTAGAAAATAAGGAATAAAATACTGATTTTTTTTTTACATAAAAAAAGGCAATAAAATATTTTTAAAAAATTTTAAAACCTCGTGCAAATGGATGCCATTCAGGACATTTTATCATGAATCGTGTCCTCTTCTATGGGATCATTTCACATAAATTTGGACACACATGGTTTTTTTTATAAAACACAAAAAAGGCACACAGGATTCTCAGTGCCACTTTTCCAGTAGCAATTCAGTGCCACTTCTATATTTATGCCAAGTGTCATGTTTATTTAATTTGTCATATGCTATTTATTTAAATTTCTTCTATCATCACGTGATAACTGAGATTGGCACTGAATTTGGCACCGAATAGTGGCATAGAGGATTCCAACTGCAAAAAGGAGGCCGGGCCGGCCAAAAGACAGAGAGAAAATAAACAACATTATGCTGCTTATACGCTGTTGAATATACAGTGTAGGCTTTTTTTCTCATCTGTAGTAAGGAAAACACACTCTAATTACTGTTTACCACGATGCTTTGGCTTTATCTGTAGGGATAACAATCTAATGATCTGAAATATTAGCAACACCACAAGTTAGTGATCCATGAGCATGAGTGCCAAGCAACATACAGCGCTATACCCAAACATCTATCTATTGGTTTAGGGATCCCTCATCCCATGAAGTTGAACATTGAGCCTTCTAAGCCAAACGGAATGAAGAATCATGTGAAACACATCATACCGCTTTGGAGGCAAATTAAGCTCAAAATGCCGCCTGATTTGTTTGCCCCTTCTCTGCATCCTAATGTACTGTCTTGTAGAAATAGTCATAAGAATTTTTTTCAAGTTTGGAATATTCTTCACGGGAATTTCAACCGAGAACATCTTCCAGTTCAGAACATCACTAAATGGCAGCACATAATGGTCCTTGATGAGTACAGGGACACAGCCAGTGTACAGTGCCTCCACCAATCTTGGGCTCGCAACCTCGTAACCGCTAGGACAAATGCAGAACTTGCTGCTCTTCAACATCCCATAGTATGAAACACCTTTCGGTAAGTGCCTGTGAACCTGGACGTCCTCGTCTTTGTTTTCCCAGTGCTCAAAAAGCACGGGCCTAATAGGGCCATGAAGCCCTCCAGAAAAGAATACCAGGATTGTCCGCTGTGAGGGGGATGGGCCCCCGACTAAGCCTTCCAATGTACCGCGAGGAAGGTGTATCTCTGGAAAAGAAACGTCTTTTTGAGGATTGAATCCTTCAGAGGTATTGGCATTACACAGGGCACGAATGGAGTTAGTATACAGCTCAGGAACTGACGAGGAAAGTTCAGGCCCCTGCAACGTGCAATCAAGCTTTTAACTATTTGAAGTTTCCAGATTTGAGACAATACAAAGGGATGATGGGCTGGTTCTCGAGCTGGTTCTCGAGCCAAGCAAATGGAAAAGAAAATTTCATATATGGTTCATCTCAAATTTACCCAATCATGGCAAGCAAGGATGAAATGATCTGCTCCAAGGCTTCGATTCCAGTAAGGGTATTTTCCAGAAACAAGATCCACATAATCGCTGACTGTGCGTTTCATTGGTTTCCAATGATCCCTCAATTTGCTTTCATATATGAAGTGGACGATTGCTGTCACACTCATTGGAAGGAAGTAAACATGTGCTTTATTTGGGTCCCTGGTCCTAAACTTGGTCATCTCCATTTGATGAATAAAATTCCCCTCCATAGCTAATAAATGCTTTTACAAGGACCATTGTGAAAAATAGGAGGCTCCCCTTATTTGTACACATACACCTTGAACTGCCTTTCCATTTCCAAGTAGCTCCTGAAAATGGCCAGAGAAGACATAAAATAATCCAAATTTGGCTGCAATCGGAGTAATCATTATCCATAATCTACATCCAAAAGATATGGGGAAGGAGGGGATTGAGAGAAACCACTAAGAATTACCACTACAAGTTTGAGTATCATGTGACCATAAGTTCTATACGGTTAGTTAAGACTTTCCCAAATGTCAACTACGACTTGCATAAGATGCAATAGCTATAGATATGACCAAATTTTGTATTCCTCAACAGGATCATACCAAAGAGTAGGAAGGGCAGCATACCTATGGAAGGCATTGGCGTTCCAGTACATGGGGCCTGTCGGTACGTAGTCAGGATCATATGACGACTGATTTCCGTTGGTATAAGCTCCTCCAATCTCCAATAGAGCCTGCCACATCCTTGCTTCAAGCCTCCCTAACTTGCTAGACCTATTGTTTAGGCTCGCATTCAGTGGTGGCCCTGGTGGGGTGTGAGTTCCATTGACAGAAGAAATCGTGGTCCTATTCTTGGTAATATCGAGTTCCTTTTCTGTTTCCTGTTTAATGATAGTGACTACATAAGTACAAACCAATTAAACACGTTTTACTGGTTTTAGTATGCTCTTTTCCCTTTCCCCCTCAATAAAAGTGCATAACTTTTCCTAATTCGTGTAGTGCAGCACAAAAAATTAAACACGAATTAGATCCAAAATTAAACATATTAAAAGATATTAGAATAATAACATGTACAAGAGGAGAAATTCATTTTCAACGTAACGGGGAGGAATGGGTTGAATGGAATTATGAGAAGAAGTGTAAGTAAAAGATTATTCGTTCGAACTCTACTTATACTAAAAAAATTGAAAATAAAAAAACCTAAAGAAAAAAAAAATGCGAATGCAGAATAAATCAGCCGGAACTACTTTATTAGTTGAAAACTTCTACTTTAGCCCGACAATAGTAATTTTAAACTAGAAAGCCGCTACTTTAGCGTTTGCTACAATGTAGCTATATATCTACTTTCTCTCTTCCACCAAACTGCCGCTCCGTTCCCTTCTATATGTGGAGCCATATAATGTCATAGTAGAGGTAGTAATCTTTTCCGTTCTGTTGAAATTTTGAACATGAAATTCTGCCTAAAATTGAAAAAAAAAAATTGGCGAAGAAGAATAAATGGAAAATGAAAGGAAGAAGTAGGAATAAGAAACAGCAGAATCTTAATATTATTTTTCAGTTTCCTAAAATTAGACATTCAATAACTGTGGAGGAAAATCAAATAATAATAAAAAAAAAAAAGCGGCGGACATTTCAAAGAAGAGGTCAGACTTACTGCTGGTTGATTATTTGTTTCTCCAACATGAACACCAAGCTGTGGTGGTAATGAACCAGAGTGGCTGAAAATGTGGTCACGAGACAAAAGTGCAGCTGCCTCTAGCTCACTATTATTTGTTCCGCCACCGCTTCCCGAAGGAGTTCGTGGGTGATGATCACCAAAATGATCATCAGTAGCACGCATTGTTGCAGCTGCTCCGCCATCTTTTGGTGGTGAAACTGAAAGCGTGGTAGGATCTTGAACGACAACGTTTGAGCTCAAGGCTGAAGTAGCATCAGCAGAAAAATTTGAATCGGTAATCACAGAATTAGAAGGCGGCCAGTTCCACGCCGCCCAAGGATGATGATGGTAATTTGATGCAGCGAAATCCCAGTTACGACCTTTGGAACCAACCAATAGCACTACCATCACTATCCCCAGAATCATAATGAATGGCCCCATAACCCGCCAAGGCTTTGAAGAAGATGACAGTATATGTGCGGTTTTCTTTTTCCACCATGACCATACGTTTTTCCTCCACCCCTCCATCTCAGACTCAGACATGTATGCATGCCTTAATTATTTCTAGCTACAGCTTCGCATAATAATTTCTGATACAAATACTAGCAGCAATTAACAACCAGAAAACCTGTTACTACTTTCAACTGGTAATCCATCAGTCTCAGTGTCTCTCCCCCCCCCCCTCCCCCCTCTCTCTCTCTAATTAATTTACAAATTGCATAATTACTAGACTTCAATGTAGAGACGCAAAATATAACTTTGTGCCGTTATTTATGGGAAAGCAAAATCAAAGAGAGACGGTTTTGGGTTTGGGGTGGGGCTGGGTTGGGTCATGGGTGATGGGTATCGTGTAGTAGACTGGTAGTGATGAAAGCAGTGTAACAGTTTTTGGAAGATGGTGGCGCCGTCTAGCCAAGCGTCTTCTTCAGCTGGCCTTAAGTCTCGACTTTCGACTTTCGAGCTCTTCATGCAAAATTCCCCCGCAATTTTCCTTTTCTTCTCGTATTCGTGCCGACCCCACCCGTGATGTCATATGCATGTAATGCCGTCCGGCGTAGTACATCTTCGCTCACAAGATTAATTAAGGCTGCATTCCGATTTTTTTTTTTTTTTATACTAGTAGATCTTCGCTTACAAGATTAATTAAGGCTGCATTTCCATTGAAGGATTTGATGAAAGACTTGAAACCCTCTCAAAATCCTCTAATTGTTTAGATTATTTAGAAATTATTAGAACTTGTAAATTATAAATTATTATAATGTTTAAAATATATTTTTATAATTTATGAATTATAAATCTAAGGCACTGTTTGGATTGAAGGAAAGAGAATGAAAGGAAGGAAGAGGATATCGTAGGGAAAAAAAATGAGAGTAGAGGAAATCATAATCCATCCATCTTCTTGTGATTGTGAAAGAAAAAAAAAAAGGAAACTATCACGAGTTAATTACATTTTTATTCATAATTTAAAAGTTCAATTTGTATACGCATAATAATTTTTTTAGAAAATTTTATAATATTCATAAATTTTGGTGTCCCTATGTTTTCGCCCACTTTTTAGATAGAAAGTAAACTACAAAAAAAAAAAAAAAAAAGATTTGGTTCCTCCCTTTCTCTTCTGATTCTTTCCTTTCCCTCCTCAAAAATTAATTCAAATATTAAAATCTTATCCCGCCGTTTCCTTTCCTTTTCTTTCCCTCCTATTCCATCAAAATAAACAAAGCCTAAATGCTTAAGCAATAAGTGATTTGAATAGATTTTAATTCGAATTCGATCGGTAAATCGAAATTTTTCCATTTTGCACACCCCTATATATAGCTCAGGAAACCTAGAATGAGTCTGTAGTGATCGTCAAAAAATGATCAACACACTCCCCAACACCCAAACACACACCGTCTTCTGGTGGTGAAACTGCAAGTGACATGGGATCTGGAGCAAAGTTAACTTTGACTAGCGGCAGTAGCACCATCAGCAGAAAAAGTTGTACTGGTAAACGCTAATCAGATAACTCCCAAGGACAATTATAGTAGTATGACGCAAAATCTCAATTAGAACCCTTTTAACAGCATATATAATATAATAGCATTCGACATTTTTCAAAAACCGTAACCAGAGGCCTTGAAAAAGCCCTTTGAAAGAAGAAGAAGAAGATGATGATGGTATATTCGTTAATGTCATTCTAATACGAAGCGTCCTGCCCTCTATAAACACTTGCGTCCGCTCCATGTAAAATTCCACCAGTTTTTGCGCTTTTTTTTTCCCCTCTCCTTTTTCCTATATTTAGGCCGAAGTTTTATCCACTAGATATTCGGCTTCAATTTGAGTTTAAAATCTTGCCGATGATATATCATAAACGCTGTGCCGTCCGTAGTTTTGTAGACTACATCTTCAGCTTCAATTTGAGTTTCAAATCTCCATAGCTAAATTCGCTATTCGATATTGCACTTGTTCCTAGCTAAATTCCTATGTGCCAATGCTACGTGTTAAATTTGCGAATCAGATTCGATCATACTCACATGATACTGCCATGCCATTGCGTATATTATTATGTTTAGTAAAAATAATTAACCTCTTCCCTTCGCTTAATTCCGGATGTTGATATATCGCTTGTTAATTTGCAATAATTTTTCCTTATTAATTTGTTAGATAACTTCTTATCAAATACGAATCAGATAAACATAACGATAATCCAAAAAATTGAAACTTAATTCGGATAGATAAACACCTTATTTATTTAAATGCATTACAAGATAACCACAGTACCACTTTATCCCGTCTATCGTCCTCTCCTAGCGGAAACAACCTGATCACCATTTGTATCACCTCCTGACTCTATAAATAGTGGAAAGCAACCTCACCACCATTTGTATCAGATACAGTGTGTGTAATCTGCAATGGAGGGTTACAATGCCAAGGCGTTCTTTGTGTTCACTATTGTTTTGTTTGCTACCTACCTTGGTTGTCAATCTGCCCAGATTTCCTACGATGGAAGAGCACTCAAAATCGATGGACAGAGGAGAATCATAATCTCTGGATCCATCCATTATCCTCGCAGTACTACAGAAGTACGATCATGCAGTTGTTTCTTTTTATTTTCCTCTTTTTCTTGGTTCACAAATGATTTTCGATCCATTCTTTTGTTATAGTGTTTTATTTCATGAATGCATGTTACAATTAATGCAAACCGTTTGCTAGATATATTTGTTTGTATATGCGTAGATGTGGCCATCCCTGATTAGACAAGCAAAAGAAGGGGGTCTGAATACAATTGAAACATATGTATTTTGGAACGTCCATGAACCACTCCGTCGTCAGGTAACAGCTACTAACGCTACATATATATAACTTTGTAATTCTGGCATAGAATATATATGAACAAATATTTTTCACACCAAAAATTACGTACGTAGATTATTGCGACTTATTAACCACTCTTCTGGACTTATTTTCAGTACGACTTTGGTGGCAATCTGGACCTCGTCAGGTTCATCAAAGCCATCCAAGACGAGGGACTTTATGCTATTTTAAGGATTGGACCATATGTCTGTGCCGAGTGGAATTTTGGGTACGTGACTATTTTCCTATAGAAGATGTTTCTCATGAGGTGGCCAAGAAAAAAAAAAAAACCTATATATGCATGCATGGTGTAGTAATAAACTTGTATATTGAACTTTGTGCACTAGGGGATTTCCTGCGTGGTTGCACAATATGCAGAATGTGACCTTCAGGACAACAAGCCCCGCTTTCTTGGTAATTGAAAACCATTCTACTAGTACTATGTCAATTTGAAACTTTCCATTCTACTAGTATTTGAAGTTGAAAGAACTTTCCATTTTAAGTATTTGTTCTTCATCATTGTAGGATGAAATGAGAACCTTCACAACTCTGATAGTTGAAATGATGAAAAATGCTAACCTTTTTGCTTCTCAAGGAGGTCCAATAATCCTTGCTCAGGTTTGGTTGAGATCAAGAGTCTATCAATTGTTGTTTATACACTACTACTAAATACATAACCCCTACATCAAATAACGATCGAGCTTTCTTTTCATTTTTCTTTTTCCCTTATGATCAGATTGAGAACGAATATGGAGATGTTGCTTGGAATTTTGGAAGTGTTGCAAGACCCTATATTCAGTGGTGTGCTCAATTGGCTGAATCTCTGAGCATTGGAGTTCCATGGATTATGTGTCAACAGCCAGATGCTCCAGATCCCATGGTATTACTTGTAGCTTCTGGAACTAGTAAACTGCAGCAGTCCTGATCTTTATTTTTTTTTTTCTTCAGATTAATACATGTAACGGTTTCTACTGCGATCAGTTCAAACCCAAAAATGACAATATTCCTAAAATTTGGACAGAAAATTGGACTGGGTGGTAAGTTTTGATCTGAATTTTCTCAAATAAAACGGTTTTCTTCTTTCATTTAATGGTTTTTTTTTCTCCATAAAGGTTCAAGGACTGGGGAGATGCAACTCCGCGTAGAACTGCAGAAGACGTAGCATTTGCCGTTGCTCGGTTCTATCAATTGAATGGCACGGTCATGAACTATTACATGGTTTGTATTTTAGTGATTGATTCTCCCAATTAACCACAGAAAAAAAAAAAAAAAAAAAAGAATTGACAGTTGCATGGTATATATTAATTCTTGAACAATTTCCTTTCGTTTATTTTTCCATATTCTTGAACAGTATCATGGCGGCACCAATTTTGGCCGTACTTCTGGTGGACCTTATATCATCACAAGTTATGATTACGATGCACCACTTAATGAATATGGTAACAATCTATAATGTTAAAACATATATACTCCTATTTGATTTGGCTTGTTTTTTAAAATTTTATAACACAATATATCAGTATTTGATTTCGCCTGTCCTGTTTACTTAATTCTCAAATTTTCTTTTGTTGTCTCGTTATAAAAAAAAAAAAAAAAAATTGCTAGGATTGTTGAATCAACCAAAATGGGGACATCTTAGACAATTGCACCTCCTGCTCTACTCACTGGAAAAGATTTTGACTTACGGAGATCATAAATATCAAGAGCATGGAACCTATATGCTATCTGTGAGTACTGATCATTCATTCGCATCTATATATTCTGTCTTTTTTTTTTTTTTTTGGTTTTTCCAAAATCTAACATCTTTTAACGTACCCTTTTATCTAATTGTTCCAGTCTTCAGTCTATACTTATGGTCCGGAAAGAGTTTGCTTTTTCGGAAATGCAAATTCAAATGATGCCATGACACTAACCTTTGAAGGCATACAATATACCATTCCGCCATGGTCTGTTAGCATCTATAGGGATTGTCGAACTTTGGCTTACAACACTGCTCAAGTGAGTTAACAATTAATTAATTAACACTGCTCAATTAAATATATTTAACAAATTTCGATCCGGTGATTAATTTTTATGGCCCTTAATATATAGGTAAGTGCTCAAACAAATGTACTAGACGCGGTTGAAGATATAGCTGGCTTGAAGTGGCGTTGGACGATTGAGCCTATTGAAAATCTTGCCCAGAAGGTTCATGGACGCCACCATCCGAAGGGTCTTACTCTTGCAACAGAGTTACTCGATCAAAAGACAGTAACCAATGATACGTCTGATTACCTTTGGTACATGACAACGTATGTGTCCAAGAATTTTAAACCTCGTACGTAGGTTATTTTCCATTATATTCCATGATTTATTACACTTTCTTTTTTGTTTACATTTGATTAGTGTGGACGTAAATAAAAAGGATCCAGTCTGGGGTGGAGACCTTACTCTTTATGTTCATACAACTGGGCACGTCATCCATGCATTTGTCAACGGTATTCACGTAGGTAAAGTCAACGCCTTTTTTACATGTTAAAAATTACATACCTCTGTTTTTTTTTTTTTTTTGTGGGTTGTCAATATTCTTATTATATATATACGTGTTTAATCAACAGGGTCACAGGCTGCACAAAACGGACATTTTGAATTTGACTTTAGCTCTCCCGTGAGCCTTAAACATGGGATGAACTCAATATCATTGCTTAGTGCAACGGTTGGTCTGCAGGTGGGGATTTGTATATTCTTTTGATTAGATTATTATTTTTATTTATTCTTTGCTATATGTTTCTTGACATCTCTCGACCTGTCAGAATTATGGTGCATTCTTCGACAACATAAAGAATGGAATTCTGGGCCCAGTGAAATTAGTTACACCAAATCATGAGGAGAAAGATCTGTCTAAAAATACGTGGGCTTACAAGGTTGGAATGGGTGGAATTGACCAGAAGCAACTTTATCTGAACCTTCCTCATCAAAGTTGGCATAGTTCTCAGAAAAGCTTGCCAATTAATAGGATGTTTGTTTGGTACAAGGTATGCTTCCATAAGTTCTGCAACGCAACTGATAATACAAGTCCATTGCTGCTGTTAGCAGTATTTATTCTCATCACGTATTTTTGTTTCCCCCTTTTTCTACAGACAACTTTTGGCACTCCTTCGGGACTAGACCCAGTTGTATTGAATTTGCAAGACCTTGGTAAAGGAACTGCATGGGTTAATGGCCACAACATTGGTCGATACTGGCCTAGCAATTTTGCTGCAGGTCAACAGGGTTGTCAGGCATGTGACTATCGCGGACAATATCAACCCTCACAACAATGCCGAAGGGGATGTGGTAACTCGACTCAGCAATTGTACCATGTTCCACGCTCATTCCTGCGCGACGAGGGAAACAACGATCTAGTCTTGTTTGAAGAATTTGGGGGTGACCCTCGAAATGTCAAATTTCAAACAATCAAACTTGTGAAGATCTGTGCAAATGTGGAAGAGGGGAATATTTTGGATTTGTCGTGTCAAGGAAGAGTTATGACTCGTATCGATTTTGCAAGTTTTGGTAATCCAGACGGTGTTTGTGGAGCATTTACTAAAGGAAACTGTGAAGCTTCTGATAGCCTTTCTGTCGTTCAGGATGTACGTAAGCTGAATTCACTTTTCTACTATTCATACCCTTTATTTATGTATGTATGTATGTATTGGTCCGTTCACTTTTCTAACATTTTCTATATATTTTGGTAGGCATGCATTGGAAAAAGCAGATGTTCAATTGATTTAACCGCAAAAGGCCCTTTTCGGTGTATTGCTGGCTGCGAATCTTCAAAAGAGCCACGGCGCCTTGCTGTTGAGATCTCATGTGCTTGATATTTTGTTGGCTGGAGATGTTTGAGAAGATGGAAGTCTTTCGCATTAGATTTTGAGTTTTCTCCTTAGAAGTTGGGTGTGTGTAGGTATGTAGCAAAGATAGGTGATAGATGAAATTTGTGTAGGCATTGCAAGCGTTTCTCCGAATAAGAGATGCTCTAGCATCTTTATTACAGATGTGGTCTATGAATAAGATGTGTTTCTATTCCTTTTCCCTCAATAAAAAGTTATGTGGTTCTGTCTACCTTTCTTACAAATGAAGAAGAAGAACATGATTCATTTTTACAATCGCAGATGGTAATGCAGATAACTTCCTTATTAGTATATTATTGCGTTATGGATGGTAATTTGCAAGTATAGACAAGCATTCATCGGCAAATTGAAAATCAGAAACTGTCAAAGTGAGAGGCAAGTATCCAAGACATCCGGATTCTTCAAAAAGGAATCTATCTCACCACTGGTCTTTGCATGAGCATTTGCCATTTGAAAAGCAATGAAAACCTGAAGAGTCTCTTACATATATCTCCCTTTTCGTAACAACTGAAACATTCTTGAAGAATGTATGGCAGTCACCACAAAGAAGTATGTTCTTGAAAATCCGAACAGGTTTTCCAGGCTTAGTCATCAGAAGTCCAAAAGTCATAGCTAACTTTGCACTGTGGTAGAAAAGAAAATCCTTCTTCTGATGTTCCTCCGCTTCATGAAGCACAAAACTTGTATCAGGGACATAACCAGCTTTTAGACACTCCAAGAGTAATATCTGGAGCCCACTGTATATGTCTTTAGATTGAGGATGAGATGTGTCCCTTGCGAAAAATGAGTGAATCCTGTTTTGATGTATAATCCAGCTTTGGCCTGGAAATTTCCGAAGTCCCTTCTCCCTCATCTTCTCCCTGACAGTATCAGAACAATGCCATCTTCCAGATGCCGAATATAGATTTGATTTTAATATGAACATAGAAGGATCTTGTGGCTCCACATGAAGTATTTCCTTGGCAACCCTTTTCCCAATGGCTGCATTTTGATGTACCCTACAGCTATCAAGTAAAGCGCGCCAAGCAGCAGCCTTTGGCACAAAAGGCATCTTCAGAATTATTGCCTCTGCTTCTTTAAGCAGACCCCAGTGCCCTAAAACACCAACCAAATTAGCATAGTGTTCTGAAGTGGGTTTGATCTGGTAACGCGATTCCATTGAAGAGAAAAATCTATGGCAACAATCAATTAAATCAGAGCCAGTGTATCTATAAGCTGAAATAATGAAGAGACAGGTAACTGTATCAGGCTGTACTCCTAAACTTTCCATCTTCATCCAAACAGCCAAAGCCTCATCCCCTTGCCTATGGAGTACATGCCCAGCTAACAAGCTGTTCCATGACACTGTATCATGAACTAGCATTGCATCAAAGACCTTAATTGCAGCTTCCATCCGTCCGCATTTAGCATACATGCTGATTGTGGCATTCGCCATCTTCGTATCAGATAACAAACCATATTTGATTGAGAAGCAGTGTAATTGTTCCCCAAATTTACAAAATCCTAACAGGCCACATATGCTGAGCATAGTAGTTGCTACAACTTCATCCACAACAAACGATTCTTCTGATTGCCCTTGGCAGAATAGTGAGATTGCTTGATCAAGCTGCCTGTTTCTAGCATATCCACATATCATTGCTGTCAACACAATTGTTCTTTCCCAATCCTTTGGCCATCTAAGAAATATGTTTTCAGCATCTGCCATTCTTTCACACCATGTGCACATGTCGAGCAATGCTGCTTCAACATGACTATTTCTCGCACAACCAAACTTCAGAATAAATGCATGAATTTGCTCACTAGTGCTCTTTTGCATCACAGACCCACAAGCATTTATAGCACTAGTCAAAGTAAAATCGTTTAACTCTATGCCTTCTTCCACCATGTCGCAAAAAAGGTTTAAAGCCCTCAAGCCTTTGTTGTTACGACAATATCCTGCTAAAAGAGCATTATAGGATTCGCATGTCCTATCAGGCATCATATCAAAAGTCTGCACAGCTAAATCAACAAGTCCAAATTCCATATATGCAGTTATCATCTCAGTCCAAGTGAAAACATCCTTTTCAGGCATCCTCTCAAACAGAACCTTTACATCCTCTACGCTCCCACGCTTCGTGTAAAACCGAATAAGTGCATTGTTGACGCTTAAATTGCTCTCAAATCCAAGCTTAATTGCACAGGCATGAATTTCACCGCCTTCTGTCATTCCAGAACGCCCAGCAGCTGCAGCCGAAGCCAACAGACTTGATATCGTAAAATAGTCAACTCTAAAACCATCTATCCTCAACATATCACGGAAAGATTCGAATGCTTTGTCACACATCCCTTTCTTTACCAAACTCGATATTACCGTATTCCAAGAAACAATATCCCTTACTAGCATATCATAAAACAATTCAATTACAAAATTTAGACAACCACAATTACTATACAGTCCCATTAGCGCATTCACAACATAAGTGGAACCCAGAAAGTCCAATTTGAGCACAAAGGCATGAACTTGCAAACCCAATTCTAAATTCAGTAAGCGAATACAAGCAGTCAATAAAGCCACAAAGCTATGCTCATTTGGTTCAATACCTGAACCTCTCATTTCCAAGAAGAGCTCAATAGCTTCATTTTCTCGATTGGACTTCGCCAAATCAGATATTAAAGCGGTATAGGACACAACGTCTGGGCTTGACATATTCTTGAAAACTCTGTGGGCAAAATCAATTCGGCCAAGTTTGAGGTAGGCGACAATGAGAGCATTGGATAGATAAGTATCCTCTTCGTGTTTGAAAATAGAAGCATGAACTGCTTTAGCGAGTTCGACGTCACCGTAACGAGCAGAGAGCAGAAGCAAATGGGAGTAGTCATTGCTAGGTAGGTCAGTTTTGATGGACGGCTCTGAAGTCAAAGGGGGATCAAGAGGCGGCGATTTAGAGGGAGAGATAGATGGACTTGGCAGGAATTGTGGGCTGAGACGGAGGTTTTGGGGCTTTGTTTTGGGTTTAGAAGGAGAAAGAAATGAAGAGATATCAGGTTTTGAACGACGGGGAAGGTCTGTAATACGACGTGAGAAAAGGGATTCCGGTGGAGAGCAAGGAGAGAAGGCGGCGGCGCCGGTGGCTGGATGATGGATTACAGCTTCCATGGAAGGCTGAGGGGCCAAGCATAGTCGCCGGTTGAAGGAAAGTAGCTTGCTTTTTAGTTTCTTACCCCCTCCTCTTAGCCCCAAGCTCAACACTTTAGATGATGCTGTCGCTTTAGAAATTTTCTGGTCTTGGGTTTTCTGGCATTTTGATATTTTATATTTTCTTTCTATTATTCTTTACACATTCAAATTCCTTTTCTTCATTTTTGTGGTGTTTATATTGAGCTTGTTTTCATTTTTAAAATGCACAAATGATTAGGAAGACAAGCCTTTTTTGATGCGTAGGTTGTCAAAAAAAAAATTTTTCGGTTGGTACGGAAAAGAAATAAAAGAAAGTGAAGGACAACTGATCAAGACGAAGGAACTATGTGTGCATAAGTAGGGGCGGGCAAAAATATCCATCGACCTAAAAGTCCAAGCAATCTGATTCGTCCCGCACCGAAAATTAGGATATCTGATCCAATTTTTATTAGCAGAGCAGATGAGGATCGGGTACCTGTAAAATTCAGATACGGATACGAGTTACAAAAATAAAAAACTTGCGGGTATTCAATCCGCGAGTATATTATATAAATATTAAAAAATATAAGGATAATTTTATAATTTTTTTAAATTATTAACCCTAAAGACCTAAATATTATCAACGTTCAGCTTTTCACTTTTGAAGTTTCTCTCTATCTTAGCCGAATATCTCCTCTTCTCTATCTTAGCCGAATATCTCCTCTTTTTCTCTTCAATTTTCACCACAACAATTCCAAATTTCTATTCAATTTTCACCACTTCGTGCTACAAATATACGATTGTCTTAGAATCATGAGAGAATCACAACCCATTTCTGATTTGCTGGTGCTCCTCAAAGCAAGCCTCAAGCAGAAGCTGTAGAACGCCGGAACGTCAATGCAAACTCTCAACCTTGTAAGTGCACTCTAACAGAAAAGTGGAGTTGGAAAGTGCAGAACCCGCACTTATTGACTTTGCTGGCGCTTCTTAAATAATTCAAGTTTACTTGGGTGTACTTCTGTAGTTATTCGCATCAGCATGTAGCATCTCTTTTAGCCTATGATTTCTTGAATTTTAGTAGGCTTGTGAAAGTTGTTAGGTTGGGGGAATTTGTTTCTAGAACCAAGAGTTGCTGAAGTTGATTTGGTTGGCACTTTCTTTTCTATTTTTTGTTTATGTCGAAGCTGAATTTAGCACTTATTCTTTATGTTTTCTTATTCTGGTTTAGTAATTAATTGGAAGGTGATATTTGTTGTGCTTGAAAAATGGATATTAGTAAATATAAATTATAAGGGTGGATACCCGATGACCCACCCTTTTTTTTGTACCCGGTCCTCGGGTATCCGGAGATAAGTGGAGCGGATTAGGATAAAAAAATAGTGATCCGATAGATAGAGTAGAGTCAGGTCAGTCAAATCACGTTTGGGACGGGCACTCGACCCGTACCCACTCCTATGCATAAACACCAAAAAACTAAAAGAACTGTGTGTACATGTATATGTACATATATATAATTATTTTTGTAAACAAGACACGTGAGTATTTTCTGTTGTGATACTCTTTTTTTTTTTTGCAAATATCATTTACTTTTTCTATGATAATTGAGTGTATATTTTTTATAATAAATAATATTTCATTCTTAATTAGTGAAAATCTTTAAGCACGAATTGCTCAACTAAAATAAGAAGACAGTTCCGTAGAAGTTCAAGATCTTTTAACAAAATGCGCTAATTCGTGAGCTACATTGTGGCTTCTTGAGAACCAATTTACATCAATCATTCGAGGGTCACGCGGAGCTGCTCACAACTCTTCAATGTTTGGCCTAATGCTCACATTTAAGTAGCTTATTTATACAAAAATTCAGGCGGGCGTGTTATACATCCGTCTGATTTGGTAATGATTTAGTCTCTCTCAAATTATTTTTGGACCTTTTTAGAGCCGTTCCCTTCCCTTAATGTAGGATATATTAGGTTTATCGTCTCGAAAAAAAAAAAAATAGAGATCATCGTCTTTATTTTAGAATGCATCGCTTTCAAGTACAAGACCTGAAGTCATCAAGGTCTTTGTCAAAGCGAATGCATATCTTGCCACAACTATTTCTTCTTCTTTTTTTTTTTTTCCCGCAGGATGTAATGCCATAGATATGTTAAACCTTTCGCCTGTAAATTCAACGAATGAATTAGCTCTCGATGGTTTTGAATCTGATCAATATCATAAATAATAATCAAATCAATTCGTCGTTCAAAATAAATTTGTATAACATAAAAAGTTTTTTTTTAGTCATAATCAAATTCCAATCAGTATTCTTCACCCAATCTAAAATTCCTTTATTCGGTTCCTTTTTAAAAAAAAAATAATAATCTACCCTCCGCCTTTCTTTCGTGTACAACAATCTGATCATGTATCATTAGATCGTTCTTTCACTTTCATTAGTTACGTAATTACAAAGCAAAAAAAAAAAAAAAGGAAACAAATTATTTATTCATTTGCTAATTGCTAAGAGGAATATATACTTGTGTGTGTGCGTGTGTGTGTATTTTATGCCCGTTGACGTGGAAATTACGCTGGCTGATCTGTAATTAATCCACATATCTCGAAGACTCCAACCACCTACCGGCCTCCGGCCGAACCATTACCTTTCACCCCGATCCTCCATCCCCGGCACCCGCGAAGATTTCACTTTTTAACGCAACAGAAACCATCGGATTTTCTTGTTTGGTCTAATTACCGACAGCTATGGACGAGCCCCGAAAACACCAGGTTCCTGTCTCTATCTACAGCACCTGCATACATGTACAAGTATTCAATAATCCTGAAACAATAAATTGTTGTAAAATTCTTTGATCAGGTGTCATTGCGGGGAGCTAGCGCGAAGGAGATTTCAAGGGATGCGCTTCTTGCCAAGGTTTCTCAAGAGAGAGAGCTTCGCAATTTTACACGAAGAGCAACTTCTGCCGCACTTTTTCTTCAGGTTCACCATTCCCTCCTTCTATCAACCTTGGGATTCTGAACTTTCAAAGCATTAATAGGCTACACACACATACGCACGTATGTTTAAATAAGGATTGAGGCATAACTACCGTCTAACATTTTCAGTATAAGAGTTCAGATAGAAAATGAATAAAGAAGTGGCTGATCATGCCCTTCCAAGTTAGGATTTTTTTTTTATCATGGAAATCAATGTGCATTTGAGACATTAATTTTTTATCTTTTATGCCATTTGAATTAAATGTTATGAAATTGGTGAGGAAACCCCCCCTATAACTAAGCTGACTTTGGTACCGTGTTATAACAGCTTCAACTTCAAGTTTTATAAGAACGTAATCATATTCTGAACCGAAATTTGCCTTGGGGTTCCTAATTTTGAGATTCCAGACATGGGTTGGAGCACGGTATGTTTGAGTGTGCATAGTAAAGTTTAAGTTCAAGAATAGGGTTGAATTATAGTCCTCTCATTCTTTTCACCTGTCTTCCAACTGTGCGTAGGACTTCATGCTTTCAATGGTTTGACATCCTTCTGTACCTCTGTTGAACTGTAAACCTCTAAAAGATATTGAAGGTGTCTGTATTAAGGATTGTGCCGTAGTTTTCTTTTTTTCTGGAAACACTAACTGGCACTAGTTACACCCGTGCAGAGAGTTTGGCGTCGTCACAGGGCGGTAAAAGTGGTATCTATGCAGCTTCAGCAACAGTGGCTAGCAGAGATGAATCAAAATGCTATCTGTTGGAACAAAATGCAGATTTCAAGGATTGTTCTGAGGCCTTTTATCTTCTTTATGACTTTTTTATCTACTCGGTATCAAAGAATTGAAACCAGAGAAGAAGATTGCGTGAAGCTTTGCTTCAGGGTTTTGTTGGAAAGCATAAACTCAACTGGTATGCAACATATCTCCTTTTCGTTATTTGTGGGTCTATAACTAAAGTATATTCTGTTAAATCAATTCTTGTTTGCAATAAAATCTGATGTGCTTCATCTTCTTATGTCAAATGTTGCTTTGTTCGTCTAATAATTTCTTTCGCTGAGCCAAGAAGGTTAATAAATGTAAGCACTTCAATTCAGCCTTGTATAGAAGATAATTTTGGCAGGAAACTTTCAGGTTTCTCCCACAGTCACCTTAAGGAGGATAAGCATTGTTTGCATGATCTTGTTAGTAAAGACATGTTTTGATGTTTTGATACTGATTATAGAAAAACTTTACCCTCTTCTTTGGTGGGCCTTAGTAGAGAAATTTGAGGTTTCTAAAAAGATATTAGATGGTCAGTTAGTTTCTTTTCTGCTGAGTTCTACTGGACTTTCTCAGGAATTTTAATGATTATAAAGGAATTCTTTTAATTGTCATCCTTGGGTAATAAAATGCTGTTTCTGTGTCTTATATCATACTTTTTGATTTGGCCTAAATGCTAAGCATACTTTGAGATAAGAATACCACATGTTTGCTAGACTTATAGGACTCCTTTCTTGGCCTTGGAACCAAGCTAGTTGAAGATATCACTTACACATACATTTAGTTGTGCTTAGATCAAGTTGTATAGCCTGTAGAAACTTGTACCTGCATTTGCTTTGAGTCTTAACTGGAAAATACGATGTATAACTGACAGCCAAGCGACCATACAAATTAAATTAAATTGATAGAAAACTTGAAGTCCATTACTGGTTTGAGGTACAATATTTTGGTCTGCAGGTAATAATTCTTTCAAAAGTCAGAAGCTAGAGAATTGAAAGAAAATCCCTCCAACAAAGTGCGAATAATCAAAATGTAATGTATATTTTGAACTGCTATACTGCAAACTGCTAACCTTCTTTTCTAGTCTCATCTTCTTCACCCGTTGAAGGCACAAACATCTCTTGTTATATTTTTCTGGTCTATACATGGTTTCATCATCACTATGCTCTGTCTTGTACATAATTGCCATTGAGTTTTGATTGACACTTTTGGGTTTCTGCAGGATTTTTTTCTGCTGAATTTTAATGCTTTCATAGTTCTTACTTGTAGATCCAAATGAAAACTTTTGCTCTTTGGTAACGGGTACCACTGAAGAGAGAAAAATATGGATTTATCAGTCAAAGAAGCTAATTTTACTATGTCTACTGATTTTGGTGGAGGTTGATTACACTGATCGAGGGCTTCAAGATGTTGGCGTTGTCTCTTTAGGAATGCGTCTAGCAGTTCTCTTGACTGATTGGAAAGGTTGGAAAAGCATAACTGAACGGGATACTCAATATGCTGATGCTGCAGTAAAGAACTTAATCTGGTTTATTGCGAATAAAGAGAGTGGGACATATAACAGTATTAGGAGATACATTTGGAAGTTGGATCCTGTACCTACTCAAGGGGCATCTTCCTGTAGAACAGATGATAGGTTTTTGATTACTGCTAGTGCATTAACTTTGGCTTTACGGCCATTTCATTTTAGAGACACAGCTGGAACTGGTAGTGGCGTATTGGAATTGCAACATGCTGCAGAAAATTATTTCTTTTTTTTGCTTACTATACCTTGGTTTTCTGAACGTCTGCCAATGGTGCTTCTACCTGCTCTGAAACACAAGTCTGTTTTATCATCCTGTCTAAGATCACTGCTGGTAAGTCTGGCCAAAGCAGAATTTTTACTTTTTCTATTAAATAGTTCTCATTGTGAGTGCTTGCAAACACCTACTTTTTTTTAAATCAGAATCTAGATGGATAATCTTGGTACCTTAAGAGATTTCATCTGTTTCAAGGAAATTAGGTCTGTGGAAGTTTTGTGTCAATAAGCACTAATAGATGCTGGCTTTGACTCTTTGTGCAAAGATAGTTGATTTGTTAGACTGAAAGGTTCAAACATCATTGGTAGATGTTTACATAATCTTTTGCCCTAAAACTGATTTCAATTCTGAAAATTGCTAGATTGGTTGTGGAGGTTGGCATTCATATGTTGGAAGTTGTCTGTTGAAGTATGAAACAGACACAGAAAGCTACTTGTAACAAGCTTGGTATCTGGTTGGGAAGTAAACCTTAACGTCAAAGGTTAATTTATTGTGTTTGATATTTCGTTTTAGAAATGAACCTTGTGGCTAGAGATTAATCTTATTGTCAAATGTTTAAGCTTCAGGTGTCACTCTTAATTTTTTGCAATATTGTACATTAGATTACGATAAGGCTAATTAAACTGTCACAGGTGATGGCAGATCTCAAAAGATAGAATTTCAAAGGAAATATCTGAGATGGATCGATTGGAAATTCATTTGCAGTCTAAGAAGATGCCTCAAGTTGCTTGGGCCCTTGCAAATATTATATTTCTTGCAACATCCAGTGACGATGGCGCTGTGAGCTCTGGAAAATTTGCCCCAGGACTGGATTTAGTGGCCTATGTCCGTTTTGTTATCATCCTTGCAGAAAACTTATTGGCTTGTTTTGGGAAAGATGGACAGGTAAGATTCAGGAACCAAGAAATTCAAGTTGATGTAGATAACCAGGTTGATCCTATTGGAATGGGATTGCTTGAATCTGAGACAACTTGCGAGTCCTTAAAGATGTCATACACAGACCTTCTTAAACCTGTTTGTCAGCAGAGCCATCTTTTGGGACTCCTAAACTTGGAGAAAGATATTTCTGGTCGTATGACTGATACACATCAAAGTTCAGAAGCTCCTATGAGTTTTGAATTGCTTGATGTTGCTTATTACTATTCATGCATGATTAGAATATTTTCTGCACTAAATCCTGTGCTCGGGTCATTGCCAGTTCTCAACATGTTATCTTTTACTCCTGGATTTCTTTCAAAATTGTGGGAAGTATTGGAAAGATCTCTTTTTCCTGGAAGGAGTCATGATGCCAAGGACAATTCTTTTGGTAATGATATTTCCAAAAGCAAGGATGATGTCTCTCAGAGAAAGCAAAAATGGTGTGCTAAAGACAGAGGCAATAAATGGGTCAATGTATTGCACAAATTCTCTGGAAACTCACCAACAGAATCAAGTAAAATGAATTCTACTGGAAAATCCAGCTTTGACAGAATTCGAGATCAGTCTTCTTCTGTGTGGGATGTAGAGGCTCTCAGACGTGGTCCTGTAGGCTTATCGAAAGATATGCATTGTCTCCTTCATCTATTTTGTGCCATATATTCACACCTGCTTTTAGTTCTTGATGACATAGAGTTTTATGAGAAACAGGTTTGATTAAGTTTTTTTTCTTCATCTTTCACTGTACTTACACTGCAACTCTTTTTGGAATTTTGTTAAGCTGTTGTTAACAATTGAAAATGAACTAGGTTCCATTCACATTGGAGCAGCAGCGCAAAATTTCATCAATGCTTAATACACTTGTCTATAATGCTGTATCTGGCGGTGTTAGCCCACATAATAGAACTCTGATGGATTCTGCAATTCAATGCCTACATTTGCTATATGAAAGGGATTGCAGGCACCAGTTTTGTCCTCCAGCTTTATGGCTTTCACCTGGTGAGAGAAATCGCCTGCCAATTGCTGTAGCTGCTAGGACTCATGAAGTTCTATCTGCAACTGTTATACCAGATGATGCTTCAGCCCCTTCAAGTATGGCTGCTTCTGTCATTACTCTTACTCCACATGTCTTTCCATTTGAAGAAAGGTGAACACAGCACTAGAATCCTTTCCTAAGCTTGAATGTCTGTATTGAGTGTCTTTTTTGCCATAATATAACCTGAAACTTCATCTCTGCCCCCTATAGAGTTGAAATGTTCAGAGAATTTATTAACATGGATAAAGAATCCCGTAGAATGGCTGGTGAGGTTGTTGGACCCGGTCCAGGATCAGTTGAGATCATCATCAGACGTGGACATATCGTGGAGGATGGTTTTCAACAGTTAAATGCTCTTGGGTCAAGGTTGAAATCTAGCATCCATGTATCATTTATTAGTGAATCTGGTCTCCCAGAGGCCGGCCTAGACTATGGCGGATTATCCAAGGAGTTCTTGACTGATATAGCAAAAGCAGTTTTCTCACCAGAGTGAGTCTGCAATTATGCTTCTGTTATCTTTTTTTCCTTCTCTTCTTGGTTGTTGCTTGTAACATGATTCTTCATATTGTTAAGGTACGGGCTGTTCTCTCAGAGCTCAAGCTCAGATAGACTTCTCATTCCTAATACAGCAGCAAGATTTTTAGAGAATGGCATACAAATGATCGAGTTTCTGGGAAGAGTAGTTGGCAAAGCACTTTATGAAGGAATATTACTTGATTACTCCTTCTCACATGTATTTGTACAAAAGTTGTTAGGTCGCTATAGCTTTCTTGACGAACTGTCAACACTTGATCCTGAGCTTTACAGAAATCTTATGTATGTGAAGGTAAATCCCTTTTATGAATAATAGAAAATTATCAAGGCACATTGTTATACTCGAGTTATAATTTCTTCCTGCTCTTCATTACTTCCCTGAATACTATCAGGCCTCGTAGGAAATTGATCATGTATATATAATTGCTGGTCATTGTCCCATTTGAACTATGTCTCATCCTACTCAAAGTATATCTCTGACAAGCAATTGTGTACACTGGAAGACTATGCTATTAACCTTGACCAGCTAATATTATGTGGTATTGTTGAAACATCTTTTCAAGTTTCCTTGTTTATAGACCCTTGTGCGGAGACCTTACGTAAAAACAAAACCTGAATCTTGCTTGGCATCCAAAATTTAGTTCCACGGATCCTGATCTTAATAGGAAAGTAAGGTTGTGCGAGATAACTAATCTAAAGCTGCTGTTAGATTCTTGGTGACTGTTTGTTCTATTAGGCACATGACATCAAGGTCTATGGTTCCTTTCCTTCAACCTAAATTTTCTGCTGTCTTGAACAAAAATATATCATAGCTTAGAAGTCGATTTGTAAATGTATGAGAAGGGCAAATTGAATAATTGACTATGAAATCAATATAGCTGTTGAGAGGCTTGAAATGATATGCCAAACTCATACATAATATTGTTAGTTGAGACTCCAATTTGTCCCAGAATTATTTGTAAAATCATCTGAAATTTTTTTTTCTGACCAGAAAATTTTGATCTTTTGCCCACTTTTGCATTACATGTACATATAGTAACAAATTTCAAAGACTTGGGTTTCATACTAATTCTATGTTGCTGTGACTTCTGATGGTATTCAACATAGCTCTGGTCTTATGAGCTATTTAATTGTTTGTTCATGGATAATTGGACATTACTGTGATTAAGTTGTTCTGCTATTGGGATCATTATGCATGCAGCATTATGATGGTGATGTCAAGGAACTCTCACTGGATTTCACAGCTACGGAAGAATCACTCGGTAAAAGGCATCTTGTTGAGCTAAAACCCGGCGGCAAGGATATCTGTGTGACATCTGAGAATAAGTTGCAATATATTCATGCAGTTGCAGACTACAAACTTAATCGGCAGGTCTGCTGTGACTTTGCACTAAAATCTTAGGAACCCAGTTTTCTCGAAATTTACATTGTTTACGATAACTGCAGATACTTCCTTTCTCGAATGCATTTTGTAGAGGGTTGACTGACCTTGTTTCCCCATCTTGGTTGAGGTTGTTCAATGCAAGTGAATTCAATCAGGTAACCTCACTCTTATCCATATTGGGTTTGTCATTTTGTTCATGAAGTTGAAGCTAGCAAACAAAACATCCTTGAGTTGATATAGTTGTGCTACGATAGATGACGAATTGGTTTAGGCTTGATCAAGGCCAGGAAAGATTAGAGGTGGTCTTGCTGATAAGTGACGGCTGATCTGCATATTTGTATTTCTCTGTAGTTTTATCAGACTGCTGAAGAACCTGAATTTTCTTGTAATCTATATTTCGCCTAGTTTTTTTGTTTATTTGTTGTGTTGGAGATCTTTTGTTACTCATTGTCTTCTTGTGATTAAAATTGCTCGTCTAAAATGAGTAGCTTTAACTATAAGATATAATTTCTCTTTCTGTCCAACATTCCTCCTAATGTTTTTCTTTAATTTCATATGTTACACTTTTATTTTCACTAAGTTGTTCTTTTGGAGTTTATATATTCAAGGCTGAAAATTAGATAGCATATGCAGTTGCTTTCTGGTGGGAACCATGACATTGATATTGGTGATTTGAGGAAAAATACAAGATATACTGGTGGTTATACAGAAGGGAGTCGGACAGTGAAACTCTTCTGGGAGGTATTTTTTCTAAAACACATTTGGCTACCTGTTTAGTTCTGTGTGGTTACAGTTCTACTTTGAGAATGCATTCATGGAGTGCAGAGCTTTTCTAAAATTATCTCAGACAGAATCATATGCCAGTTTGTTTTAGTTGTTAGGTTCTTTACAATCAGCTGGCTACCTTCCTCTGGTATTCTAACTGAAAACTAAGAAAAATGGAGAGAAAATACTTTTTCTTCTTCTTATTAGGACTACACAATATACATATATATATACACAAGTGTAACCTAATTTAGATCCTAAAATCATGCTAATCTAAATCAATCTACTACCTAATTAATACATAATACTATAATCATATGATACCTAATTAATACATGATACTATAATCATATGATACCTAATTAATACATGATACTATAATCATATCTTTCCTAATATTAGATTACATATCTTCAACACTCCCCCTCAAGCTGGAGCATAGATGTTGCTCATGCCCAGCTTGTTACAAAGGTAATCAATTCTCGGATCATTTAGAGGCTTAGTGAAAATATCAGCTAACTGTTCTCCAGTTCTCACATGACTGGTGCAAAAATAGTTTTGCATCTTCCCTTAGCCACACCGTCTTTTCTTCAAAACCCAACTGAACTCCAACGAGAATACAAAACCTTAGGAAATAATTCCCAGGCTCAAAAGGCACCTAAACTTCTCCATAAAAGTCCCAACAGATCTCAACGAACCACAAAAGTCCCAACGAACCACAACGAGCCACCAACGAATCAGAATGCAAAAGGCTCAACAGGTCCCAACGGGCCAAATCTCACAAAAGGTTCAATAGATCCCAACGGGTTAAAAGCCACGAACATAGTAATCATGCTCCACCTTCTTCTCAAAACCCTTAACGAGTTCCAACGGGTCAAATAACTCTCTTGAGCTTCAAGCTCTGAAGAATAGAACACAGATGTGTCCTATACAGAACCAGATGAACCGAATGATGACTAATGAATTTTCTGGCAGCGGACAGAGACCCTAACCTTGATGGTAGGGCTCTGATACCATGTAAACTAAGAAAAATGGAGAGAAAATACTTTTTCTTCTTCTTATTAGGACTACACAATATACATATATATATACACAAGTGTAACCTAATTTAGATCCTAAAATCATGCTAATCTAAATCAATCTACTACCTAATTAATACATAATACTATAATCATATGATACCTAATTAATACATGATACTATAATCATATGATACCTAATTAATACATGATACTATAATCATATCTTTCCTAATATTAGATCACATATCTTCAACACTAACCATACGGACTATGTATGAAGAGTAGCCAATTCATATTGGTTTTCTAACATTTTTTTGGTTGTTTGTTCTTCTTTCACCTTTTTCTTTTGGATGTGTGTGAGTTGCAAAGCCCTAATATCAACTGTTTAGGAGCTTGGTCCAGGCACCTTACTTTCTATTAAATTTGCCGTCTGAATTGTTTCTTTACGTAGAATATTGTATGTTATATAGGGAGGAAAGGACAAGGCAATTCTCAAGATTATTATATTACTTTTCTTTTATTGTAGAAAAATTATTGTGCTACCTGATACCACGCAAACTTGGCCCTTTCCATTTTCTTTTTCTTTTTAATTGTAATTCTTTTTCCTGTAATCTGTCTGAGGATTGCACTTAACTCGCTTTTTAGTTGAGCCCTGATTGTCATCTAGGACAACCTGGTTTCTAAATCATTTGGTAAGTTGCTTGTTGATAAGTTCTTCTTGCTTATTGTCTTACAGGTAGTTGCTGGGTTTGAAGCGATAGAACGTTGCATGCTTCTTAAATTTGTGACAAGTTGTTCTCGAGGTCCTTTACTAGGGTTCAAACACTTGCAACCAGCTTTTACTATTCACAAGGTACTCTCTTTTTTCTTCTATTGCCTTGTAAAGTGCCAAATTTCATGATTTTGTAAATTCCCTCAACTTATCTTGGTTCATTTGTACACAATAAGGTTACACATGCGCTTGGATGCCAAGATAAATTACACTTTCAAGGGTTGGATGCAATCGATCTAGGTCCAAGTTTAATGGAGATAAAACACTAGCTTAGGTGCCATAGTTATAGAAGGAACTTTGGCTGTGGATGAAGTATTAGCTTTATATTGAAAATGCATGACAGTAACTGAATCTAGTTGATGTCATAATTTGCATTGACTGATTAACTTTTAATAAGCAGGTTGTATGTGATGTGCCTTTCTTGGCAACATTAGGAGGACAGGATGTTGATCGGCTTCCATCTGCTTCTACATGCTATAATACTCTTAAGGTACTGTCTCTTGTGGCATCGCTTTTCCAGCGATAATGACCCTACTTCACAGCCCTTTAATTTTCTACTGGTGGAAGCATATCAGTCCTAATTCTCATTTAAATCACACCCAACTTATGATGTGCTCTTTTCCTTTCTTTGTCTTGGGTTCCTGTTAAATGGGTACAGCTTCCCACCTACAAACGTCTAGGCACTTTGAGAGAGAAACTTCTGTATGCCATCAATTCTAATGCTGGATTTGAGCTTTCTTAGAGACTTCTGATTCACTAGCAAGGTAACTCTTGCTTTTCTCATACGGAGATTTTGTTTTTCCCTCGCCATATCCATATGATCATCAAATTATGTGTCTCAACAAGTATTCCCTGGTGCTAGTCAATAGGAAAATTTTCCAATTTTCAAATCTTAGGTGTCTGAATATCATTGTTGTATCAAAGTGATAGTTTCTTTATAATATGGTCGTCTGCATTTTCTTTTTCTTCTTTATGTATATTTTTCCTTCTCAGGAGAATTGGCAAAGAAGGTGAGGAGGGTATAAAGGTTGCTGGAAATTTTTGTTTCCCAATGCTATCGTGGCTAGAATTCAGTCATGAAGCAATTCTTTTCCATTATTTGGAGCATCTGAGATCAATCAGAATAAACATGTTCTTTATTGGATATAGCTTAATTTGGTCCTCTTTTCAAAGCCATGGAGGTTTCTACCTATACTATCAAAGTCATTGGAAACACCTTTGTGACTCTTAACATCCATAAAGTAGTTTTAACTAGTGGACTTGAGTGGGATAGTGAGTGATGTTGCAACTGCAGTAGGCACTAAGAGATGAGATCAAATCCCTGCTCTAGTAGACTCTCTGCCAACTTTTCATTAGCAGCATCCGAGGGATGGAAACCATCCCAGAACACATATTCTGTAGCATTTGAGCATGTCCCTACTGACCTGGAATTGCACAAGAACGATGTCTCAATTGTACCAGTCCCACAGCAAGCCTTTCTTGATTCGAAAAATCCTGGCAAAGGACAATGTTTCTCCAATTAGTTCAATCACAGGTTCCTTTCCAAAGACAGACCTTCCCTCTCTCTGTTGAGAAAGGAAAATTACAAGAAAATGATTGTTCACTACCTACATTACGCATCTGCACGTGTGAACTGCCTACCTAGCCTGTGGTATTAACTGATTTTCCTTCAAAGATTGTGTACTGATGCAGAGGTTCTGAGATGTGTCAGAGATTGTTTAACATGATTCTTATGCTATATGCTTAATTTTGAATGCAGAATGCATTTTTATTGTGCCAGAGCCGAGAAGTTGCAAATTACCATTGTCCGTAGGCTTCGTGATTAGGTCTAGCAGAGGATTGTAAATGTCAAAGACTACAAGTTTGAGGCCAGGATGCTTGCTCTTCAAATTCTGTGAGGTGCTGTTCAGTTTGTTATTGAAGGAGATTGCGTCCTGGTTCAGTCTTGCAACACACAGGTTGCTTCCTGAACCAAATAGTGTAATAGCTGCTGGCAGGCATCCGGTTGGTGGTAGTGTTGTGACTCCAATCCTCCTTACTCCCAGACCATACAGATTCTGTCACATAGTAATTTCAAACACTGCACTTGTTTGGAATTCTTAGCTGCAGTTCCTTGTTGCTTATGTGGTGAAGTTGCAATCTGAGTATTTGTGTCATTACAGTAAAAGTACTGCTTGGTTAAGTTACATGAATCTGTTTCCTCAATCTTTTTTGTTACTTTTCTGTGTTTAGGATTATCAACTCTTAGTGACACAAGAATTTTGTTCATAAATTTCATTATAAAATTTTATGTACACACATATTAACAAGGGCGAAGTCTGTAGTACATCTATTTAGATCTTGCTGTGCCCGTGAGAGTCTTCATTCTATTGTCTGACCTTATTCGGATACAATTACTAGAAATCTTAAAATGAAGTGCACTTCCATGTTAACTGGCAGACAAGTTTTATGCTTCTGATGATGTATTGCAGCTATGTTTATAATACAGATGGCATAAGAAAGGTGAAAGTTGCTGACCTGAATGAAGGTAGAGTAAGATCTCATGAGAATGTCTGAGAATTGATCGGGCGTGTAGGCTCTGTTGAGCATTGGGTTAATGTAGTAGTACTGGATGAAATCACTGCTCCCCGCACTCAAGAGATGGACTCCTCCTGAAATTATGGTATTTGCTTTGGCCTTTCCAACCGCATTCACAACTTTGGTCCGCCACTCCTTGTAATACTGTAGCTGCTGTGTCAGGGAAATTGCGCGCTGCAAAACCAGATAACACAAAAAGAAATTTACTTCGTTAGTGAAAACTGGATGAGCTTGTTTGACTGATTCTAGGACCTGAGGAAGAAAGAAAGAAAGAGAGAGACTACTATGAGATGTACATACATATAGCTGTGCTGTCCCGTCATAATAACCAGAAGCAGCAGATGCAAAGTTCACACCGGTGAGGATGCTGCTTCCTTTGGCTTCTTGGCTAAGGTAAGCAGGTGGGTAGGACGTGAACCCAAGGTATTCAGCTATGCAAGAGGAAAAGATGCAGTAAATGTTAGAACGTATGGTATAACAAAAATGATTCCAGTGGTGCAAGCGCTTCAGCATGGTACTGATTCTTTTACCTGTGTAGTCCGTGGCCAGCTTTCCGTTACAAAACCTCCCTGTAGGCCTGTGGCCTAGGAAGTCTCTTCCATAGGGAGGGAAGTTAGCCTTTATCAGGGTTGGTAGATTGTTATTGTTTCCCACATCCACAACGGAATCCCCAAAGATGCATAATGCTGGAACAAGGGGATCTCCATAGGACACAGAAAAAAAGGTCAAAGAAACAAGAAGATTGACAACAAAAAGATATCTTAAAATCCCCATTTGTATTTCTAACTTTGCTCAAAATATCGGGTATACTTCCCAGTTGAGGAAGTGTTGTGGGAGTATTTATGGACAAGTCTTGTAGGAAAAGTTCAGCTAAATGACTGCTGGGAAGGGGCGGGTCTTATTAAGGTAATGATGCATGTCGTCCTTGTTAGGCCAGAAATGATGGTGTTGGGGCAAAGGAGGTTATTTTGTCCATTTTAGGAGTTTGTTTCGAGGGTGTGACAAGGCATTTGGTTAAAGGCGAAGGTACTTTTAAGCACAAATGAGGGTTATACGCGTGAGTGCTCTGAAAAGATGAAATCATACGTGATGCTCGCTTTGTTTTGCTTGTTATATTTCATGTATACTACTAATTCGGAAACGGAAAAAGATAGAGAGAGGCAACGAAGGGAAACGTTCTCGACGAGCTGAGGAGCTTCTTCCTTTCATACTGGGAATCATTCCTTGATGGAACCAAATAGCACCGGATGCTAGATATGATATCTGCTTCGACCCTCACACCCGGATGATCGTCTAGGATAATATTTTCATACGCTAATGCCCCAGATAGTAAATGCATTCTGCCCTCTGCAGCTTGTAGTAAAAGCACATGACCACATTTCTAGGCAATATCGACGCGGAAAGATCGAGTAGCCATTGGCCGCGGAAAATGAATCATCTCTCTCGTTTAGATTGCTATATTCTCGAGTTTTTTTTTTTTTTTTTTTTTTTGGCCTCTGTGAATTGAAAAATGAACTTGCTGCATCGTATCTTTGCATTCACCTCGAAGTGTATTGCTGTGATAACAAATAAAATTACTTAGAAAAATTGAAATACGACATGTACAATAAATATAAACTAAATAATTTTAGAGATTTTCATATTTATACTATCGCTTAAACATGTAGTGATTTTCATTCTCATTCGCTCGAGCAAGCTCAATGACTCGAGCGTCAAGGGAAGGAATATACATCTTAACCGTCATAACCTTCGAGAAACAGTTGGCGGCTAGCGCCATTGATTTCCTCTGTCAACTCATTTGATACTCTCACACACTCACACATATATATCCACCTTCATACAGAATGCAGCAATTGCATTGCAAGCGATGATACTACGTAGTTCAGAGCAAATCCTAGCCTGGTCATTAGCATTAGAGAAGCGATAGATGAAACGGGTACAATCTCAAATCAAGTCAGGCTTGTACTTGTTCTCCCACAAGTGCCCAAGAGTCATTCCAACAATCCATCTCCAATACAACAACAATCGCACCTAATACAAAGAGCAACAACAACTTAGTACATCAAAAGCTTGAAAGCCCTGTTATTTTCCTCCACCGCATACTCATACCCAAGATTGTGTGCACGATCTCGGAATTCGTCCATCTCACTTTCTGCAACTTGAATGCCAACTAATACATTTGCTCCAGTTTCTCCCTTTAACAGACCAAACGAAAAAAAAAGATGTAACCTGAACTGAACTGAACTAATATCATTTTTAAAGTAACAAATTTCGGGGATTCTAACCTGTGCTCGGTAATGAAACAAGCTTATGTTCCAGCGAGGACTAAAAGCATCCAAAAACTTCAACAAAGCACCTGGTCTCTCAGGGAAAACAAAACGACAAAGAACCTCATCTCGAAGATGTGACCGACCACCCGACTGAAATTTTGAAAAATAAAATTAATGTACAAAGGTGAAGAAGTAGTATTGCTTATTCATCTGCAAGCAGTTTCACAAGCACCAAGGGATGTGAACTTTATATGGATCAGTCAAGACTATGCAACTACAAAAAGAAAACTTACCAAATATCGCAGATGATCTTTGACGAGGTCGTTGTCTGTGAGATCTACTGTCTCAAGTTGAGATGCTTGCAGTTTAGCTACCATTGCCTCTAGTTCAGCTTTCATGTGAAGTCCAACACTGCAAGCAAAAGAAAAAGGTAATCACTTTGATGGGTTGTTCTTTTACAGTATTACTAGTAAAGGCATGATTTTCAGTAATTACTAACCCTTGCAAGAGTACCATATAAATATCTTGCAAGTACATTACAATTTGCAGGATATTGGAAACGAAAGGAGATGGAAGAGCTTGCCTGTATAACACTAGAGCTTTTTCTTTCTCTGAATTATATCTGTACTTAAATTCTGTAATATTCATTTGTCCCACCTGCAAAACACCACCATCATAAAGTTACAAATGAACTCACAAATTTGCCATCATAAAGTTACATAAGCCTGTGAATTGTTTTATGACCCACACGTTCACAAAATCTCTTGAAGCTCCCTGGCTCCTCTGGCATGAATGTTGCAAGCACAGCTTCCTTCTGTCTACCAACATTTGCAAGTTCAGTAACTAATCTCAATCTATCAAAATTCATGTTGGCTCCGCTAGTTATTGCTACTACATTTTTATTCTCCAGGCAATAGTATCTACAGTATGCTTCTGCTCCAGCAAGTGCAAGAGCACCTGCAGGTTCTAGAATGCTCCTTTTCTCCTCAAACATGTCCTGTAACAAGTAGACAAGTTACATACTCCAGATATTCCAAACTTTCATTAAAGGCTCTCTTTTGAAAACTAGAACTTATTTGAGTTTCTTCAGAAAATCTCTCATGTTAGATATCTCCACTCCAAGGATATACCTGTCAAAAGGATGCATAAAATGCCCTTGTGAAACATCAATTATTTATTGGCAATAAGAGGCTGACCTTTATAGATGCACAAATAGCATCACGGCTAACAAGAACTACACCATCTATTAGCTTGCGACACAATCGAAATGTCTCTTCACCAACAACTTTAACAGCCACACCATCTGCAAAACCTCCAACTTGGTCCAGCACCACTCTTCGTCCATGATGTAAAGATAGTGCCATAGCATTTGCATCAAATGGCTCCACTCCAATAATCTTTACCTCGGGAGAGACTGTTTTCAAGTAAGCAGCAATACCAGCTATCAGCCCACCACCCCCAACAGGGACAAATATAGCATGTATTGGGCCTTGCATTGCTTGCATTTGGCGCACAATCTCCATCCCAATTGTTCCTTGTCCACTGATGACATCTGGGTGGTCAAATGGAGGGATGAATGCTCGACCTTCTTCTTTGGCTCGGCTTTTAGCATAAGATTGTGCTTCATCATACGAGTCTCCCACAAGGACAACTTTGGCACCCAACCGCTCTACTGACCTCCACTAGAGATACATGAACATTTAGTCAATGCCATGGAACAAGAAGTTTATACAGGACCAAAACAAAGTCATTCTGTTTAGGGGAAAATGGAAATCCATAAATCAGAACCTTGATTTCAGGTGTAGTGACAGGCATCACAATCACAGCATCACAATCCAGTTTTTGGGCGGATAAAGCCACCCCCTGTGCATGATTCCCTGCAGAAGAGCAGATAACACCTCTATCGAGCTGGTCTTTACGAAGTTTAGCCATCATATTATAAGCTCCTCGAAGCTTGAATGAGAAAACCTGCCAAACAAGCACCAGATCACATAAGAATAATGAAGTTGTACCGCTAGTAAATAAAGAGTGAACAACCAAGAATATGCACTTGTGAATGATGGAACGTACCATTATATAATATAAGAATTTTTTTCTTTGTTGATCAATAGCTTAATCCTTGAATAAAAAACCTTTTATAACATATAGTACATAGACATTTCAACCTATTGTTTTCAATTACGAAAAAAAATTAGGCCCTGCTTTATGATTCATGAATCATGAAAAGAGTTCTATTTTTCTAACTAAAATAAAAAAAATAGAGGAAAAAAGAATCCAAAAAAGATTTCTTTTCCTTTGCAATTATTCTTTTTTATTCCATTCCTATTCTACCTTTTCATAAAAGGGAACTTTAACCAATATCAAACTAAAAGATTATTTCGTTCCCGATAGTTATTTAATTAGTCTATGAAAAGGTAGCAACCTTTTAAATTTTCAAATAGAAGTCAGCCATAAAACAGAAAATAAGCTGATTGCACGCAACCGACCAGATAAAGCCAGTAAAGTGCCACATAACATTTCCAAAATTCTGTATTGACTTTAAAACAAAGGGACAAGTTAAAAGTGTGAAGAACACAACCACCCTTGAAATTCCATCAAGAAACAACAAAAAATTGATAACAAATTATCCGACTAAAATCTCCATAACTTCCCACAATCGGTGAAACTTCAATGTTTAATTATCACATTTATTATATAAGCAGTGTTGCTATCTTGTATGAACAAGAGACTCACTGGTTGAAGATCTTCACGCTTCAGCCAGACATTATTGCCCAACCTTTGTGATAGCTTAGTAGCCAGCTGCAAGTCTGACTCTACGGCCACGTCATACACGCTGGACGTCAAGATTTTCGTCAAATACTCGATTCCACCACCTCCACCCAATGCACCATCACTCTCCACCGCCCCGTGATTCGGCACCAAAAAACCTGGCTCGCACCGCAAAGAGCCGGGAGACACTCTCGACAATGTCTCCGGTTGAGCTGGAGCAGCCAATTCGGGAGATAATGTCGGCGCCTGGAGCCGATTTTCAACGGCCATGGCATAAAATTTCGTCCGCCTATTCTTTAGAAAAGGAGGGCCTGGTCTAACCGATTCCTTAGCGGTTGTGCGGGTGAATTCGGACGGGTGAGGAATGGTTTTGACAGGGATAAATCGCAGGGCTTCCATTCTTAATCTGTTATGAATGACTGACTAGCGGTAGTAAAATTTTCCGACGGTGGCGAATGGTTGGCGCTGTGGGTTCCGGGGTAATGATGGCGGGACTGATGGCGGGGAGGAAGAATATTTAAGGAAGGGAGGCAGGGTTTCAATTTGCGAAGGATTTTGGTTTGTGTTTCATTGTAGGTGACGTGTGGGTTATGGATGGAAAGCCAGCTGTAATCTGTGGCCAATTGGAAAGAAGGATTCGTAATAGCGTTTGTACTCAGCGGTGAGATTACTGGTGTGATTCAACAGAAGCCGCCACCCCCGACCATAGTACGGTACATTTTTGTTTTGCGATAAACACGTTTCTTTCGTTTACTATTTCACAAAAACAAGGCGGGCACTTGTTTCTTTGCGCAGCATATGGAGGTTTTTTTTTTTAAAGGTTTTTTTTTTTTACGATAGCAATATTAATTTTATAATCTAATTTATCATAATTTAATTTAAAGACAATGTATAAGGAATTAATAGATATAAAAAATTATTAAATCAAAAAAAAAATCTGACATTTTCTTTAAAATTTTGTGACGGCAGGTAAAATTTAAACTCCTGACTAGGCCCTTTTTAGTGCATATGGAGTTCTTTTAACGGATTTGGCCGATGGATTTCAGGGGGCCCCAAAAGCCAATCTTTCGTGGTTCGTGCCTGCCAAACTGGCCCAAACACACGAAACCAACGTGCCTTCGGAAATGCGGAACCACGGGGAAACCCTTTTTTTTTTTTTAATCCTTTTCCATGTAAGTGTAAGTGGGAGAGCTAGATGTCTTATTCAGGCTCCCTCACTCAAGTCACTCAATTTATCTCATCCTTAATTATGGGAGAATTTTGTCACATGAGCATTCCATAATTAGGGACAAGAACTCGATACGGTGTAATTGTATTTTATACAATTGTTGGATATGTCAAATATTTTATATATAAACACATCATAATATTATATTGAATGTATGTCAAATATTTTATTAACATACGATAATTTTTATACCAAATATAATAATATAATGTAATTATAACTCAAACAATATAAAAAGTATAATAGTCGAACCTAGCCCTTCCCAATCACACTGGCCCTCTCCCCATAATTAAAAGGGTTTTTATTAGTTTACCTCCTTAAATTATAGTTCAACTATCAGTTTAGTTTCTAGCGTTAACTTTTAATTACTTAAATCCTTGGACTAACAGTCAAACGAGACGGCATTTTATAATTCACGTAAAAAGACATGTTTAGATCCAAATTAATTAAAAATGGACAAATATGTCCATAAAACCCTAAAAAAAAATTTCATTCTCAAAAATACCCTTTATGAATTGGCGGGACGACAAAACAAAAAAATGAAAGCCACTTTTCTAATTTCTTCTTCATCATTATCAACCCAAACTCTCTCTATTCTCCCTCGTATAAACCCCAGAAAGAAACGACGGCACCTTTGCTTTGATCTTGGATAGCTGTCTTCTCACCGATGATGCGACACAACATGAACCAACCTGGAAAATCTTTAGGCGTTATTGGGCAAGGTGGTCTGGGGCACTTGGCAGTGAAATTTGGAAAGGCTTTTGGATTGAATGTCACAGTGTGGAGCACAAGTATATCCAAGAAAGAAGCAGCAGTAATTCTTCTTGGAGCGGACAATTAGGTTGTCTCATCTGATGAACTGCAGATGAGGGTGAGCAACCATCAGCCTGTGATGTACAGGCTTTTGGGTTCATTTTGCTTCATCTAAAGCAATAAAGATGCTGATTCTTTACCACCATCACCCCATATCATTGCACTTCATTATTGATACAGCTTCTGGAGATATTCCATTTGATCCGTACCGCTCAGCAGCAGTAGTAGTAGGCTTCACAAGAGCAGCCTTGACAAGGTATTGCACAAAATAAAAAATTTTGTGAACAATTTAAGAAAATAAAAGGAGAGAAAAGCCTTCTAATCCTTGTTTTATACTTAAAAGCACGAGGGAAGGGTATTTTTGTCATAAAAATTTTCACCAAACTTTAGTTAGTTAGCAGGGCAATTTTTAAATGGGTTAATGGTCAATTATCTACTTTGACTTAACATATGGACTTAAGTGACTAAAAGTTAACGCTAAGGATTAAACTGATAGTTAGGATATAGTTTAAGGGGATAAATTGATGAAAACCCTAATTAAAACATGAGCATCCCATAATTAAAGCCTGTATTGAGTCGGTAATAATATTATTGTAGATGTTATTTACACTTTTATTTTTATTAATCACACTTTTACTATTATTTTAATCATATAATTTTTATTTACTAGATTAAATGATAAAATAAATGATGAAAGTGTAAATAACAAAAAAATTAAGTGTAAATAACATTTTTCTATTATCTAATTCTTATTTTTTTTAACTAATGCCAAGGAAAGTAGTACTTCATAGTAACCAATTAACACTCATTAGTTGAGGAAAATATGTCCTAATTTTTACCGTCAGCGTCATTAAGGACACATATGAAGAGACGTGCTCAAGTGTTGTCGTGGGTGTTGCAACTTGCAACACAACAAAATGAATTGTTAAGGCGGGCCTCTTATGTACTTTTCGTTCGACTAACCATCAGCGTCATGTCAGGACTGGATCGCGACTTCAAGTCCTTTTCACCTCAGAAACCAGAAGGACAGAAGTCGGTGGACGGATGGATGCGGATCCCCACTCCCAAGTTGGGGTAGGCCAAACTACACGTGTCCAGCGCCAAGCGGAGGACCGAGGCTGCAAGGCACAACCTCAGAACACGCTTAGAGATGCAAAGCTAAAATTGTTTTAATTGATCCTTGAATTATTGGTAATTTATAAGTTTAAGGTCTCGATTTTAGCCCAAATTCCTCGTATGCTTTTATTTTTTCGGCTCCGTTCCTTCCTCCCCCACAAAAAAAAAAAAAAAAGGACTGTAATTGAATATTGCGGGATCAAATTACAACTACCCCCCAATACTTCATAAATTTAGAACGAACCCACATGCTTAAAATATATGTGAAGCTTCTTTTTTTCTTTCTTTTTTCCAGCTCATTTGAAATATGAATATTTGCAAAAGTCGGAGAATATACATTTGAATTTTCAATTAAAAATAAGCTCCAAATGGTTATATACAGGCCTTTCGTGATTTCCATATGAAATAATTTGAAGGTTAGGGAATTAGATTCCAGAGAGAAAAAAAGGGACAAATTATCCAATTGGCCCTTGAACTCTTTGTCTAGGTAAAAATAAGCCCCTCATCTATTTTTTGCTGACTTTAAACCCTCGAACTTGTAAAATTGAACACCCGTGATCCTTTTAGCCAGTTTCTCGTTTTGCAACCGGAAGGCTAATTCACACGAATGCCAGTGTGCTTCTTCAAGGGACATTTTTGTCTGCATCTTGTAAGCAAAAAGGAAACAACTCCTCCACCTCCTCCCCACATTGGTTCAACCAGCCCAGTCCCTTGCTCGTCCTCTCATCTCCAAATTCTCCGTCGAGGCCGTCGGTCTCGGCTCCGACAGCCGCATTTTTATAGGTATCGATCTCGAGTTCCCTGGTCTCCCCTTAAATCAATCCGTCCACGCAGAGCAGTTCCTCTGCAACAACCTCGCCGTCCATGGCTGTCCTCGCAGTCTCCGCCGCCCTTTGTGGCCACTGCCGCCAGTTCTTCCAAGAACTCCAGGATTCTTCCTCTCCAAATCCTCATCACCTCCGACCACCCAAATCAAAACTTTTCAAAATCTCCCCTCCCCTTTAAGCCATTGCCGGAATTCTTAACCAACCAATTTGGCCCCTGTGATCTGTTGGATAAAGAATCTCCCCTCCTCCTCAAACCCCATAGCAATGGGCTATCTTTTGATACTTCCCGAAAACACGCAAAAAGAGATTCAAGTTCCGGACGACTCCTAGAATCCGGCGATATGGAACGCTTTGCCATGTACCGAAATTGGCAATTTGGGTCAGATAACCCGTGTAAGTGTCCTCACTAAAGACACGTCCCTCCGGGTAGAAAATAAAGCTCCGAATCTGATGTCTTTTTTCAAGGACAACTTGCGGGGAATACCCGTCTGCCACAAGTGCGGCCTCTATGTGCCTTTCGATTGCCAGTTGACTCCAAATGAAGGAGTCGAGTTTTCGCTCGTTATAAGACATCCCCCGCCAATTCGTCCCCAATCGATCAGCGAGCTCTGCTCGCCGGGTGTTCTCATCGAGCAGCGGAAGCTCCAGTTCATTCCAGATCTGGTCTTGTGTTATTTCTTGATTTGCCCCAGAGCCAGAGGAACCTTCACCGCCAACCCCTACCCCTCCACCAGAGAATGACATTGTCCCGGTCCTGACAATATCACGTAGATGCGTATTGGTCAGTACAATGACCCGATTCTCCACTTCCATTGCTGGTAAGTGGTTGAATCCTTCCACATTGAGGGACGTACTTTCTAGAACTTGCGGTAGCGTTTCTTGCGCCGCGTTTAAAAAAGGCTCTACGACTGCAATGGCATCTCCACTAGAAGGTTTGGATGAGAATAGTGTTTTAGCGGCTAATTTTGATAGGACTGGTGTCCAGAGTGGGGGAGAATTGGGCAGTCGAAGGAATAGCTATGACTCTATTAGTGGGGAGATTCCTGAGAGCGGTGGTATCACTCTCTTGCAGAGAATGAGGAGAGAGAAAGCGGCAGCAACGAGGGTTTTGCAGAAATGGAGGGAAGAAGGAGAAGTTGTTCTCTTTTTGTTTAGAAGATGCGGACAAAAATACCCTTTGAAAAAGCACGCTGGCATTCGTGTGAATTGGTCTTCCGGTTGCAAAACCGGAGAAACTGGCTAAAAGGGTCACGGGTGTCCAATTTTACAAGTTCGAGGGTTTAAAGTCAGCAAAAAATAGATGAGGAACTTATTTTTATCTAGACAAAGAGTTTAAGGGCCAATTGGATAATTTGCCCAAAAAAAAATGAAGCGCTAACGAATTGCTGCGTGCATGGCTTAATGGTTTTATTGAGTGGTCAAAGAGCAACAGACTAGTATTTCATTCCGTGTTTCAAAGAAAGCTTTAAAGCAAACCCAAAAGCAAAGAATCTCTAAACATATTTGATCATCATCCTGCATTTACAACTGAGGAAAGCCGAGTTTCTCTATTTGATACTCAACAAGTCCAAAACAAAATCATAAACTACCATTTCCTGCACAATATGGACAGCACAAGCACGAAGGCAGATGTCATCAAGCCAGTTCTCCTCAGAGCTGGAATTCCTCTTGCCATTACCGTGGCTGGTTTCATTGTTGCTCGCATCACCACTAGAAAACGTTCGAGTCGTCTAAATACTTCGTCAGCAGAAAATGAAGCTAGTTCTCGTGGGGAGCAGACGGCTGAAGGCTGTTTCCCTGATGTTCAATCTATCAATTCATCCTCTTTATCCAGCTTGGACGCCTATCATTCTATTACAGATACCTCTAACCGGAACTCTGAAGAAGAACTGCAACATCAACATATATTTGAATTAGAAGAAGAAGTTTTGGTCTTAAGAAATCAAATAAAAGATGTTCATGTGAGAGAATTTGAGCTGGAGGTACAGTATCTTCGGTATCATGACATGAAAGAGCAAGAACTGCTGCTTATGGAGCTTCAGAACAAATTATTGTTGGAGATAACAAGGGTTGAGCTCTTGGCTGAGGAAATCTCATCAGTGGAAGCAGATAGGAAGAGTTTCGAAAGTGTGGTAGTTGAATATCTGAAAATGTTGGAGCTGCTTGAAATTTCCAGATCAAGAAACAGATTGCTTCAGAGGAAGGTTAAGAAGCTGTTGAGGAGAACAAAAGAACATTCTCGAGTCATAAAGCAGCAGCATATGCAGATAGAAGCTAAAGAGGCAGAAATTTTTAGAAATCATCAAGAGCTAGAGGCAAAGGCTAATATCATCAGAAGAAGGGAGAATGAGATCAAGGAACTAAAATTGGCTTTTGGACAACTGCAAATGGAGAAAGATGAACTATCGAGACAGATGGAGCTGGCAAATACAGCAGCTTCATCAAAGGTTGACATTCTTCAACTTGCCACAACTTCATATTCCCGTATAAAGCATATCTATCTGTTGTTTTACAAAAATGCGATGGATATAAAAGTATTATGGATGGAATCATGTAGGCTTATAGATGGGGAAAAAAAAGTGTTAATGTTCTCTCTTTAGTATGTAATAAATGCATCCCCTGTTGTTCAAAGATTAATTGCTTGAGGTTCACAAGACAGTCTCTCCTTCGTAGATTGATGCAGACGAGGCAACAATGGTAGATTACGGACGAGTAGCAGCTAATCCGGAACAGCTTGAGAAGGAACACGCAGCAGCAATTAAAGAGTTGATATACCTAAGGTGGTGCAATGCATGTCTAAGGCATGAGCTACTGAGGAAGAACCTGGAACAAGAAGACTTACAGCAAAGGAAGGACCAGAGAGAGTTGAATTTTGGAGAAATTTCTAATTTTGGATGGGAAAATGAACATGATCATTCCAGTTGGGATCACGGAGATTCTTGCTTAAACTTGCCCGCGACTGGTCATGCCCATCCTCGTTCCACACAGCAAAAGTTCATTGACAAGTTCAGGAGGTGGGTGGAAGGGAGTGACAGGACAAAACAGAAAATCGAAGAGAAAAAGAAGCATAACGTTAGTCATTCTTTGTTACCTCATGGTCCAGGTTATCTGCATAATCCTGCAAAGAAGTCTTACTCAAGTTCCTGAATATGACTTCCCAAACTAACAATGCTGATCGCTCTCAAGAGGCAGAAAAGATATACATATATATATATAGAAGGCAAAAATAAAATTTTCATTTGGCTGTAAAATGAACAGCTTAGTTTCCCGATGATAAGTACAAGAAGTTGACAATTTTTGCAGTCTTTCAGGTTGAAGCTAATTGCTGTCCTTATTGTAAACGATAAATGACAATACATTTATCTCTACATTGAATGGAAACAAAAAAGTAGATAAAGAACCAAAGCCCCCCTCAAAAGAAGAAAGCTAGGGATTATATGCGTGCGTCTTTTGTTCAAACAGAAGATGTGCAAAATACGCCTACAAGACCTCAACAGCACCAATGTGGATTAATCCAATTACCTGCACCGTATGAGAAATGAACTACTGCAAATCTAAGGAACCTTGTTTATACATGTAGATCAACCTAGAAGGGAAAGTAGTTAAGATAAGACTGCTACAAAGAGAAAAGTAAAAAACAGCTGATGGGATCCGCAGAGGTTTGTGTTGGAAATGCCGATAATGACAAATGCGGAAATATTGTTAGTAGTAATAAACATTGCTCTGGCAAAGGTAACAAGATTTTGAAACAAGAAGGGAAAAATTTACCGAATCTTAGAGCTTCGCTCAATTCTGGATGTCAATTCTGACGCCTTAATAGCGAACCAGAGAAGGCGTGAAAGTGAAACGGTCCCCGCCCTCTGTATGACTGAATTGGGAACTAAGGATACTACTACTCTATCATAACATAAAGAGTGTATGAAAACTGAACAGCCAAATTGTGGCTGAGCTTAAGATATTATCCAATCCTCTCTCTCTCTCTCCCAATCTCCCTCCCCGTCCCGCCAAGCTTTAACAACCTTAGAATCCCGTTAACTGCCACTTCTGAAAACTCGCAATTTTAATGGAGTCGGTCCTCCTCCAATGCCTCACCCATCCACTCAGACCTCCCCTCTTTCCCCACTCACTCACTTCCACTGCCATCACAGGTTATCTTCCTTCCTCTCCCGCACCCTCACCAAGAAAAGGAAACAAATATACGGCTTTAATAAGCTCGTCAAGATTATCCGTGAAACTCAAGATTCAATTTTGATTCCGCAGGGAAAAGACCCTTGAAGCAGAATGCATCATTCAAGCCTTCTCAGTGCGCACTATCATCTGCATCAGAGGCTACTGAGGGAAAACTGTCATTAGAGCAAGAAGGAAGGAGGGTGTTCATGGGCTATCTTCTTGCATCCGGTTAGCCTTCTTGCCTCGTACGACCATTGTTGTTATTTCACTTGATTTATGTAACTGTTGGGCTAGTTGTAGAATTGTTCTTGAACATAGATAGTCTTATGGTTAACAGAGAGGATCCTTGTTGTTTTTGCTTTTCTTCTGATATGATTAGAGGAGCAACTGAGTATAATTGTGGAAGATGTCATTTTTCATCAAAGTTCTAAATGAAACATCTGCTGATACATTTTTAATTTCCTTGATGGAGATATATTGCTTCATGTTCTTGTTGTTTGTAGTTACTTTTTCCATTATTCAACATGCCTCACACTTGATACCACCATTCAATTAGACTATTGATCTTTCCATTCCCTTTTTTTTTTTTGGTTTTTGGTTCTCTCCTATATGCTCCATCAATCGAGTTTTAGTTAAGTGCAAGCGTTGGTGGTCATGTGTTGTATACTGCTTTCCTGTTTAACTGACCTCAGGGAAAATAATGGTTCAGTTTTTCTGCTACATTTGTTTCATCTACAGCATGCATGGCATAATGTTTGTATGGTTTTGGTTTCTGTCATTACCAGCCACTGGCTTTCTTGTCTCTGATGTAGCTGGAGCTGTTAGCACAAGCAGAAGAGCCGTAAGATCCTTTTAAGTTCAATTTTTTTTTTTTTTTTAAATCGTTGCTAACTTAATTGATAATTTAGTTGATAATACATGATTTCATTACGCTGAAGCTTCCCATTCACAACTCACAAACAGAAGATTTATTTGCTCGCTGCAGCTTAAAGGAGCAAAAGTACCAGAGAGTGAATTTACAACCCTGCCTAATGGTTTAAAGTTGGTAACCGATCATTATGATTCTTCTTGTTTGTTTTTGAGAGCCTTGATACTCTTAAGGCATATTTATGTTACTCCAGTAATCAACTTGTATTCCTGTATGCAATTGCTAGTACTTTCAAGCAAAAACTTGACTTGGTACTTTGGGTCGAAATGTCTCTCAGATATTATGATTTAAAGATTGGCGGTGGAGCTGAGGCTGTGAAGGGATCTCGGGTTGCAGTACGGCTGTGGCACAGTTAACTTTTTCTATATTTAAGTTTTTATGCCTTATAATATATGATAGTTATGCAAACTGTTGGAGTACTTACACATTTTATTGGCATCTCTGTTGTAAGTTCTATAGTTTGCTTTTTTCAAACAGTTAAATGTATTTCATAAATCAGAATGCTTTTATTGAAGCCCTTCAGAAAATCATCAGTATGTGGCAGAACGGTTTATTCATGAAGTGGTTATTATAGCTTTGAATTAAAGATAAAACTCAAAAATGCTGAGACACCTTTTTCATGCTTTAGTCTTTCTTCTTGTTAGTCTTGGTTCATCTTTGTGCTCTGTTCGGCCCAGTTATTTGCCAACAGAAACTGTTGAGTGAATTTCACAATAACTCTGTTTAGCACATATTTCTACCAGCTTTCTTGTTGCTATGATTATAGTTGTTTGACTCTAGTACATGTTTACCTGAGAGGCAAACCGCCTCGTGACTGGTTTATCTTATCTGATCATGCAAAGTCATTTGCAAAACCTTAATGAAGGTATACATTCATCTAATATTGTGTCCCAATAGTTTTGTTCCCATCATTTACAGTATCTCCTTCTGGTTCTATATGTTTATTATGAAGTTTTACAGTTTCATATTGTTAGGAATATTCACATTTCTGCCATGCTTACACTCTCAGCTAACTGCTGTTTCAAAACAACTTATGTAGGTCCACTATGTTGCTAAATGGAAGGGTGTGACATTTATGACCAGCAGACAAGGGCTTGGTGTTGGTGGTGGAACAGTAAGGCTGACATTGTGAATTAGTGTCTACTGGTTCTCTATTAATGGACATATGCAACTTTTCTGATACCACATGCAAAAACTGTACTGGAAACACAAATCTATTCACAACGCGCTTGGAGAAGTTTCTCATGTCATTGCATATTCCCATGAACTGATTTTACTAGAAATACCTTCTTCATCTTTCGACGAAAAGAAAAAATACCTTTATTTTTTCTTTAACAACATCTGCATTGATATTGAGCATTTCGAGTAGCTGTCAGATTCAATTGTTAGCAGAACATCATCAACAGGCCTCTACGGATGGCATAAATTTGGATCACGACCAATAACTATTCTTTAACTATATATGGCTTTCAACTTGATGCAGCCTTATGGATTTGATGTTGGTCAATCGGAGAGAGGAATCGTGCTTAAAGGATTAGACTTGGGTGTTCAAGGCATGCGAGTAGGAGGCCAGGTAAGAGATAATGAACTCATTGTGCCTCTTCATATATTACATATGGTGTTTAGAGTTGCTAGAACTCATACTACTGTACGAGGAAACTGCATGTTTCTTTCTTAGTAGTTCCTATGTCGGGCTCCATAAGAAGCCTATTTCTTTTGCTCTAAAGACTCCATTATCTTAGCTCTTTGTTATTGAATAACAAAGAGCTCACAACACAGATAACAAGGCTGAGAGTACACTTACTGGTGCTTTCTCATAATTATAGAGATCTTCCTGAATCTTTTGAAATGACACAGAACTTTCTTAGCTAACTTTTGTAAGTTAGCATGTTTCTGTATTCCGATAATGTGCTCTTTCCTGACATTGTAAGGGTAATTATGATACCATAACAACTTAACCGAAAGTCAGTATAATTTTAAAAAAAAAGTCTGGGTAGTGCTTTGCAGTTGTAATAAAGGCCATGGAGTTCAGTAGAATCACCCTTTTTAGTTAACTTGTTTTAACTAAAATGCATATATTTGGGACTCTTATCTATTGATGGTTGTGCAAATTGAACCAAAATCCACATAAAGCGATATATCTTTGATGATTTGGTCAAAAAGATAATTTCAGACGTTTATTTATTTCTTGCAGCGGTTGCTGATAGTTCCTCCTGAGCTAGCTTATGGAAGCAAAGGCATTCAGGAAATTCCTCCAAATGCAACCATTGAGGTAAAATATTTTTGTGCATCACACATTGCACCGTTAGGCTTTAGATTATGAAGGTTAGTTGGGAACCACAAAACTATCAAGGTAACTAGTGTATTCTCAATAGAGTGTGAGTCTCTGAGATGGCACGTGAATCTCCTGTTGTAACATGTCTGAAATGAAGAACATTTTCAGTTAATTTATTATCTAAGAACCATTTTAGCACTTCCAGAATAACAGAGAGATAAATCAAACACCTGGATACAGAAATACTGCAGTGTGTTTAGATCACTTTTACTTATTATAAATTCTTTGAATTCAACTGGCAAAACAATTGTTGGTCAGCAACTATATCTGGAACACATGTTTATAACACTGTATAATGAAAGATAACTATTTGATTCAGCAAGTCTAAACAATATGATGCACTCAAGTCAACCTGCAGAAGATAACTTTTAAAAGTGAAATGACTTCTTAACTCTTTGTCAATACTCTAGATTGAGTTTAATCTACTTTCAAAAACAGTAATGAGATTTTAATGTTCTTAAGTTCTTTGCTTATGTAATTCTTTTGTAACCAGAAAAGGTTCGGCAATAATACCAAATAAAGATTGGTCTTTCTGCTTCCATTAGGTAATACACCTCTGGGAAAAAGATTGATTCCAAGTCAGACCAACATCATTCATCCTTGAAAAATACAGCAAAGGAAACTTGAAAATCTTGCGAACATCTCTATGAGAATTATCCTTAAAAAGAAGTTTATCTTCTGTAACAAGCCAAGATATAATAGTAGGCTGATAAAAAGTTACAATACATCCTAAAAAGCTGTCCTCAACTAGGCTTCTATGCTTACCTGACCCACTATGCCACATGTACCGTCCATTCCATATTGATTGTAGGCAGCTAACCTCTGTCTTCAACCTGCATGGAATCGTAAACCAAAATGGTGAAAGGTAACTCAAAAAAGAATAAAAGATTTACAATACCAGAGAGGAGAGTGAAATTTCATTCCATCTACAATTTACTTTCTTTGGGCTTACTAGCATCTGTGAAGGTTTCCCTGATTAGAATGGTAAATTTGCCTCCATTCACTTGTCTTAACATTTGATTTTGTTTTCAGAAAACATTGTTCTCATGATATTGAACGAATACGGTATCCATAGATATGGGGTTTTTTCCTGCTGTTAGATTTATGGGCGTGCAAAATAAGTTGATCAACATTCATGCTTTGTGAAGTATGACAAATACTAGAAACTACGTTACCTCGTCTTTAATGTGTTGGATTGTCGTCCTCCAATGCAGTTTCAATCAAGATCCTATACCCTTGCAGTGATCTGGTTATTGACTAAGTTCTTCTGTCAGTATGCAATGGTTAATTGGATATCAACAATGCCGAGAGTGTAAATTTGATTCTCGGTTTGCATGTCCTAATAATGTGACCCTTAGGTTATCAGTTGGGCTTGAACTGAATAACAAGTATCATGCAGCTTGGTTGATGGGGAATAATGAAGTTATTCCGTATTTAATTTTTCCAAGCTCATTAACAGTTCAACACAACAGTGACTGACCTCAGTTTTCCTATACTGCTGCTATCGTATGAAAATATAATTGAAAATTTTGTTTGTCTTGAATTTTTTAGCCTATTCAATTCAGAATGCTGTTACCTCTTTTTCTTTTAGAGGAATCGTTTACAACCCTATCTCTACTATTCTTACTATGTTAACTCTTATTGAAATGCAGTTGGATGTTGAACTACTGTCTATCAAACAAAGCCCATTTGGGTATGTAACATGTTTATTGCATTTTAGTTTTTCGGTGGCTTTTTTAGTTTCCCCTACCAAACTTCCATATTCTAGCCTCAATTCTCCTCAAAATTAGCTTAATCGATATTGTAACTGTTTTCGTGCAGATCTCCAGTTAAAGTCATTGAAGGATAATTAGATTCCTGATGCCTGTGATGCAATTTCATAAAAAATAGGAATCTGCAACATCATGGACGAAACTGATAAGATACTGTATTTTCTTCTTATTATTGTCCCCAAGCTGCCTCTTTTTTCTATCCGCTGGAAAAGTCCTTCCTAGTTACATTTTTATTAAATGCTCCATTTATTGTAACTATTACATGTTGTTTAGATCCTTCAAAATCTTCTTTGTCATGAGATCATATTTCTGAAATCTGTGGGAACAGCACTCTGTGTTATCTATTGCTGCTGTAGTTTGAATTAGAAGTGAAACCATGAAGAGTTATAAAAGAATCAAATTGAACATGATACTTAGGAAAACCGCTGTCAATTACGTGGAGGTTAGTTGAAGAAAATTGTATAAGGATATTGAGTTGAACTGCTATACTGTCTCACCATGCTTAACACTTTGGTTTTGCACTGGGTAAGTCAGATATCCGAGCAGTCCCCCCAACACCCCCCCCCCCCCTCCCAAACAAAAAGAAAAAAAAGCAATCCAAACATGCAGGGGTCTCCCTACATGATTATCACTTTCTTTACAGCATTATCCACTGTGCAGGAGCAGATCACTATACGAGTAAGCAGTTTTCTTCCACTTCACTCTCATTAGCGGTAATTGAATTTTATATTACACAGAATTTTCTATCTTGCATAAGTTGCATTGTTAATATATGGTGATTGATTGTACTTGCACATTAAGTGTATTTATTAGATGCGTAAATGCTTCACCTTTGACTTCATAATTTCTGTCAGGAAGTTTCTTTTCCAAATCTCATTTGTTGTAAGAATTAATTCTCATATTCCTTCTTTGTTAAATTGTTCCGTTTGCTTACCTTTTCATCAAAGCATGGGGCCAATGGGTAATTTAACTGGTAAACATTCAGTTGTAAGGAAAGCATATTTTTAATACTAGTCTCTAAGTCCTGGGCAAAATAGTCTAAGAATCCAGTAACATATGATTGCAATATTCTCATTATTGTTACCAAGGATTCGTCCACCAACTTTTTCATTTTCATTTCACATATTATTGTTTTTGCTTAGCCTTTATCTAACCCCCGCTTTCTTGTTTGTATGGCTGTGTTTTCGACCTCTTCCCATTCTCCTACAACATGACCATGAGTATTTCCCAGTGGAAACTATCTAGTTTGTGCGTGTATCTGCTATTTCTCCACTTCTTTCATTATTCTTCACCCCAGAAAACTTGCCCAAGCTGTGGCTCTCTAGAAATTCCACATCCATTAAGCATCAATTCTTCCTGTGGTGATTCAGATTATCATGTACGTTGTGACCCAAACTCTCAGAAACTCTATTTTGATTCCTTCAACGGGAGCTCTTACCTTATCCTCAGAGTTATGCCTTCCTTGCAACGCATGGTTTTGCAACCATCACACTGGGTGCCTGGCACTTGCATCACTCGAAGACTTGCCAAGAAGTGAGGGACTCTGGTTGAACCAGACACTCCCTTTTAACCTAACTTCTTCTAATACTATTGTTCACCTCGTCTCATGGTCTCTCCTCTCAATTGTACTCCCATCTAGTCTTTGCCACAGGTGCCTGGAGAGAGCTCTGGACATGTTGATGAAGAACGTGCTCCAAAGTGCGCAAGTGATCCTAAACCATGTTGCACCTTTATTGCTGGTGGCATGCTGCCATCAGCATTCAAGATAAGGCTGCACAACATATCTTAGTATATTTTGAAAGGAATGCAATAAAGTGCGAATATCTGTGATCTCTGAATATCCAGATAATCTGTGGATACGAAGAGAATAAAGAGGTATATGTATAGCAAGAAGACCCTTTCAGTTTTGATGATTCAAGGAGACTGTAAAGGGATTCTGCATATGGATACTAGTGAGATGGAAAGACGTGAAAAAGACATGCTTGGGATCAGATGCTCACTTTGAGTGGAAAGTATGTGTGAAAGGTTCAACAGGTTAAGTCTGTTGGCATTGCATTTCGCATTCATGCTTATAAAAGGATATCAGCTGCAGGTTATAATTAGGCATTCATTGGACAAAGTTTCCTTGTACTTGGCATAATACTACAACTGTTAGTACTGGTTGGCATGAAGTGTTAAAAAAAAAAAGAGAGAGAGAGAGAGAGAGTTACAATAATCCGCTCCTTGCGGCTTGCGGGCTGCGGGCTGGCTCCGAGGGGGATGTACGTATAAGCTGCATTCGGGCTGTCGTCATCACGAGCACCAAAAAAAATTTAAAATTTGCCATTTTCTGTTTACTACCTCCACTCTAGTGGGAGAACGAGTTTTACAAGGTTTCTCGCGATTTTGCTTGTGGCTTTTTATTGCTGCTTAACTTTTTTAAGTCTTCCGGGTTTTGTATGGTAATAAAATTCGAGCTTCAGTAGGTTTAATGAAAAAGTGCTAAAGAGGACTCATCGTGTACATGAGATAATTGATGGTCCTGAAGCATTCTCGTCATGAAGTAACGGTCACCCCATCTATTTTATCTGTCAAGTTTCAGAAACTACCATGTCAAGTTTAAAGTCACATGTGGTCATACTTAGTATTGTTGTAGAAAAGAAAAACAGGAAAAAAAAAAAATGACCACGGTAATGGAAAGTTCACGAGAATTGCAAACTTTAATGCTCAACCCTTCCAACATAGCCTATATTTGAAAATTTAGATATATATATATATATAGTCTGCTTGAAGATTTTGTACTTGATTTGATTGCTGTGTTAATCAAAAATCGCATGAAATTAAGTACTCAAACCTGTAAATTTTGAAAACACGACTAAGAATACTCCCGCCCGGGGGGTTGGGTGGGTGGTTGCAAACTTGCAGATTGCAATATAAAGACGGACCTAATTGCTGATTGCTTCCCACGTTTTGTTTTTTAATCATTGCTAGTCAAAGCAATGGCTGGCATTGGGAAATCAATTCAGGAATGCTGCCATCTTTCAGGATGCTGTATCTCACGACTTCTCCAAATAGATCCGGTGGAAGGGAGGCAGCCAGACAGCATTACAGACATCAAACATCATTCTGCGTTTCGGTCATAGGATTCAAAGCGCTGACCTCAACTTAGGGTGTTTCCATTCCGCAGGTTTTTGGTTGTGGAGACAACTACAACAACCCTACTACTCTGGTTCTTTTGCAGGATTGGAATTTGCTAGACAGACGGCTAAACGAGCAGACATGTGCACTCAAATCTGTCGAGAAACCAACTTTTGTGCGGTTCTACTTCATAGTATGCATTCGAGAGGACATGCCATGCGCAATCGATGGACTTGACAGTTCGAGCCCAACATCCCAGCTGAAATATATCATGATAAAGCCCCCCCCAAAAAAAAAACCCATTCGATCAAAATGAATCGGCACAAGCTACGACTAAATCATAGCCCCCAAGCTCGATGCTACTGGTTTCAGTTTCACCCACCTCTGCAAATAACCGTCGTCCACATAGGATTGACCTTTTCACAAAAATCATGTCTGTAGAGATTACTGTGGGAAAGAAAAATCTTCCCAGTGAGCACTTAACATGGCCGGTGAACTCTAGTTCACCAACCGTACTGCATTTCTTGCTCTACCAAAAATCAACAAATCACAAATAAGCAGAAATTTAGGAGAAGAAAAACCATCATGTAAGGTCTTATTTATTCTACACTATCGCTAAAGACTCAGGTTTGCAACAATCTCCTTCAAGTTATCAGTTAAGCTCCCTATATAAGAAGAAAACTTTTACAAGACTATCCATAACGTTTCTCTCAATTTTACGCCCCTTTTAAGAAAATAGCTGGCCTAATTTTCATCAAAGAAATAGAGTTTCATCAATAGTCACTCTCAAAACCTTGCTCACTCAAAGCTCCAGCATTCACAAGCTCTCTAACTTCTCCAACTTACTGCACTCAATCAGGCTATTAGCCTCAATTAACAGCAACCCCAGCGGAGAGGTAATTTGAATGAAGTGCTTCTTGGCTGCTAGATACTTTGGACTTTGACAGCTTTAGCACCTCAACAGCTTCTTCCACCTTGGCAGCCAGTGATTCTGGTGATTCCAGCAGGAGGAGTAGCTCTGAGTTGTCCATCTCCAAAAGCATACCCGTTACTTTTGCAGCAAGATCAGGCTGCAAGAACCACAAAGTAAATGGTTATAACTAATCAAAAATGTAATGTCGTCATTGGAAAGTTAAATTACCGCATTTCAATGCTAATTAAATAAAGATTAAAAAAAAAGGCATCATGAGCTCAGAAAGAATGAGAAAAGAATTGCAACAATGAACTTCACCTTGTGCTGGTTGACAAGAGGAAAAAGGCGCTCCCCTAGGATTTGCTTCCTATTTTCAGGAGAAGCAGCAGCAAGCATACTACTTAACATTTGTGACCCCTCCAGCCCAGATACAATGGGCACAGGTTGAGCAGCACTTGCATTAGCAGAAGGTACAGCAGATGCCTTATTCATCTCCCGCACACGACCAGTTGGGTTGTACTTAGCACGCTGCATTATACATCAAAATGTGCATATTTTCTAAACAAGCATCGCACAATTCTTAAACATAAACAAGGAAATTTGCATGTAAACCTGGAAACAAAGAAGTAACTTAGTGATCAAATGATTCTTTTGTCTGTCGTTTATGTCAATGTAAACGTTAATCATCATGCATTGTAGCAACTAAGCAAAGAGGATATGAAAATTTTGTATTCTTACAAATGCATCAATTCTGTAAATTTATTCAGGAGAAAGAGTATTGACAAATCTTGGCCGTGAATCTCATAAGATAGAAATTAATATCGCACACATAAAAGCGTGTGCATCTGCGTCAGCACAATTTACCAGAAAAGAGGCTCTAAAGCTTCCTTTCACTATAGAAACCACCTATTACTAAGCTCATAATCATCTCTATGAAGATTTGGTCCTAATGAGGGTAGGTTGGACAAAATAGATACCAAAAAAACATCAACTTTAAACATAACACGGTAACAGATTTGGAACTTATGTGTCTGCAGACGAAAACTTAGTTTAATACAAAAATTAGGAAACCATGATCTTGCATATGCAGGCATATACACAGACCAATAAGGTAAGTGTGTGAACATCTGCATGGTGATTAATGGAATACTAAGAGAACTAAATAACTGCTGAGGATATTAGAATAAGTGAGACGAGATATTTAATCACAAACATACCTGCTGATTGCCTGATTCTCTCGATGAAGCCATAAACTGACCAGACTGTTGTGCATGTGGCACATATGAAACACTCTGACCACCACCTTGTGGATGCGTATGCCCACCCATCCTTCCTCTGTTCTGCCTATGCTGTCTTGGAGCATTAGGAATCTGTAACAGATAACAGATAACCAACTAATTAAAATAGACATGACTACAAATGCAGAATCTTTTGACACAATTGTATTCCCTCGCAGCTATGAACTAACTTCATACTGTCCAACACAGTGGCACAAAAAAGCTCATGTTTTTCGTGTGTGAAAAGAGAAAACATTATGACCCCAGCTATTCAAATTATAAAAAAACTAACCAAGGGAACTTGAGCTGGTTGGAAAGCAGGTCTGCTTGAATTTGTAAAACTATTAGGCCTCCATCCTGGCCTCATTCCTATGGGCTGATACATTAGACCTGTTTGTCCAGCGACTGGAGGAACAACAGAAGGTGCTGGGTAGTAAAGTGGTGGATATCCACCTGGAATAACAGTGGAAGGTCCAGCTATTCCTGCCATTTGCCCATATTGTAGCTGTAACTGGGCCTGTCTCTCATCTTTTCTTTGAGCAATTGCAACATACAATGGCTTTTTATGGAACATAGATCCTGTACAAAATTTTTATAACAAAAAAAAAAAAGTTCCTTCATTAGAGGATTCTCAGAGAAAGAATTGTCACTAGCTTTGCAATTTCAAATGTCGTGGAAAAAAGATATGGAAGGAGGGGACATGAGGCCTGGAATATCATAGCAATTATCATACTTTGGACATGCACACATGCTGAAGCAAATGAAAAAGTGAAGCATCACAAATTGGAAAAAGAGTTAAGTCTTCCATATGATTCGCAAATAAGGCCATTTCTGGTTGCTAAAAAATGAAACAGGTATAGACCTAAAAATGGTAGCTTTCATGCATAGCTGCTCCTAAGTACTCAGGGAATACAGTTGTAATATAGGTCGCAATGAATGAAGTATCAACTGATGCACAGCAACACTATTCTCAGATTCACCAAACAATGATGATACTTGGACATGACTGAGGTTTAATTTCCTCAGTCATCCCAAATACAACTTGCGTACTTTCCCTATTTGACTCAGATTCATAATAAGTTAACTTTCCAGATTTGAAACACCTTTTAACACCTAAATTTCACCATAATATGGAAAAGAACAACAGATTCACATACTCACCATGAAAGGTATTCACAGCATTGAAAGCCTCCTCGGGATTGGAGAAGCAAACAAATCCAAAGCCCTTGCTGATTCCTTTATCATCCCTCATAAGTTTCGCAGAAGTAATCGTGCCACATGAACTGAAGTGTTCACGCAGCTCTTCATCAGTTACTGCATCATCTATGTTCTTGACATACACATTTGAACCCTGAGATGAGCAAGTTTGACCAAGTATGGTTAGAAAAAGGAAACCAATAAGTAATATTCAAACCACCTAGAAAACCGGGAGTCAGGGAACCTGATACTTCAACACTCGCTCCCTTTTCCTCTCCTCAAACTGACGGCGCAGGAACTCTTCACGCTCTGCTTTCTTCTGTGCCCTGGCGACATATAGTACATTCGAGCCTACACAATATATCCAACATGTTCAAAGATTAGATCATGTGCAACAATTATCTGTTCAGAAATACAATTGCCAACAAAACATAACCTACCAAGTTGTGACCCATTCATGGCCTCCATTGCTCGCCTAGCATCATGTGGACTCTCGAAATTCACAAAACCAAAACCTTTTGAAGCCCCATTTTCACTCTTTGAGATGACCAGGCTAACAATTTTCCCAAACTCAGAGAATTTTTCATTGAGGTAGTCTTCAGTGATTTCAGGGTCTAAGTTCTTCATGTAAAGATTTGTATATTTAGCATTCGGATTGAGTAAAACTCGGTCACTCTTTTTGACAAACTTACCAACGAACCTACACATAAGATATTGCAGACATTCAAATATAAAAAATCGTAGGAAAAGACCATAATCTGAAAATCACAAGAGTGCATTTGTGGTGTGGACATATTGTGCGACATTGCTAATCTACTTATACTATAGCAAAGACAGAAGTATATTTCAGCATTTGTAGAAGAATTAATGAAATCGCTCATACAATTCTTTGTCATCAATAACTGAGCCATTGAGCTTCTCAATAGCAGAATTTGCAGCATCCTCGGAGTCAAATTGAACAAATCCATATCCTTTGCTATTCCCATCATCAGCAATGGCAACTTTACAGGACAATATATTTCCAAATGGCTTAAACATTTCTTGAAGCTTTGCGCTGTCAATAGAGTCACCCAAATTCTGAAGACGATAACAGATTGGTAAATATGTTTTTGTAGCAAAAGACACATATATCAAGCAATAAATAAAAGATATAAAACATTGAACACATGTACCTTCACAAAAACATTGCCAACTCCACTTTTTCTTGCCTCTGGGTCACGATGTGACCACATAACCCTTATTGCTTTACCATTTAATGTAGAATGGTTCCTTGCCCCAATTGCACAAAAAGCTGCTCAAATTTTCAGAATTGGCGGCAAAAAGAAAAAAGAGCATGATTAAACATAAATTAAAAAAAAACCCTTACTTTGATAAATCACAATAAAAAAAGATGTATCGCAACAAGTTCCATGAACAAACACAAAAATGTGAAATGATTTTATAACTTACAAATCAAAAGATAAGGCTTTATTCCACTAGAAAAATACTACAAACCACCACAAGGTACAGTCAGATATATAAGCTAAACTTCTGCATGGCACAAGATGCACAGTTTGGCCCAAAAAAGCAATCAACCGACATATAAGTGAGTGTGGCTACAAAAACATGTCAAAGAAATTGCAACGGGGCAAACAATCATAATAATAAACAGACGAGAAACCAATTTATCCGTCAACTGGAGACACCTAAATCTACACCCGCAAAATTCCATGACGTTAACCACACTCATCCATGGCACACTTCTCGATTCGCATAAATTTTCTGAGGAAAAGCAATCACAGCAACATACAATCATAATCGATAAATAATAAGTGAACAACTAGTTCCTGTGTACCAACAAAAAAGCGTTTTGATGCTGCAGTGCTTCAGATGAACATTGCCAAACATTGCACAAATTACAAATTTACCGATCAATCAGGAAGGCGTGACCAAATAAAATAATAATAATCATCCTGATCAAATATATATCAACTCGGTCAAATTCAGAGAGAGTAAAAATGAATTCCATCAAAGGACGAATAAATCAACTCGGCGTTACAGCAGATACAAATCAATTAGAAAAGTTGTACATATACATAGCACAGACATCACATTACATGCATGCATGTATCAGAGGTGGAGGTGTGCGTGAGTGAGTCAGCGAATTAACCCGTATACGATCTCAGACGAATACGTATACAGAGAAAATTAGATAGCAATGAAATATACCGTCCTGGGGAGAGATGAAGTTGACGTAGCCGTAGCAGAGGGAACGGCCAGTGGAGGAGTCGCGACAGATACGAACGGAAGTGAGAGACTTGAATTCGGAGAAGGCCTCAAAAAGCTGGGCGTCGGTGACGTCAGGGTGGAGGTCGCCGACGTAGAGGGAGGCCGGCGCCGAAATCGTCATGGAAGCGGCCGCCATTGTCTCCTTTTTTTTTTGGATTTTCTTTTTAGAATTAATTTAGGAAAACGACGACGTCAAACCGCTGAAACAAAACACACGCACTAACACAACAACGGAGAATTTTATACGTTACAGAGAACTAAATCAGGAAACGAGAAAGAGAAGAAGAGGAAACCACTGGAAGACTCGGTGAAAAGGACAAAGAAGTGACTGAGGAGTGCTGGCTTTGGGTATTGGGAAATGGAAATTGGTAGTGAACAGATGGAGTGTAAGAGAGGAGAGGTTTTTATAAGGGATGAATTTTTGTTGTTTTCTTCTAAAAGAAAACGTCGTTAATGAGGAAGAGGGGAGTCATAATGAGGGGAGGGGGGGGTGGGGTGGAATTTTAGGAAAATATTGGGTGGGAGGATGAGGATGAAGAGAATGGGATTACAGGAATTTGGAGGGGTGAATGATGGTTTATGGTAATGCTGGTGATTTTTGGTTTCGGTGATGATGAGACGACGATACAGACAGACTCAGGATGGGGGTGGGGGTGGGGGTGCTGGGGAAGAGGGTCAGGACTCAGGTGAGTGAAGTGAGGAGAGTAAGCATGATGGTTCGGATTTTTGCATGGCCGCGGGAGTTTTGTGGCGTGTTTCGCAATGCGGATACCGGAGTGAGAGAGAGATAGAGACAGTGAGGGCTGAAAGGAGGCGTATCTTCTCTTCTCACGCTCGCATCAGGAGCGTCCTTTGGACTTTCGGGTCGGGAACTCGGTTTGCATTAATTACTCCCCCGGAGCCTAGTGATACTGATACCTATTTGGGTTTGTACGATGGTTAGGATGAAAAAAGCCGGATTTGCCCGGAAACATGGAGGCAGGCTGTAACATTAGGTTTAGGTCTTGTCATCCCCTTAATATGTCTGTCAACCAAAAGTTTTACAACCAACAAAATTATATCTTTATCTTCGCAGACATGAAATGAGTTTGTCATTTAAAAGAAGATTTAATTATATGACAAATATAATTGAGAGCAATTATTTGACATATTTAATAACGTGATTAATTCGATAGATTTTATTTACTCGCAATAAATACGACCATTCGTAAAAAATAATGTGATTAGGTCAAATGCTTTATTTATTCACAATAAATGCTTGCCGCACCTCTAGATAATTATCGAAAAATTATATTTATCCTGCAATTAATAAAATCAGCTTTACTTGTTGTTTCACTATCTCCATGCAAATTTCACCATATTATCGACGAATATATATCATATAATGATGAAGTATAATTGTTGGCATAAAATTCAATTAATTGATTTTTCTATTTATTTTATTTTATTTGTGCGTACGGTACATCGCAAGTTAGTGACATATATATATATATATATATATATATATTATATGACTGGTGACTGGGATTCGGGTTTTTTTTTTCAATTTGTGAGGTACCAGACCCGTAATTTTAATTGACAATTTTGACTTGTGGATGGATGTGATGCACACGCAAAAGGGTTGCGGGTTTTGTATGCACGTGAAACAAAGGGCAAAAAGCCAGCGCAGAAGCAGAGTGAGAGAGAGAGAGAGAGAGAAAGGGGCAAGTGAAAAGCGTAGTGGACCTGAACCCCCTAAAGACCACTTCAAATCTCCCCAAAGAGGTGGCTCTCGCCGCATCCAACTAAACACAAGGATCGCCTTATTTCCTAACCAGACCTTAACCACAACCCCCGCCCTCTTCAACGGACCTTACACCAACACTTAACCCTACTACTCTCCTCTCTCTCTCTCTCTCTCTCTCCTACTCCTCCAATTTATCACACTCATTTTATCTTTTACTACTACAGTATATTTATTTTCCATCCGTAAAAGAACGACCTGTTTGTTTAAAGATAGATTACACTTTTTTTTAAAAAAAAATAAAAATTTATATCAATGCAATTAATTAGTTTCTCAATTGAAGTCGAATGCAACTTCCTCGTAATAAAAGTAACTTCGTAGGCATTATTGTATATTTACACCAGTGCTTTGAATATGGCTGGCGGATTCTGGTGAGGAGGTAAAACAGGATCCCATTTGAAGATTTGTTTGGATTTCGTTTCGTGCATTGACCGCTGAATTGTTTGAACCTCTGCCTCAACCATATCCAACATTTTGTTTCCTCGTTTTATCCGAATACGAGGAAAGTTATCAACCACTGTACCATCCGTGGGACCGGTTGATGATGGCATGGTGACGGAAGAGCATCAACTTTATGATGGTCGATTTTTAATAATAACAACCAAAAAAAAAAAAGGAAATTACACCTTTTACCTTAATCACGTAGGAAAGCTATATGGCCCTGTTTGGCACTTGAGTTTTTTATCAAGTTTGTCTGTTATAAATTTTTTAAAAACTTCAACTACAGTAATCTTAAAAAACTTTCCAAAATTTTCAAACTATACACTTTAAAATATTCAAAAATTTATACACTTCAAAAGTTTCTTAAAAAACTTCTACAGTAAGTTACAGTAAAATTTTAGACAAACACCAAAAAAACTCACTTGCTTGCCAAACGGAGCCTATATTTGATAGATGAGTATGCTTTTTTTTTTTTTTTTTTGTAGTTTTGCATCTCTTCTTCTGAGCATCAATAAATTTCTTATCTATCAAAAAAAATACGATATTTGATTGTGTCACACATGTTTTTGCGTGCATGCCAATGTTGAGTTAAATTCTCGTCTGATACACCATGATTCAAATCCTAGTTGGCAGGTTTGGGATGTATAGAGGGGGAGAGAGAAAAAAAAAAAAAAAAAAAAAAAAGGGGAGTGGAGGAGGTACACATGTGTGGCTGGAATTTCTTGTTGCATTTTTTCAGATTATTATACCCTTTGATTCGAGTTTTGTCCCTCACTGAGTAATTAGTGACAATAGGAAACGTTGGGTTTATTTATAGTCTGTTCGTCTTTGCATGGCTAAAGTTGCCATTCAAAATCTTTAACGGTGTGTTGGGCGGTGCGGTGGACGTATGGCTTCTTTCCTTGTTTGTTGCTACGTGCTTTTCTCCTTTTTACCACCAAAATGCCACATTTAAGTGATTTGTTTCAAAAAATTCAAGCGGGTGTGTTGTGCACCGATTTAATCCGGTGGTGGTTTAGTCCCTTCCGGATTATCTTTAGGCATTTTTAGGTCTGCCCCCTCTCTCTTAGTGTAAAATAGATTAGATTATATAACTGTTGTCGTTTCCGAAAAAAAAAGTCTAACCAATTGTGCTACATCATCACGCTATGCATCAGTATAAAAAAAAAAAAAAAAAAAAACATTCATGGTCAGCCAGGTTGATTCCGCACCTGACGCCATCCCCTTCAGTTCTTCTACTTCCCTCCCAGTAGCAAGCAAGAATCCATCCAAACGTGAAAAAAAAAAAAAAACTGACTAAATCAACTTCGACCTAAAAGGATCAAAATGTAGATGGTATATTGTGTGAATGCCAAAGACAACCTCCAAGCATTATCAGCACCAAAGCTAGCACAAGCAACGTATATGTATTAGCTAGCAACATGCTTTTGTTCATCCCAAGTGACTGTTGTAACTTTTGATGGCTTTTCACGACAGTTTGCTCAAGGCCATATGTAAACATGATTTGTTCATCTATCAATGTGTAAGATGCAACTTCATATATTGCCTACATAAAATTAAGGGATAATTTCAAAAACCTCTCTCAAATTTCTGACAGTTTCATCTAGTACCCTTGAGATTTTCAATATTACACTTACCTTTCATGACCCTATAAAATTATCATAATAACCTTGATATATTAATATTTTTCATTCAATTAAATAATACGCTCGCTCCTCATCTTTGTGCATAGGAATGCACCACACAATTAAATATTTAATGGAAACAAAAACAAGGTCACTTATAGAATAACTAATTATGTCCTAAATATAATTATAACATATTACAAAGTAATTTTAGTTTGGCTTGAAAGATCTAAAGATGACTAGAAGAAAATGTAAGTTGAAGATTTAAATATAACGGGCATGAAATGGTAGTCCAACATTTGAGGGATGAGATATTATATTAATACAACTAGTGAAATCTGTTAAGTTTAACAGTATTGATTTTTTTTCCCTTTTGTAACTTAGATTGAGATTTTAGAATTTAAGAATTGATGGTAACTGTGGTCATGATGATAATAGTACTAATTTGAGATGTAGGAATATAAAATGGTTAAAATAGTAGAGATAAATGTTGAAAGTAAGTTTGAGATTTTGTACATATTCCATATATTTTTATAAAATTTTATAAAAAGGTAAAATGAACTTCACGATTTAATGAGGGCAAATTGGGTTATTCATTCACAAATTCTACCATTGAATAGTTTTTGTTGGCAAAATGGTAAATTTAAGGGAAGTATGTGTAATTTTTAAAACTTCAAGGGTACTAAGTAAAACTATTAAAAATTTCAAGAGAGGTTTCTAAAATTATCCCTAAAATTAATACCAAAACTCTATAAACCCATTCAAACAACGAAGTCGGAGCACCCTTGCGCTCACAGCGAGGCCCAAACCAACTAGTATAAGGTAATGTGGGCAACTAGAGCAGGGAAGGACATGGGGACGAAGGGGGAGGGTTTAAGAAAATGGCATGGGCACGACTCATATCAAGCCTAGGTTCCATTCGATAAAACTGAATTTGAATTATGAAATTTGAATGCTGAAACAATTAATTTGCTGAATTTTAAGCACTGAAAAGAAATATATGAATGTTTGAATTTTAATGCTAAACCTATGTATATTGTTTGATAAATATTTATAATTGAATGCTTAATAAGTTTAATTTGACAATTTTGCCCTTGTATCTTTTCATTAAAAAAAGAAATAGAATCTATGATTTAATTAGTTTAAAATTATTAGGTATGAAAATGACAATATTTATTTTTAAATCAAATTAATATAAAAAGATTAAATATATTATATGAGGAGTGTGGAAAAGATGTAAAAGTCATTAAAAAGGGAGAAAAGAGAAACTAAAAATCGTTAGATAGAGAATATTAGATTGTTTAATTAGATAAATTTTTTGAACATAATTAACAAACAATGGTAGATTTGGTAGATAAGATAAGATGGTTGAAGTAAATTTATTGATTCTTATTAGAATTAATCATTCAGTTTGGATTCTTGTGCTGAAAAAAAATACACATAAGTTTAGCACTGCTTAACAAGTTCAGTAGATAGATTTTCATTTATCAAACACATTCAAACAATGAAGTCGAAGCACCCTCGCGCTTACAGCGAGGCCCAAACCAACTAGTATCAGGTAATGTGGGCAACTAGAGCAGGGAAGGATATGGGAAGAAAGGGGGAGGGTTTAAGAAAATGGCGTGGGCACGACTCATATCAGGCTTAGTCTCATATTGCCAACTTGAATCCATTTTAGTTTCCGCTATCTATTTTAAACCCATACAGAGCCTAGCACATTCGTATTATATATTTGATCCATTATGTCTTGGGCCGGAACAGTTGATTGCTTGAACGGTCCTTCCATACGTCAACAAACCATAGTAGTCTTATTGCAAGCTTATACGTAGTAGTTATTCATAAACAAGTCGGTACTAATCCCATTTTAGTTATTAGGCAAGGTAGTGAAATGAAACTGAAAAAGCTAGTGGAGCAGGTGAAAATTTTGCAAGCCTTACCAAGAGAACTATAATTTAGCTAGATTAAATAATTTTCATCCGATTTTTGGCAATGTCATCTCATAGTTTGCATAAATTACATGATAAATATTTTATATTGTGTCTTGATTATTTTATGCACCTTTGAAGTAAATTAAAAAGGCTCATGTCACTTGAAAGAGGGATAATTTTTTTATACATTGTTAGTGTAAATGTTTTTATACTAGCATGTTTAAATCATACGACACGTAACATAAATTCATACGACATGTAACATAAATTCAAATTTAAAATTCTAAACATGTACATGTGACATATATCCAAAATTATTTGTATAAAAAATCATTGCATGGTCAGCGCATAAAAAGTTTATTTTTTGAAGAAATCAAGTTACAAGTTTTGCTAAACTGTAAAATTATAGGGTGGAATTTGTATATGGTTTCAAATTTCAACTGTAATTTTTACACGTGCAGCATAAATCTACAACAGCTAAAGCGGCATATATCTGCAACATCCGATGTATATATATATATATATATATATATATATATATATATATTCTACGTTAACACTATTTAAAAACTTGATCCATGTTAATATTTGATGTTGGGGGTCGCACGGTGTAAAGCATAAAACGTAAACTTACAACTAGAATCACCGATCGCATCAGGAAAAACTAGCTAAGAACAGATTATAAACTTAATCCCGTTAAATCCGATACAGGGTACTAATAACAGATCTTAATTTACCAGGACAAAAAATATGGGGAAAAGTAAATAATAATAATAATAATAATAAGAAAACAAGAAAGGAAGGATTAATTACATTTACCTCCCCTGAGGTTTGACCATATTACCAATCAATCCCTGTAATTTGTCCAAATAACAGTTTCACCCTTTGAATGATCAAACATTTAACAAAAACCCCCTTAATGCGGAAAATGCCCTTATTGAGGCCATGTTGCATTAAAAAAAGAACATATTTTTATTTTATTAACCCTGAAGCAATCCAAAAAAATAGAAAAAAGTTTTTACTTATTATTTATAAAAACCATATCTTTACTTCCATAAATAGTTTTGAATCAATAATTATTTTAAATCTTAAAAATGAATATTAAAAATTAGATAAATTGAAAGAAAAATAAAAAAAGAAATTATTTTAATTCCTGGAGTATGGTTCAAATTGAGGAAAACATGCCTTGTGCTCTCCGCAACATGCCTTGAACAAATTCGAACCATACTCCAGGAATTAAAATAATTGTTTTTTTTTATTTTTCTTTCAATTTATCTAATTTTTAATATTCATTTTTAAGATTTAAAATAATTATTGATTCAAAACTATTTATGGAAGCAAAGATATGGTTTTTATAAAATAATAAGCAAAAAACTTTTTTTTATTTTTTTGGATTGCTTCAGGGTTAATAAAATAAAAATATGTTCTTTTTTTAATGTAATATGGCTTCAATAAGGGCATTTTCGGCATTAAGGGGGTTTTTGTTAAATGTTTGATCATTCAAAGGGTGACACCGTTATTTGGACAAATTACAGGGATTGCTTGGTAATATGGTCAAACCTCAGGGGAGGTAAATGTAATTAACCCAGAAAGGAACAAGGAACAAGGAACTCGGGAATCGCAGCCGGCCGGCTACATAGCGATTATTGACTCACCTTAGACGGTGTCGTTTTGGATACAGTATGTAGAGCACCCACAGCCCTGCTCCTGGGCACCTCAATGGGTCTAAAAAATCTTAATTAACTCCTCGCGAGGCAGAGTTTCCTTTTGTAAACTTCGCCTTCTTAGATCTGTTGATCTTTGTCCGTCGCTCTCTAAAACGTTCAGCGGCTAAGGACTAATCGCCATGGCCATGGCGATTAGGATTAGGGTTTTGCTTCTCTTCCTTTTTTTCTTATCGCTCTCTCACCCCACTTTCTCCCTCTATCAAGACCAAGTGGGTCTCATGGACTGGTATGCCTTGCTATCTTCTTCCGTGCTACTGGGTTTTCGAATGCTTTATGTTTTGATATTGAGGTAAAAAGTAGCTTGGGTAACCAGTTGATTATTGATGTTAGGCATCAGCAGTACATAGGCAAGGTGAAGCACGCAGTTTTCCACACTCAAAAGGCCGGGCGGAAGCGCGTGGTGGTCTCCACAGAGGAGAACGTCATCGCTTCGCTCGATCTTCGCCGCGGAGAGATTTGTCAGTACTTTGCATTTTTGTTTAAAATTGAATCAATGATTTAGTGGGGATTCGTTTTGCACAGAATGTTGATTGTCCACTGATTCTGAATTTCCATGTTGCAGTTTGGAGGCATGTTTTGGGTTCTAATGACACCGTCAATGAACTTGATATCGCCCTTGGAAAATGTAATATTTATATTTCCTATTGCTTTTAGTTTTTTGGTTCTGAGTTTTGGATTGTCTCTCAATTCCTTAAGCTCACAGAACAATAAGTTTTGCATTCCTAGAAGGCATCTTCAGCAGATGGTTACACGGATAGTCAATTTATTTAAGTAGGCGAGATATTCCTCCTGTTCTTTTAATTAAGGATCACACAGAATCTTTTGTGAACAGTTAGTGAATAAGATATGTACCCTGTAATCCTAGTGCCAATGGTCTGGATGTCAGAGCCTGTGAACCTGCTAGGTTTTGCTTCCTGATTACGCAGATTATTGTACCTTTAACCGTATAAGTTTCTCTCTTGCTTTGGAGCTTTCATATTATGACACTTACCTGGAGCAGTTTTCATGGTCAATTTTATACTGCGTCCACTACTTCTCAACTTAGGATGTTTTCTGATCTTAGCAAGCACATTCTGAGATCTGAGGTTTTATCTTTCTTATATCAATCAGAGTAGGTTTTTCTGAGTTGGAACTGTGAAGGAACTACATGTTAGAGTTGGGAGTATGAAGGAACAATGATAATTATTGTCCACATAAAGAGAACTCTTATCCCAACGATCCTTCACTTGCAGTACTGAGTGTATGACCCCCTCATCCCCAAACTTTAAAAGGATAATCTGACAAATTGGAAGTTTTTGAATGTCTATCTTAATATTGGCCTAGTGTGAGAGACATGAAAATAAAAATGTTTAATGAAATGAAAGCAAAAATAGTTGTAAATATTTTCTAGATTCTTATTAGTCAATGCAGATAAGAAAAGGAGGTAATCCTTTTATTAATCATTATTCCCACAAGTTTTCTGGGATCTATTTGGCCTGCACTCTAATCTCATGGAGGATTATTTCCATATTCCTTTTCAGATGTTATTACTCTGTCATCTGGTGGAAAATATTTAAGAGCTTGGAACCTGCCTGATGGGCAGATGATATGGGAATCATTTCTTCCGGGCTCAACAGCTTCAAGGTCTATATTATCCATTCCAGTGAGTCATTGACTTTGTCTGTTTAATTTCTTCTCACAAACAATGTCTTAATCTAAGCTTTCATACACCACTTCTTTGATGTTTCTAGAAATTTTTGCCTTGTGTGACCTTGGATGATCTTTGATGTTTCATACTTTAGTCTATGTATCAATTAGAAAACAGTGGAACACTCTTACTGTAACTCAAACATTGAATGGGTTGGCTCTAGTTTGCTTCACCATTCTTAGTGGTTTTGAGCCCCTTAATGATCTCGAACAAATGCTATCTATGAATTATTGTTTGAGGATGATGTTTAGGACTTGCTGTTGTACAGACAAATTTAAAAGTTGGCAAGGATGATCTGATCCTGGCTTATGGTAGTGGGAGTCTTTACGCTGTTTCAAGCATTGATGGGGAAGTGCTTTGGACGAAAGATTTAGCATCTGAAGGGTTTGACTACTGTTCCAGTTAAACAAGTCATTTTTTTTAATACTTTTATGGCTGTGCTCTGACATTAGCTATTTGACATTTGCTTGATTGCAGCATTGATGTTCAGCAGTTGATTCATCGTCATGGAAGTAATATCATTTATGCTTTAGGATTTATTGGTTCTTCTCATTTTGCCACTTTTGAAATCAATGCAAAGAATGGGGAGTTGCTGAAGCATGATAAAGTTCGATTCACTGGTGGGTTCTGTGGGGACATTTCATTCCTCAAAAGTGACACTGCTGTGGCACTTGATTCCACTCGATCCTCATTGGTATCAGTTCGCTTCCGGGATGGTGAAATTAGTATTGAACAAGTGCATATTTCAGATCTCCTGTTGGATTCATCAGGAGTTGCTGCAATTTTGCCTTATAAGCTTATTGAAATGGTTGCAGTAAAAGTAAAAGAGTTTATTATATTTGTAAAACTAACAAATGAAGGCAAGTTTGTGGTTGTGGGCCAAATTGATCATACTGCAATTATTAGTGATTCTCTCTCAATCCTTGAAGATCAACAAGCCATTGCCCTGATTCAACATGGAGACAATAAGATTCAGCTTACTGTGAAACTCGTTAGTGACTGGAGCAACCATCTGATAAAAGAAACTAGTTATATGGATTGTCAGAGAGGGCTCGCACAGCGGATTTTCCTCAACAATTATGTGCGAACAGACAGGTCATCAGGATTTAGGGCCTTGATTGTCATGGAAGACCATTCCCTTTTGTTAGTACAGCAAGGGGAAATTGTCTGGAGCAGGGAAGATGGGCTGGCTTCAATTGTTGAAGTCACAACATCAGAACTACCACTAGAGAAGGATAGTGTATCTGTTGCAACAGTGGAGCACAGCCTTTTGGAATGGCTTAAGGTATGAGGTTCCAGAATTATTTTGAAGCTGTCATAAATGCATTTTACTAGGTTTCAAGATGTTTTCTTAGTAAAGACTAACACTAATTCATGTTACAATCAGGAGGGGGGGAGGAGGGAAGAAAACCAAAAATGAAAACAAATTGGTGGGTTTATGTACCTCTTTTATAGTACCTTCTTTGTCTCCAAATTAGGGTGAATGCATTTGTGGCAATATAGTCAAAACATGACCTCCTCAAAATTGCATTTGATATTGGTTTCTCACTTAGAGTTCTTCTGGCATGCAGCCAATCCCTTCACAGTTATTCAGAGTTCTGTTGTGTGATGGATTTTGCTAACATGCTTAGGACTAGATAACAAATAATTATAGTGGTTTAGTGCCTTGTCCTTCCACAACCAGCACTTCATAAATTTATTCCCTCTTTTTAGTGATATATCTGAGCTTCTACAGATGAGAAACTTGAGCCTCTTCTGTGTTATTCTTGCATGTGATCTCCTTTGACTTGCTAGCTCTTATATGTTCCTCTATTCTGCTTAATATTTTGTTTTCCTGCTTGAAGGGGCATGTACTGAAGCTTAAAGGAACCCTTATGCTTGCAAACCCTGATGATATTGCAGCCATACAAAAACTGAGGGTACAAAGTTCCGAGAAGAGCAAGATGACTCGAGATCACAATGGGTTTCGAAAACTGATCATTGTACTTACTCGAGCAGGGAAACTTTTTGCTTTGCACACAGGAGATGGGCAAATTGTGTGGTCTGTCTTGTTGAATTCTCTGCGCAAGTCACAAACATGTGAAGCTCCTAATGTTCTTACATTACACCAATGGCAAGTCCCTCATCATCATGCACTGGATGAGAACCCATCAATACTTGTGCTTGGTAGATGTGGACCTAATCTTGATTCCCCTGGTGTGTACTCCATTGTTGATGCATACACAGGAAAGGAGCTTAATTCTGTTGGACCTTTTCATTCGATCGTGCAAATTATTCCTCTGCCACATACTGATTCCAGAGAGCAGCGTTTGCATCTATTGATAGATAAGGATTGGCATGCCCACTTATATCCCAGAAGTCCTGAGGCTCTTGCCATTTTTCAACGCGAGGTTGGAAACATTTATTGGTATTCAGTGGAAGCTGATAATGGTATCTTAAGGGGACATGCAGCAAAGGAGAATTGCATTTTACAGCTGCCTGATGAATATTGTTTCGGCACGAGGAATCTGTGGTCAATTGTTTTCCCTTCAGAATCAGAAAGGATCATTGCAACTGCAACCAGGAAGTTGAATGAGGTACTTTATATCTTTCACTTTAGTACTGAGTTGTCAGAGTATTGAAGTACAATCACACCCATACAAGTGCTACTCTTTCTGTTGAATATGTTTAGTTTATGGGCCAAAAAATTTAAAAGGAAGAGTGGTATTTGGTAAGTTGGACCTTGACTATGATTTGTCCTGTGTTTTTGCTTTTAGATGCACTTTGAATTACTATCTTTTCCATTATGCAGATTGTTTAGTGATGATCTTAAAGAAGTGTTCATTTTCATGCGAAATTATGTCTCGCTCTAAGCATATTGGTTGTTGGTTTGCTCTTTCAGACCTATGAATTTGAGCACATAAGTCCTGTACAAGCTTTGTTGGGGCTTATTTACATTTTGTACTGTCATGTATAGATTATAATCTTCTCTGTTATTATATGTCTCTTAATCTTCAGGCAGTTCACACTCAAGCAAAAGTAGTAGCGGATCAGGATGTGATGTATAAATATATATCTAAGAATCTGCTCTTCATTGCAACTGTTGCTCCACAAGCAGCTGGAGATATTGGATCTGTCACCCCTGATGAATCTTGGCTGGTTGTTTATCTTGTTGACACCATAACTGGACGTATTCTGCATCGCATGACCCATTATGGTTCACAGGGTCCTGTCCATGCAGTAAGTCTGCTTGCCTTTCAATAATATAAAGGGGAAGAAAGTGTTGATGTCAGATTGTCCACTGAGAGTTTTCCATCTCATGCTTTTCATGACATATATTCTAACTCATATTTTCTCTCTGAAGGTCGTTAGTGAGAATTGGGTTGTTTACCACTACTTTAACCTTAGAGCTCACAGATATGAGATGTCTGTGATCGAAATTTATGATCAGTCTCGGGCGGTATATTCTACAACATGATCCTTCTATGTTCCATTTATTCTTAACTATGCTATATCTAAGTTTCTAATGAAATGCAGGACAACAAGGATGTCTTGAAGTTGGTTCTTGGGAAACATAATTTGACCTCAGCTATTTCAGCTTACACTCGTACAGAAGTCGTGACTAAACAGCAATCTTACTTTTTTTCCCACTCTCTGAAAGCAATATCCACAACATCCACAGCTAAAGGCATAACTTCCAAACAACTACTTATTGGCACTGTTGGTGATCAGGTAAGCTGTTACAGTTCATATGCTTGATTGGTTCGTCCCTCATTTCTCCACTTCTACCCTTTTTCATGCTTTCTTCATAGTAGGCACTGTCCTAAGGATATAATTTTTTTTTTTTGGTGGTTCAGTTTTATACGTTTCGTTGTTTGCTCATTGCAGTTTTTTGTCTTGACACTTTATAGGTTTTGGCACTTGATAAACGTTTCTTGGATCCTCGGCGAACACTTAACCCCACACAAGCTGAGAAAGAGGAAGGAATTATACCGCTTACCGATTCATTACCAATCATTCCACAGGTATAATATCATTGTCCATATCATATTGTTGCTATGTAACATCATGAAGATCTCATTACTCAATTCATCAGTCGGAACGTATTTGTTTCCTGACTAAATGCCGACTTTTTTGTTGGTTGCAGTCTTACGTGACGCATGCCCTTAAGGTGGAAGGCCTTAGAGGCATAGTAACTGTCCCTGCGAAGTTAGAGTCAACTACTCTCGTCTTTGCCCATGGGGTGGATCTCTTTTTTACCAGGCTTGCACCTTCGAAGACCTATGATTCTCTTACTGAAGACTTCAGTTACGCTCTCCTGCTCATTACAATTGTTGCACTTGTGGTGGCTATATTCGTGACTTGGATTTTGTCAGAAAGGAAGGAGCTGCAGGAGAAGTGGAGATGAAAGCTCTAATCTTATTTTTTGCAGTTACACTAGTTTTTCCTTTTAGATTCTTATTGGGTCTTTCTTTTTTGTTCTTTATTTTGAAAGTCCTTAGGATTGCAAATCATCTGTAATTTAGTTGATTTTGTACCATGGGTTTCCTGTTCTTTGTTTGTTGTCATGGAAGCGGAGCTTCAGTTCTTTGTTGTACATTCAGAACGGCATAGAAATGATATAGGAAATATGTGACAATCAGCATTTCCGTTGGATGCTCAAAACCGTTTTACACCGGAGTGTCTAGCAGGTCACATGGTGTATTGTTTCACCTGTCAATTTGTCGAGAATTTGGGATCCTGGAATGTATGCCTTGAACGGTAATAGGTAAATTTTTGAGAAGCAACGATGGTAATAGATTTTTTCCCCAAGCTACAATGATAATAGGTACGCAACATGATTTACAAAGGATTTTTTACTATGATTATGTTTTCGTAAATAATACTAGTGGCTTTTGAATTTAATAGGCAGTTGAATTAAGCTAACGCTCAAATTCCATTAATAGGTCAGAGATCCACTCAGTAATGAAGTTGTATATTCGAAGCCAAGGACGGGCAAAAAGCACAATACTACTTGGGCGTTTAAGCTTGTGAGTCCTGTAGCAAACTTAAACTGGGGCGGAACTTGAAGTTCCTCCCCTTTTTCCTTCTCCTTGAAAGGTTTGGAATATTCTTTGAATTTAAACAAAAAAAAAAAGTAACACAATCTATTGTTGGAAACTTTAGAAGAAGAAAGAAATAAAGAAAGAAGCAGAGACGGTGAATTAGTGCTGGTAATTGAGTCAAGTATTTGGCGGCCGCGCTCGACTCGAGTTTAACTCGAACCAAACTTGAATGAGCTTTAAAATGTGTTCAAACTCGACTCACCAAATAAAACATGTGACTCGATTTCAAACTTGAACTCGATTCGTTTATCACAAACGAGCTCGAGCTCGTGCAAATTGACCACAATAAAAACTTATAATTTTCAATTTTTATACTTTTGAATTTTAAAATGACATATATACCCATGTTTATCAAACCTAATCAAACTACTCGGATAACAAATGAATCGAGTCTACGCGACTTGTTAATTAAACGAGTATATCTGGAACTCGAACTTGACTCGTTTACGACTTGTTAATTAAACGAGCATATCTCGAGCTCGAGCTCAACTCGTTTACCACAATTAACGAGCCTAGTTCGAGCCTTATCGAGTCGAGCTCAATCGTTCCATTTAATAGCTCTAAGGACTATCACAAGCAGTGAGAAGGAATGAGAATACTTAGAAAACCGCCAGTGAATCCACGGGCATCAAATTCCAATATAGCATTAGTCCATATTTTCTTGACTTAATATTCATTAGTGCCAAAGTCGAGTAAGCAGAAAATGCAATCTCAAACCAATTTACACAAATCATTACAACTCTCCTCAGAAATTCTAAAATTCATAATGCAATCCAGAACCCAATGTAATACTAGTAAATTGAGCACTTCAGAGATATTATACCGTGAAATATATTGTAAACCATATTGATCACCAATTTAACTTTCACCCGTCCTAATGCATAATAACTTTTCAAAGGCTGAACTTTGCACTTGTGCAGGGAAGAACTTGATCAAATCGAGCTCGTTGGAGAAGTCAACCTTTACGTCCAAAATTTTCGGTTTGCATGACATTGGGAATTCTAGCAGTGAATATTGCAAAATGGAAAGCAACTTGGAATGAGAAGATGTCCCGGTCAATCCAGTAAACGAAGAAAGAGATCATTACAAACACGAACGCGTATTACAAGAACTCTAGGCCCCAAAATTTCACCTTATTTGTACAATTCTCACCATGGTGGAAGAAGAATGAACTAGTCTCTCTATCCCCCATAAACCATAAATCGATTCTATAGCTGTAAAATATGACCAAAATTTACATGTTACAATTTTCAAGATAGTGAGGGGGAGAATTCGGTTGGATGGTATGGTGGAAAGGATTATGAGTAAGAGATCCTGAATTCAAAACTTCCCACTTACTTAAAAAAGGATGGTATGGTGGAAAGGATTATGAGTAAGAGATCCTGAATTCAAAACTTCCCACTTACTTAAAAAAAAGACGGTGACTGAAGAATGAGCTGCATGTTTTGTTAGAGCCAAGAGACCAGCGGCCTATCATGGCCTATCCTACTAGTAACAAGCACATACAAAGAAAACTAACCTCAGGGGAGACAACTATGCTCATGAATTGAAGGCTCTAAGCCTCTAACACCTGCCCGCCAATTGCTATAAACTGGCACAGCTTATCTTCAATCAAGAATGAGGATTCTGAGGCTGAAACTTATATTACAAAAATTGGGAGCCAACCAACACTAGTATTTGCAGAAGCAAAGCAATGGTGCTCGTGCATAGAAGATCGCAGAACACACTGCTTGTTGAACTGCTTACCCTCAGCTGTCCAGCATTGACAAATTCATCCTTACCAGAAGTAATAGAGACATTCACAGACAATGAACCTGATACACGACACCCAACATGATACAGATCATCCACATTAGAAAGGCAGCGCTAGGTTCCTATCATATGACAAAAGGAATATTTGGAATGAACTGTCAGTACTTACAATCATAGTCTGCCCATCCAATCCTCTGATGAGCTAAATCATAAACAAAAATCCTGTCTTTTAGAACGAGATCTGTTAAAAACAAAATACCAACAACTTTTGTTAGGCTGAATGACCAGCTTAGATGTGCAAAATATTGTAACCAGCAACACTAAGCAATGTACTGAAAATTGGTGGCTCTGGGACCGACATAACCCCAAAAAGGTTAAAATTTTGCAGCCATGATGTTGACTAACATGCATCCACAAATTTTAGCAAGAAGTTTTAGTTTTCCCAAAGCCAAAGACAGTCCATTATTGTTCACCCTAGCAGGAAACATCTACCTAGACAAGCTCTATCTGGAGACAGGCAGGACTAATTACTTTCTGCTACTCTCTGTAAACACGGTGAGACAGATTTAAAATTTAGTAACGAACCAAAAAAAGCATTAAAGTACTAGGACACACGAAAAGAACATAAATGCAGAAAATGTAGTCTAACAGAGGGAATTGCTTCCGCTATTTCTTATGAACACAGAAAGAAAGCAAATCTGTAGATTACGCTTGAAAAAAGGACTCTCAAGTAGACATTCTATCTTTTGACAGCAAAGGACAAATGACATCCAAAAGCCATCACAATCCAGACTAACAATCAAACAAGTAGAAGAGTTCGATGATCTTCTGATCAAGTAAATGCACCTATCTTGATCAGCACATCTACTCATTTTAATCTACTTAATGAAAGAAGTCATATCAGACACATTGCTGCACGGGAAATTTTGGGTACTATTAAACCTTTTTTTCTTGGTTCAATATACTTAATTATCAAGTTAGCAGAAGTGCATTTATCCTCATATTCAGAAATCTTGATTCTCAATTCACAACATCTACAGAGCTGACACGGATGTGATGTTGATTCAATTCCAAGCACCAAAATTTGTTGGTAATTTGAGTATGTAGGGTGATCTTGATCCATGTCAGCAAGTCTGACAGATTAAACTAAAATGCACCAAATGCAAAAGCTGACATGCAGAATGTAAAGTGCAGGTGAACAGAATGCTTCATTTCCTAGTGCATATCTGAGCTATTTATCTCATGCCAAACGGCAGACAAGAATTAACAGCAATGAAGTTTTTTTTCAGAAAAAACCTAACCTCCTAAAATTGACACGCTTTTTTCTACCCTTGAGAAGCCAATGCACCACATTGCAGCACCGTCCTGCAAAATGAGTTACTACATTCACTTTAGGATTGCAGAATTCACTCAATTGTAGCACAGCCAGCATCATTTACACCACAAATTTGATAACGTGAAATAGCAACACTTTAGAAAGTTCTAAAGGTATAAGAAAGCTTAGTCAACAGAATCTCCATACTCACCACAAACCCCAAATGAACAAGGTAGTCTGCTGGCCTCAAAACCATGGAGGCACCACCAGCAAAGTTAAAAGAAACTGGAGGAAATATCTCAGTAATGCTGTTTAGGAAACCAAGAAGAATTCATTTTTAAATTTCAGAAACGAGTCTGAGAACCTCTGAGATAAATTTTAATATGATGCATGAGATTTACCCTGCTAAAACTAAATAACACTGACTTTCACTTGAAAGAACTGGTCTAGCAGTTTGGGAAACAGCAGCTGTTATCTGCAGAGAAAATGAACAAATCATTCCAAGTAAAAATGCTGAAAGGTCAGATACTCTAGGGCATGTCTATATACCTACAAGTTCAATACAAGCTCATCTATAGCAAATGAAGTTTTGAGAACAACTACATCCTCAGAGTATGCAAATAAATTCACGATGATGCTTCATGCAATGACAAATATGTCAAGATTTGAAAAAAGGGAAGAAAATTGTAGACGAACTAGTGTTCAGCATTACATGATTATAAGTTATGGAACTGCTGACTTGGGCAAACACACTGCCTGGGTGTTGCACATACCATCGAAGTAGCAGAAACAATGATAATTTCCATTATGAAACAGATGTCCTAAATTCATATACACTTGACAACGAGGCAGCTTACAAAGCCCCCAGAATTTAAAAATGTATCACTTGGTGTGTACTCCTCCTTCAACAAGGAACATTTTAATAGTTTCGCAGAAGACATAGAAAACTGTAGCCTTATCTTCCAGGAAAAGGGAGCCTAGATATCTATGGTTACTTTGAAATTTTCATGTGAACTGCTTTCTTCATAACTTTCAAAGCAAACGTAAAATGAAGGCAAATCACTTACAGCACTGACAAAAGGATCATAAGCTTCTCCAATTAGGTAAGCCAAAGTGGTTCCAGAATCAACAATGGTTCCTCGGTTCTCTGATGTTGCAAAGACTGCTGAATCTATAGGCAACACTTGCCCATTGACAGCAATACTCTGAAGATACAAATTATAGTGAGACCTGAAAAATTAACAATTGAAAGTTATCATATGGAGAGAATGTCTAATAAGTTCTAGGTCTTAAAGACTACAGGGCAACTAAGCACAAGAAAGGAGCAATAAAAAAATAGGACAATTACATGTTTAAACCAAATATTTGTTCACCAAGATCCATTTAGAAACCAGTAGCATGAAGCCAACAACAATACCCTGCTCAATGATGAAGCCAAAGTAAAAGAGATGGGACAACAACATGCTCAAACCAATTAATGGTTCAAGATCAATATAGAAAATAAAAATACTTGTGCTGGTGAATAACAAAGCCAAAGTATATGATGACAGAGCACTATGCCTTCAACAATTTCATTCCATAATGAAATAAAATGTCTAGTTATCTCCTCTGTGCACCAAATTGACTGAAGAACAATTATGTTTCCTCTTGGAGTTATGTAACTTCCCGAGTACAAGAAAAAGAAATCCTAAGTAGCTGGCTTGTGGATTGATCCACAATGCTGCTGCATTACTCAATGGTACGCCAGCCAATTCTTAATGACATTATCAAGTCTAACAATGAAAACCAGTCCAGGGCAGAAACCATTGAATACTCTTCTATAAAACTATAATATGTGATTGGTTAACAAGCAAACAATTTGGTTGGTAAAGTGCCCAGTTTCCTATAATAATCTCAGGTTCATTCTTAATAGGTGATTTTCATGTACAGAGCTCTTCCTTGTGCATATATATATATATATATATATATATATATATATATATATATATATATATATATATATATATATATATATGCTTCAGTGAGAAAGAGCTAGGCATACATATAATCGGTGGGAACCCCAAAATGTAACATCTAACATTGTAATCAGATAATGTAAACAAGAGATTTTCATCTGAACCAAAATGAAACATAAAATCTGCTGTGATCATAGTGAGTTTACATAGTTGCTTGGGATCAAAAATTGTCAGCCTTAATTACAAGAAGTAGAAAAGAAAAGGATATCTGCACACAGTAAAAAATACGTACTGTGATGGAACAAGGGGAGTATAAACGATGCTGGGATCCAAAATCTCACCAAGAACAAGTATCCCACCACCATTGCCTTCACCTTTTAAGCAATGGGAAAATACTTTAGGAGTAATTCCACGTGATGATAGTTGTGCTATTACTGAAATCTCCTGCTGACCAAATCCGAAAATTCCATCAATTGCTCTATCAGATCTAGTCAAGCCTCCAGACAGAGTAGTACTGCACCTGTTAAATATGGATTCAAACATAAGCAATATATTCAAGCAAAAGATTTAAGAGACTCACAACTAGTTTAAGAAAGAAAGAGACAGTGTAAGACCAAAAGAAACACATGGCTGAACACAATATACTTGCAAAAGTAGAGAAGCTAGGCGAAAGAAGATAAAAGGGGCAATAAGGAACACCAATTACATCCAAAGCTTGACTATTTATACTTCCCCAACTATATAACGAGTCTCTATTTTGCTTCAGGGATCAAGAGTAAGGTTACTGTGACTTAAATTCCACGTACTGCATCGAATCATTTTCTTTTATCTTCTTTTATTGCTTTTAATGAATCATGCAAGCTCTAAATTACTAGAGAAAGAAAATTGCCAGGACATTATGCTTGTCAGATTCCAGTACAAATTATGATCTTCTGGCTATGAGGCATAATGCGTGCAGCAGTCACAAGAGTTAGTTTTAAGGAAACTTTAATGTTTATAATCATTATGTTGCCGAATTTTACCCAAACACAATAGGAGCTGAAGAGTTGGCAATGAATGAGGCTCCCAGAATTGTGTCAAAATAGAGCAGATCAGAGACATAATATCCAGCAGTGCCACTTCCATCCCCGTACTGAAAGGAGTAACCACACTGATTGCCCTGGGTGGAGCATTCAGCAGAAGAAGTTTGAACAATAGAAGCACAAATTGCATCGGAACAAGATATCAAAGAAGCGGTTGACGAGCCAGTAGCACTAAAAGAATTGAGCTGAACCTGCAACACACGAGACGTTATCAGTATAAGGTACAACTTGAGTCTTTTTTTCATACAACTCAAGCAATGAAGAAGGCAATAACAAGAATGAAAGAAAAATTTTACCCCAAGTCCACTCGATTGAGGGCAATCATTGCAGGAATCACATGAAACCCATAAAATATCACTGCCCGTATCAATTTGCACATTAAACTCCCTTGGTGGAGATCCCAATTTTACTCTAGTGAAATAAAGGCTACAAATGAAACAAAAGCATTAGAAATTGTTACGGAAACTTATAATCCACCTGGACTTCTTCCCTAACCATTGCCCCACCCGTTCTACTGGGTGCTATGGTGCAGGTGGTGAAAGCAATGGAATCAATAAATTCAACCGACGAAAAGAGAGAACAAGAAAATGACGGTAGCAGCTTAAGAGTCATAAAACCTTTTCTCTAGCCTAGTGCCAGTGCAAGTCTGTACAAATGCAAGTGATATACCACAGCATTTGTTTCAAACCATATAAACTTGCCAACCTAATCCGTAAATAAATAAGAAGGAAGACCGTAATTTTCCTCAAATTAATCAGTCCAGTGTCAGCCAAGAATTCAAGCTCAAAAGTCACAAACAGAGATATTTAACGCTCAACCATGCAATTTATCCTCTACTAAAAAAAAAGAGTAATCTTCGTATCTATTAAAGCAAAATTTAACATCGGAAAGCACGACATTTCATCCAAAATTTACCAGTTGCAAAACGTCTAGTTCAGCTCCACACAAAATTTTTTTAAAAGAAACCCAACCCCCCCCCCCCCTCCTCCCCCCCAACAAAAAAAAAAAAGAAAAGAAAGAAAAAAGAAATAAAGCTTTTCCAAGTTACCCGACGAGGTAAGGGTCGGAGGTGCCAAGGACCGGAAAATCAACTATGCCGCCAGCAAAGCTCTGCAAGATGCGAGCGTGCCTGGCTCTATCTCTAGCTTTGAGCTCCTCCAGGTCCACCTTCTGGTTTACCGGAAAAGCCCTCTCCAAAGTGAGCGCACTAGCTGGAAATCCTCCTCCGCCACCATTAACCACCATGAGCATGGCGGCCGACACCACAGCCAGAATCAGTAGTAAGTCTACGCCTGCCATCGCCGGCACTCCTAAACCTCCCCAATATCAGTTTATACTTGTCAGCAATCTTACAGCACTTTTCTGACGAAGATACTTATTAACTATTTATGAATGCAATTATTATGCTTTAAATTTGATGCAGCAATGTTCAGCGTTCACCAGCAGGAAAGGAAAGAGGGTGGACTACAAAGGTGCTGCCGAGCAGAGGAGACTGCCAAGCATGCTTTTTTCGTTCATGATTTTGTAGTTTGGGCTTTTACTGCCCCAACGAAACGCTAACTTAAGTAACGTGAACGCGTGCGTACTTGGAGGTAGTGATTAAGAAAGAGTTTACTACTATTACATGATGATTTTGATTAACAACAAGAAGTTTACGTGAAATTGCAATGGTGATGGGGACGGGGCTGCAACAATTTTAAATGGGAATTGTTGAAACAATTTTCATCCCAAATATATATATATATATATATATATATATATATATATGCTTGATGATGGGACAGGTGGAACAATTTTATAAAATCAATCGTGATATTATTATAGTTATTTGGATAGTAAATTATTTGAGATAATATTTCAAAAAAATATTATATGAGTATTTTTTTTTTGTGTAAGATAACAAAATAAATTAAAAATGTATTAATGATTCAAGTAAATAGATTTTGATAAATAATTCATTATCCAAACAATCTATTTGGTGAATCTGGAATGTATACAGACAAGTACTAACTACTACTCCCTCCCTTTTTTTATAACTGACGTTTAAGAAATTTGCTCTAGTGTACTTTTATCTGTCGTTTTATTATCCCCATACAGTATTAATTATTTTTTCACAATTTTACCCTTTTATATTTTTTTTCAATACAGGGTTCTTAATTACTACTCCTAACAATTATTGCTTCTCTCATTGTAACAACCCTAGTAAAACAACACCATTCAGTACTCTAGTGAGAGAAAATATGGGTAAATTGGACAATTAATAAGGGTACAAAAGAAAAATAATGTACAGATTTAAGCAATGAAAGCTTTTCTTAATTGGTGTGTAAAATCTTAAACGTCAGTTATAAAAAAAGGGATGGAGTATTATATGGTAAAGGAAAAAATATTTTCCACTAAATCTTAGCTGTAGTTTTGCAGTTATTACGATTACGAGTTCAAAAAAAAAATTTTTGAAATTTATTTAATATATAAGTAGAAGTTTAAAAATGGTGTTGGGTAATTTTTATGATATTTGGCTACATTTTTTTAAATACTGCCACAGTGGAAGTAAATTGACTAGCAGTCGTCGTCCTTTTTAATTTGGCATGAGGTGGAGTGGAGACTCGAGATTATTGGTGCGTAGTTTATACGCTTTGGCCTTCTTTCTCATCATCCCTGAGATTACCGTTGCAGACACGCAGATTGATACTATTTGATTGAAAACGAAATAATCAAACATGTTTGTTTGTTTGTTTGTTTGTTTTGTTCACGATTTATACCACGCTAACCGGAAGCGTGCACCATCCGATCTTAGCTGTAGATTAGTACCAGTATGCAAGTATTGGTAAACTTGGGCTTCAAGTTTAACTGACGTGGCAATGTTTATCATTAGTACAAGGGATAATTGCAGAAACCTCTCCTGAGATTACTGACATTTGCACTGACCTCCCCTCTAGGTTTAGAAATTGCATTCACCTCCCCTGAACAGTAACAATTTGTTGCAGAAACCTCCCTGACAGCTTTTGTAGAAGTGAGATAAGAAATTCCTTCCAATTTTGCCCTCTTATTGCTTGACAATTATTATTTGCTTGACAATTGCTTAACTAATTATCTAATTAGTTAATAGTTAAACTAATTAACTATTAACTAATTATTTGATTAATTATTAACTAATTAATTAACTAATTTATATTTATCTAATTAACTAATTAACTAAAGATATTGTCTGTCCAAAACTAACAAACTATTTGCATGTTAAACTAATTAACTAATTAACTGCTTAACTAATTAACTAATTAACAAACTATTTGCATGTTAAACTATATGCAGTATGCATTACCTATAAAGAGTCGATACTTTAAATAGGTAATGCGTACTGCATATAGTTTAACATGCAAATAGTTTGTTAATTAGTTAGTTAATTAATTAGTTAATTAATTTAACATGCAAATAGTTTGTTAGTTTCAGACAGACAATAGATTTAGTTAATTAGTTAATTAGATAAATAGAAATTAGTTAATTAGTTAATTAATTAATTAGATAATTAGTTAGGTAATTAGTTAAGCAGTTAATTAGTTAATTAGTTTAACATACAAATAGTTTGTTAGTTTCGGATAGACAACGGTTTTAGTTAATTAGATAATTAGTTGATTAGTTAATTTGATAAACAGAAATTAGTTAATTAGTTAATTAATTAACTAGATAATTAGTTAGTTAATTAGTTAAGTAGTTAATTATTTAATTAGTTTAACATGCAAATATTTTGTTAGTTTCGGACAGACAACAGCTTTTGTCAATTAGTTAAGCAGTTAATTAGTTAATTAGTTTAACATGCAAATAGTTTGTTAGTTTTGGATAGACAACAACATTAGTTAATTAGTTAATTAGATAATTAGTTAATTAGACAAATAAAATTAGTTAATTAATTAATTAGATAATTAGTTAGCTAATTAGTTAATTAGTTTAACATGCAAATAGTTTGTTAGTTTAGGATAGACAATAGCTTTAGTTAATTAGTTAAGCAATTAATTAGTTAATTAGTTTAACATGCAAATAGTTTGTTAGTTTCGGATAGACAACAACTTTAGTTAATTAGATAATTAGTTAATTAGATAAACAAAAATTAGTTAATTAGTTAATTAATTAATTAGATAATTAGGTAGTTAATTAGTTAAGCAGCTAATTAGTTAATTAGTTTAACATGCAAATAGTTTATTAGTTTTGGATAGACAACAACTTTAGTTAATTAGTTAATTAGATAATTAGTTAATTAGATAAATAGAGATTAGTTAATTAGATAAACAAAAATTAGTTAATTAATTAGATAATTAGTTAATTAGTTAATAGTTAATTAGATAATTAGTTAATAGTTAATTAGTTTAATTATGCAGAAATAGTTTGATTAGTTAATAACTATTAACAATTAGATAATTAGTTAATTAGTTAATAGTTAATTAGATAATTAGTTATTAATTAATTAGATTATTAGTTATTTAGTTAAACTATGCAGAAATAGTTAATTTAGTGTAATTTTTATTAACAAATGTTTTGTTGGGTTTGATGAAAGTACTCATCACATTCATTTTGTAAAATTAAATCATGTCAGGGGTACTTTGGTAAATTGATCCACTTTTACCTATTAAATTGCCTCCAACTTTTGATAGGGGAGGTTAGTGCTATTTTAAAATTAATAGGGGAGGTCAATGCTATTACTATAAAAGTCAAGTGAGGTTTCTGCAATTATCCCTTAGTACAATACTACTCTAACACTCAATCTGTAATTTTGCATATTGCAAAGGAGGCAATTCAGCTGTTCCTTTTCACTTGCAGTAGCAATATTCAATTTTGAATCGTGATTTTTCACAAAAAAAAAAATTTATACATTTTTCATAAATATATTTTTCAATCAATTTTTTATTCCACACACGTCAAATTACTATAATATATATATTTTTTACAAAAATAAATGTAATTTTCCTTCCCAAAACTAAAGAAGAGAAGGACGAATTTCTAATTCTCATCTTACTAGTAAAAATTCTTTATTTTGTTCATTTGGTGGGTGTGTGTGCATCAAGAAGCAGCAGACAGTAAGTATTTTATTTTTATTTTTGTAGATACGATAGCTTCCTACATTATGGGAGAGAGGGAGGATCTGAAGAGATTCAAAAATAATTTCAGAGGAGACTAAATCACCACCAAACCAGACGAGTACACTACGTACCTCACCAAGTTTTAATGTATTAGTGGTGGCGACCAACTTAAAAACTAGTAGTTAAAAAGGCACTATGCGTATAGTAATTAGTAAAGTTGGATAGTTCTCTCAACTGAAAAAGAGGAAGAGAAAAAAAAAAAAAAAAGAAGAATGGCTAGTTAGTGTTTGCCAAATGGGAATTTGGTCTCTTGAGCAGAGATTTGTTTGCTAAGCATTACGCCGGCTGCCTCAACGTGTTAATTAAAAAGGTACTTCGCTCCTGGCATGGCAAGGAGGGATTGGACCATTTTTATTTTTGATTGCGCACCTGCGACTTAACGTTACGCGCTGTAGACGCGGTTATACTTATAGGTTAGTTGGGAGTACAAAAAGGCCCCAGCAGCAGCAAGGGGTCCCACGCCAGTCGTTGAACGAAGACGGTCGATGTCTGTCAGATCGCCGTCAGGCAGTCTGGTTTTAAATATTACTAGGAATACCCGTAATTACTAGCAGCACCAGGGTGCTTGCCTTTGCCTGCTCTGTTTTGTTAATTCTCTTGCAAAAAAAAAATTTTTTTTTTTTTTGATGAAATCAATATCTAACTTTTAATAGAAGACCAACATTCTGACCCAAATCCTGTCCCTTCATAGCATATAGATGATTTAACTAACAGTCATTTGAGCGGTTGGCTATCATCAAAATTTTTAATGTTTGGTGGAACAAGAAGTTAAGAATTCAAATTTTACATTTTATTATTTGTTATTATATGTAATTTGTCATTTTAAATAAATTTCTTTAAATTTATATGGATACATTGAGATTTTATGTGATTTTTTCTAAATTTATCTACAATGATTGACCCAAAAAATATGTATAGATGATTGGGGAAAAAAATAAAGAAAGAAAAGAGGATGAGCAGATTTATTCGAACTTGAAAGTTGAACCGACTTCGCGCTTTCTTTTCTGGGTCGGTGACTAAGCTCGCTGGGGATTGGGAGTCTGGGGTTTTTTTTTTTTTTTTAAGTGGGGGTTGGTTTCTAGCACAATTGCCTCCTCGCTTTCTTGCTTTTAGTCAGGAAAAAGAAGGGAAATTTACCAATAAGATGCCAAGTCCATTTTAAGGCTTTTGCTTTGTCCAATTAATTATCTCTATCATTATACTATTCACTTCCTCCACTTAAAATTTTCCTTTCTCTCTCTTTTTTTTCAATGAATATGATCATTGAGCAAAGTTCGAGTGTAATAGAAATCAAATCTTACTCTCGCCCTTTCTACACATAATTTGGATAGCAAATTATTTCGAATAATATTTCGCTATAAACACATTTTTTAATTTACCCTTTTATATTTTCGACAGTTTTTTTTTTTATCTCACGTACACTACATCACAAAAAATATTAGATTAATCTTTCTTACACCGATAATGTGTACACTGTCAGCATTAGATTAATAACAACTATACAAAATTTGAATTTGAAATTCAACTTTTACACGCATGACATGAATCCAATGATGATAGTGCATACATTATCAGTGTATAAAAGATTTACTCAAAAATATTACAGTAATGATTTCAAATAATATTTTATCCAAACACACTATCACGCGCAAAGCTATCTGTATTGTGAAAAAGTACTGTAGCACTTTTTTTGATATGATGTATGTGAGATTAAAAGGTGATTAGAAAATATGTTGATCATGCAAGTAAGTCAGTATGTGTAAATAAGGCATAAATAATGTATAACTTAGCACAATCCAAACAAACCCCTTGTGTTTGTACTTGTGTTTTGTGAAGTTATGAGTTTCCTGCCTTGACAAACATAACACAAGAAAAAACAAATGCTGTAAATCAATATGACAAAGTAAAAGGTGCATTCTTTGTTCCATCAAGGCGGCTTCCTTCTGCTGCTGCTCATAATTAAGGTAACGGAACTCAACCACTTCATGCATTAAATTCCCATTCCTTTACTGCTAAAAAGTTACTATATGGCAGCTAAAAAGTTGAAATGTCTCCTTAAAAAAATCAAAAAAGAAAAAGAAGGATCGTGCATATATATACGGCAGACATGTGTTATACTCCCTCCGTCCCACTTTGATAGTCTTGTTTTCCTTTTTGGTCTGTCCAAATTGTAGTCCACTTTCCCATTAAGAAATGTAATGATCTTTCAAATTGTCTACAATACCCTTATTAAATATCTTGTTATTAATACATTGTTATTAAATACTAACCCATTACATTGAATACATTGAGCTTTTCCAATGCACTCTTCGTTATTAGCATAAGGGTATTTTAGGAAATTATTAATCTAAATTTATGTTTCCAATCAAATTAATTACACTTTCTTAATCTGTGTGAAAAAAAAATCAAGACTAAGTAAACGGGACGGAGGGAGTATATCTTTTGTTCCCAGGAGCATTCACAAGATCGAAAAATTGCTACGTACGTGATACCGTGACGTTATTATTTATATCAAAACTTTATACTTGATCCACTTGTCAGTATCAAAGTCTGTCGATATGGAGCAACTTATTACGAAGTTTTATTCGCTGACGTATTTTTATCTTGAGAAATTATGGGGCAAAATTGATGAGATTCATTTTCTTGTTTTCTTTGGTGGTCGATTTATTAAGGAATAGAAAACCATCACATGCCCTCTTCAGCGCATTGGATGTGTCTTTACCGAGAAGTTGTTTTGATTGTAACTTTTCAAAAGTTTTTAAAGAAATTTTTTTAAACAAGTGATATATGAGAGATAAAAAATAAATAAATTAAATATTTATAAAAATATTTTTTAAAAAATTAGAAAGCAGCAACCAAACACAGGACCTTAGTACATGTAGTTTAGGCAAGAGCCTAAGGTATGTCTTTATAATTGACTTGCTTTTACTTTTTTTTTTTCTAAAATTTTAATTGCTGCAGACTTGTAGTAATTTGACATGCGCGAACGGGATTTCTCGTATAACTATTAGTTGTTGTTACCTGCGTGAAAGTTGCATTTCAGAATAATTTTGGATTGGTGCTATTGAAAAATCCAATTTACAAACATCTTCTATCTAACATGAGATTATGCAATATATTTAATTATGGGCCATTCTCGTTTTCTCTTTTTTCTTTTTTAAAATGTAATAAAAAGGCTTCTTTCTATCAACATCCTAGCATTTTCGCGGAAAACACACCATCATTATGCATGATCATTGATGAGGCAATAGTCAACAGCTAAATTTCGTATGGTTGAGTGAGCTAGAGTAGATCTTTGGTCCAATGGTCATTGGTCAAGGTTCGAATCTTGTCTTTTATAAAATTTGTCCCAATATGTGACGATTTTCATTGACCAGTTTCGATGGAGTTTCTACTCACATCGAATCCTTTCCCTCTTTCCGTAGAATAGGCTAGTTTAGATTATAGAAATTCTATCGTATCGATAAAAAAAAAAAAAGAGTGAGCTGGGGTTGATGTTTGATTGCACTCGCATACAAGGAAGGAAATTCGTGTAGATATCAGACCAGAACTTCATCGGTTGTGCAACTTGAAGAAGCAAGGCTAGAAATGCATATCCAGAGGGGCGAACGTTGAGCGTGAGAGGTCGTGCCGACAAATTTCATTCACGAATAAACTATAAGAATGATTTGTTTTTTTCTCTCTTTCCTTCTTTAATTTCTCACCAATAACCCATAAAATGATACTACGTCGCTTTAACCACGTTTTGGCAAGAATAATTTCAGCATATCAATGGCTGAGAACAGTCTCAATACAACTTCAACATAAAATTTGTTAGGCATCACGTGCCATTTTGGTCATGTATATCAACTGTGGACACAAATTATTGGATGTGAAATCAAAAGGTGTGGGTTTAGCGATCCAATAAGGCCCTACTCGGAATTTCTACGATCTTACCGAAAAGAAAATGAATTAAGCCCATGTATAACTTCTGTCTTCTCTAGCCCATGTAGTAATTGAGCCCATGTATTCGGTTAATGCATGACTGCCACGAATTTTTAATCTTCAGCCATCCTAAATACGGGCATGCCTTTTAACAGTTCCATGGGGCGAAAAAGAAGCGCAGATACCTTCCTAGTCTTTTTGGTTGTGGAGAATATTTGAGAAGAACAATAATATGTGCTAGTAAAGAAATGTTTCAATTGCAAATTTGTTACCGTGTCCATTTGGTATGTTTTCCTATTTCTCCAACCTTGCAATTGCATTACCAACAAAAAAAAAAAAGGTTTTACTTTATGTAATTGCTTAACAGTAGTCACTAGACTAGTCATGTATTTGTAATTGCTTAGTTGTCTTCTCCTCGTCTGTTTGGACAGGATAGTATTTGAAATAATTACTGTAACATTTTCTGTGACGTGATGTATGTGAGATAAAAAGATAATTGAGAAGATAAAAAGCTGTATTGAAAATTGTAATGGTGATGTCACCAAATATATTTGGCTAAATAATCTACTGTCCAAACAAACCTCTCAGCTTAATTTAATATAAAGAAAGAAGTACATTTAATCGACCAAACACCTGCTTAATTTAATGTAAAGAAAGAAGTACATTTAAATCGGCTTCTGCTTTTGCTGTCCAAAGGCGTTTATCTTTTTTTCTCCCCTTGAAACACAAATTTAATCATCAATAAAAGAAAAAGAAAAAGAAACCCCTTAGTGGCGTATGTATTTTTTTGTTTGAGGTTTAGACATCTTTTTCTCCTTTGTTCTTGGCTGAATTATTAGATTAGGGTCAAGGCCGCAATTAGAGAGAGGCGTGATCCGTGTAGGCATGGCCATGGTTCCATTTGGAACCAGAAATCGGACCGGAATCGGACCGTTTGGAACCGGATCAGAATCGGAACCAAAACCGTAGTAGAACATTGGATAAAGATTCCGGTTCTAGTTCTCTAAAAAATAGAACCATAACCAGAACCAGAACCGTCGGTTCCAGAACCGTTAAAAAAATTAAAAATAATTAATATAAAAAATAATAAAAGTAGAGACATCATGATGATCATCATGATCCACCACAACCTTTTGACCAAGCTCTCAACGGATCCAAGAGGAAAAAATTGCAAAGAAGGGCTCCAAAGAAAAAGCTTGTATTCGAAGAGAAAAAGGGAGCTTCTTCAATTTTTGCTCCCGGGGGCTCTCAACGGAAGAAAGAAACAACCATACGGAACCGGAACCGGAACTGAAACCATAAGGAATCGAAATCAGAACTATGCGGTTCTGGTTCTACCTCTTTGAAGAACCAGAACCACCGGTTCTGAAACCAGAACCAGAACCATCTTATATGGTGCGGTTCTGGTTCTACCTCTTTGAAGAACCAGAACCGTCGGCCATGCCTAGATCCGTGTTTACCATCCCCAATTCCGGCGTATTTTTCAAGCTACTGTCGGGGCCTATATATTCGAAAACCTTCCCCATAAACCTTTTTCCTTCTTGAATCCTCCTTTTATATACGATTGCTTCGATTCTTCTCCTTCCTTCAAATCTTTTCACTCTTCTCAATGGCGGATAGCAGCGAAACAATTCCGGAGTCCAAAATCAGTGGACGGTGGGCCGACGAAGCTGACAAAGAAGCTGCAGGAACCTCCGAGGAAGTTGAAATCGATGCATTAGCGATCGATGAGTCCAAGAAAGTTAAAAACGACCTTACAGATCCGGACGACTCGTCCATCGAAGCTGTATGAACATTTCGGGCCCATAGATCTAATTCTAGAATATTATGTTCTTCTAGGGTTTTTAATTTGAATTTATATATACGAACAAGACGCATTAATAATCGATTTTTGGTTACTTTTGTGTACTACGTTTTTCAAATTTTGAGCAATTGCTTTGGACTACGTTTTTCAAATTTTGAACAATTGCGTGTTTCTTTTCAACTTTTTGGTGCATGCTGCCCATTCAATGTTAATTTTCATGGACATGTTGTTGATTTTTAGGATTGTCTGCTAATTTTTCACTAATAGTTACTGTGTGTAGATACAAGCATCAAATCTCTGAAAACCAATTTTAAATTTGTCACTCTGTTTGCCTAGTTATATTCATTAGGATGTATTTGAATCGCTAAATATAGACTTTTAACTGCGTCTATTGAATTTTAGGAGTTCTGTTTGAATGTAGCTAAGTTGCGATTTGGTTACAATGGTTTAGGTCACATCGGGGGACACTCCTTACGCATCAGCAAAGAAGTTTGAGGACTTGAATTTGTCTTCCGAACTGTTGAAGGGTTTATACGTAGAAATGAAATTTGAGAGACCTAGCAAGATCCAAGCAATCAGCTTGCCGATGATTCTGACTCCACCATTCAAGAATTTGATTGCTCAAGCCCACAATGGTTCGGGAAAGACCACTTGCTTTGTTCTTGGTATGTTGAGCCGTATGGACCCAAAGCTCTCGGCTCCTCAGGCTCTCTGCATCTGCCCCACTCGCGAACTAGCAATTCAGGTTGAGTATATTTGTGGATGATAGTCTCGTGGAATCGTTCTTGAGAGTTTCATGAAAGATTTACACTGTTGTTGGGGGAGTTAAGAGTTTTACACTTTTGGAAACTTAAACACTTGATGATGTTTCTTGATTTTCAATAAAATTTCAAGTGTTATTCTTTTCACTTTAGCCATTATGTGTTGCAAACTAATCTCTTAACAGAAAATTGCCTATATAGATAAGTTTCTCTAATTTTATGTTTGTTTTAAAGTGCATATGAATGGAAAAATGTAGATAAAATTTTAACTATTGGGAGTGGTTGATAAAATGATCAGAATATGGAAGTATTGTTGAAGATGGGGAAATTCACAGGGATAACATCAGAATTAGCTATCCCAGCAGATAGTGCCAGCTTCGTACCAATCTCAAAGAGACCTCCTGTTACAGCACATGTGGTGATTGGAACACCTGGTACAATAAGTAAGTGGATAACAGCAAGGAAACTGAGCATGAGTTTCATGAAGATTCTTGTGTTTGATGAGGCAGACCACATGTTAGCTGAGGTAAATTATTTTTGTCTATCTTGCTTATGCCTCCCCCCCACCTTCTTATGATTTAGGTATATTTTGTGATGGATAATGATTAATTTTGCAGTCAAAGAGCTCAATATGCGCTTGTTGATTATTTTTAATTCATTATTTCTTTTTGGTTGGAAGGGTAGGGGTGAAACAGAGGAGGCATTTATTAATATGATATGATCTTACTAGCAATGAGGCAAAATAACTGCTTACTGTCTTTCATTGTTTCTAGATTATGTTAATAACGAGTGTTCATTTGGTCTTGATACTTGACTAAATCTTTGCAGAGCGGGTTTAAGGATGACTCTGTAAAAATTATGAGAGCAATAGTTCAGAGCAGCCCTGATTGCCAGGTCTGTAGTTATCTGCTTATGTGCGTGTACTGTTGTGTTCAATTTTACATCTTGTTCATATTTGAAGTATATTTTGACACTTGGGTTGGTTGCTTGTAAATTTTGTTGCAGGTTCTCCTGTTTTCTGCCACATTTGATGATGCAGTCAGGGCTTTTGTGGATAAAATAAACAAGGACATCTTTAACAGAGATTATAATCAAATGTTTGTGAAAAAGGAAGAACTATCGCTGGAGTCTGTGAAGCAGTACAAGGTCCAGTGTCCAGATGAGCTTGCAAAAGTCATGGTTGTTAAGGATAAAATCCTTGAACTAGGAGAAAAAGTGGGTCAGACAATCATATTTGTTCGAACACGCAACAGTGCTAGTGCACTGCATCAGAGTTTAGTTAATTTTGGCTACGAGGTTACAACTATTCAAGGCGCTTTAAAGCAAGAAGACCGTGACAAGATAATCAAAGAGTTTAAAGAAGGACTGACACAAATTCTAATATCAACTGATGTACTTGCTCGGGGTTTTGACCAGTCACAGGTGCTTTTGATTGCATTGCTTTTTCATCATTGTATGTTGTTTTGTTTGTTTCCCGCTGTAAATCTTAGTCAGAGATTTCTTGACAGGTTAACTTGGTAGTCAATTATGAACTCCCGGTCAGATTTAACAATTTGTCAGAGCCAGATTACGAGGTGTACCTTCATCGGGTTGGTAGAGCAGGCCGTTTTGGCCGCAAAGGTAAATTTCATGGATCTAATCTCGTGCTCCATTGTTTGTTCTCAATTCTCGCTTCTCAATGTAATTTCATGATATTTTACCTGGAAAAGTAGCTAGTTTCTATCTTGTTGAATGTGTATGTTAAAGCAATTGATCACATAGCATAATGCACAGGTTCATGCTTTTTCATTAATTGTCAAACTGTCTGGCCATCTGCAAATGGGATAATGAAAAAAAGAGAAGACATATTAAGCCATGAATCTTCGGTCTTGTTTGCTTTGATTCCTGAAGATGTTAGATGATTCATTGGGTAGTCATGTGCGGTTGGCCAGCTTTTGATTTCCTTGTGTGTATTTCATTATAAATGTTGTCAGTGTGGGCATATAAAATTTACCTAAAACATATTTTTAGGTTACTTAAAAGAGTTATTATCTCTTGTGACAATGTAAGCAACTTGCTTTTGTTTTCTGTTCGGAGGCAAATTGACTATAAGTTTACCAGGAAGCTGCAGTTTACTTTGACCTTCTTGTACGTCTACAGGTGCTGTGTTTAACTTACTTTGCGGTGATAGAGACAGGAGGGTGATGGAAAAGATTGAGAGTTACTTTAACTGCCAAGTAGCTGAGGTAGTATTTTTGTTGCCTTTCTAGTCTGCCTGAAGTTTTATGCTTGTGAAACAACTGTCGTCAACTTATAATTGTCCTTACAACATCTGCAGGTGGGATCGTGGAACAGTGATGAAGACTTCGAGGATGCACTTAAAAAAGCGGGGCTGATCTGATGGCATGCTACGCTCTCAGTCAATTGATTTCCAACTTCTCAAGTGGCTCTGTTTTTTTGTTCCTAAAGCCGGGCATCACGCGGCAGAAAGGGGTGAGAATTATGGTAGTTTCGAGTCTTCTGATCTAAATTTGGAAGAATGACAGAAGAAGTCCGACCTTTCCAATTTTGTACCGAGAACAGAAATGGAGTATTTATGGTACTCGATATTAAAAGTGAGTTGTGCTGGTGGTGATTTACGATGCTGGTCAAGTGGTTGTGATAAAGACGTATAAGATTCGGGATTTCCAATTTCTGATTCTGGGCTTTTGTCCATAGCTGTTTAGGCTCATGTAATTTAATGACGAGGAAATATGGAGGAGGTTGCAGCTGCTGAAGTGTACGGTATGGAATTCCATGTATAATAAGGTTGTCTTGCAACAGCTCCAATATTAATATTATTGCAAAAGGATTAAAAAGAAAATGGAAAATGGAAAACAACCTATAGATCTCATCTGCTGTGTAATACAAGATCTTTTGTATACTTCTGATTGTTTTTTCATATAGCTCGCTTGTTTTGCGGTCATAATACAAAGATGTTTTGTTTTTCGATTAATAGATTGGCTACGGATGGTATGTGTGTACTTCTTATGTAGGACTATTGTTACAAAAAAAAAAAAAAAGTTTTAACCGTGAGTAGGACTATTGTCAGAAAAGTAATCAAGACCAACCCAGCCACAGAAAAGCAGTTTACCTTTTATAAAACTTCTTATAAGTTTTTTGGACGAATGGTGCGCACTTTTTTTTGTAGAAGTAAAAGCATCTTGCATAATGAAAGAGGATGATATACAGGCAAATTAAAGAGGTTAGATGGTTGATAGACAACAGAATAGTTCAATCAAACTGATACCCACCTAAGCCCTGCCACTGTACATATTTTGCAATCACAAAAATCATTTTCCTCCCTCTTAACGTTGTATCTTTAGAAAGGTAAAGCTATCCATTTACCGACCAAATTTTTGACAACTTATTGTTGTTGTCCAGGAATAATCAGCAAAGACTAAAGAGATAATATGGTCATCTATTTTATGATGACGCTTAACAGGATGCGATATCCAAAGGAAGAAAGAGAAGGGAATGTAAACAAAACGGACTTGATGGTTTGCACGTCATGGTGATAGGGGTAGTGCGCTTCCACTCAATCCTACCAACCTTTGTGAGCAAGTGGACTTGCTTATAAAAGACATTAGGTCAAATGAAAACACCAATGTCGAATACAAATCAAGATTAGTCGGAGGCTTTGAATCTCGGAGGGAGAAAACGGAGAAGATCATGGATAAATTTGTTGTGTTGATAATTTCAGCTTTGCTGCTAACAGGTTCCGTCGGAGCCATGGATGATTGGAAGGAAGGAAAGGAGGCCATTCATGTCGGTGGCAAAGTGTTATGCCAAGACTGCACCGAGGGATGGAAGCAATGGATCGATGGTGCCAAGCCCTTGCAAGGTGAAGTTTACCCCATCTATATGTTAGGGTTGTATGCATACTACTACGTTAAAAAAAATAAAAATGTGATCATTAATTATTATCAACGTGGGCAGCAATTAACAGCATTGGTCGATTCATTTGATTCACTTCATCATTTCCAAGTTTTGGAGTTGGTGGCTGAGTATGTGATGCCCGAATGCAGGTTGCAAGGTATCCGTAACTTGCCTGGACGACAGAAGCAGGGTGATGTACTATGGAAGTGATCTGACAGATGAGGCTGGAGACTTTGATATGATCATTAACAAGTACATCAACGGGAAGGCGGTCAACGCCGAAAATTGCTTTTTAAGGCTAGTCTCCTCCCCAGACCCAGTGTGCAACGTTGCCACGGACTTTGCCGGCGGGAAGACGGGGGTGAAGCTCCACCGACCAACCGTCGTGTATCGGGACGTTATCAAATACGTGCTTGGACCCTTCTATTACACCACCCCAATGTGCGATGAGCCTGATGCTACGAACAATGGTGACCATGGCTCGTCAGATGAAGATGCAAAGGACAGCAATTACTACTGATTATCTCTATCTTTATATGAATATGATGATAATGTCTGTCGCCTTTTCAGTTAAATGTTACTAATTTGTTTTTGTTGCTTGGTATCTCAATTACCAAAATATTTTCCTCATCTTCTTCTTTTTTTTTTTTTTTTTTTTTTTAAATGGTCTTCTTGAGGACCATGCGTGGATTCCTGTCCGGTTAATATGGTTTCCAATATGTGAATTTAATTAAATTTATTAATTGCTCCTCCTTGGAACTCGGTTGAGTCTATTGTATTGTATGCTCAGGGTAATTTGGTAGTTGGTACTTCTTCCCGGCTCCATTTTTGTATCAATCACATTTCGTCAAAACGAGACCCTAAGAGCTCCGCGTGAATGGTCCAGCGGCAGCGTCTCTCACCAGTGAACCTTGACGCTCTGCTGGATTCTTCCGTGCATTTAACGTGTTCGGACCGGGTTGGGGCGTCGGACTCGGACCACAGGAAATTAGTCGGGCCCCATAAGGATTGATCCGGACACCCCTGTGTCGATAAAAAAAAAAAAAAAAACTCTAAAAGGCAATAGTTAGCTATAGCATATGACAAAGTGCTGCAAAAATTAGTAGGAATTATATCTGCTAAAATTCATAACTTTTCACCCGTAACTGACTTTAGCATCGGAGCAGGATCGGGGGATAAGACCCCGGATATTTCTAGATCTTGACAGGTGAATTCGTGCTGTCAACTCGACTCATCCGCTCGAAAATCACCTCATCATCATGGTGATAAAAGAAAAGGTTTCTTACCTCAAAATCAACCCGAACCAGTAGCATTGACATACTTTTTAAGGATGAAAGTTAATTGCATGGAAAGTAGAAGTGGTGGGTATTGGACATTGGCAATTTGTCAAACGTCTTATTTTACATCTGGTGAATGGTTTAGCTCAAAAGGAAATCCAAAAGAAAAAGGAAGACAGAAGGCTTAAAAGATTCATGTCCCAACTGAAAAGAGTGAAGTTTTTTTTTTTTTTTTTTTTTAAAAAAAGAAGTCATAACAAAGGAAAATTTACTTAGAACAGGAAAAAAAAAAAGAGGCAACTTTAATTATGTGGGCCGGGACAACGGGCCGCCACTCAACTCGGCCTCCAAGAGGTTCAATTAGTTGGTATGCAAGGCAAGCGAGCCTGTCCATCCTTCACATTAGCGTTCCACAATCATCCACGTAGACGTAGACCTAACAAGTCAAAATCGGTCATTCGCCTCAGAGGCCCTAATTAGGGCCCAAAAGCCTAGAAAAGCCCAATCCCAACACGGCTCACTTGTCTGTGCCATGGCAACTCGTTTGGGGAGGGCGAGGGCGTGGGCGATCGCTGCTGCTCTCATCTCGTCGTCAACGTCACCATTATTGCGGAATTCAGCGGCTTCCGTCCAAGCCTCGTCGTCTTTTTTGGCCGTTGTCGACCATGGCGCCTCGAAGCCAAGGCAGTTGCGCGCTTTCTCTTCATCATCTTCCTTTTCCCAAACCTCGCAGAAACCCAAGGGGAAGGTAACAGACCGTCTTTCCTCCGTAATTGACGCTGTTAACGACCGTAAACTCCCTCCTGAGCTCCGTGGCCAACGTAACAACGTCAGGTACCGACATCTCGCAAGATGAAACGAACTCCATGATTTTGTTACTGTTTTTCCTTTTTTTCCTTTCTTTCTATATGCCTTATACATGAATTATTTTGTGAATAATTGAAAACGTTAAGTAAGATTGGCGTAAATATTTCTGGAACTTAAACTTTTGGCTTTTAGAATGAAAAAAAATCTGAGAGGTGCATTTGGAATATCCATTTGCTAGCCCTCCAGAGTTCGTTTCATATCATTAATCAAAGTTGTATACTCACTTAGCTTTTGATATGTCGCGGTTGTTCTGCAATTTAGAGTTATATTATATAGGTAAAGTAGAATAGGCCGTTGCTTTTGCTAATTATATGTGTGGTTACAAAATGTGAATTTGTTACCATGTTGACTTGAAGAGTGTTATTTCAAGTGTAGTAGTCATAAACCGTACGAGTTAAAGATTACTGTTGTATTTGAACGAGTGGCTCTGCCGTCATGCGTTTAAACTCTTTTCAAGGATGATGACTAACTTGTGTACGAGAATAAACTCTTTGTTGCATGACACAACCTGTGTATGAGAACCTTTCGATGTTACTGCAATTGGACAGGTCCGAAACTGACATTATCAACGTCGTGGAGCAACGGATATGGCATTCTATGGAGGAAGGCCAGTTTGAGAACTTGCCCGGGAAGGGAAAGCCTTTGGACCTTAGTGTTAATCCCCATGCAGATCCAGCTGAAGATACTTTGTACCGGATTCTATCAAAAAATGGATGTGCCCCTGAGTGGGTCGAGTTAAACAAAGAGGTCAGGAATAGAATTGCAGAATGGCGTGCAGCGCTTAGAAAAGCCTGGTCATTTAAAGGCGGTCAAGATGATGACAAATGGACCGAAGGCTCGGAGGCTCTAAAGCTGCAATTACAGGACATAAATGACAAGGTGAGTGGCCAGTAAATGTTAGTGTATGCATATGGAACTTGTGTTTTGGTAAATTTATCTCTCTACTCATCTTTTTCTTATCATATACTTGAGCAGAGTTGAGAACTTGCGCCTCTATGTCTCTCATTGGCGGTCAATTTCATTATGTCAAGGCATAAAGAATTTAGTGAAACTTCTACCATGTTCTGTCGGACTATTTTCAGTAGCAGATGACGAAATAATCGAAGTGTCTCGTTTGCAGATTTTAACTGCTGAAGTGTCTCTTTTGGAAGTATATATATATTTTGCATATGTAGATGCATCAATTTCATGTGAGATTCATGGTTATGGTTTTGACAGTATGAGATGATCATGCGACAGTTATACTTCCACTCATATCTGATGTTCTTTGGCCAAACTTCACTTGGGGTCTGAAAATATCTATTGAAGATCGTTTCAAAAGTTGAGATTACTTGCAAACACGTGGTAGAGCATACGGGAGTGGTAAACAGGATACTTGCTCTGAAGTTTAAACATTATGAATTCTTGTTGTTTACATTGTAAAAAGCAGGTTCTTTAGGAGGGCTTAGGGAATAGCAATTTTGAAGTTGTGGTATAAGTGGGATGTAGTCATGTTTCGTGAAGGCTTAGTCATAGGCGACATACCATACGAAGGAAAATTAATAAGTAAATAAATGACAGGAATTTGTTAGCTTGTAGTATTACTTTTGCTTTCATGTTTACGCATTTTTATTTTTTATTTTCATTGATGGGTGGCAGCAATGCTTTTGCAAGTTGGATTTGCAATCATCGGTCTGTGTTCATACTGTAGAACTGCATATATATATATATGTAATTTAACCTCATGCACACAGCCCCAAGACTAAAAGCATGCAGCTTTCGCTGGTGTTCAATAAGTCACCTTATATGGATCTCATATCTATTGAAGTCTCTCTCTTCCTTACAGAGAAAAGATGAGAATTACACCTTTTTTGAGTTGTCAAGAATTGCTCCATCTTCGATGGAGCTTAGACGCCCAGCATTACTTTGTTTCTTGCATGAGCTCACTGGAACTTGTAATGCTTGCAGGTTTTCCGGTACAATCTCATTGTTCCATTTGGCCGTCAGATGTTTGGACTGAAGTGGGAGAAAGAACTAGATCGCCTGACAGAAACAGCATAGGTGGCTTCATACAGCTGTATTGATTGGTGTTTGTTCTCTCTTTCATCGTTTTCCTTGTACTATTTCTTCCTTCCTTGGTTCCTTGTGTCCTCCTTTTCACCGCCGCTAAGGGCAGATTAGTGATTTATGGGGTTGGAGGTATGGATGGTTGCGACAATACGCTCGTATGACAAAAAAATTTCTCTTCGAAAGAAGGATCCGCGTGTGTGTTTTTCGAATTAGTGAATCATACTATCTAACGCATTATTGTTTCCATAATTCGTCCAATTTCTATTTGCAATTTTTTTTTTACCTATCGAACTCAACAGAAATTGAGATGAGAGCTGGATGTTCCAAGAGATTGTTTTGCCTTTTCAAGCTAGCCAGTGTTCACTCGGAGAAAGCAAAACCCCAGCATTTTTTAGTCTGTTGGCTGATCGCCAACGTGATTCTGCTGTCTAAGTGCATCTTCAAAGGACAGACTACACAACTGGACCGAAAAGATTTTAGATGAAAGAAATTGTTAATGGTACGGCTAGATACGTGTTAAAATTACCAACTAAACAACGCTGTGAAAACAAAAGGGGGCAAAACTTGAGCGTAGCAGCAGGAAATTACAGACCAGTAGCGTTCCCAACAGCACACCCCTTTAAAATATTGCAACTGTAAAAGAAAAATAAATGATTATAGAGTATTCACATATACAGTATGTTACAAAGCGTCTAGCCATTTAAAGATGTCTTGGCAGCAAGATGGGTGAGAGCTCGTCTATGATATGTGCAGCGCAATTTCTTGTACTTTTGTATGAAAGAACCATGATCAATTTCTCGATCAAGAAGCTGTCTGTGGAGGGCTTCAGATTCTTCCTCAGCTGTACTCATGGCCTCTGCAACGAATAAAACATTCGGTTGAGCCTGAAGAACTCTTCTTTGGATAACTGACTCCATGTGACAAATTGGTTTCCCTCAAACTTTTAACTCCAAATATATATCTGATAATTCAAAATGACCACTGACAGACGCTAAAATTTCAGATATTTAGGCTAATGTCATTATCGTCCCCAACATAGTCCAGTGCTAGAAAAAAATTCTTGGGCACTCTCCGACCTTGATTTTTTTTTTTTGGTTTTGAGGGGGGGGGGGGGGGGGGGAGGCAGCGGTGGCACAAAAATAGGCTTTTTGTTGATGATAACCAATGATGTTTACACACAAGGGTATTCCCTAACAACATAGAACTACACAACTAGACTCTCAGAGCTTGATATCGGGTTGAGAATTGCAAAAACATACATTCACTTTCAGAAAAAAGTAACACAAAGAAAAATCACTTCTTGAACTCCAATCCAATTAGCAAAGAAGCTCTCGCAACCTTAAACCACATAATTTACCAACCAGTCCCACAGCTAAGTATGAAGACCCTGCCATTGGCAATTCACCAACACACAAACCCAAGTAAAAGGTCCAAAAATATGCAATATCCCGGGGGAATCTCATGTTATAAGCACCAAAAACAAAAAGTTGGCCTATAATATGGTTCTCCGCAAGAGAAATAGAACATAGAGTCAAGAAAATATGATTCAGGTGACAGTTTTCAATGTGCTTGCAGAAATATCAAATGCAGTTGTGGTGAGGTAATTTAGTGTAACTTTGATTAAGAAGATGTGCACTACCAGTTGGCAGCAACTTTCAACTCCTTTCTTATCGTTTTTCAACTCCTTTCTTATCATTTTTACAATATTAAATATGAAGAAAAGCCAGATTTCAAAAATTCTTTAACAAGCTTGACTTGATCATAAAGCTTGGAAGAGTAATGACCAAAAGAAGAAGTTATCTTTATCAACATAATAATAACAATTAAAAGAAACTTCACATTGTTACATACCTTGAAGCTGACGAAGGAGGGATACTGGAGCATAAAACTTTAGGGTCTCTTCCTTTTTCCTGTCTAGCTCATGCAACTTTTCTTGAGCAGCAGCCAACTCAGTAGTGCGAATAATTCTGCACTGCACCCCATAAAACAAGTAATAAGAACAAAGGCAAGTCCTAATTTAAAGTTTAAGCCATTCAATTAAAGCAATATTACCTGATTCCTAAGCTCCATTATGCGAGGCTCCTTATCCAAATTCACACCTGCATTAAATTTTAAGTCATCTTGTATACAATTCAACCTTGAGCAAATGATAGCAACAGAATTATCTTTATAACCGGAAATTGAAAATACAAATGACTCACTAGCAAGTTGCAAGGTTTCATTCCGAAGTTCATCCCTGACCTGGTTAATTAACAGGAGATGGAGCAAGCATTAGAAGCAAATGACAATCCCAATAAGGATCAACAAAAAAGAATATATAAAATGGCATAGACTAAATTAAGGAACACAAAATTCTAAACTAAAGTTCTCATCAGATCCCACTGTACATGACCATTCACTATCAACTAGATATTTTACTACGTGAAAAGGCATGCAGAAGAAGGATAAATGGTGAAGAGAAGGAAAGGCGAAAAAAGACAACCAAACAAGAGTTAAGACACTCTTCCTCATTATGTAGAGGAATGAGAAGCATGAGAACATATTCTCCTCATTGGGTGGCATGCATATAAAAGAAACACAATGTTGAAGTCATGAACAATGGTAAAGAATAAACAAATAAGCAACCATTTTTTAGACAATTAGCCACATTGTTTCAGAAGAAATTAGCTAGCTAATAAGGAAAGTTTTGTATGAAAAGAAAAAGGCTGTCTAGAAAACCATCCCTACACAGACAAAAGTTATGAAATTCCAACCAATTCCATGTACTATTTTTCCAATCTACATAAGCAACTCAATTTCAGGAATTTTTTACAGGGGCAAATCTCCTTTTAGTATATCTTGATGAAATAATTATAAATAGTAGATAACTGTTACCCAAATAAAGCAGGAAGAGATGGTGGAATACACATAAATTTTGCTACTTACTTTGTTTTGAGTTTTTACAGGTTCCAGAGAAAGTAAAAAATTGTGATAAGCATCCTTGTCAGAAAGAAGCTTCCGCAACTCGTCAACACTGTAAAAAAAAAAAAAAAAAAAAACCATGATATCTACAAGCAAAAAATTTATGCCATGTCAAAGATATAATTCCGCAGCTCATCAACCCTAAAACATTTTGTGGTAGAGACACATGACAGTCAGAAAGTATAGAAGAGAAAACAAATTGAAAAAAAAATAAGGAAACATGAAGCCCTGATTGTTTAGCATCTCAAAAACCAGATTTTGTTCCCTCAAACGGAGATACACCACATTAATCTTTCTTGGTTTCTTGAAAGGTTAAAATGTCAGTCATATTGACAACTGAAAATTGCTTCTAAGAGGGGGGAAAAAACCCTCTGACCCATTTACAGTATACTAATTTCCATTGTATACCCCCAATTTTTGTGTCACTTACCATATATGGAAAAAATATTTATATTTCAGCTTCTAACCTTCATTGCAGGCCTACCAACTTTGTTTTAATTCTCATATCAGTGCATGTATCAAGTTGCTTGTAATATACCACGCTTTACTCCTTAAGAGATTACTCACTGTAATGGAAGCTTTCTTTGGCCCCAAAATGAGTTACGTAGTTTTGAAATTTTAAATAACAGCATCTGGTGCCAAACACTTGTCCAGAGTTAAAATGTAAGCACAGCGAAGGAAAGATGAGCTTAAGTTTACAAAAGCATCTCACTGTTTATAAAAAACACGCATATCCTAAAGCAACAAGAATATCAAGATGGTGGAAGTATTAGTTTTCCCTATTCAGTAATAAAGGCACCGATTCGCTTGATTGCCTAAGCCTGACTTTTCATTGTATGGAACCTTCTTCTTGCAAGAAATTTTTTAATATTCAGCATTTATGTATAATAGGCAAAAATTATCTGCTACATCATCACTTTGTATTTATAAAATACCAACATCAGTATGTCAAATAGAGAGCCAAGAAACTAATCTCTATGTAAGCACCAAATGCATTCTCTTTAATTTTTGTTCATTTTCCTGATTATATAATCAGACTGCTAAAGAGTCAAATCATGATGGTCTAAAAGTAGACTGTCTACCCTTTAAAATTCCAGAGACTCAGTTAAGCAAATCAAGCAGTGAAATTATGCTAAGAGTATAAAAACAACAAGTAATGTATGGACAAAAGTGAAACTCATGTGGCTCAGCATTTAATCCATCAGGCCTACTAAGCTTCCAAACAGAGTGAGATGAGCAAGTGGAAAAAAGACCATCGATGATAGAACAATCGCAAGATTAAAAATTTTTGAAAATGGATCATGCAAAAAAGTGAGATTTTCAAAGCAAAAAACAGAACTGCTGAAACAAATCATCATTATGATAGAGCATGGAGAATAAAACAGATAAATGACTGGTTTGGTGAACAAAAAGACATATCAACCTTTTATCTTTTAAATGAGCGATAATGCCAGCAGCCTCTGATGGAGAAACATGTGCTGAAGATTGTGATCGATCTGCTGGCCTTTGAATACTGAAGCTGCCAGAAGAACTAACACTTGGTGTTCCAGGACGAGAAGAACTAGGTGAACTAACTACAGATGGTGGACCCCATGAACCAGTAGAAATTTCCTGGGGCCGTGGTTGAGCTTGTTGGTCTGGAGAATTCCTGTATATAAATTAATTTGCAGTTGTCTCAGTATCGACTACGTGAGGTTCTTCAAATTAGACCAAAAGCTAGAATTCAAATTGCATGGAATCTGAAGGGGCTAGACAAAAATAAAAGCGTATAAACAGCGAACAAAAGAGTACAAAATTTTGGGCAGCTGAAATAATGACTTGACGCAAGCAGTACAATTATTTTTAAAAAAAACAAACAAAAACCTGTTTGAAAGCAAGTTCCCAAAACGGATCACTCGACCGCAAATCGTATACAATAACTGTTTGATCCCCGAATATATCAATGAACTGAAAACCCTTACCATCGAATCGGCTAATGCCTATTGATAGAATGTACTAACTATTATTTTATCCAAATGAAATGTAAAGCATCAACATCTAAAGACCATCGAATTGTACAGAAATTTCGTAAGATCACAATAAATAAATTCACAAGGTATACAAGAATCTTCCAAATAAACAAAATCTCGTCTGCTATTGATTGACTTGATAATAATTTTTTCAAACAGGAAGATTATCAAACCCTAGAACAAGCTAAGCACAGAAGAAGAAGAAGAAGAAGTTGTATCGTGAAAACAAGAAGTTACCAGAACTTAAACATCTTATCCCCGATCGCGATAGAATCAGCTTCCGGATTTTAGACGGAGAACGGATGCTTTCGTTTCTCCGTTACAGTTTTCAGGACATTTACGCGTCCTCTCGTCTCTCGTCAGACGCCTGTCGTTTACCAGCAACTGCCTGGAGAATTGATCTCAAAAGTCTTAAGCAACACGCTCATGTTCGACCAGGCCGATTGGATCGGGTTTTGGGACTCTCGGCCCAAAACCAAGAGTAGACGCCAGTTATTGTCGGACACCAGAATCCAAATCCCCCCACTGGCTGAGGGCTGTAGGCGCTTATGTTCGACCAAGACGATATGGATCGTGTTGCGGGGACTCTCGGCCCAAAACCAAAAGTAGACCCTAGTTATTGTCAGGCACCAGTATCAAAAGTAGCTGAGGAATGTAGGTTGTGGCAACGTTGGACTTCTCTTTCTTTTTTCTTTTTTTTTTTTTTTGTTGTTGGAAAGAGTGTTAAACTTGTGTTTGTACGATAGTAGAATAGCTTCTAAGATTTCTTTTTCTGAGTAAATTGAAATTAATCTTCTTTTTTTTTTGTATATTTTGGAATATGAAAGATAAGAAAGTCAACTTAAATTCTCTTGAAAATCAGAAGTCTTGATTTTAGCCAATATTAGCAAAAAATGCATTATTATTTTTAAATTAATTCAGTATTTCAAAATTTCGAAAATTACTTTAAAACTCATTTTATGCAAAACATCAAGTACTTTTTTTGGTTCAGTCCTAATGAAGCATGAATCCTACAGTGAGAAGGCATTTTTTGCATTCCTACAATTGGGGTTGTTTTGGATGGTGGATTATTTCCCCAAACATATTTGCTTACATCACCAATACAGTTTTTTATCTTTCCAATTACCTTTTTATCTCAGTACATCACATCACAAAAAGTGCTACAGTAAAAATATCTCAAATAATTTACAATCCAAGTTTAAAGCTAAGCGGGAAACCTAGAATATTAGAAATCGAGTGCGGAAACTGAAGCCTCATGTGAAACTGGATTGACCGGCACCTGGAATGTTAATTATGTGTGTTTGGATTGTAAGTTATTTGAGATATTTTTACTGTAGCACTTTTTGTGATGTGATGTACGTGAGATAAAAAGGTAATTGTGAAGATAAAAAGGTGTATTGAAAATTATAATGGTGATGTAAGTAAATATATTTGGACAAATAACTTACAATCGAAACAAATTGGTGGTGGTCAATGGTGTTGTTTGCTTAAATTTCACTCAGAAAAAGAGGAAAAGACTAAAAAGGTGCTCGTTTAAGGCATGGCAAGGAGAGGGAGAAGGTGGCATTTGGGATTGCACAGAGGGCCCGTATCGTTGTAATTAGGCAATGTGGCTGCTTTGAAGATCATAATAATAATTATTACCAGTACCATATGCAAGTGCTTAATGGTGTAGTACGTACCAGCATTCCATAAAAACAGGTTTGTGCATAATTAAAGATAAATCATTAATGATAACATGCAGGGTACTTACAGCTAAAGATACTGTGTAAATGAGTCATGAGCCACGTTCCCTTGCATGCCAGCCTTGAACACTCTTGTAACTCACATAAAGGTTTATGCGTATATCCTAATTGCCACATATAATCAGCTAGCTGTAATTACCAAGGCACTTTTCTGCGGGCTGCTAGTGTCTCCGCTTTTTTATTATTTATTTTTTGGTGGGGTTGTGTTCTGTGTGGGGGGGGGGGGGGGGGGGGGAGGGGAAGTTTAATTTATAATGAGAATTATTTCACAGTAAGATAGCATTAGGATTTGCATTTTTGCTTTTTATTCTTCGTGAATGGAGCAATAGTAGTGCAGCAATAGGGTGCTGCTTGTGCATCTAGTAAAGTGTATTTCTACGTTGTTTTTCTTGGTTTTTTTTTTGTCAAAATGATATTTGATTATATTGACGTCAAGCATTGTACAATTACGAACAATGGTTCGAGTTGACCATATAGTCAGTGTATTTGACACTGAGGAAGTAAGATTTCCTCATATAGTAAAGTGTAATGCCTAAAGTAAAAGAGCTAATTAATCTTAGAGTTTATATGATTTTTATCACTTCTAGCTAAACAAAAGGAGCATATTTGAAACAATACTCTGAGTTAATTGATTGAAGAATATCTTCCACTTCCTTATTTTTATATATCACTTCTGTGTTTTCTGTGTTCTAATGCGGTCGTGAGAAGCTGCTTGTTTTGCACTTGAAATTGCACTCTCCTTTGTTGCAGAGCGATAGCTTTGCTCATGGCTAGCTTTAATTGCTAGTGCCTCATCCACAATATCTGTGAACCTGAGCTACTCTCTCTCAATGCCCATCCTATCATCGACTCTTGGTTGTCACCTGTTATAGTGATTCCAACGCCCATAACAGGATTGTCCTTCTGTCTTGTTACTGCAACTTTTAGCTCGATGGTTTCATCTTCTGGTCCTAGCCGTTGGTGGTTCTGAGGTTTTCTTGGTAAAATGGATTCATTATTGCTATTGCTGGAACAATGCAAGAACAGAAAAGGATTAATAACTAAAAAGAAAACGAGAAGGGCCTTTTCTTGATTTTTTTTTTTTGGGATGAGGAAAGTGTGACGAGGGCCTTGCTTTTTCTTTTATTCTTTAGCTGCCCTTGCCTCCATATGTCTGTTACATCGACAACAATCACATCAAGCAAGGCATTTCCAAATTTCAACCATTAAGCTAAAAAAAATTGTATGATTCCTTAGATATCTTTTTCTTCTTCAGATGTTTTTGAATAAAGTCATGGAAGTATTTGACGCACGGCATGGTTCCCCTATGTTTCACGTCAGTCACCCATACCAACTTTTCTTTTCCTTTTTCTCCTCTCCTTCCATCACGGAAAGTTCATTTCCATTTTCCCTATGTGTTTGTCTAGTTTATTTTCAAATCAATGGGTACCAAGTGTTAGTTGGAGCACCAAGTGTTAAATTCTTTAAGGTTTGAACTCAATCAGAAAAGTAACTAAATACAAAAAGGAGATAATAGTTACTACTATGAATTTGCAAGAGATTCGTATAAAAAAAAATCCCATACGAGTAATTCCCTGTTTCGATATTTCCTTACCTAATGCCTTTCTTTGTGCAGAACGTCAATTTTAACTGTTCACTAATGCGCAGCATCTGTGTTACCAATTGAAAATTACTAATTAATCAACGGCCCGTTGCCCACCATAAAAAACTTTAAGTCTTGGTAGGTGAGAGGTTAAGTATTCAAACCTTACGTCCAATCAACGTGCTTCTATATGTTACTTCTTCTAAATCTATACGGATGCGTAGTACGCCCGTTTAGTTCGACGGTGATTCAGTTCCCATCGGTTCTTTTAGGTCCCATTGAACCACTCTCCCTCAGGCTAGGTTAGAGTAGGAGTAGATTAGACAAGCTGTTGCCGTCTGATAAAAAATTTTGAAAATTACTAATTACTTAAGATCATAAGGGGAATAAATACTAAAATTTGCGTGATGCATTGCTAACTCGTTTTATAGATTTTTCTCACATGAATACATTGGCCGGACTTGTTTTAAACTTATAAACTATACTACTTAGATGCCACAAATTAATGTCATACATAAGTGACCTAGTTTTAATTTCTAGTTATGCATGCTTTGAGTTTTTTTTTTTTCCCTAATCA